>NC_132988.1:76520000-77132500 GCF_048564905.1 Vicugna pacos
CTTGAAGGAGGTAAAGGAGTTAATCCCATGGATATGAGGGGATGGGTGGGGCATTCCAGACCACAAATAAGAGATAATGGAAAGTGGGGAATTATTTATTGAGAAAAACACAAAGAGCAGAATATAGGAAGAAGAAGAAAGGGACAGTCACTGGAGGCAAGTAGGCTGCCAGGAAGTTCCTAAATAATGTAATTTTGCAATGCTTGGCTTTGGAAACTGTGATTGGAAAAAATAATAAAAGTAATCTCATTGTCCAAAACATGATTAGCACATGGACATGGATCTCCAAAGTAAACAGGTGACTGTGGTCCACTTGTACACACCTAAAGACTGGCATGCTTCTAGTTAGCAGCTAGCAAACTGAATGCATTCACTCTTTGATCATTTATGCTCTGAGAACCACATGTGTCGACACCGTGCTGGAAACTGGGGTGCAGAGATGAGCAGAACAGACGTGATTCCTACACTCACAGTGGAGAAGTACTTTAAATGATGTATTTGTTGCCTTATTATAAGTGCTGTGGAAAACTACACAGAAGTAGGAGAGCATACTGGGGAGGTACTTGACCTACTTTGGGAGTCAGGAAAAGCTTCCACCATGCAGTTGATATTTGAGCTGAGACCTGAAGTATGAATTAGTGTTAACTAGGGAAAGAGAAAGATTCATCTGGGCAGAGGTGGAAAGTACCATGGAATATTCGAAGAACTGAAAGGCCAGTGGCTTAAGGAGGAAAGAATGATTCGGTCAGCAGAAAACAGGGGCCACTGAGGTCAGTTTAATGAAGGGACCCTTTGCAATGGTGTCTGAATGGTTAAGGGAGGCCAACAGGGACAAAAAGCTGTCCTGTGCCTGGGATCGAAGTGGAAGGCAGGAGTATTCATCAGAGAAAACAGCTACAGGAAAGAGACACCTCGCAGGAGCTGGGACTGTAAGGAGACACAGCCAGTCTGAGGCTACACAGCAGGGAGAGCTCCAGGGGAATAAACACCATATATTAATATATATATATATATATATATATATATATATATGCAGTCTCCAGCCCTCCCACCATCTCCGACCTTTCTTTAGTTAAATGAGCTGTAAGACAGGTGAGGGAGTCCTTTGAGGTCACCTACACAAAGCCAGCTCCTGGGCACAGAGCAGGGTGGGAAAGAACCAAGTGGATCTGGAGGGGCAAAGGGAAAATAGCCTGCAGAGTATGGACCAGATCATTCCAGATCTTATCAGCCAAGTGAAGGATTCGGGTATTTGTTCTTCTACAAGTGACAGGCAGCAGGAGAAAGATGCAATTAGATTTGCATTCATCAGGGAAGGTCACTTGTGTCATATGAGCAGACTGGAGCCACTCATGAAGACTACAGGAAGCTCAGTTGGAGGCGTTGAGGTGGACCCAGTGAGGGGTGATGGCAGCTTCTCCTGATCCGGTAGTTGGGGAAGGTGGGAAGGTGCGGGAAGACTGTGGAGACAACGAATTTGTGCTGGTTTGGAAATGGGAGGTGTGGAAGGGGGTATGAGAGGTGTGAAGTCTAGATTTCGGTTTGCCTAAGCGGATGGGTGGTGGTGCTCCTCTCTGAAGGAGGAGCAGGTTTGGAAGCCGGGAAAAATCACAGGCTTGGTTCTGGACATACCAAGACTTTCAGAACGCCAGATGTAAACGTCCAGGGAGCACCTCCACCTAAGCAGGGGTTCGACAGCCTGCTCTCACTGTGCCCCAGCTGTGCTATGCACTTTTTAGAAATATTTCCTCCAATCCTCAAAATACCGAGGCAGACGTGATTTTTCCCATTTTCTCGATGAGAAAACTGAGGCTCAGGAAGGTTAAGTATCCTGCTTACATTCAGTTCTTGAAACGCAGACATTTTTAACCCCAACTGGAGCTCTTTCGCTTTTGTACTGCTGTATCTGAAAGTCACAGAGGCATCATAGGAGCCTGTAGAAGAGGCTGAGGAAAAATGCAAAAAATTCTGTTATGAGGCCTTTTTCATTTGGGGAAAATATGGATTTGTTTCATTGGATTCTAGAGTAGGCTTATGTGAGTTTCAATGAATCAATTAGCACTCCTTGAGCAATTATTATATGCTTAGGACTTTGCTGTATTTAAAAAAAAGATTATGAACAGTATAAAATATGATCCTTGATTTCAAGGGCTTAAAATTTAACTGAGGGGAGGCAAGTACATTCTGGAAGTCATTTAACATATAACATTATATGTTGATAACGAAATGCCAGATTGTGTAGGGCTGACAGCCTGGAAAAAGGATAATATATAACATGATAAGGTCTTATTTAAGGGAGACTTGCACTGCGTGTACAAAAGGAAATTGAAGAAGGAGAAAATACTGTGTGTTGATGGTCTGAGAAATTTCAGCAATTGAATA
Source organism: Vicugna pacos (assembly GCF_048564905.1). Classification (NCBI taxonomy): domain Eukaryota; kingdom Metazoa; phylum Chordata; class Mammalia; order Artiodactyla; family Camelidae; genus Vicugna; species Vicugna pacos. The sequence continues at coordinate 76,522,383 of NC_132988.1, forward strand.
TTGGTCTGCAGATTGGCTGTCTTCTTCCTAGGAAATTTCATAAGATACACAATTAATTACAGTTTTATAGTTAGTTAAATGAAGTATGCATCAAATGTCCTGAGAGTTGAAGTTTCTGCAAACTTATCTTATTTATCATTTATTTTTGAAACTCTTGCAACCAAGAGTGCTTTGCTTTTTTTTTTTTTTTTGATAGACAAGGGTTGGCAATCTGTTCGTATCTTTGTTGAAGGAAAAGCTGAAATTGCAAATCTGTTTAAATCTGATACAATCTAAATCCCTATCCCCATGATGAAAAATGCCATCGACAAATCTTAGTCTAAGATCTTTAGCCTCCATAAAGATTATTCTTTATGGGACAAATCACATCAAATTTATTTCCAAAAGGAATGATAAGACCTCTTAAATAAAGGCATCTGGAAAATAGACATTTTCTTAGTAGTAGGTCTGATAATAACTGACATTTGTATAGTGCCTTATGATTGCAAAGTGTTTTACAGACTTCATCTTGTGGGATAACTAAGTGAAGCTAAACTTCATCAGAAATTTATGTTGAATATATAGTTCCCCAAAGAGAAAAAAAAGTGTTGTTTTAGACAAATTTACAAACAAACAAACAAACAAATCAGTCTTAGCTTCTTAGGCAAGAGAGGGAGGCAGTGGGTTACCATATAATATCATAACTGTATAACAATGTAGTAACAATGATAGTTGTAAGAACACCATGAATCGAGCCTTTGTTATATATGTTACTAGTCTATGTGCTTTATGTCTTAACTTGCTTAAGTCAACAAAAGTCCCATGAAGAAAATATTATTTGCATATTACAGACAAGGAAACTGAGGCACACGTATCTAAGTAACTTGCCAAAATCATGGAACCAGTAAGTGGAAAAGCTGGGCTTTTCCTGAGAAGTCTGGCTCCAGAATGCTCACTCTTAACCACTAAAGACTCCTGAAATGTAAACTGTCCCTTATCTAAACATTGTTTCTTAAATAAAAACTGTAAAACAACCAGTGATTTACAAACAAATAAAGGGAAAAAAAGGAACAGGCACTATTGTGAAATGTACTCAAAAGTCCTTAATAAAATCCTATAGAAAGGAAGAAAGATCATGAAAAATAAAAAATCTTCTTAAAGATCTAGAAATGGAAATATTTCTAACTTTTCACTAGTTTCTGAAGAAAGAGAAAGGAAGGTTAAGAAGGAAAAGACTAATTTATGATCCAAGAATAATCCAATGTTATCATAATTATAAAAACATGTTTTTAAATTCTTCCTGAAAATATTTCCTGCTTTACTTGGAGAGGACACTAGTAGTTCTTCCAACCTAGAATCTTTCTGTTCCCAAGCAAGAGAGAAAGGATCTAGAGACAAATACATACTCTAAAATCTTGGGTATATGACTGAGGACCCCAAACTCTGACCCGTTCCTCACCCTGGGTGTGCAAGGTGGAAAGGGGAAAGTGACAACAGAGTCCGTTCTTATTACTCCATCCTCTTTGGGTGAGGATACCCAGGTTGCAGATCTACCCAGCTTTCCAGAATTCTCTTGTAACAGGAAAGAAACTGTGTCCCTTGGGGTTTGAAGATGTCTGTAATTTGGGATAAAAAATGGTAACTCCTCATCAACTCTGAAGAAGTATAAAAAGGAGCTCCTAGGGCTGCTTTAAATTTGGGCATAGATGGAAGAGATTCTTCTCCAGTGTTCCCTTCAGGAGGCTAAAATACAGAATTGTTCCTAATGTCTGTGCAGTAGGAGAGAGGTGGAGACCTGACGATATCTCTTGCCTGATGCTTAGAGTTAGAAACTCACACGGGAGATGACAAGTGGAAGGCCTGTGGGTGCTTAGCTTTCTGACTCCTGATCCAGAACGCCATCTATTATCTCCTATGGCACAGGAAAGGAAAAAGCGTTTTTCTTTTTCTGATCACAAAACTAAAGTTTCTAAAGTGATATGAAGAAGTACTTTATTAAAGACTCTGATGTTGTGCTAAACTTTTTCAAAATTTAGTTTCCATAAAAAGACTTCTAGAAGTGTTTAAGTCTGTGGAATGTTGTTTTTTTTAATTTCATTAAGGGAGCTTTATTGATATGGGGGACAAAATCTCATAATTATAGTCATCATAAAGAGTACTGTGCATTAGTGTTATATGGATTTTGCTATATTGTTTTTCCTGACCCCAATAAAATTCGTAACATTAAAAATAAGCATGCGATACTATTTGACCTACTAATTCGTTCTTTGCTGCAAGACTTAGAGTAGTGTTTTTCAAATTGTGATCTTCAATACACAAGGTAATAAAATTAGTTTGATGGACCTCACCAAAGGCTAGCTAAGTATTAAAAAGTTCTATGAAATAGAATGGACTAGAATAGAAATATTAGATTACATCACACATGGTAAAAATAGTATTCTTTTATTAAACTTTGTTTCAATTATGTATATATGAATGTGTACTGAGGTGCAATATAAAGCATTTATTCTTGATAAGAGTAAAAAAAAAATTTTTTGAAAGCCACTGACTTGGAGAGATTGTTGGACAAGTAGAGTAGCCCAGTCCTGACTGTTAATCCTTTACTTACAAACCCAAAAATCCACAGTCAAGAGTGACTTGTTACACTTTGATATAGTCACAGGATGAATATTACACAGCAGTGAACATGAGTAGACCACAGCTTAAAGGAACAATGTAGCTCAATCTTAGAAACATAATATTGGAATGAAAAACTACGAGGAAGAAAAGTACATACAATATGATACCATTTCATTGAAGCTCAATAAAATGTAAAATTAATATTATATTGCCTAATGATACCTGCTTATATAAAACTATTAAAATAAAACCACAGAATAGACAAACATAAAATCCAGGAGCATAGTTACCTCTGTGCAGAAGGCAGGGGGTGGGGGAAGTGAAAGAGATTGAGAAGAACATACCAAAAGCTTCTTTGGCACTGTTAATATTCTAGTTCTTAAGTTGTGGGATGGGTTTTATTATGTTTCATAACTGAAATACACTCCTCAATTTGAGTCACATTAATTTTGTTGCTTGTTTCCAACAATAAAAAGTGAACTTGTTAATACAGCTTTATAAGGAAGTAAATCTATTTTTTCCTTAAATTTAAGGCAAAATTTAAGACTTGATAGAACTCTGATACCTAACCTTATTCCTAAAACACACCACCTTTCCCAACGATGGAGTGGCCAATAATATCCCAGACAACTAAGCTTATCTAAAAATAAAATTAGCTTTCAACCAGCTGCCTGGAAATGACAGAGTAAATGAAGATCATTTTCTCAAAATTGCAGGCTCCCCTCTGTGACCTTGCATAAATGTTCTTTTCATTGCCTCAGTTTCTCCAGCTGTAAAAAAAAATTATGTGTAACTCTGGAATCCTACTCCCACACTATCCTGTTCTAATCTTCAAAGACTAAGACCAAGCATTTCTAAGCAGTACTTCATAAACTTGCTATTTGATGGACACACCATCAAAAAAGACTTTTGAGTGGCTGCCAAAATACCTAGCCCCAATTCAGACGGCAAAGTTCATTTCATAGTTCAGCTCTTTTGCTGTAAAGGAGCAAAGTGCTTCTTGAATAGTGCAAAGCAGCTGCCTGCTGTTTCCTGTCTTTAGAGAATTAAATTATATTAAAAAAAATGTTAAGTGCTCACTCAGCAGTCAGACTGTACTTTGTATAGGCAACCCCACTTCCTCAATGTAAGTACACACAGTCCCCAGATCAAACACAGTCTGCTTTCCAAATTCATTGCAAAGTTGATTGCTTGGAATTTACATTATCTATTCTGAAGAAGACCATGTTAGAAATGATGGACTGGGTCTCTCTCCAGGTCTCCAAAGGAGAAAGTGCTGGAAGTCCTCCGAGGCACTCTTGCTTTCAAAGCCCCACGGGGTGCAGGGTTTGGTGGGGAAGACCAAGGGGCAGGACTGGGTCAGCAGAAACAGCCAACAAAGGGAAGTGGTTACACTCAGTCCCCCTTGGGGGCCATCTCTCAGTGGCGCTCTATCCTGGGCAGTTGACAGAGAGAGTGGGGGAGACGTCCTCCCTTCAGTGGAGGATGCTAGTGGCAAAGGATGCTTCCAAAGGGAGGCAGGGCAGAGGGGACTTCAGTAAGTATCAGAGGACTCATTCTTAAGCACTGAAGAAAAGCGCCCTTCAGGACTGTTGGAAATTGAAAAGCGTGTCCAAACATTTGTCTAGTTCAAGGTTCGAGAAAGGGAAAACTGCTCTTTGGCTGACATGTACTTTTTTTGTTCTTTTTTCTTTTGCTCTTCTTTTATGAAGGGCCTAAAGTCACAGCTCCATTCCTGGTGGTCCGATGGCCCCAGGCCAGCGGCAGCCTGGCAGGAGCAGAGAAACAAGGGTGACTCTGGCAGGGGCACCACGGGAAGGTTTTATATGTGCTTTAAATACGGTTGCTCGTTGTCGTCAGAATGAAATGGTTCCTTTCAAATTAAAGAAGTCCATTCAGTTGACAGAGCTGACAAAGTATGGCAACTGAGTCACAAGGCCTGGGGATTTGTGGCAGCAGCTCCGTCCCTCAGAGCAGACCAGTTCCACTCACAGTCTGAAAAGGTCCGGGTTAATTTACATCAACAACCAAATCAGTATTAATCAAACCCTCTTTATGTTTTTCTATCACCAAAGCAAAAGAACATGTGTATTAGATAATTTTCAACACTGGCATTGTAAAATTCCAAAAGTTTAATGATAAAGGGGGAAAAAACAAGAAAAAATCTAGTTCTACCTCAACACAATCACACAGGTTAGCAAAGACGCTGAGGGGAGGACACGAAGTGTCAGCCTACCTCTTAAAGAGATATGTTAGCTGGAAAGTAAGAGTTTTAACACAAATTCACTTTTGTTTCCAGCCTCGGGACAATTCTGTAGTCTACAAGTTTGAACTCCAGCTGAGTCATTTTCTTCTCTCTCTCTCTCTCTCACTCTTTCTCTCTCTCTTTTTTTCTCTCTCTGCCTATCTTTTTCATGATTCATACAGTGCTTACAACAAGGAAAAGGAATGAACAGCAGGAACAACAAAAGCTACAATCATTTTCTTAAACAGAAAAGAGTAGGCAAGAATTCTGCTGATGGTAAAGAGACTTTGCATCTCCAAGTGATCTGACAGACACAGGGAACAGCAGAAATTGTCAGAGGATAGTAAGTTTCAAACCACAACTCCATGTGATTCTTTACAAATTTTGACATTGAATTGACTGTTAATAGCAGAAAAGTTAAAAGCAGAAAAGGGGAAAAATAAATAGTGTTAGAATTAATACATATAAGAGTAAGGATATATTATTTTAATAGCTTATGCTCCAGAAAGTCAATACTTTAATTAAATCAAGACTAAACCATCAAGCATATGGAACTATATTCAATATCTTGTAGTAACTTACGGTGAAAAAGAATATGAAAATGAATACATATATGTTCATCTATGACTGAAGCATTGTGCTATACAACAAAAATTGACACAACATTGTAAACTGACTATACTTCAATAAAAAATATATATACAAAGACTATATACCATCAATTTGAAACATACTAACACTCTCAGGTGAAGGATGGCAAAGTATTTTACAAAAGATTCAGCAGTAATAATCCACCAATCCAGTTAACTAAGAATTTTATAAATATCTGGATATTTCTTAGCCTCAAACTCTTGTTACTCATGAAATCAGCATACTCAAAACTTTTCACTCAATCAGAAGTGTAGATGGATTGATTCATTCATTCCAGAAATATTTACTGAGTGGCCTTGTTTGAGATTCTGTGAAGGGTGCAAAGATAAACGAGGTAGAGACTTCATGTTTCTAGGGAGTTTTATGTCTAATAGGTGAGATCAGACATGACCACAACAACTGGAAATTAAGGTCAAAAGTGATGAGTGTCACAGGAGAAGTCAGGATGACAAATCAGAGAAGATCTGGGAAAAGTTTAGGATGGAAAGAGATGTACTGGGCTATGAGCTAGACATCCAGGATGGTCAGGAAGCATAGTCCAGATGGGGGGAAAGTATAATCAAAGGCATGATCTGGGCAATTTCAAATCGCTCAGTTCAGTGAGCTGGAGAGCTGCACGAAGGGGGATACCAGGAGATGTGGTACAAAAGACTGAATGACTTTCTTCAGGGAATGAAGGAGAAGGAATGTCAGGTTGAGGAGATACACTGGGCAGCTCAGCTCTCAGCTCACAGGCAGCATGTTTCTCTCCCTACAATGGCACCGTCTCAGCCATTGTCTAAAATCTACCATTAGAAAACTCTTTTTTACAGATTGAGAGGTTAGCACCTAAGGAAGTAGGTTAGGAGTTTGTAGAACAACATGTAATTGACTCTTTTACCTACCTTAAGCTAGCAGATTAATTTTGCTTTTACTCCATGTTTACAAAGAAACAATGCCACATAAATATTGTTGAACAAATTAGTATAAGGAATGGATGTGCAGATGGATGGGTGAGTGGACACGTGGCCACCGTGTGACTGAATGGATGGGTGGAGATGGATGTGTGAGTAGCTGAGTGTATAGTCAGACAGGTGGATGGATTGGTCAATGGTGGGTGGTTAAACAGATGGCAGAGGACTGAGTGTCTGAATTGCTGGATATCTAAAGCAGTTAGATGATTTTCTTTATGATCCCATGATTAAAGGTTAAACAGCTAACCAAAAAATGCCAATAATATAAATCCAAACAACTGTTCGCTAGTCTGTCTATAAGAGTCAAAGATTTTTTTTTTAGTACACTTGTAAAGTGAGCATGTCCTTCACTGCCCATTGGAGTAGAACGCAAGAGACACATGTCCTTTTATTTCCTTCACCCCTTCCTGGAATGGTATAGGATTTCAAGTTTTCCCCAGCACAGCTGGAGTGAAACAAGGCAAAGCCACCAAAAGGTAAAAGCTAATTAGGTAAATTTAGGGTGTTTTTTTAAAAAATGACATCTATAATGACATTCTATAAAATGTGGGGATTCAGTTATATTAACAGTTTCAAAAACTGAAAATCATTGATGCTTATTTTCCAAACCAACAAACATACCAACTAACAAGCCAGCCAGCCAAACAACCAGAAATCTCAAAATACCAACTATGTGTAAGAGGGGCACGGTTCACTGGTAAAAGAAGGCTTTAAGGAAGACACCCTTGTTACTCAAAGTGTGGTCCTTGGACCAGAAGCATCAGCATCACAGGGAGTTTGTTAGAGATGCAGAATCTCAGGCTCCATTCTAGACTTACTGAACATGCAATTTTATACACATATTAATGTCTGAGAAGCACTGCTATATGCTCTTCTTGGAAACCAAAACGTCTATAGTGTTATAAGTTAAGTTTTGTTCAATTCAGTGTTTACCAAAGCTATTCCATTTTCAATGGAACACCCGTTCAACATTGCATGGAAATTGTGGAACACAGTTGGGTGATGCTGGGCTAAATGAACACAAAAGTCCTCCCAAATAAAGCATTCTATGTCTGTGTTAACCGTATGGTTCTAGACATATGTACATATTTATATGTGTGCATACTAGATTTATTTCTATTTCTACGTAGTAGAAAATAGCCATGATTCTATTTATACATTTAGTGAAAACAAAAAAAGAAATGGACTTACTAGATTTGAAATGGCGGAATGCAATTTTAAGTTCTTAGTGAAGAGAAGGAATTTCATGAAAATGAACCAGTTCAATCAAAAGGTCAGTGTCTATGGGAAAACGTGTCTCTGGGTCTGGGATTACTCTACAAAATCTTTTCCAAAATACACATTCTTCATTAATGAGGGCTAATTGTTTATGTACTTTCTTCCACTTGGTCCTATTCAAATATTTTATTTTTGAAGGAATGTTGTTTTGGGGGCTGTTACAATTTCCATAGGCTTTTAGGAATGTTATTTAAGAATGTTAGTTTTCAGATGAAATCTCCTTGGGTCAGTATAATTGATATGAAAGATGTGGATTTCATTTGATGTCATTGGAAGTAATCTGAAAATAAATAATACTTCCTATTGGTGGTGGTTCAATCCTTTAAATGCTGTTTTAAACAGGAAATTTTACTGGATTTGGCTACGTGTTCTCTTAGTGCCTATCCAAAAGCGCAGAGATCCTACCCTGAGCCTCTCCACTCAAAAAGCACATGGACCCAGGATGGTGGCTCTTTGTTCTCTCAGAGATTAAACCCTTGAGACTAGAAAGGGCTTTGTCGATGTGAATTTTACTTCATTGTGACCAAACTTGGGGATCAGCAGGAGTAAGAGTAAGACTCTGCTAGGTCTGTAAAGATGCCAGGGTGATATATAAGACAATTTTAGGTGCTATCTACAGGAATCTTTTATTTTTGTAGTCATGAAGGTATCTTTATATTAGAAAAGCTAGAATCAGTTTAGCAAATGTTTCAGATAATATCATTTATGATTAAGTTTAAAAAAATGAGACCACTTTAAAACAGCAAATAACATGTCAGGTGTGTACACAATGAAAATTGTGGCTGTGGTAAAGGATTGCAATGTGGGAAATATTCCTGTAATCCAGTTCTTTTGTTCTTCAGATGAATATGAAGCCCCCTGTACATGGTAAGGTCACGGGAATCAGGGCTTAGGATTCCTTACTTCTCAGAATCAAACTCCTAGTAATAGTAATCGTCTCGGATAAAAATAGTTCAAGTGGATCTGAAAAACCTTTGGGATGTAGAGTTCAATCACAGCCAGTGTCTACTTCCTCTATATTGGACAACTGATTATATACATTCAGTTCATAATTTTCAAGCTTCTCAAAGCATTCAGATGCATTATAAGAGTAAAGTGAAGGAACTCCTCTCTCAAAATAGGTTGGGTTTATCTTACTTGAGGAGCAAACTGTTACTGAGGCTTGCCTCATACCTGTTACCACTTTTCTGAGGGTTTATTTTGCTACCATTTTCAGATGGAAACTTGAGTAAGTAATGATTCTGCCTCCAATTTCTTTACTATAAAAAAAATAGAAAAAGACTATTACACCATTTAACTTTCCAGTGCCGTGTTTTCCCCATCTGTGAAATACCACTAACTAACTGATCTCTAAGGTAACTTCTAGCCCCAAAGTACAATGACTTTATTAAAGAGATGAGTCATATCTTGAACCCATAGAGATAGCTGAGCTTCCAGGGAGAAACACTACTAGATCATAAAGCTGGCTTTTTCAGTACCTACCATGTTACAAGTACTTAACAAACATTGTCTTGTTTCTTGCTTAGTCTGCCCACTACATGTGCATGGTTGCTATTCACCTGTGCAGAAACTGAGGTGGAAAGGGGTGCAGTGACCTTACTCATGATCCACACAACTAGTCCATAGTACAGTTAGGGTTGGAGCCAACGTCTCCTTTCTCAAAAGTCCCCTCCATTCCTCCACCATACTGAGCTCCCTTTCCATGGTCATTTCCATGGTCAGAGTAGAGCATTACTATTATTACCTGTGAGACAAAGCTGCTGGGGCAGGACGGCAAACAAGAAAAGTCTATCTGTCAATTTGTCAACAAAGCTGGAAAAACATCTTATTGTTGAGAATATTGAGAACACATGTCATTTTGTAACCAGTCTCTTAAATACATGGCATAGATTAGTGATGTGAAAGTTTATCAAACTCAATTTAGATGTGAATTTGCCATTTGAAAGACCCCAAACTATAATACTTGATCCAAACTACAGAGACAAACTGCAACCAACAGGAGCTCAGTTTCCAAAATATACAAACAGTTCATTCAACTCAATGTCAAAAAAACAAATAATCCAATCAGAAAATGGTCAAAAGACCTAAATAGACATTTCTCTAAAAAAAGATATATAATGGCCAAGAGGCATGTGAAAAGATGCTTAACATCGCTAATTATCAGAGAAAAGCAAATCAAAAATACAATGAAGTATCACCTCACTCTGGTCAGAATGGCACCATCAAAATGTCTGCAAATAATAAATTTTGTAGACAGTGTGAAGAAATGGGAACCCTCCTACACCATTGGTAGGAATGTGAATTGGTGCGGCTACTATGGAGAACAGGATAAAGGTTCTTTAAGAAATGAAAAATAGAGCTACCATATGATCCAGCAATCTCACTCCTGGGCATATCTCCTGAAAAGATGAAAAAATTCTAATTCAAAAAGATACATGCACCCCAATGTTCACAGCAGCACAATTTACAATAGCTAAGACATGGAAGCAATCTAAGTATTCATCAACAGATGGATGGATAAAGAAGATGTAGTATATACATACGATGGAATATTACCCAGCCATAAAAAATGAAATACTGCCATTTGTAGCAACATGGCTGGACCTAGAAATGATTATACTAAGTGAAATAAGTTAGACAGAAAAAGACAAACACTATATGATATCACTTATATGTGGACTCTAAAAAATAATACAAATGAACTTATTTACAAAACAGAAACAGACTCACAGACATAGAAAACAAACTTATGGTTACCAAAGGGGAAAGGTGGGGGGAGGGATAAACTAGGAGTTTGGGATTAACAGATACACACTACTTTATGTAAAATGGATAAACAGCAAGGATTAAATGTATATCATAGGGAACCGTATTCAGTAACTTATAATAGCCTATAATGGAAAAAAATGAAAAGGAATATATAAATGTATAACTGAATCATTTTGCTATATACCTGAAACCAACACAATATTGTAAATCAACTACACTTCCCTAAAACATAAAAATAAAATAAGAAAAGAATGATGCTTAGCAATATAATAGATTAAAAAGAATTCTTCCCGAAAAACTGTTCAGGAGAACATGATACAGGGCTGGTAAGGAAGGGACAGAAGGAGAATGGCTGAGCCTACTTTGTGTTGCACTCTATTTGCGGGATCTCAAAGTACTGTAAAAATATACCCCAGATGTTAGAGGGTTTACTAAGAGAGTTCTTCCATCTTTGGCTTAGGGTCCTTCTGCCTTCCCTGGGTCTAATGGGTGGGTAGAGACAATCCAAGCGGCAACCCTGCTTGAGCACAGAATCCCCTCTCCTTCCAAAGTAAGGAAGTGTGTGCCATTGGCTTGGCCTGTCATGCTTGGCTATTTTCTCTTAAAATGTATTCTCTTCCAGTGGCTATCACAGTCCCCTAACCTTAAAATCTTCTTTGGAGCAGACTCAAGAATTTGCCAAACATGCCCACATGTGTATGGGTAAACATGGCTGGAAGCAGTAAATATAGTTGGTTGTTTTTTCACCAGGTGTCTCTTCTTTACTCAACACAAAAAGGCAATTGGTGGTCTGTCCTGTGAGTTAACCAGACACTGCCAGCCATGCCTGTACTCCAGCCGGGGACCTGGCCCAGGCCCAAGCTGTCATTCCAGTCTCTGCATAAATCATGCTCGAATTCTGTAAGCAGATATATACTTAGGAGCTGGTGAAGTGAGGGAGAATTAAGCTTTGAAGCTCTTCAAACATGAAACTAATGAAGATGATAATAAACAGGAGTTCAGGAATTAATCTAAATAGAAGAGCCCATTAAATCACTTATCGCTCCTTTATTTTACTCAGCATTCATTTAGTAGGCACCAAACACAGTTTCTGGATCAAAAGATAAATAAAGATTTACTCCCCGTCCTTAAGGAGCTCAAGTCCACATATAAAGGCAGTCATGTAGAAACGCAAATGACACCGTCATCAATCCTTTACCACAAAAAGGCAGGCACAACAAAGTGTATAAGATTGCTGCAATAACAAGCACAGAAAGTGCTGTGAAGTACAGAGCGGGAAACACGTATTTTTTAATATAATCATTAGAAGGTCTCTAAATTGGAAAGATTTGAGAACATACAAAAGATGATGAGCTTTTAGGCTTAATTTTTTTGATACATGACTATTCCCAAGCCTGAATTTCTACCATAGCTTTTGTTTAACGTGCTTATTTGGGGGTTTATTTAGGGCATACTCAGAGTAGCAATGACCAGTAATGACCTTCAGCTTATGAAAATAGATCTCTAATAAAATAAACTCATTTTACTGCGAAACTATTGGAACATCTTGGTCCTGTGGAAAAATACAGTTACGTGTTTACTGATAAATTACTTCCTGCTTATGTAACTGACCTGCCACGTGACAGCATCATTCAAGCAACATTTGGGGAAATCAAATAAGCTTCTCCGTAGAGAAGAGATTGATTTCAAGTTTTTAAATTTGTTTGTTCCTTGCTTTTTTAGTCAGTTATCTGAGATAAAAGGTAAAGAGTTGAAAAACATCTTTTTGTTTGGCATTTTTTAATTACTTGGAAGTCATTGTAGCTCACTTGTTCTCTATTTCTCTCTTTGAGCTAAATTGAGAGGGACAAACCTCTAAAATCAGTCATGGAGGCAACTCCTAAATATCAATGGATTCAAAGATTTGGGAGCATGCTCTACTGAGTCCACCATGTTTCTTTTATTTTAACGTTTCCTTTTCCTTTTCTTTATTTCAGTCTTTTGCTTTCAGCCTATCTGCTCATGCCTTGGTATTCTCAGTGATACATCTGAAGGTTGCTCAGCTCTTTAATGGACTTCAGTTTTAGTAAGTGACTGTGTGTGTTCATCTTGAAGAGCCTAGTATAGACCTCTCCTTACAGACTATATTCAAGTATAGAATAAATATATTTGGTATAAAGTAGAAATTGAAATAGGATAGAGAGTCATTGAATCCAGTGATACGGGAGCTCATGCTTAATGAGCTAAATGTTTAATACAATCGATAATCATATGTGGTGGACATCTGTTGCTTCTCTTGCTAGTAGCACCCTGGTTTTTTCCCTGGAGACTCACCCATCCCTAACTATGTCCACATCACCAAGTAGCCAATGAGAGTAGTGTATCACAGGACCACAGTGCTTATATCAGAAGTGGACGCAGAATTCAAGAATTGTAAATCAGAGCCAGCCCTGGGACTTCTGTAGGAACTAATGGGATGAACTTTCTGTTTTGGTGGGAGTAAGCTTGGAGCCATTGGAGCCAATCTGCTGCCTAAGAATGACACTGTCTCAAAGAAGGAAAAGCTGAGATACGGAAAGACAGAAAGACACTCTGGCCCTAACATATTGTTTGAGCCCCTAAATCTAGCTGGCCCTGAACGAGTGTAACCTTATATGTTTCAGAAAAAAGAGTCAATAAATTACCAATTTTTTTGTAGCATATTGTTCTTATGCCTAAAGTTCATATTTATCAAATTGAATTCTTATTGTCTCTTGTCTGTTTCCTCCATTACCTTGTAAATGCCTAGAGATCGGAATTCCTACTACCTGGCAAATAACAGATGCTCAATAAATACTTCCATGAATGGACAATCCAGAATCTATCCTTAAAACAAAAATTACACAGCTATAGATTTTATAATGATCAAGTTACCATGTTTCTGGGCAGGAAATGTTATAGTACTTATTTAAAAATATCTGGGAAACCCTTGGCACCAATACAAACTCTACTTATGGAATTGCAAACAAACAAACAAGATATATGGAAAGAAATGACACTTTCTATTATAATTAAAGTTACCGGTATTATATACAGACTGACTAGATACCAACATGGAGTCCACAGTCTATTTCTTACTGTGCCTACCCTAATAAATCAATTGCAAAATTATGTATGTGGTGTAATAAGCCCAACCTACAGCTTCACTTTACTCTCCTTAACTCTGTTAGGGCAAAAGGAATACCTCTCAGATTATGAATTCCAGAATGCTATAGTGGTAGAAATCATCCTTTATTCAAGTAAATATGTATTTAACAGTTTGGAATTTCTCCTTCTGTCCCACTCTTGAAAAGTCTACAAATGGAAGACTAGGAATATCACTACCTGTCTCTGCTAAGACTGGAGGAGTCTACTTACCTGTGGATTTCTGGATAATTAGGAATTAATAACCAAGAAAGATCAATGACTCACAGAACATATAATTTGTCATTCAAGATAAGCAGTGTTTAGAGTGGCAGGAAAAGGCAGAGGCTCATCACAAAACCTTAGTAGAATGAAGAAGGATGTAATTAACCTGTACTCTACTTCCTCAATCATGAAAGACTCAGATCTGAAAGGAGCAGCCAGACAAAACTGAACAGAACTGTATCACACCATACTTCTTCTGGCATACCCAACATCTTTCCTGTCCTTGCCCTCACCAACATAAGCTTTTAATCTATAAGAGGGTGAGGCTCACCCACTGGTAGGAGTGGAATTATTGGTTGTGTCTCTCAAGGAAGCTGCCTCTGGGTTTTCTTTCTCTAACTTGGAGTTCTGCTTTAACTGAGGTCTAATTAAAAGTTCAATGTCTACTAGCTTCTCACCAGCACTGTTCACCTTCCAGATCGCTTGGCCTCATTGTAGCAAAGAGATAGCTTTTATCCTGCTACCTGCAGTCTAAACCAAAATTTTAAACACAAAGTATCCTTTATTTTATAACCACCTTATCCTTCCTGGTTTAGAAAGAAGTTGAGGTCTGTGAGAGTCTGTGGTCTGACATTTGGCATGCTTTGTTCTTTGGGTGTAAGCAATTATACAGCAATTCTTTGTATTGTTTCCTGAATTCTAATTACTACGATTTTAACTTTGGAAGGCAAGACAAGCTTAGTCTTTCTTTGAGAAGTTTTGCTTTATATGGCCAATCTTAATTTTTATGAATATGAAAAACTGGGGGGGGGGTTTAAAATTCTATTTGTTCAGTTCTTTTTAATCCTCTGGATTTAGAATAACCTCTGTAGGCTTATGACTAGTAAGATAAACTAATTCTTTACCAAGAGGTTTCTGTGCCACTCCCTTGCAATGAGAGAGTCTTTTTTATGATAGGATCATAGTTTTAACAAATAAATAACAGTTTATAGCAACTGTTTTTACTGAAATGTTGTAGGAAGCATGTTGGTCTCAATGATCTGGCAAAAGGGTCTTTGAAAATATTTTGTGGGAGATGCTCTTACCCACGTGAGTAGGAAGCAAATGTAGATTTTTATCCTGTACTCCTGGGTTTTGTTGAGCACTCCAGCACACTGCACTTTCTAGGGGTCACCTGGATATTTCAAATATAATCCGCCGCCTCTCCTTTCACGGTTGTATCAATACTTAAATGACTTGCTACCAGGTGATACGAACTGCTATAGACGTCCTTGAACTTCATTCAGATAAATTTCGGACTGTATTCACTTTCTTTTTCATGTGGTTTTTATCTTATTACATAATATGCATACACTGACTGTTTATAAGTTAGAAAGACACTTAAATGAAAGAAAATCCACCTGCAGTCCCACGACTTCCTCTTCACTTTCTAATGTTGGTGTATCTAGATTTTCTGTATTTTGGAATTTGTCTTTTCACTTAAAAGTAAATTATGATTGACACAACATTGTAAACTGACTATATACTTCAAAGAAAAAAAAACTAAATTATAAACAACTTTCCAAAATGCCATATTCTTTTAAATAGACTTGCTGCTTACAGACTTTGCCCCACAACCTTGAATCTACACGCAGAACCTTGAGGTAACAACTCATGGCCTAAGTAGTCATGCCTATTTTTTCTGGAAAAAGACCCTCTTGTTTCAGCTGACTTACCAAGAGTTGTCTTCCTACACAGCATGGATAGAAATCATTTAGAAGCTTTCTTTGGATTTTGAGTCATTTTATGATACTGTCTCTTCAGCTCAGGTTTTTCCTGGATCAGTAAAAACTGTCCAAAGTAATTGACTGAGCCGAAAGAAACCACCAGAGAGCTTGCTTTACCAAGGACCCTGCATAGAAGGAGCTATCAAATATCAGTAATGGTATTCTGGGTCCTGAGTGATTCAGCTTTGTAATAATCCTTGTGCCTAGCACGAGGTAAGCCTAGAGTAAACCTTGAATGATAAACAAAACAAAACAAAACAAATTACATTACAAATCCTAAATCTACAATGTTAGTGCTGGCGGTCATGCATGATAGGCCACTGATTGTGCTTTTCAAATTTAAATCTTTAAATAATGTGAGATACTAATGAAAAAATATTTAATGAGATGTCAATTTTACAAAATAACCTGGAAGTGATGATACTAGTAATGGCCAACATTTTAAAGATTTGAAATGTACCTGACATTCAATATATGTGAGCCTGTACATGTACTCTTTCACATGCATGTTTCACAACAATTCTATGAGGCAAGTGTTTAAATCCCATTTTACAGATGAGGTAACATAGGCACAGAGGGAAAGTCAACTGCCCAGTATCACCCAGGTGGCAAATGGCAGAGAAGGTTATATCAAGCTTTGTGTGACTCAGATGTCCTTTGCACCATCCTGACAATGTATGTGGCATTCCACAGATGTTGGAATATGACTACAGAGTCCATTTCATTTCCATTATGCTAAATGTCATGATGTCTAGCAAAGCAGGAAAATGAGAAACTCTAATACGACCTATTTTTGAGTCTCACCTTTGGTCTGTCCAGTGATATCCTTCTCGTGTGGTTCAGAGTAAAAGGTATACCTCTCAGATTATGAATTCCAGAATGCAAACTGACTGATAGTCAGGCTGCTCACTAAATACTTGAAAATAAACTTCAATGGCCTCCTTTTTCCTAAGAGGATCCCTTCCCTGGCTCTGAAAACATTGCCAGTGGTGTGGGAGCAATAGTAGAGAAAAAGGTGAAGTGAAATGAATTAATAGAACTTTATTAATGCTAATACACACATAACTTATTTTGAAGGGTAAAGAAAACCATCATTCAAGAGAAATGAGCAGTCAGTATGAGTTATCCAACCCAGACAATATCATGGCAGTGACACTGCTGCAGCATTAAGGAGAGAAACAGCATTTCTAAGGCTGCCTGATGAGTCATTGGACAGAAGGCCAAGTGGCTCTTTACACAATATTTTTTTCCTAAGATACAGCTAACAAGCTTACATGACTTATTTAGCACCAAAGATGAGCTCTAAAAAGCAACCTGACTCCAAGAATAACCTCCAGTAACCAGGAGGAATAAGTGTGGTTCTGTTCGCTCACTAACCCCAGTCATTCGGTGGCGAATATAACATTTCTCTCAAATTTATTTTCTTTTTGTTTTCCTGTGACACTGCAGGTGGCAAAGTTTCAAAGAGGATCCTTGGCACCTTATCTCAAGTACCTCTCAGGCTAGCTAAGATGGGAACCCATGAACAGACGATTAAGATACATGGAAGTGCTATTATGGTCCATGGTTACTCAGGACTCTGTAGGTGCGCAGTGATGGGGAACGTGGACAGAGTGGTGGTAAGAGAGAACTCCTGAGAGATTTCAGGAAGGACGTGTGTGATCCAGGTGAAGAAAGTGGTGAGGGGTGCTCAAGGCTGAGAAGATCACGAATAAAGGTACAGAGGTGTGAGAAAGCATCCTCGAGGAGCTGGACAGTTAAGTATGAGTTATGTGTTAAGATGCAGATGGTGAGTGTGGAGAGAGGACATCTAGCAGTCTCTCAGTTAGTCACATGTTCTGTCCCTCGGCTGTTCACTAGATGATGAACTAACCCTTTATGAATAAACATTAGTACAGCTTTGCTGTTTTGATCATGTATTTCTTCCTGGGTCTCAGTGTGGAGTATGTGTGTGTGCTTGGATATTCCTTCCTACCAAGCATCATCCTCAAAGTTATGGGCAATGCAAAAGTGGTACCCTGAAAGCAAAAGTGGACATCAGTTAGAAAGCATCTTGCAAGTAAATTTCTGAGTAACAATGAAAGGAATGCAGAATACTTTCAGCACGTAGGGACCACAAAACAACATTAAGTAAAGGAGTTTTCTAGAGCGAGGTACAAGTTGGATTCAAAAGAAAAGATAAACAGGAATCGGTATGAGGAACATTTGTAACATGATGGGAGTGGGAAGCCTCACACCACCTGTGGATGGGGGCAGGCGGGATTTACTTAAACAGTAGACTGGGACTTCGTCAAGAATCAAGGAGACTGAGGCTAGTATAACTGGATTAAGTTAACTAGGTGGAAAGGCTGATCCAGCTAATCCTTATGAGAAATGGATGGTGTATAAATTATAAATAAACAAATTAAGTGAAGATCCAGGTGGCCTGACAGAAAATAAGAAATTGGATCGAAACCACAGTAGCTCTTGGGTTCTTGAAAAGGGAACAATATCATGACTACGAGGATGTCTGAGGAAGACAGGGTATGGCAATAATTTCTCCCTCTCCACAGAATGGAGACACTGGATCCAAAAGACAGAAGGAGCCTGCGGGTCTCCTTTTAATGAACTTGTTTTGATATGATCAATTCCATATCAAAAACTGAGGAGACAGACTAACTGAACTGGAGGTTTTGGTTCCAGTTTTGATTTACTCTGTGCTACTATTTCTCCTTTCCAGTCTGACAACCTAGATCTTTTTGTTTGTTTTTAACTTCTTTTGGTCTCTATGTTGGTATGTTATCTGAGGCAAGTCACATCATCTCCCTGGGTACCAGATTCTTCAACTGTAACACGAGGAGGAACAAATCATATTATCACTGAGAATGCCTTTCAAGCTCAGAATTCTATGAAATTGTGTAAGACGAATAAAATACAACCCTAGGCAATTTCCCCCATGGATAAGAAAGCCCCTGTTGGTCCTCTGGAGGAACTGAGGGAGAGCTCTCAAAGTGATTAATCCAGTGTTGATTTCTATCTGAAATAAAGATATGTCATATAACTGCTGACATTTTACAATCATAGTAACTGACAGCATTTTCTCCTTAGCAGTTCATAAAATAATGGTGTGTTATACAATTGAATTTCCCTTTAACTCCCAAATCCAGAGTATATACAGAAGTAGATCTTTCAAACCTCTAATGCAACACTGTTTAGATGAATCAGGAACACAGGTGGATTGGGGACAAAGCCTCCCAAATGGTTGTCGGTTTTTGTCTCAGAAAATCCTGCTGGACTGTAGGAGAGTTCCTCCACATCTTCTACTCAATCGAGGTCACTCTTAAATACCTGATTCTTCTACAGAAGGCTCAGGGTTCTGTTGGTTGATGCTTTCATTGTATTATTATCATATTTATCACCATCATTATTACTAATCTAGACCAGTGTTTTTCAAACTGTGGATGGCAACCTATTTGTGGATTTTATAGTCAATATGGTGGGTTATCATAAGACTGTAACAAATTGAGCAGCAGAGACTAAAATGGAAAGTCTCAGAGCACACCCCCTAATGGTGAGTGGGTCACTTCCTGAGACTTTTTTTCAGATGTATCTATTTATTTACAAACATGCATATGTTCACAAATATGAGAACTGGTTTATGGTTTAAAATGTGTTTCTATTCTGGGCTGTGGTCAAAAAAGATGTAAAAATTGCTATTCTAGACCCAGCCTTAGCAGTGGCCATGGCTATTGAAAATAGCTTGGAGCGTGAGCAACCAGAGACGCTGAATTTGGGGAATGTCTTTGGCCCTCCCTCATTAGCAGCCTGTCCATACCCATACCAATCACATACTTGGCAAAATAAAACGGTACTGTGGAAGGGCTTGAAGTAGCCACTCATACACAAATCTCCGATGAATCTATGCTCTTTACAAGACATCTCTATTACCAGCCTTGTTCAAGAGCTTTTCTACTTAATGCTCCCCATTTTATTTAATGATACATTTATAGGCACTTATAACAAAGAAATTCCAGTTGACCTGGAATTCCTGTGAACCTCTGACAGTTGGTGACAACATTTATTTCTCTTATAAGGAAATTCCTAGGGAGGTTTTACTTTGAAATTTTGACTCTTAAGTTTAATATCTTTTAGGCAGTACATTCACTAAAGGAAGTACTAGTTGAGGAAGTGGATATTGTTAAACACCGTTCCTTACAAATTACTCAGAACAATACATAGCCAGCCCCCTTACAGGCATATAGGTTCACGTGGTGTTTCCTATATTGCCTGGAGTTTCTGCTTTCACTTCCACTTCAAGCATCCTTCCTGTACGTCACAGCAGGGGGTTCCTACAAAGGAGGAAATGAAACCAGCGACTGAAATAATGAAAGTGGGAAAGTATTGGTTTTTCCCCCTACAACTTCCATGGGTAGTTGAGTCAGAGTCCGAACTGAAGGAGATCCTTAGCTCAGCTCTGCAGATGGATCAGCCTTCTAATGCTGACTGGTCTCTGAGACTCCATCCAGGGGACGCATCCTGTGATCCTCTGGGATCTTGTCATGCAACCATTTCACTTGACAAATGAGAAGACAGAGGCCTGGGCAAGCGTGACGAGCCCAAAGTCAGAAAGCCTGTCCCTAGCAGATCTGAGATGCCTCAAATCTCCCTCAGCAGATTAATTATGTTGCTTAGACTTATTGTGTTTAGATTCTTTCTCAAAGACATCTCGGGATAATCTTTGCGAGAGGTGTAATATCTGACTTAAGCATTTTAAATCCATTATTGAGTTTCCAAATGGAAGTTTCTCCTCTTACAGAAATTCACGTTAGACAGCTGAAACTAATACAGTTCTAATAAATGTGATTGGTCATATATTCTGATTTTAAATTCCTTGCTATTTTTCATGTACTTCAGAAGCAGAGAACTCAAAGCTGTGTTTTCTTTCTCAAGATATCTGTGAGGAAGATCAGTAATGAGCAGATTTCTCTGCATCATATAAATTCTATAATAGCAATATTCTTGGTTCACTTGGACACTGTAAAGTAATACTATCTTCTACTACCAATGAATATAAAAACAATATACCTGGTTTAAATACTAACCAGCTGCTACTTCAAAAGGAGGCAAAGATTTTATCTGTAAGCTGGAGAATATGAGAGATTCAGAAAAAGGGTGGCCTTTTAAAAATCATTCTTTTGAGTGAGAAAGAGAAGACAGTTTAAAATAAGCAAGATGAGCAAGAGAGAAAGAACTTTTTAACATCTGAGTGAGCAAAACAACCTCAGATGTCTTTGATTAGTGTGTTTTCACAGTTTGCTGTCAACAAAATTTCCATCCAAATGAATTCTGTTTTTTAGTTCATGTTTGTAAAATATGTTTTGCTAGAAAAATGAACTTACTATTATGTAGTATGTAGTTGTATGATTAAAACTAACTGAAAATAAAATATTAAGGAACTACAACAATCTGATAAAGAACAATTATGTTCAAAATATCAAAATAGACAAATTCGTAAAGTAAGTGGAAGAACATAAAGGACACCAGGATGTAGTAAATATGCACATGAAAGTACATCTATTCAATATATTATGCAGTAATTGAACTCTTAGTGGAGATTATGTAGGAAGGCAAAAAATATTTATGATATATTAAGTAGATGGGCTACAAAGTTTATATACAAAATGACTGGCATTAAGTAACTCCTCTGTCTAATTACTCTTATGTAAAAGAAAAGCAGCAGTTATTTAAACAGTGCTTCCAGAAAGATATTAATAGCAGATTTCTTTAATTATATTTTTGAGATTCTTGTTTTTCATTTATTTTAATTTTTGAATTTGCGTAAAATAACCATGAATTTGAGTTTTGAGAGTAATAAACATGTTTCATTTGAGGGTGGGAGGAATTGGAATCTGCCCTTCTTTCCACAAATCTTATTTTCTCTGTCAAGTTTGTGTTCGATAAAGCTTCAACAATTGACTTAGAGTCCCTCCACGTATGTTCAAAGTACGCCATCTTTCCTGAATTCACCTGGCCGTCTCTGTTAACGAGATCATAGATGAGAATATAAAATAAAACAAAAACAACCACGGTGTCACAAAGGTCACACCCTAAACCAACAGACCAACAAATCCGACACACTGAAGTTCAGGCGTTCTGCTCCTGTGCTGATTCAGAGCTATTTCCTGATATCTTATCCCTACCTTCTGTACACATAGCTATTTGACTTTCAAGCCCTCGGTGGATTAGAGACAACAAGTTTGAAGGGGGAGAGGGTGGAGCAGCTGTGGACACCCAGCAACAAGAAAAGCCACAGAAAGCCATAAAGAGTAAATTCAAGAGAAAAACTTTAAATATCCAGTTAACCTGGAGATTGAGCAGAGGCGTAAACAAGTTTAATCCTTCTGAGAGATCATCATAATATAGCTGTAGAAGAAAATAAGTTAATTTTAAGAATAATTAACACTGAATAATAAAGGAAAGGCAAAAATATAATCAGAATACACTGTTGAAAAGAAGAATGAATTGTGTTGTTTAATATGATTTCCACATAAAACAATGACAATATTCCTGTGCTTCAGGGGACAAACTGTCAACTATGTTGAATGCCTCATTCCCAGATATTTCAGGATAATTTATTTTTATTGCAATCTTTTAATCTTTTGCTCACTTTTCTCATAACTTGAGAAGGCTTCCTTCTTGGTTAGTGTTAACCGAGTATTAGGACTACTATATTAATAGTTCCCCTATAGACGAATACCATGTAGACAAAAGGTAAAGACAGGAACGTGCTCATCCTTGCTTTCTGTGCATGTTCATCCCAGTACCCACTGTAGGCTAATAAATGTCTTACACCAGCCAATCAGTAAATTATTCTCGTGTGGCTAGTTCTTTAGTGCCTTGGCACAACTAGTTGCTTGCAAAGAACAGACTGTGGTTAGACTTAATCTGGTTACAAGAGCTCAGCCTTAAAAGATAAAAAAAAAAAAATGGGGGATCTAGGATCCAGGAGATAATAACAAAGACAAAGTGCCGACACAGAACCCCCAAATTCTTTCTTAGCACAGAATAATAGTACTTCTGAAAAGGAATAATAAGCACATCCTTACGTCAAGGGTGTAAAGTGTTTGATGGAGCCTTGTTTGTTTGATCAAGTGCTCCTCTTGCTACCTTTGTTCCCCAATTTAGGTGCTCAGGTTTTCCCACTGGGAAAATTTCACTTTTGTTAATGTTAATCCCCTCTTTCTCCTTTTCTCTCAAAGTTTCCATTTCCCTAATATGCTAGTGTAGAGGTTGTTCTGCTTACTCCCGGCCTTCCACAGCCCTTGGCCGCAGCCCAAGTCTGGTGGGTGGAGCGCTGTTTGTCAGGGACTGTCTGGGTCAGAAGTGACAGGGCTTCAGCTGCAAGGCCAGGGAATAAAGGATTCCCCTCCCTTTCTCCTCATAGGATAAGGGATCTCAGTCTCTGCTTTTTGCCCACACTGCACAGCTCAACATCTCCTTCCCTCCACTTTCAGCCTTCTAGGTGGAACACAGAAAGTTGAGGGGACCTACCATTTGTGCCTGGAAACTATCTACTCAGAATTCGTATCTTTGAAAAAAGAGGCTCATCTAAATCAAAATAGTCTAGATCCCATCTTGTCAAGGGTCACATCCCACTCAGTTTCCCACTTCCCACTGAATTTCTGTCTAGTGATTTTCACTCCCATTTCTCTCAGAGCCAAGGCCAGCGGTCCCTTGGTTATTTGCCAAGGAGGCTGTCTCCCTTCCATCAATTACTTTTTGTTTTCAACTCAGCTTCCCTTTGTTTGGATTTCTATTTTTCTTTCCTGTGTCCTCTTATCTCTAAGCACTTGCTCTCTGACCTTGTACTAATTCTGCCTCCTCGTCTCCTGGTTTCTTTCCACGCTGTTCTTAACTCTTTTCCCCAGTTCACTTTCCGTCCCTCATTCCCATCTCAGGGCCGTCCATTCCCTTCCTCCTCTTAATCCTTTCCCTTATTCTTTCTGGTCACTTCCTTATCTTTTCTGTCCTTCATGTCCTGTTTGTCTTTCTTTCCCTCTTCCAATAAACTGAATCTAGCGAGAAGAAAAGACATTTCCTGCCGGTGAAATTTTGCCATTCCACTTTAACAAAAATAAGCACTGCCAATAGAATTGCTTAACAATAATGAAAAATAAATATTTGTAGAAAGATAAGAAACAGGACAAAAAGTACTTATTTGCTATGGTTGAAGTTAAAATTTGAAACTGTGAACTCAAAAGAAGACATTTCTTTTAATAGACAATTAATTAGCCAAGGTTGGCCAACTCAGTGTTACTATGTCTAGGGTCTTCTACTGAGTTTGTTCTGTTGAGTATTTTTGTCTAATATTGGATAGTTTGTCACTTCTTTGTATGATTTTTGTTTTTTTAAAAATCATTAAATAGCTTTGTTAATAGCATGAGTTCATTGTAAAAAAATTTTTTTAAATACAAAAGGATATATATACCATGAAAGTTATTCTCCCATCTACTCAAACCCCAGGTCACTTTCCCAGATGCAACTGGTTTAGGATATACAAGAAATCTCCATTCATAAATGATAATGTGCATATGTATGTATATGTAGCTATATTCTTATACATCTTCAGTCCCCCAGTTTTACACAAATGGAAACATATTATACATAATGTAATGCAACTCACTTCATTTGCTTAACAATATATAATGGAGTGAATTCCAATAAACACTTTCATTCTTTTCCATTGTTGTAAAGAACTCCATTTTATTAATACACCATAACTCAGCAATTCTCAAAATTTCTTATCTCTGGAACTTTTACACTCTTCAAAATTACAGAAGGGTCCAAAGATTTCTTCTTATATTGAGGCTTATATAATACTTATTATATATAAATGTTCATGTAATACAAATTAATGCTGGGAAAAAATTTTAAATATATATTAATTTAATTAATTAAATGTGAGCCCACTGCATAATAACATAAATGCTTTTTGTAAAAATTAACTATATTCTCCAGACTTCATGTGAAAAATGTGGCATTGTTTTATAATTTGGTAGATCTCTTTAATGTCTGTCCTAATTGAAGACAAATGGATTCTCATGTTTGCTTTTGCATTCAATCTGTTCCACAATGTTGTTCTGGTTGAAGTGCATGAAGAAAGTCTGGCCTCTCACATAGATATGTAGCGGGAAAAGGGAGGAGTATTTTCAATCTTTTCAGATATGCAAATATGCAAATTGTGAATATTCTTTTCTGAGTGCACTAAAACTCAACAAAGTGGTAGTTTTCTTAAAGGTTAGTCACAATATGGAATATGAAACTACAGCAATAAACTTCTTTTTTTTACTTTGTTGCATGAAAATCTATTGGTCTGTCTTATACTTCGAATGGATCATTTATCTATATATGATTTTGTAGCATCATATATTAATCATTTCAAAAATAGGATACAGTGAGTTATGCAGATCTCCCAAATGTTGGTCAGTTTTATTATATCATATCATAACATAATATTTATTAACATCACCACCAATCTCCCCAGAAGTCTTTAAATATTGAGAATCTGTCAGGTTCCTAGGGGCTTTATAAAAGAAAAGAAAAAAAGAGAAAAAAAAATAAAATCTTAATTTTCTCTTGAAAGCTCAAATTTTACCATTGGCAAGAAATGTGGTCTATTGTTTTTCCCTGAAGTGATGAGTTCATCTCACTTATTTTTAAGAAAGTATCTGCCAAATACCCAAATCTGAATAATTACCATTTGCAATCAGTTTTTCAAGTAAAAATGTCTCGTTTTAGCTCAATCTGCAACTCAGACAATTGCATAAGTACTTTTCCTGTGCTAACGCCCAGGCTTCTGAATGCACCAGAGCTTTTTTCGCACATTTCCCATTTTGCACATAGAAAATTAAAAGACAAGTACTAAAGGGTTAAGATTTAATGAAACGGGTCATTTGTACTGCTTCATCAAAGACATTCTTAAGTAAAACTGGCTTTTAAAAAAAAATGGACATCTATAGAACAGAATAAAATGACTATTAACGTGGTTTGGTGCCACTATCCTGATTTATGCTAAGAAACTTGAAATTTTGCCTATCATGACTTTTGCACTATCAGTGCAAACATCAAGACAATGAAAAAGATAAATAATGTCTTACTATTATTTAGAAAACAGCTTTAATCTCACAGTCAATCCCAGGGGTCAATGGATCACACTTTGCAAACAGCTGTTACCGCTTATTTAACCAGTCCCACCTCGTTGGACATTTAGATTGTTTTCAGTCCTATGCTAATACAAATTTTTGTATAAATCAACTCAGATCAATATTCATTAATATTCCAGTTGCAAAATGATTTAAGCTTCAAGAGTATTAAAGAGCTAAAAGTTCTTTGTTTTCTCTTTCATCATGACAACTGAAGTATATATTCACAGCAAGTATGAGATCCTGTTAAAATAAAAGATCAACCATTTCTGTTGTTAAAATGGCACTCTTGGGTTTATGAAGATGCCAGTTGGCCTGCATTCTGAAATTCACAGGCTGAGAGGGTTTTATTCTGTATATTCTACATAGAAGGGAAAAATAGAGGAATTTGAATAAAATTGTGCTATGGTCTTCATTAGTTTGGTTCTTTGGAAATTTTCAGACACAATAGAAAATGGGAATTGACTTAGAATGTGTTTGTTTTTTTTAATAATTGGATTAACAGAGAAACTAAATCATTTAAGCATTCAAAATTATTTTCTGAGGAACCTACTATATTCAGTACATAGTACTAATACTAGGTATTGTGGAGACAATAAAAATGCATTAAGGACAGATTCTGACTGCAAGGAGATTATCAACAGTGGTTGAGAAGCTTTTCCCAAGTAAATAACGCAAAGATCAGCTCCAACTCTCCCAGTTTAAGAGTGTAGAGTAGAACGGAGTACGGTGGTATAGGTGGTGTCACTATGTGTTCTTTTATCTTACTAATAATTAGGGTGACTATGCAGTGCTGCGTTTATACCTGCTGTCTCAGCATAATTATTAATAGCGTCTTCTATCATTCTCAAAATTGTTCCAGCTTGGGCAATAGATCACATAATCATGTAGTAATAGTAGATGTAGAGTTCCAAAAATCTCAACTTAGATCTTTGATATGAGTTCCAAAAGTCTCAATCAGATCTTTGATAAAACCCACCAAGGACTTTAGGTAGAAAACAAGCATTAATTGAGCATCCAGTATATGCCCTGTGTGCCTCCTATACAAATTTTATTCTATATTTAACAATCCTGTGAAAGTATTATGTCCTCATTTTACAGATGAGGACGCAGACTCAGAGAGTGCAATAATTTGTCTCAGGCTACAAATAAGTGGTTAAATTAGGATTTGAAGGCTTCTATCTGGTTTCAAAATCCATATTATTTCCTCGGCTTTTCAGAGTGTGTTTCACAGAACCAGCATCAAAGTCATCTGGGTGTTTATTTTGACGGCAGACTACTGAGCCTCTCCCCCAAACTACTGAACCAGAGTCAGTCTCAGTGGGGCCTGGACATCTGCCCTTTTAATGTGCTCTTTAGGTGACTCTCAAGCATTGGAACAATTGACGACCACTGTTTTAGATTATACCACCTCGAGAGCTCAGCCATCAATTATTTCTTCAAACAAAAGATATTTTTCTAATATTCAAATGAAGTAGTGAATTGGTGGTGTTCAAATGTAATAGCACAATTCTACTTGTTATCTCCAATTTCCCTGGGTAATAGCCAGGTATATATGTTGGCTACTTTGTACAGTTGGTCTTTTCTGATGATTGAATTGACCATTCATTCTCTTTGTGAACTGCTTCCCTTTCTGAGAGGTTTTCCTGGGCCCCTCAAAAGGTTAAGTGGAAGCTCTTCTGTGAAAAAGCCATTTTGTATGTTCATGTTGTGATTTCAGTAATGTTGATTGTGGTTACAGAGTCTCTCAAATTCAGTAAAGAACCTTGGGATAAATCATTTTTCTGATTATTGATATACTATAACTAGAATCAAAACCATCTGACTCTCATAACAATAAAGTCATTTAATAGCTATTACTAAATTTTTTGAGATCTATTGCTCTATACCAGCTGAATATATCCAATTCACATATTTTAATATTAGAGAAAAATAAAGATCAACTAATTCCACTTGATGAGACTTCAAAAACACACTCCTAGTTTACAATTTAATGGACTTTGAAAGGCAGTTTTCTTAAGCTTGCCACACCCTTGAATCTGCAACTTGAATGTTAGTGGCTACCTTCTGCAGTCTCTCACCTCTGAGAATATCTGAAATGTCTTAGATCACTGATGTTCTTGGAACACTCCCTTTAATTTGGGTTGTGCCATATACTATGAGGTCTCATACATGGATTAGCCAAGGCCATGCAGTGATAGAAGCTTTTGCCTGGGAGAAAAGACAAATCCAGTGCCAAGTCAGGGTCCCTGGAAAAGCTGGGAAGGATTGCTAGATAAAAACAAGTGTTGAGGGAGGGTGAGGAACCCTTATCCAATCTGGGTCAGATTCAGTGGTCAAAGAGAAGACAGATCTGAGGGGTGACAGGAAGTTATCTAGCCTGGGTTTCACAGTATTTGGCTCTGGGGGGCCATGGTATGAGTACTCAGTTAACCTTGGAAGCCCACGATGAGACCAGTAAGGGAGGCAAGAAACGAGGTCCTGTCCAATGGAAAGTGGCCATACAGAAACTGGGTAAGAAAGTTATCTAGAGCTAAAGAATTAAAGGCAGTAACTAGGCACCAGGGACCTAGAAAACGGGCCAGACACTCAGACCTGCCATGCTCAGAAACTTTAAGAGGCTTGATGTTCACAAAGCCAGTAGAGGTTCAACCAAAGATGTAGAGGAAACATCGATTCCAGGCCCCACTCACCAATGAGCAGGGATGAAGAGCAGCCCTAATGCAACAGCCCTTTGGCTCTCATTGGCCCGGGGCCTTGGTTGGTCTGAGTTTGGTGGTAACACCATCAATAATAGTTATTAATTCATTTGTGTATTTTAATACAGTGTCATGGATGCTGCCTTTTTCTTAGGCTATTTTCAATGTCCTACTTAGATTCATCATCAAGGATGCTAAATGGGCGTCTTTGGTTAAACACTTTATTGAAGTTGGAAGAGCTATCATACCAATGCTGAGATCTTGAAACATTTGTAAAAGGGGACCTTAATTTATTGTATGCCAGCTCTGGTTGATATTTTGATGTTTGATAGCTTCCCTGGTTCACCTCATTATTAGAGTAAGAATGTACATATAATTTATAGGAGTTCAGACTGATTCCTGTCAAACTGGGAGATGAGAGCAGTCAGAGGCTCCTGACATAATAGCATGACTTCCTCCCTAGAATTCATCTCATTTGTGAGCAAGGTATTTATATGGATGGCTTGTGAACACTTTTAATTCCTGAGACATGCATGTTTTATCTTGGCTATGCTATATGCAGGACATCTGAAAAATATTAAAAGTAAGAAAAAGTTTTGTCCAGAATCAATGGTCTGAAGTAGAATTTGAGAAAAATGTAAAAGTACAGGGCTATAGTAAAGCCATAGAAAGTGATTAAGAATCATTAGGAATCTATACTGATTTATAGGACTGTAGAACTTTCTTAATTATGATGCAAAATGGCATCAGTGTTTCTTGCTCCATCCTTAACATTAGCAGTTACAATCCTGTACATATGGGACTAACACTTGGGAATTTCTGTCAATTAATCCTGTAGTTCTCTCAGTTGGCCTTCAGAAATGTGTGGTGTGGAAACTTACTCCCGTTGATGATACTATGCTGTATGATACAGTCATGAAAGTATGCTGAAAGGATGAACAGCTTGCTAAGGATACCGGGACTGAACATATTTCATCACACACTGAAAGAGACAAGTCAGTCTTGAAGACTTATTTATGTGGTCCCTCTCTGTCTTGCCTTAGATGAAAATTTATTAAACAAATACAAGTAATGGATCCTTTTGAACCTGCTCTTACTCTCTGCTCATTTCTGACATAACTGTTAAGTATTTCAAGGAACCATGAGCAGATCAATGTGAGTTCTTCAGAAACTACTAGAACTGATTAATAAATTCAGCAAGGTGCCAGGATATAAGATTAACATACAATGTGCGTTCTCGCTACTGTTGGGTATCACAGGCTTGTCTTCTACAAGAGCCAGGGTTCAGGTGTGGCCGCAGGGAGGACTATGAAGATGCTTTTTCCAGGGTCATCAGGAAAAAGTATTATTAGAAAGAACTCCTCTCAAGTCACCAGGCATGGCTATTTCAGCCCCCCACCTAAGGATCACCAGGACTGGAAAGACACAGATCAGTGATTCTCGATCCCAGCAGCTGCTGAAGACACCTGATACTTCTGTTCCCACTAACATATACAGACACAAAAGGGCTCCTACCTGCATTTCATTAGATTGCATTAACTAAGCAAAAGTGGTGGGTATCATATAATGCAGTGATGTGTGGTTCAGTGTAATTACTTTGCTCCAGCTGATTTCCTACAATTGTACCTTTCCTGACGGAGAGTAGGTCTCAACACCAGTGACTCTGTTTCAGTGCTGACACATATTAAAACAAAAACAGTCATAGGTTATCATTATTGCTTTAAAATAGTTGTTGGACATTCTGAAGTAAAGTTATCTACACTCAACTGTGCTGTCCTGTCTGTTTAAGGAGATGGATATTGAGAAGCGGATATGAATCTTTCTAAGAACATGACTCTTATGCTTGGATCCTCAGAATAGAGATTCATTAGACAGCCAAGCCTAAGCAATAAGCAATGACGAAGAGGGATCAGCTTGGTAAGCAGCCTGGCTGTTCCCCATTGGGGAATTAATCTGCCTTTTCTTCTGTTGAAAAAGATCACATTTCAGCCCGAAAAGCAGCAGTACAGGCTTGGTCAAGGATCCCCTCCCCCATCCTCCTCACCTGCACACACAGATGGTTTGTGGTGGTTTTAACAAATTGAATGCAACTTCAGAGGCTGCTTTTTTTTTTAAAGACTTGATTCAATTTATACAAAACACAAAGAAAGCAGCTAGTTGCAAAGCAGTCAAGAAACAAATAACTCTGGAATTTAATTTGCAGTTGCCTCTTATCTAAGCAGAAGTCCAAAGAACTGGTTGGATATCACTGAAGACTTTTGCAAAATTAACCTATTTAACTCTTTTTTTGATCTTAATGCTTTATGCAGGCCAACATCTGCTCACACATTAACTGTGGAATACTCCAGATCATAGGGCCTCTAATTATTGGAGATTTCTTCAGAATTGAATTTCACCAGCTTGACTTATAAGGTAAGAAGATATCTTAGGTATAAGTACTGAGGTATAAACCTGCTTGGTATTCTAAGACAGCAACGTAGAGGACGATGCTTGTGCTAAACACACACTTACTTGTTTTCCATTTCACTTAAATAGGATGTAATAAAGCCATATTCTTAACTTGCATACATTGAAAGGTTTCAACTGAAAGTTACTACATTACAGGTGGGTCACCGAAGTATCTCTGAACAACTTTTATCTAAGAACATTAAAGCATCTAGCAAAATGGGGAAGCATTAAAGAAAGAAAATTTAAAACAGAAGTTCATTTGAGCATTAAGAATGTCATACCCTGCACATTTATATGCATTATAACCCCAAATATAAGTGCGTGCTGTGGAACTGTGTTTTTTTCATGTTTGTATCCTGGACCCTGGCACAGTGCCTGCCTAGCACGTGACAGATGTGCAATAAACGCTGGTGGAGAGAATTATATATAAATACTGTAGAGGTTTCACAGCACCCCTACAAGTATAAGCAAACTCATTCCTTAAGGAATGCAGGGGGCAACCTTGACTCTTTTGCTGGTAAGTCATTTTAATATCCTAATTTTCTCAAGGTCTACCTTGAAATAACAAGGACAGTGATACCACTAAGTTAATGCAGAGGACAATATAGAAAGAAAAAATAATTTAAATGACTAAGCTTTAAAACACAGATTCATACAGTCTTAGGAGAACCCCCACCATCAACTAGTACATTCTTTAGCCTCGGCTTAAACTCTTCTAATGACAGAGAACACAGTCCCTCCCAAGGCAGCTCATTCCAGCTGGGGGGTAGCTCTAATCATTATAGAGACCTTTCTCATTTTGAACTGAATTTTGCCTTCAACCCTTTGGTCTTTTATCAAAGATCTCTAACTCCATGATGATCCTTCAAGGATTGGAAAATCATTATAATATATTCCTCCTCTTCCCTCCCCCAAACTGAGTATCCTTATTCAAGTAAATATTCCTGATTCCTTAAGGCCTGGTTTGCAGACCTCCTGTTTACTTTGGGCACATTCCTGTCTGCTTGTGCTATTTTTCTAACCTAAAATACTAAAACCTAAAGAAAAATCATTTTGGACATGCTTTTCTACATTCATTGTCTTAAGCATGCTTGACTCACATTAAACTTGAAACCAACACCACAAAGATGCTTTCATGTCAACTTCTATTAGGCAACATTGGCCTATCTTTTATTTGTATGGTTCATTTTTGTTTCTGAGTTTAGAATTTTTTATTTATACATTAATGTTTTTCATTTCATTTTTGGCAGAATAATGTTTCAAGCTACCATTATAGACTATTGAGACTTTTCGAATCTTGAGTCCGTCATTCATTTGACATTTGTCAAATTAGCTCATCCTCTTCTCAGCCAACAGAGAAATAAACACTAAATGGTCCAGGGGCTTCTACCTGAGTCATATCTCGAGCTTCTCTGAGGCTCACTGCAGGGGGAATTCACACACTGTAAAGCCCACTGGAAGTGCTTTAGAGCTGGGATTATCTCTGAGCATTTTGATGCCCAGAACTGACTAAATCCCTTAGGACTCTTGTTTCCTTTAGGTTAAGCAGGAGCCAATTTCAAACTGTGTGGGAACCTTTTCCTGCCAGGCATGGTATTTTATTTCAGCTTGAAGTTCTGTTTTTGAATGAAACCTTAAGAGACATCTAACTTTTCTCTCCTTTTCTTTTTTTGGCTTAGATCTGATTTTATGTCCCTCCCAGCATCTACTTCACTCTCACCCCAAAAGACTTTATTCTCTTCTTAAGAGATCATGCTAAGGCATCAAGAAGAAATACACTGGGGAAGGAAGCCAAAACCACCAGAGTAGAGAGACAGACACCAGCATGGAGGGAAAGTGTACTTCGTGTCTGGAAATTCCCTAATTCCTCCTTTGCTTCTCTACTGCTGATATTATTTTAACGAAAAGCAGAGCTGAAAATTTGGAGTGTGTAAGTAGAAGTCCTTAGCAAAATATAGCCCATAGCAAAGTGATGGTTTAATGAAAGCTGGGGGGTGTGGTTCTGTTTCAAGTCAACCGGGTATTATTTAAACAAATTTGCTCAAGTCCTAAAGATTGGGAGCAAGCTTTACAGTTAGATCTCACACTCAGAGATCCGCTACCCACAGGCTCTGACTTGCAATCAGGGGCATTAATCTTGCTTGGTTCAGATGAGGCAGTACCGTGTGTGGCTGAGGTCATTCAGGAATAAATCAGGGAACTCAGAGCTTAGCCACTCCCTTGCTCTGTGACTCCGGGTAAGTCACTTAGTTACATGTGCCTGTTGATCGAAATGGTGTTGAATTCAATTCTCTTGAAATCTTTTTTCTCTAAGGTCATTGTTTCAAAAAAATTTTTAGTATTTTGAAGTTTTTTAGGTTTGTAATTATAAAATGATTTGTGTTCACTGAAGAAAAGTTAAACAAAATGAAGAAAAAGAGATCTCTGTCATATCACTGCCCAGAGATAACTGCTGTTAATAGTTTGGTTTATTCCCCTAATTCTACTTTCTATCCGTACGTATTTCTACACAGCATTTGAATACTAGCTACACGTATGATGCGTCTCACCTGGGACTCTTACGCCTTAAGCATAAAGGGAGCTGATCTGTCTGGTCACCAGACTCAAGGGTGGCCCATTCTTCGACTGACTCAAGACCCATGAGTTGCGGTATGGCTCAGAAAGCCAAGCTGAGCCAGTCAGTGTAGGAATTTGGAATTGGGAGGATGAAAGGTGAAGCCAGTGAGTAATGAAGACGAGATGAACACACATGAGACATGAAAGAAGCTAACAAAAATATTTTGAACTATGTGCAAGCTGACATTATGAGATAACGAAAAAGCTATGTTTAAGGAGAGGGGGTTGGCGTGGGAGAGAAGTAGGGCACAGGCGTGCAGGGAGATGGCCCGCCAGGGAAAACCTAGTAGCCTGAAAAAGAAGCCTTATGCTCCATGATTTTCCAGATACAACTTCCAAGAGAGCTCTCTGAACTGACTCCTAGGCTTTGTATCCTCACGAGACTTCTGGAACCCACTCAAAGCCCCTTTAATCTCAGCTGGGCCAGTGTCACAAATGGAAACCTGCCTCAAAACAATTTAAATTTGAATTGACATTCTTTAATTGACTATTTGAAATATTTCCCCAAGTTACTACATATGCTTTAAATACACAGATTTTAATGGCTAAGTAATATTTCATAGTATGAATACACTGTATAAGAAACCTGAATGACAATGAAGTTGACTACTTTTAATGCTATTAAAATTATTCCTTGAGTATTAAGAAATCTAAGACCTGTGGTTGCCCAAATGATTCAGAAGATCTCCAATGTTCTTTCATGAATCTTTTTTACCTACCAGATGTAGCAGCACATACACTACCACACACACACCAGTTCAGAGAGCAGAATTTAGTGTGGAGAAGTCTAGCCTGCCTTCAACAATCCCTTGAGTACTGTTTTCCTAACTGAACTGATTACAGACGTTTTTATGAGGGCTCAGTGGGTATTTTTCCAGCTTCCCCATGCCATTGGAACTCATAATAAGGCAGGGAGAGCTCCACCCTAACCTGAACTTAGTCATAGGACAGGAAAATCTGGGATAAAGGCCAGATGAGCAGGTTAGGCACACAGAATGAACACGTGCACCTAAACCCTAAATCTGCATTCTCTTTCTAATGCAAAGACTGAAAGAATATAAAATGTCATGATTGTCCTTTGTAAGAACAGAAACAGTTACCAGCTCATAGACTGGCACCAATGCTTGGTAAAATCTCGTATGAGGAATCTGTGCTCCATTCTCTGTTTCAAGATACAGTATCAAGTGCTGCTCTTTGTGGGTTTGGAACTTGTTTGGGAAAAAAGTTTATCACCTTCCCTTATACAAATTTTATCAACACAGTAACTTGAAATTTCTCCTGTAGCTCTCCTTCCCAGCATAATAGGATATTCTATCTCGATGGGTTTTTTCCTAAACCCCCAAACTTACACCAATGTTGTCACAAAATTACACCAATTCAGTATTCTCAAATACATGTGAAAGAGAAAACCCACAGGTGTAATTAGAGCAGCAGGGGCATCTCTGGATACGAAGTAGCCTTTCTTTGGGTGATCTGCCTTATCTTTTTTCAGGGAATGGTTGATGTAGCCAAATCAACTATGAAGTAAGAGACAGGGTTTCTGTGTTTATTTAGTATTATTTAGAAACGATCATGGGCCCATTTAAAGTTTCGTTCAGAGAAAGTGTGAGATGAAGTGTATAAAAGTGTGTTATTAAATTTTAAGCAATTTACAAGCAAAGTGATTTCCTTTTGCTGGAAGGTCAAGTAAGCAAAAAGGTCTAGTGAACAGGACAGACTGACGTATCACAGACTTGGGTTCAAATCCTATCTATGTGACCCTGGTCAAGTTCCTCACCATTCTGCATTTTAGTTTCCTCATCTATAGCATGGCAAATTGATGTACTGTATATTTCATCAAGGTTAAATGTATTCTGTATCAATAATGCCTTCTATACTAAGTTGATGAGAAGATTAAATAATGTTTGTAATGTGGTTAATGGATATTCTTGACTTGTTTCTGAATTAAACAGTAATGCCTCTGGTGTTTCAGACTGAGCTGTGACTTGGCTATTGTTTTACAACATTATGTAAAAATATTCCTGGAAAATCTTCCAATCAAAATATAAGAAGCAAAATTGATTTTATCTCCTTTCTGATATTTTATTTCTAGTTGCAGATAGTATAAATCTGCTTAGAAAGCCCCAGGAGAATCAACTAATAAAACATTAGAATTAATTTTTTTTAAGAAGTTCAGTATCTTTCCCAGATAGGAGAGATCTGTTTTTCAGCCTCAGTTTTTTAAGTTGCTATTTCTACCTTCTAGAATGTCTATGCAAATTCTCACAAATAAAATTAAACAGCCAGTAGGGGAAAATATTTGTTCAAGAATATGATAAGATTATTTATATTTATTATGTGAGTTTAACCTTAATAGCAAACCTGGGCTATCTTATCCTCTCTTAAGGCCCTTTCTAGCCCAGTGACACATCCAAAAGAAACACAAGTCTAATTCCACGACCTTGAAGAGTAATGTATATACTCTATTGAAGATGGTTTTATTTGGCTTTGAGGGGCAGGGGTAGCAGCAAACATAAGCTTTCACTACATAAAACACAGGGAAATAGACTAAAGACTATTTGCTTAGCCTTCTCATCAAAGCCTCATCAATCAGAGTAGATTCTCATCTTCCTCATCATCCTTTTCCAAAACTGTAGCCCATTCTGGACTTTTTTTCTTTTCTCTCTCTTGCCAAATGTCTCTAAATTCTTGCTGTTTTCATAACTTTTCCCCCCAATCAGTTATCTCCATGTCTCCACATTTAAAAAATACATTTCCATGCCTTTTCTTATGTACATAAGTTTAGCCTGTGTTCTCCCAACCACACCTCACTCCAATTAGCAGAGCTAAAGGTTCAACACTCCTTCTTATGAGTAGAGAAAAAGGGACTGGAAAAGAGAGGGGGGGAAAGGTGGGAGGATGACAAACATTCATGGTTTAACACAGCTTCCTTTTATCTAGTTACACATATAAAAAAAGTCACTATAAAAATACTAAAAATTCCAAGAGAACATCCATTATATAGAAGCAGAAATATAAAAAACACACAGATACAGGAAAAAAAATCAACCCCACTAGTAAACAATGCAAATGAAAACATACCATGATTTAACTTAGCAAAGATTAAAAATTGTAATAGTCAATGCTGATAGAGGTATGGTGAGACTGACATTCTTACATAATGCTGGTAGAAATATAGACTGAACAATATGTTTGAAATGCAACTATGTAGTACACATTGTGTAATTTTAAAAGTTTCTAACTTTTGCCATTTCTAGGAATAATTATGAAGAAATAACAGAGAAACATACACAGATCTATGGATAAGTATGTTCATTATTTATTTTAGCATTAGTTATAATGACAAAAGCTAGAAACAACCAGAATGATCAGAGTTGGCTTGTTGGTAA
Organism: Vicugna pacos; assembly: GCF_048564905.1. Lineage (NCBI taxonomy): Eukaryota > Metazoa > Chordata > Mammalia > Artiodactyla > Camelidae > Vicugna > Vicugna pacos. The sequence goes on from NC_132988.1 coordinate 76,559,342, forward strand.
AAATAATTTAAGCTCTAATGATACACTCAAATATTATTTATTAAAATAAAGATTTAAAAATCTACGTAATAACTTCAAAATGACACACGCACCCCAATGTTCATAGCAGCACTATTTACAATAGCCAAGACACGGAAACAGCCTAAATGTCCATCAACAGATACTGGATAAAGAAGATGTGGTATATTTATACAATGGAATATTATTCAGCCATAAAAACCAACAACATAATGCCGTTTGCAGCAACATGGATGCTCCTGGAGAATGTCATTCTAAGTGAAGTAAGCCAGAAAGAGAAAGAAAAATACCATATGAGATCGCTCACATGTGGACTCTAAAAAACAAACAAACAAACAAACAAAACATAAATACAAAACAGAAACAGACTCATAGACATAGAATACAAACTTGTGGTTGCCAAGGGAGCGGGGGGTGGGAAGAGATAGACTGGGATTTCAAAATTGTAGAATAGATAAACAAGATTATACTGTATAGCACAGGGAAATATATACAAGATCTTATGGTAGCTCACAGAGAAAAAAACGTGACAATGAATATATATATGTTCATGTATAACTGAAAAATTGTGCTCTACAGTGGAATTTGACACAATATTGTAAAATGATTATAAATCAATAAAAAATGTTAAATAAAAAATAAAAATCTATGTAATGATGTTATAAATGCTCATGCAATAATGTAAAGTTAAAGCTGACTGAATACTGTGTATGTTGAATAATCTGAGTTATATAACACAAATGTATGCATAAGTAGGAAGAAAATACACCAAAATGTTACCTGTGGTTATCTTTGGATTGAGGGAATTTTTGTTTCCTTCTAACCTTCCCTGAATTTCCAAATTACCCATAATGAGGAAGAACAAGAGAATATTACTTCCATAATCAGAAGAAGAGTTTTTTTTTTTAAGAACCAAGAAAAGATATCCAAATTCTATTGTAAATAATCAAGTCAAAGGCAATTACTATTTGTCATTAATTGATATTTCAAATTAACGGATGAAACTTAAAGACGAAATCTCTTGTCCCTGGGAGAGACTTTCTTGAGGATAGAGTATAATATTCAGGTCCCAGGTAACTTGACAAAGTTAGAGAGAACTGGGGAGAGAAAATTATAGTGTATAACTAAGTTGTATGGTTTCAGGAAAAGTCTTAGTTCCTTGTTCTAAATGATTAAGAAGGCAATGAATTATTAGAAGCCATTAAAGGTGAATTATTATTGTATTTATATTTTCCCATTTGTCTGACACAAGAGGTTTTTTTAAAAAAATCACTTTCTAACAAATTACCTCCACAGTTTTATCAACAAACAGTCACAATTTTCTTTGATATTTTGGGGTTGTTTTATCATTCATCTTTTTTTTTTCCGTGCATGACCATGGGAAATCATTGTTGGGTACCTGATGCTAATAATAGGATTTGATATTGACCAGATACAATTGCTTACCACACAAGCCTGGATACATCAATTACAAATCGTGCACAGCATCTTAAAGCTGAACGCAAATGTTGGAGAATCAACCTGGTTAATTTTAAGATCATAGCTTAACCAAATCATCCACTCCTTTACCCTTGCCCTCCATCTTGCAAACACATGTTAGTCACCTGGAAGAATTAGGTAAGAGGATTAAAATAATTAACAATAAATCCATCTTCACAATTAGAAAACCATCTTAGAGTCTGCCCATTCTTAGAAAGTCCTGATGCCAGTATCATTATGTATAATATACACAGATCACTTCTGGTCATTAAACACATCCCATATGGCTGGGATTTTAAAAAGAAAAAACAGTCTCAGGGGATTCTTGGGTTTTCCTGCAGTATTCTAATTTTAGGGTAGTTCCAGAGCTGAACACTCATCCAACAGCCAACAATGCCTCTGGGGAACCCCTACAGCCAAACATGAGTTGAGTTCCTCTTGGGAAACAGCTTCTACCATTATAGAAACTCACACCCACTCCATTCCAAGGCAGTCATGCTCCTCTGCTCAATCAGAGTGATTTCAGGACATCCAGCACATAAGGGAACTCAAGGCATGTGGGTGACTATACTTTTTGGAATTTACTTTAAAGAAGTTATTATAAAATATAATGCATTTATTTTAAAGGGAATGAAATTTGTATGTACAAATAAGAAATCACTATTAAGAAATAGTTATAAAGGAACACCCATATGGCTATCAACCAAATTAACAACATTGTCAACACCCCTAGAAGCACCCTTGCTCAACCCTCCCCCTCAGTTCATTTTTTCCAAGCACTCCTTCTTCAGGCCCAGCAGGGATTCTTGGCCAGGATTTTATCAGCACTGGAGAAGTGTTAGAAAGACTTTCCAAAAATAGTCCTTACTGTACAACACATGACACTTTCTTGGCATTTAATAAAAAGGCTGCTACTATTTTAAAAAATGTCTCTATTGATCGTAGGAAATGATTGTTTTCCAGGACATAAAAGGCATATATGTTCTAGAGAATCACTCATTTTAGCAGTTCAAAAATTTTCAACTTGCTTTTTTCATGATTATTTCCAAAGGGGTATTTTAAGCAATTTGCATTTCCCCTTTTGATTTCTATGTTTATATCCTTTAGCTGTTGGGTTCTTAGTATTTGCCCTATCAGTACATGTGTGTGTGTATATGTGTGTGTGTGTATACACACACACATATACATATAAATGTATTAAAATGAATGTTAACTCTTTGTCTGCCATATTTGTAACAAATATATTCCCCAGTCTGTTGTTTAAGGCATAGAAATTCTTTATTTTGTTTATATAGTAGATTATATTAACCTTTGCCTTCATGATTTTTCCAACAACTATCAAGTAATCTAAACAGACATTTCCAAACATAAACAAAAGTAAAGTGAATATTATAATGAACACAAGGTATTCATTACTCAGCACAGTAACTGTCAACATTCTGCAGTTCTTGTTTTATCTATCAGCTCCCTTCCCCTCACTGTTCTTTTGCTGAAGTATTTTAAAGTAAACCTCAGACATAATATCATGTCACATGTAAGTACTTCAGAATATACCTCTAGCTGATAAGAACTTTTCAAATGACAACCAACACACTCAACACTGATAATAATTCCTTAATATCTAATATCCAGTCAGGCTCAGTTTTCTCTAATTAAAAAAAATGTCACTTCAGAATCGGACTTTTGAGTCCAAATTCAAATAGGTCCACGTGCTATACTTGGCTGATACGTCACGGAGGTTTCCCCTCCCTTTCAGGTTCCATGCCATGTATTTGTTGAAGAAACTGGGTCATCATCTGTCCAAAGGAATATCCCATTTTCTGGATTTGGATGACTGTATTCTTGTGATGTCATTTACCACATTTCTTCGTCCCTTGAATTTTCTACCAAGTGATAGTTGGATCTACAGATTTGGTAAACTTCAGTTTAAGTTTGGAGGGCAGAATACTTCATGGGAGGTGCTGTGAACCTGCCTTGGCATCATGTCATGGGACATATAATATGTGAGTACTATCCCACATTTAGCAATGTTAAAATTAACTACTGGTTGCAAGGATTGTCAGCCTGATCTATCCTTTATAAAATTTCTAATCAGCGTTTGAGCTAACATTTTTAATGGTCATTGATATTTGTTTCCTAGATCCATTAATGCACTAGGGTTCCAATACTTTTAAGCTTAAGGAGAATCTATTACAATATCAGATCATTAAATATTTCCCCAGGACTTTACTGTGTGTGTATTTAAATATTCAAGTCTTGGATCAATCTGGAATTCACTTCAGTGGGCAAGGGAAATGAGGATTTAAATTGATTTCTTCTAGAAAGGATGTATTTCAGAAAGGTCTTCAGACAAGTAGTCAAGATGGCCTTTATTACACTATGTACCTAGCAGTGGAATTTCTGACTGGCTATCATGCTTTTCCTAAGGGGGTCTCATACTGTCTTCCAAACATTCAATAATTTTTCCAACACTCTGGTTGTTCTGCCATTGGAACACTGATGAGAGACAGATTTCATTATTTGCAGAGACCCTATAGAGGACTCAGACTAAGAACATCTGAGAACGTTGGAGCACTGTTACATTCTCTTATGGTAAGTAGCGCGTCTACACCAGAAAGGAAAGCCAAGGCATATGTGAGTACTCAGAATTTTCTTCAATCACTAAGTTTTTGAATTTTAAAACATCAGCATTTAATTTCTACAAATTATCATTTTGCCATTGAGGGAAATAACCTTGAAAAATCTCCACACGTGATAGGATGACTCAGATTGAAGCAGATGCAAAATTATACTTCCTCTTTACTTTAAGTGAAAGAACTGATTCGCTTCTTTCTGTCTTCTCCTTAAACTGGCAGAAATGAAACGTATTGGCAGGATAATTATTTAAGTCATATTTTTTTTACCATCATAGGAAAAATGGTATTAGGTACTTGATTTTAATCAGGAATAAAAAAAGCTGTAAGGTTTTTCTCAGTGTTTCCCTGACTACAAAAATGTGTCATTCAAACTAATGCTAGGCTAATTGTGCAGAAATTGTCATCACTTTAGCTTTTGTTCAAGAACCATCCATAGTGTCCAACTGCTTACAAAATCAAACAAAAATTCCTAGTTTCAAGTTCTTGCATTGCAGATCCCCCATCACCTAACCGCCCTTCTCCTGGCTCCCATTCTGCAAAGTAGTCTTCAATATCCTCACACCAGTCTGTTCTCTGAGCCTGCTGTGCTTCTGCTAATCCCCAATACAAACACTTTTATAATTTCTCTCTACCAGTATAGATTCTAGCCTTTTAAAAATATACACATATCAAGTTTAAACTTATCTACAAGCATGCTCCTCGTGGCCCTTGTAGATTTCTTTATCCTTAAATATGCCTCTGTACAAACAGAATGGTATAGTTTAGCACGTACGTTTTTTTTTTACTGTTTACAGTGTATTTATTTTGGTTGCCTAACTAGATTGTATGAGCAAAAATAGTGTGTTTACATAGGACTTTATTTTTAGATCTTATTAAAATACAACTCCTCTGAATTTTAAAGGATCATTTTGATGATGGGCTTATTAAATCCACAAACGGCATGACCCTAAGAGTGTGGTCAATTTTTAAAAATGGACACAATTGTCATGTTCTCCTTTCCTATCTAGACTCTTTGTAAAGTGACTTTGAAGCTCCTCTCATCAAGAGATGGTGTCTATTCCTCCAGCCTTTGAAGGTTCTGACCTTGGAATTGTTTTGGCCAATAGAACACAGGGAGAATGATGGCATCTCTGTCCTGAGCTTAGGACACATGGGAACTCTCTTGGTTTCATTTGCTTTCTTGGGACCCCTCTTCTGACATGTGGACAAGTCTAGCCTGTTGGAGGATGAGAAACCATGTAGAGCAGAGACTACCCATCCCAGCTGAGGTTCTTCTAGACCCACCAGCCCCCAGCTGATCCAGCAGCTGATCACAGATGAATGAATCAGCCCAGTCAAATCCAAAAAAACCACTGAGCTGAGCCCAGTCTAAGTTCAGACATGCAGAATTAGAAGCCAAATTGTTATTTGAATCCACCAAGTTGGGGATGGCTTCGTACATGGCAAACAATGAAAACAAAGGGTAAAAATTTTTAGATGGCAGAATCTTGATCCTAAAAGAGTTTAGCATTCTAAGACAATAAACTATACTATGGAGATAAAATATAATTAAGTTAAGTAGAAAGCTCTGAATTCAAGTTCAAAAACCCAACTGTGTGAATACAGGATAGCAGAGCTATATAGCTTACCAACATACACACAAAACACTCAGGGGCTTTGGTTGAGCACAAGCACATGACTCAACCTTGGGTTTCCACTCTTACAACAAAGCTAATATGATTTTATGCTGTGTTACAAGTATAAGATGCTGAAGTGGGGTTTGTCCAGAGAACTGTGACCACAATGCTGAAGGGCCTAGAAACCATCTCACACAAGGAAAAATAGAAGGCAATGCAATTATATATCCAGTAGAAAGACTGAGAGAGTAAAGTGGATAAGATAACTGTCTTCAACTATTTGAAGAGCTATCATGTGGCAAGAGACTGGACATGTTTAGTGTTATTTCATTAAGAATTAGGACCCATGTGTATCTGTTAATCACTATATATATAAAAGAGATAAATAACAAAAACATACTGTACCACACAGGGAACTATATTCAGTTTCTTGCAATGAGCTGTAATGGAAAGGAATCTGAAAATACATACATATATAACTGAATGTAACTGAATGAGTATAACTGAATCGCTTTGCTGTATACCTGAAACTAATATTGCAAATTGACTACACTTCAATAAAAAATAAGAATTAAAAAAACAGGACACAATACGAAAAAAAAAAAAAAAGAACTGGGACCCATGAATAGAAGATATAAGAAGGTAGGTTTCAGGTCAACACAGGGAAGAAGCTGAGTGAGAGAGGCTGCATGTGTATACTGTTGAAGAATGCAGACCCAACAGTCAAAGTGGGTCTTCTACTTACCAGCTGTGTGATGCTGGGGAGGTGCCCATTCCCCCCCCCCATCACCTGTAAAATGGAAATAATAACAGTACCACTTTCCAAGGTTGTAGTAAAGATTAAATAGGATTTTTGAAGATAAAATGCTTAGCCCTGTGTCTGGCACACTGTAAGCACTCAATAAATTTTATTTATTATCATTAATAGTAAGAGCTATTTAAATATGACATGAACTGCCTCAGGAGGTGGAAAGCTCCCTCTAACTGGAGATATTCAGAGGAGGTTTGGCAGATACTTGGAGGATAGATTTTAACACTAGGTGAGAAGTTGGGCTAGCTGACATTTAAATTACCCTCCAATGCTGAGTGAGTCATTCCGTACCCCTTAAGACAGGATAACTTCCTTAGTATCTCCCAGAATACCTAGCACTATGATCCAGTGATGTCTGTCTACTGCATTTAACGAACACTTTTTGGTTATATAATTATAGGTGTATATTTTTCTATAGTAAGAGTTGGTCCATGCTGAAATGAAATTGTGTGAGGATTCTTGATTTTTTTTTTTTTTTGGTATCTCTTTGCCTCTTAAAGAAGTATACCACTGAATTTTATTTTTATGATTACCTTATTAACTAGAACAAAAGAGGGTAAATTTTAGTGCTACAAACTCCTCTCTGTGGGACACTTAAATTGGTATGTCCAAAGCTCTCATCTTTTCACACTTGGCATTTCTCTATCAGAATGTCCAATTTTAAACAGGTCAGATATTTTCAAGGTACAAAAGGCCAAACTTTCTCTCGTGACTGACCTGCTATCCAAAGTCCAAGCTGGAGCCAGTAACCATTTTTCCTCCTCTTTGTACAGACAGCGTCTGGAAACACTGACCATGATCACTCTCACCTTCTAAAGGCAGAGCAGGCGCTTCTAACTCCCACTGCAATTCTATTTAATAAAAGAGATCTGGCAGATTTACCTGACCAGGGTAATATGCCTATCTCCTCAGTGATCTCATTGCTATCAGTTAATAGGATGGAATTCACATAGGCCAGGGGCTGTCTTTATGGTCTCCAACTGATGAAAATCTTTCCTTTGTTATGATGAGCTTCAGCATAATAACAGGTATTAATCAACTGTGAGGAGTGTTAACTTTCCTCATTAATGAAAGTTTAGAGTCAGGTACACTGGCCAAGGAAATCCTAAAATGTGTGAGTGGAGAGATGAGTTCTGGATTGTGGGTCTGAATGAGTTCTGAATTCTGGGTTGCAGTGAAGTGAATAGACAAGGTATTCATAGGCACCCACGAGGTTTATGGACCATCCAGTCCTGGCATGAGCCATGCATTGTGCCACACCTTGAGGAAGACCAGATAAGAAAAGGGCTTCATCATTAAGAGGAGGCAGAGATGCAAGCAATTTCAACCAAGTGAGAGCACTGCTGTAATAGAAAACACACAAAGTACAGCTGTAATTCAGGTTAAAATACAGATTGTAGGAGGGGCAAACGAGAAGTAGAAGTGAATTTTACAAAAGAGGAGGGTATTCGGCAGGAAGAAGTAGAAGGAACAGCACGCACAGTGGCAGAGTCATGAAGTAGAGAGTGGAGTGTCAGGTTTGGGTTGGTGAGTAATGGGAGCTGAGGTCAGGGGCAGGGGAGTATATCACTCACGCCTCACTCTACTATTTAGAGAGACTCAGACTAACTCTGAAGTCAGTGGGAAGCCATCTCATCTCTTAGTCAAGTAAGTAACTTGATCACATTTGCAATTTGAAAGGATAACGCTGTACTGATATTGATGAGGTATTGAAAGAAGAAGATGAGAGTGAAGTTAGGGAAACCACTTAGAGGGTTCCTCCGAAGCCAGGTGAGAGATGACGGGGGCCTGAGTGACAGCGATCACGATAGGGAAGAAGAGGGTGAGACATAAGTGTTTAGAGCCATCTGAATTGGGTGGCTGACTGGATGGATGAGGGAGGGGGAAGAATCGTGGCTGACACTCAGGTATCTGGCTTGGATTGCTGGGTAGAAGGTAGAGCATTCACTGAGAGAAGAACACTAAGGACTTTCAACATTTGCAGAGCAGTGGAATCAGAAGATGGGAAAGAGAAGTTAACCAGTTTAGTTTCGAGCACGTTGAGCAAATGAAACAAGAAAAAAAAGTACATTGCTCAAGGAGAGAGAGCTGATTTTCTTCAGTGCACCAGGAAGGAACAATGGGGAACACAGAATTGGAGGTATTACTGAGAGAAGATGAAATAGTGAAAAAGACTGAGAAGGTCAGATGAGAATTAGAACAGTAAGCTCTCATAAAAGCCAAGAGAGGAACAACTTTTGAGAAGAGGTCAACTGAGACAAGTTGGCGAAGAATTGAAACATACTCTGGGTTTAGCAATTAGGATTTTCCTACTGACCTTGGCAAGACCACTCTCATCGGTATAGTAAAGGAAGGAAACCACTTCCACGCCACAAAGCTTGAGTGAAAACCTTCTCTCTCTCCCTCTCTCTCTCTTTTCTTCTATTTTGTTTTAATCTCCACATGTCTCTTATCTGTGATTCTCTTTGAAAGTCCTTAGTGTAAAAATTGCAGTTTCTGCCTTTTGCAAATGAATAGAGCCTTTTAGGATTTATTCTGTAAGCAAACGTCTTTTAAGGTAAAGTTGAATTTTGTCACTAAGCTATTCGTTAGAGAGGTTTCAGAAGGCATATAATGAAAAGCAGCCTGAACCCAGGTAATTTGAAAACAGTGATCTCAGATAAACAAAATGAGAATTTCTTTCACTTCCTTTCTCTACCACTTTCCTCTCCTTCTTAATAAGTAGCTAAGATACGGAAAGAATTATGCTTGGTGCTTCGGGCACAAAAATAATGAGTAAGGCACGATCCTGCCCCACCCAAACCCCCAGACAAGGAGATTATAAGCCCCCACAAAAAGTCAGACACACAAGAGCCAACCCTAAAGTAAGGTAGGCTGAAATAAATGTGCATAATAGTGAAAGCAAAGTTTCTATGGGGGCCCAAATGCAATTCCCCATTGGTCATAAAATCCAGGAAATGACCTTTAAAAACATAGACACAATTGGGGAGTTCATCGCGCCACTAATTACCTCCCTACTCTTCAGACCATAAACTTTTATGCAATCTGCTCTCTGTTCACCAAAGAGAACAGATGCCATTATTTTACCAGGCACCCTAACTGCCTATACGAACAATTTAACAGGCCTAATTTAGTGGCCAGTGGTGATTTCAGCTCTACCCTTGGCTGTACAGTGATTCTGGCATTAAACTGAACTTTAATAATACTGCTTTAACTCTCTTCAATGAGATTGTTAAAGTTCTTAAAATTAAATGCATTGCCTCATGGATGAGGTGAGCACTGAGCCTCCTCCTTCCAGAGAAGATAAACTGGGACACCCGAATATATGGAAAGGCTTCTGAGGGATACAATTCTGATCTGAGTAACCTCATGGGGTTCTCTTTGCAGTTCAGTCCCCCTTTAAAGTTCTTTGTAAAGCAACTGCCTTTACAGGGGCAACCTAACGCTGCCTGCACACGCATTATTTCCCTCTTGTGCAGGGTTGCTATTTATAAAGGGGCCTTTTGGAAAATGAAAATCTAAAGGTTGGTTAACTGTAGCCAGAGTGACCCATACTATAAGTCGGGTCACACTTTTTTTTGGCATCCTCCTGTGTCCTCTCAGGAAACTGATTATGTTTCAACTAGGAATAGAAAAGAGATCATCCAAATAAATTTTTCACAAAGGCTCTCCAGCAGGTGGTTAAGGAATAGGTTCTAGAGTCAGGCATGCCCAGTTCTGGATGCCAGCTCTGCCATTTACCAGCCTGTGACCTTGAATAAGTTCTCCATCCTTTCCAGGCTTCCTTTGTAAAAACGATTAAATGAGAGACTGGCTATGAAGAACTTAGGTTAGTGTTTGGCACAGAGTTCTCAAACAATGGTGGCCATTATAATAATTATCATTGCTGTTATCATTTATACCAAATTGCCCTGAATTACTGTTTATAGCACACTGCCTCACACATGGAAGGCATTCAATTTCTGTTTATTTCTTCAAGGAAATAAGCGGCTGGCATAGAATGCTTAGAATGTAAGATTTCCAAGAGAATCTTCCTTTGGCTTTCTCAAGGGTACCCACAGTATTGGGACTGTAGCAAAACTGCAAAAATTCTGTATTAATGCTGCTGATAATTCTATAGAGCTAATTCTCAGAATTTAGTGATATTACGTTTCTCTGATCTATGTGAAGAGAGTACATGTATACTACGCCAGTCTCAGGTCATCTTTCTCCCTATGCCCAAGTGGACAAATTAAAGTTTCTTTTAGGGTCAATAACAGACCAGGAAGTATTTTTATTTAGCATTTTTCCATCAAAAGTTCCACATGATATTTTTCAACTGGCTTCTGGGAGCGAAACTGAGGCAGTGTTAATGGGAAAATGTCAGCACATCAAGACAAGGAAAGAATAAATAGTAGTTCTGTATAATACAAATATGACTCCAAGACCTTTGATAATGGCACAGTCCCCAGTAGCAAGGGTCTGGTGATTGTGTGTGTGTGTGTGTGTTTGTGCGTGTGTGCCCATGTGCGTGCATGCACTGTTAACAAAACATTTATCTCATACTTCACCATCAAGTACATCGTGATACAAATTTAAAAGCAGCAGTAAGTTTTAGTAAGGTAAGCAATAAAATGTGCACTTCTAATTTAGCAATTAGGATATAAGTGGTGACCATAAAAAGACTTTTGCTAGAGTATTAGGCCAGACTCCAGAAGGCTGGGGACTGAATGGGAGGTGAGGAGGTGAAAGGTTGAGTGCTGTTCAAAGAAGAGCTCATCCTGTCCCTAAGATGGTTTTTGTTTCCTTGTTTGCTGGTCACTGGCAAATAAATCGATTAATAAATCCAAAAAAAAGTACTTCATAATATGTTCGGGCAGTTGGGCCATGTATGTTGTGTTATATATTTCAGCTTTTATAGATAAGCTGTAAAGCAAGATCACAGAACAAGAATGATTTTTGTTTAAGTTTGCTGTTTCCTATTTTCTTAGTGTATAGGCATCTACCTGTTTCTGAATTAATGAATTTTATAAGCCTAATAAAATATGTTCTATAGATATTAATTGTTCACATTTCACTTATTTCCAGTAGGTTTTGGGAGCCAGAATTGAATAGGTTTCTATGCATACAAGAGGACATAAATTGAACTGCCATTGGCATAAGTATATTTGTTTAATCTTATTCCAACTCTTTGGAGTTTATAAAGCCATTTATACAGTCATCTTGCCTGTTAGGGATGTTGGGATGGAAAGACTTCTTGTACTTTTGAATCAGGCTTCATTTTTCACCCAGTTGAACTCTTGCCGGTGGACCTATTGTAGTAAACGTCAGCCTAGGTTTTGCTTGGGTGGTGGTGAGAATCCAGGAAACCAAATATGAGGGAAATGTACTTTCACCTCTGGTTACTTTAACATTTATAGGACAGTGTTAATGGTATTGATTAAAATTTTTTTGTCTTTAGTAGATATAGTAGGTCACTCGCATAGAATACTATTCGACAACCATTGTGAACAAGGGTAAGAAGATGAAACTAAAATTCCATATTCATTTAACTGTCAGTGGACAAGCACTACCTGCCGACTATGTGCATGTTATTTTGTCTGCCATTCTGAGGAAAGAGATGGTGGGAAAAAATGACATGGACTCTAATAACATGTGGTAGCAGTAACAGTCGATGTTTCAGAGGGTTAATTTATTAAGCCAAAATCTTAAGTATTATTTTATGTTAATAAAAGGAGAGTGGATCTAGAATAGGGTATGAGGTAACAACTTACTCTTCCCATAAAACTCTGTGTAACAGAGTTATAGCAAAAGCTGAAGTCCAGGATGATTCCCTGGAGTCCCAGGGAATCCAAACCCGCTCCAGATGATGAGAGAATAGAATATTATGCCAAATACCAAAGGATAGTTATAAATTTTCCAAACTGATGACAGCACTTACATACAATAAATGTCAATAGAAATGTTATTTGACCAGATAATGGGTGTTTGAGTTTGAATATTTTCAGTAGAAATTTGTTTGCCTCAGTTCTAAGGAGAATTTCTCCAAAATTCAGGATATGATAGATATGTGTGTTTACTATGTTAGAATTCAAGATGGATTTCTCTGCTAGGCAGAGTTCTGTTCATCACCTTATCCTCAGCACTAGATGGTAGCCTCTTTATCTCTTCTTGAGAGTTGGGAGACAAGTGTCAGCAACCCAGCATTTTCATCCGTTTAACTGATACTTACTGTACCAGGCTCTGCCTTCTACCTACACTGTATGCCAAGTGACTTACCAAAGGGCATGCAGGCTACTCTCTCCCCTGTTTTAATTGTGCACTGGATACCACTGCAGCTACTGTACCAATGGCCAAATTAGCAGTGATGTGGACAAGATGGAAGTTGATTCCTGTCTTAGGCAATGGCAGTCTAAACTCAAGCCGCCCACACTTCTATGTTGTTTCTCTGCCATGCTCTCTTGGTCTGAAGTGGCTATTTCAGCTTCTGCCACCATATTTGTATTCCAGCCAGTGAGAAGGGCATGACTTTCCTATGAAGGGCATGACTCAGAAATTGCATCCATCACTTCCATTCACAACCCATTGGCCATAGTCTCATCATATGGCTACATCTAGCTGCAAGGGAGGCTAAAAATGTGCTCTTTAGCTGGGTGGACATATGCCCAACTAAAACCACCACTACCTTAGAAGAAGAAAACTGATTCCTTAACTTCTTTCACCTTGTCACAAAAAGCCCTAGAAGAAAAATACTTGGCTTAATGCATTTTGCCTCAGTGTCCAGAAGCTAAATGTATAGAGAAAGAGATCCAGTCAAATCAGGGACACTCAACCCCCATCCCTAAAATTAAAATTATGTTTATCTATAGTTGTAGCAATTATAGTGGCTTGCTTTGCTCAAAATTTTTATTATCTTCTGATTATTCTATTTCTGACTTTGGGCATTTTTTTGGAAGCAGCAGTAGGCCACAGACTAGTCTGTGGGTTGGTTTCTCCATCTTCCTTGGTTACGTAGAGCCTTAAATATTAAGTATTAGGTCCCAAGGTAGCTCTCATAAAATATGCGCTGTCTATCCAGATGCAGCCATGATAGAATGATGTAAAGTTCAAAGATTCTCAATGGGCCATGATTTAGAAGACTGTTCTTAAAATGGCCCTTGTTGGCTAAGCTAAATTTTCCTTTGGTAAGAAAAGTTCTCCAGTTCTAAAGGAGCTAAAGATTAATCTGCAAAAAGGGACACCTCTATTTCTTTTCTTCCCACAGATGCCTCCCAACTTTAAAATAAAGCAGCTTTATATTTTTCTGATCCTGAGTTCACCAGTTCCTTTCTTTTTATCGGTTGTTCATCCAGTTACTTCCACCTAACTCCTCCAGTTTTCCGTTTACTCACCCAGAAGTACAGAAGGCCCAGGGAGCCTTAGTTACTTTCTTAGCCACCCTTCAAGAACACTGCTTTCCTTCAAGGTGGTTTATCTCTCCATTTCCTCCTAGTCAAATCAAATAATGAATTAAATTTACATTTCTTTAGATTGAGGACAAGTTTACCTGTCATCTGAATTCATTTGAGAAAGACATGTTGGCATAGCCCTTAATCCAAAACAGCTCTGTCTGCTTGTGTGTTCTATGCAATTGTCAGAGGTCACAGCACTTCCCTGGGTTGTTTTGACTTGGTATGATCTGCACAATGCTTTGCTGAGTTGAACTAACACTTCTTTCAGCCCACTTTCTTGTCTTGTCAGTAGCACCAGTGAGAATTTTGTGGGAGAACATGGAAGTTGAATTTTATGTCATCTTCTAATGTTACCTATCTCCCTAAGTCCCTGCTTTTGTTTCCATCATTATTCTCTAATCCCCTTTCAATAGTCCACTTTGAATGTGCCATTAATTAATTGAAATTCTCCAATCCTCCTTGCACTTATTGTTAGCCTGTGCAACCTCTTGGGGGTAACATGTTTACTGTCAAATACATTAAAGTAGTCTGTCTTAATTCATTCTCCTGAGTATCTCCTATGAATTACAAAGAAAGTCCTCTAGTTACAACATTGTGGGATTTGGGGAAATAAGTTCATCCTGAGTGTTCACACACAATATTTAGCTGCTGCAAAGGCGAGGAAGACAAAGCTGCCGGGTCATCCCCAGGAAATCCCAAGACACATATTTTTAACATCTGCATTCTTATTTACATAAATTTATATGCTCCATTCAAAAGGCGCTGACTCCAATTATGTAAAATAAAACAGGAAACCCTTCTTGGTTCGGAGTGTGAATAATCACACATTCCAGGCTTGCTTGCTGCCAGAGTGATTTCTCTGGCTTCTCCCTCTCTGCCCCAAGAAGTTTCCCTCCTTTATTCCTACCCTCTAATCATAACCACTCATGAAAAGACTTATCATTTACTGGTAAGACTGGAGTTGGTTACAAAATATTCTTTTTTTTTTTCTATTATGAGCTCACATTGGAATCCTCTGTTTTCTGAATGGTGTTTCCAAACCACCTTTCCTCCCCTCTGCCCCTCTTCCCATAATGAGGAAACGTTGGTCCCTGGTTCAGCTTGAGGCTCCATAATTTGGGTGATAGAAATTGCATCCGGGTCCAGCTTGCAGTGTTTTACTCAACAGAAAGTTTCTTGGCAGTGGAAGAGAGTTTGGATTCAGGGCAGATTAACCACAGGTTTCAATTATTCACCCCCAATGCTGCCTTCCATTGACCCCTATAATTAAAGCTTGCCTTTCTTACTTCTTTGGCATAATTTTTCCCCTCCAGGTGGATGGATCACAGAGCTGGCTGCCAAATGAATTCATTAGAGTATTTTACACAAAGTGTGATGAGCCCAGAAGCCAAACTATGGGGAGAAAAGAGAGCAAGAGTATCCTTTGGGAGCAGCCCCACTCACCCCAGGGAAGTCCTGGTGTCCCTGCCCAGACAGACACCTCCCTGCTTACTCTGCTCTGTGGGGAGGGAGACCTCAGGCGCACAAAGCTTAATACCACTGAACCCAGAACAGTCACACTGCACTGCACTTCCTTCTGCTCTCTGACAAGCACACCCAAAAGTCACTCTCTACCATTTCTATACTGTTGTTAGTGTTATTGAAACCAGGTCTAGGAAAACACTGAATAAACGCAGAACTATTGGATTGAAATGAAATTTAGTCAAAAGACTCCTCTGGGGTTCACTGACTTCTGACCTCAGCCTTTGAAATGGCTTCTTTCCGTCCCCACAGACAAAGTGGTGGTCTATTCAGGACCAATACAAACAGAGTCAAAATAGTTGAGGCCGGAGGGGACAGAGGAAGGGGCAAGGCAGTGAAATGGAGCTGTTGCCAACACATTCTGTGATGTTCAGGGAGTGTTTTGTTTGTTTGTTGTTTTAATCTTTGGGCCAAAGGATATTCCTCTTACTAGGAACTGAAGTCAGCAGAGGGGAAGTGCTGACCTTACTGAACATGAAGTCCAGAACATCAGTCTCAAGAAGCTTGGGTCGCTCCCCTTGCTACGCCTGCAAAACGTCAGCAACGCTGACAGCCTGGGAAGGAGGCTTCCTGTTCAGCCAGGAGTTCACACTCTGCAGACAGCTGCCTTGGCAGGACTTGCCGCCAAGGCAAAATGACCAGGAATTGTTGGGAGAATAGATTCATTTCCTTTCAAAAACTGCAAAAACTCCAGTTCTGCCCACATGTATCTCGATCTTGGAGAGAAAAGCCCTATTGAAAGAACTTTTGTTTGTTTTTGACTTGTGCTGACAATGACTGTGTTTCATCCTAGTCTTTGGTTTGCCTGTGGTCCAGAGGTGCACCACTAGCAAAGGACAGGAAGGTGGCTGGTACCCCAGGCAGACTGGTCCTTCTGTTAGGGTTTGCCTGGAAACTGTCCTCGATGTACTCATCAGAGTTTTGTTTCTCTTCCTAACATGTAACACCCCCCGGCTCCCATTTCTTTACATACACAAATTAATTGAGCGTGTGTTTCCTCTAAGTCTACTATGTGTATAGTTTTTCATTTATTCGTTCTTCAATTTATTTGCATACTCTGTTGAGTACTTGGATACACAGTGAATAAACTAGGTTAAAAAAATTCTTGTTCTTGTGAATTTATATTAAATTATTTCATTCTGATGACAGTCCCATGAGGCTGGTACTATTATGGAGCCCTCTTTACAGATGACTTGCTCAAAGTCCCAGAGCCTGTGAATGACAGAGCTGGGATTTGAACCCAGGCAGGCTGGCTCCAGTGAGCCCACCCTCCTAACTGTTCGGCTCTACACTCCCTGGTGGGACTGTGGGTGTGATTTCAGGTTTGGAACAGCAGCAGTCTAGGCAAATACCTATAATTTCTCTTCTAGAGGCAAAGTCTTTCGTTCCACAAGACAGTTTAAATAACAAATATGTTCGAAAGAGGTGGTATGGTAGTTGGATTTCACACGAAAATGTTGAAGAGGATCAGAATGCGCCACCCCAAAATATGCCACTTGGGCATAAGGACTATTCTTGAGCCAAAGGCAACTGAGAGATAGCAGATGTGGGAAAAGCTCTCTGTCCTCTCCCTTTCTGTCTAAAAGCAGCACATAAATTTCCTTTGGCAAAGGTAACATACATTTGTAAAGGTGTCTTTCTTTCCCATACCAGGAAAAAGATGACTTTTAATCACCGGAGATAACTCATCTACGGAAGGCACCAACTTGAGTTTACACAACAAACCTTACTAAATAACTCCTAATCTTCCATTAATTTCTCCTATATATTTACATCTCACAATTTACCACCCACAGAAGCCCAAACCCCTTTTCCTGTCTCTTGTCACTGCTCCACAGCTTATCACTCTTTGTTAAAATGGTATGTAAGCCTCAAATACAATTGCTTCTTTGGGTCTTCACTTCTTTTCTCTGAAGGCCTCCTTATTCATAGTGGTAAACTCTCTCCCCTGTTAATCTGGTTTTTTTTTTTTCCAGTTTAATTTGCATCACCCGATGTCCTAAGCCCATGAGAATAGAGGAAATAGATTTTTTTCCTCCTCTACGATGTAAATGACTAAAGGCCACCTCTTTCCTTGTAATAAGTTCTGATAGGCAAGGGAAGGTGAGTCAACGAAATGAGAAAGCAGGGCACTGATGGGAGTTGGGAAGGACATTATTGAGATGGAAGTGCAGGCAGATACTGAGGCAAAGGGATCTCAGATCAACATCACTCAGCTCAACGTTTTGCCTAGGGCAAATGCTACTAGGGCCAACTAAAGACTTCAAAATTTGGATTTTATCAGCCCCTCTTATGAGATCAATGTGATTATGTCACCCAGATAACTCAAGACAAAGAGAAAAAACAGTCAACAGGCTCGAATCATACTGTTCGACAAGAAGTGACTTAATTCTTACTTTGCCACCTGGCTTCTCAATCAGAGGGCTTGTAAAGCAGATTGGAGTCATGCTGCCGTACATCGAAGGTTTCCATTGCTGGTCCTATAAGAAAGGAGACAGAGAGAGAGATTTCAGGGACTTGGCTGGCTTTCCTGCTGCATGAAACCATTTCCCTGTTTCCCACGAGAGTGCCTCAAGCACTTAAACTTAATGGTTGTCACTTGAAATACCCGAGTCAGCGTTTTTGCCCAAGCATCTTCAGTTTGCAGTCTGTGCAAACTCATTTAACCTTGTACAGGGGTATATTACAAAACCATTTATGACATTTTGAAGGAATTTTGACATAAGTGCAGAATATTTTGAGCCTAATCTGTTAAGTTATCTCCCTAGAACATAGATCAGACTATGTGAATCTTTTTTCAAAAAATAACTTGACTAACATCTCATTACATAAAAACACTGATCACAGTTAAACTTCTGGCTTTCAAATCTTTGATTCTATGTGGGATAATGTCCAAAGTTCTCTACTCACTTTTCAGAATACTCCAAAATGTGGCTCTTCTTCACTTTCTCATTTTAGTTCCAACTCTGTCCCACAGTTTAACCTAAACCTCAAGGCACATTTGGTCAATGTGTTTTTCTTCAGTAGACTCCAATCTGTGCTTTTGTTTATACTGTTTCTGGTTTCTAGAATATTCTTTCCTCAGTATCTGTCTATGATTTCCTACCTGTCCTAAAAAGCCCAGCTCAGATTCCCTAAGAAACATTTCACTATATTCCTCCACTTCTGGCTAAAGTCAGAATACACTTCTCCCATCACAGGATCCATGTACTATTATTAGAGTACTTGTCACTGTCTGCTGGGAAGGTGAGCTACTGAAGACAGGACTTAAGTCTTAATTATCTTTGTGTCCTTCACAATCTAATACAGGTCTTATGCATTGCTCTGGTCTGAACCTTTGTTACCCCCAAACTCATATGTTAAAATCCTAATCCCCAAGGTGATGGTATGAGGAAGTGGGGCTTTGGGGAAATGATCTGGGAAGCGAATGGGATTAATGTCCTTGTAAAAGAGGTCCCAGAGAGCTTGCCTGCCTTTTTCTCATATGAGGATGCAACCAGAATTCTGCGATGTGACCTGGAAAAGTGCCCCTACCCAACCGTGCTGGCATCCTGATCTCAGATGTCCTGCCTCCAGAACTGTGAGAAATTAATTTCTGCTGTTTATAAAGCCCCTCTGCACCACCTCCCCTACCCACCCAGTTCGTGGTATGTTGTTACAAGTGCTTTCTGCTAGAGTATGCTTCCCATTTTTCAGCTGAATCTTTTCTTTACGTAGAAACATCCCAGCAGATCCAGCTCTCTCCAACCCTCAGCTCTTATTCTCACTACACAGATTTTTCAATCTCTTTTCAATCTCATTAGAGGAAACATCAAGAGACTTGTTATCGAAAAAAAAATAAAATAAAACTTAACTGCAGGTACCAAAACCCCATAAAATAAAAATGACCTTTAGAAATGAATCAGCAAGTATTGACCCATCCCTGCCTCCCGCTGTCCATTAATTGGCCACGTTTCTTGAGTGAAAGAGATTTTTCAGTGGTCTTTGCAAAGGGATGGAGTAGGGCCCTCTGGAATCTCTACCCCTGCTGTTACTAATTATCTTACTCTGGGCAAATAACTTGTACTTTCGACCAGGGTGGCCCTGCCTGTAAATGTGGTTTGTGTTATTTACACACATTTCGCAGGGTATTTTGAGACTAATTGTGGAGCTGTCTGTGGCCTGGAAAGGCAAAGCATCACTCCCGGGGAAAAGACCCTGCATTCTGCCCCCAGGAGAAGCAAGTCAAACCTCCGACTTCTTCCTATGGTCTGGAAACAGGGGTTATGGTTGGATTCCGAGGGATGTGGATTTTTGTCCATTAGGAGTTAAGCTGAGACCAGCAACTCATTTCACAGGTCATGTTCCAGCCATCAAAGTTTAATTACTACCAAACTCGCTGGCTCAAGTCCCAACCATGTTAGTGAATGCATGAATGAAAGTTCCAAAGGATCCAGTTACCAAATTCCACCTTTCAGAGATAAAAAGACACTGAATGGCACCAGGGAAAAAGCCCCAAATATATCAACTGTGACTGCAATTTTTTTTTTCCCTAATGAAAATAACAGGTTCGGTGTTGACGATGATCAGGACACAGGATTCTGGCTCAAGGAAGTCAATGTGCAGATGCAGAAGATGAATCTGAAGAAACTTGCCCTTCCTCTGAGGCTGGTCCAGTTGCTATGGCAACGTGTAACTAGTTTTCTCAGGTGGTTGTGCAGCTTGATTTTCTTTAGACCAAAGATTCCCTTGATACGACTGCACTGGGCATACTAACGACTAAAGCAACCCAAGAGTCACAACACAGATTTCTTACCCAGAAATTATTTGTTGGGTGGGAAAATATGTGATGATTCTGGGCTGTATATAAAAGGGAATTTCTGAAATAAAGGGTTTACATTCAAAACGCAGAGGGTCAGGGGCATATAGTTATCACTGATAGTGTTTCCCTTTCCCTGGCTCCTTTCCTCATGTCAGGCTTTCCACGCAGGGTTTGCTGTTGCTGCTGTTTGGATGGCTGAGTGGCTAGGTGACTGGGGTTAAGTGTTGCTCCCCATCTAACTCACCATTTGCTAAATGTAGGGACAGGGACACTGAGGATGGACTTGGACAAAGCAGAATAATAGAGAATTAGAGAAAAGTTGTTGAAGCCCTCAGGCAAGTTGGACATTCTCTCCTGCTCTCTGCACACTAAGGGCAAAATTGCCCCTTTATCTCCTTCCCATAATAACTTCAGAGCATTCCTGAGAAGATGAAGAACTACTCAGAGAGCTCCCCATGGCAGGTACCTGGGGTTACTTTTCTAAGGCTGATTCCTAAAAGGAGACCAAAGAAGTGGTTAGTGTCATGACCTATAATTACAAGCTTCAGTGTTTATCCTGGAGTCTGAAATATAAAGGCAACTCCTGGCAACAAAGGACAAAACTAATCAAGGATTTTAAGAAGGAAGGATGCAGGGATCACCAGGCAAGTTCAGCTAGTTGACTGAGCAGTGGGATCTGTCCAGGTGGCATCTGCTTAAGGGTGGTGCATCACTGACCGGCTCAAACAATCTTAATATCTCTGAAGGAAAGAATGCGTGCTCCTTCAGAAATCTTGATTTCATACTCCATAGGAAACATGGGCATTGATGTCCATTGACTGCCTGGCCTTCTTCCCTACAGTGCAGGGCTGGGAACAATGAGTTCTGTTTGGAGATGGAAGCAGATTCTACTTTAAGACTGCCATCTCTCTCTCCAGCCTCCTCCTGTCACCCATTCTTTATCTGGAGGAAAAATAACCGCACCTTCCACCTACAGGGTGCTTTCAAAGAACCGCTGACACAGCACTTTAGCTGCTCCGCACAAAAGCATGAGCTGTTTCTGGGATGGAGAATGTTGAAGGAACCGTGATATTTTAAGCATTCAGCGGCAACCGAGGAAGGAGAAAGTTCTTGAAGAAAGACCAGATACAGATCAACCCCATTGCTCTGGTCCCTCTTCTTTCTGGCCCCCCAACTCGACGGTTGAAGCCAACCAACCGGACTTTGGGTTTGCTCCACCCATGCCAACTGGAGTTCCTTCTTTGCAAAGGTCGCGCACACAGACACAGAGGTGAGGTGGCCTTGGGAAGGGAGGAGAGCTGGGTGGAGGACCATGAAATGTTGACTCACTCAGGCTTGACCAGACTTCCTCCCTTTATCCACACTCCAGTACAATTTTGGTGAACTTAAGTAAACTGTGCACACTGCTAAGTGTTCCCACTTCCTTTGGGTTATTATCACAGACCTACACCAGCTCCGGTACATGAAAATCCCCTGCCCTCAAAACTTGCCAGCAGAGAGAGGCTCAGAGCACAGAACATACTCGCAACCATTCCAGGTTGTAAGTTTTCCGTGCAGAATCCTGTTAGAGCCTGACCTGCTTCTCCATCCTCCGGCACCTCCCTCAGTACCCGTTTCCCTTAAATGCTCTGCTGATTTTTGCACTTACATTTCTATTTCTTAGATGTTGATTTTTTAATGTCCTTGTGCTCTGTCCTTTCTTTCCTGTGTTTTACGCATCTTCAATACCACCTGTAACTACCACAAGGCTACCTCACCAGAAACATTAAAACGAGTGCTTTTGAAACACTCAGCAACATTACTGGGACTTCTGAAAGGAGGCACGTTCCTTTCACCTACTCTCCTGACTCTTGAGTTTCCTGCCAGCCTTCATCCAAATGCATGTGTATTTCGCTACAATGGCCACTTCGCATCACACTCTTGTACACTTTCATTTACCATCATGTTACATATACTCTGTGCTGTTACACAGTCTTTGGGGTTTATAATACTTAGAGACTACATCATGCTCCATCAACAGGATGGAGTATATGTATTTGATATGTTGATAGATATTTTGATTATTTCCATTTTTCCCTTGAATTTTTTTGAAATTCTTAAAGGTTTTATTGATACGATTCACCGACATCTGTGTCACCTATTTAAAGTGCCCAATTCAATGTTTCTTAATACACTCACAGTGTTGTGCAGCCAGTAACACAATGTAACTTTAGAATATTTATGCCCCCTGCCCATCTCCGTCTTTACCTATTAGCAGTCCTTCACCAGCCCTCCTGTCCCCTCCCCCAGCCTTAGGAAACCAACAGTCAACTTTCTACCTCTGTATTTTTGCCTATCCTGGACATTTTATATAAGTGAAATCATACAGTATGTTGTGTTCTGTGGCTTTCATTTAGTGTAATGTTTTCAAAATTTATCCAGATTGTAGCATGTATCACCACTTCATCCTTTTTATTCCCTCCCAAATTCCATTGAATGGATATACGACATTTTATTCATCAGTTTACTCATATGAGTTGTTCCCACTTGGGCTATCATGAATAAAGCATTTATGAACATTCACGTACAAGTTTTTATTTCTCTCGGTTATACACCTGGGGGTGGAAATGCTAGATCATAAAATACTTCTATGTTTCACATTTTGAGGAACTACCAAACTATTTACTTCCTATAATTAATAGCTATGCAAATATACTTTTTTGGCCTTTTGAATCATTTCTTTAGAATATATTTCCAGGAGTAGAGTTCTTCTGCTAAAGATACGGACTTTTTTTTTTTTTTACAGCTTTTGTTATTTACCATTTGATTATTGCTTTTCAAAAGGATTGGACTGATTAACACAGCTACCATGTAACATATATATGCATATATCACGTACAGATGCATGTATGTACACACACTTTTTTTTTCTACACAGCAAACTTATAAGGAAGATGCCACAAGTAACCTCATATTTACAGACGAGGACACTAAGGGCTACTGAGGTCAGTAACTCCCTGCCAGATGACCAAAGCAATGCAATGCCTTTTTTATGGGCTTCATTGGCTTCAAGTGTCTGTATTCAACATGTCCCTGGTTTCAATGAGTAACTGCTGACTCTGTCTCTATCCTGTAATTTCTTCAGCTTGTGTCACAATGAAACAAGCATGGAGTCAGAGGCATGAGATCAAATTCCAGCCCCATAACGTGGTAGCTTTGAGATCTCGACTAAGCTTTTGAGTCACTAAGCGTCAGTTTCCCCAAACGTAAAACATGACGACACCTACATCAGAGGTTTGTCTGGGGGGGTTAAAATTAAAATTCAGCTCAGCAAAGACGCTTATGTAATAAGTGCTAATATTATTTTTCACGTTAATGATGAATGTTTCATTGTTATTCTTCCTTGGTGCCCTCTTCAGAGTGAAATATTAGGTATCCACTATAATTTAATAAGTAGATTTCCTCCCCTCCTGTCAATCAACAAACAATCCTCTGAGTACTGCTAAGTTTGTAAGAAGTTTTATATTAACATATTGATTACATAAGTAATCTAAAGTTTATAAAAATGTTTCAGTAAAATGTATAACAATTATACATTATAAAAATTATAAAAGGCACAAATAGAATATTTAGAAATTTATCAAATAAGTTTAAATAGGTATATTTATTTTTTAATTTAAAAATATTCAGAACTTTTACACTATAAATTATAATTACAAATTTTAAGTAAAACACAAAGTCTATAAAATAGGCAAATATTTTAAATATTTAAAAAATAATTATGAGTTAATAAAATAAGCATAGGCTCATAAAAGTAAATGCTTATTTAAAAAGTATTTGTCTGGCTCTAAGGACCTTGTAAACAAGATAACAGTGATAAAATAGAAAAAGCCCTGGCCCCCATTCCGAAGTCTTGGATTTCAGAAGAGCTTTGACACTCACTTCTTATGACCTCTTTGGGGTTCTACATTTCTTTAGCAATAAAATGTACAGCACATAATTTGATTTCTTTTAAAGAAGATCCAGTAAGGCAATGTATCTGAAAACTCTCAACAACATATAAAAATTATACATCTTTTTGGTACATTAGGACCAAGACATGATAGTTACGCCACCCAACAGTCCATTCACTTGTATGATGTGAACACTAATTTGTCTTTGAGTTCAGAAAAAAATAGGAAGGAAAATGAAAATGCAAAGTCAACAACTTGAACATGAGAAAATATCACACAGGAGAAGAATTAGCCATGCACAGTTCCCACGCAGCACTGGAGGTCAACTTCACGCACAAAGTGATCTGGGAAGTATGGGTGGGCTCTAAGCGGTCCAAACCTGAAATGAGCATGTGGTGCTTTCAACAAGAGGGAAGGAAGGAGCTGGGGATGTGGTCACTTGCCTCTCTGCAGGTGGGGCTGCTTGGAGACTAGCAGCAAACTTAGGGAAAGATTATCAACGTCGAAGAGGCAAGTTATAAGCAGATTTCAAAGTCATATGCTGGCATTCTAACTCCCAGCGCCTCAGAATGCGACTGCATTTGGATGCAGAGTCTTAAAAGAGGTGATTAAATTAAAACGAGGTCATTAGCGTGGGCCCCAATCCAAACAACCGGGGTCCTTACAAGAAAAGGAAATTTATATACAGACACACACATAAGGAAGATCACATGAAGACACAAGGAGAAGGCAGCCACCTACAAGCCAAGAAGAGAAGTCTCAGAAGAAACAAACTCTGTTGACACCTTCACCTCAAACATCTGGTCTCCAGACTGTGAGAAAATCAATTTCTGTTGTTTACACCACCCTGTCTGTGGGAGTTGATGGCGGCCATAGAAAACTAATACAAACAAGGCTTCCTAGCCAAAAAAAAAAATCATCAATATTGAGGAGAAAAACTTTTAGGAGATAAGCCTTCTGGGGGCGTTTAGGCAGTCAGTGTAGGAAAGGTTTCCAAATGAACCGGGGAGAAGGTGCTGCAGTGACTAGTGACAAACAGATGCGGCAGTTGGAATGGGCAGCGTTCTGCACGTCAGTACTGAGCGGGCACGGGGGGTATTCAGGTGAGGAAGATGCTGTCTTGCTCTCCAGGAGCTCCCCCAAGCCTACTGGGGAAGATAGGTGATCAAATAACACTCCAAAGGAGCGGTGCATATTTAGGACACACGTACGCAGAAGGTACAGTGGGAGCTAAAGGAAGCGCATCTCGCCCGCCAGGAGGGAGTTCCTGTGGCCAGGAGGCTCCCAGGAGGAGGCGGTGCAGGAGCTACGTGTGGGAGGACAGAACAAAAGTGAGGCAGACAAAGTGGTGTGGGGCAGGGAAGGGAGGGAGGGTCTGGGGGTATGAAAAGAGGTTTATGGTGTTGCAGGAAGAGGAACTGTCATGCGGGCAAGAGGTATGGAACAAAAAGAAATGCTGAGTTTTGATGTGAACCATAAATAATTTGGGGCTGTTAGACCTTATAGAGTGAGACAGAGGGGGAGAGAGATGACTCTGGAAAGGCAGGCAGGAAGTGCAAGGTGCTTTTAGAGCAATGTTTGAATGAATTACTCAGCCAGCAGATGGGAGCATGCATTTGAGAGAAGGGAAGACTGGAAGCTAGGGAAATACTTAGGCCACTGTTGTCACAAACCAGGAAAGACCGGTGTCTAGGCAGTGAGGAAGTGGAGACAAGGAGTAGAGACTTGAGAGACTCCAAGAGAAGGGGAGGACATGAGGGTGCAGGTGATAGGCAAGGAAGGGCGGTTCATTTGTATCAGGGTAAGCCCTGGGCACCAAAAGGCACAAAGAGCACTCACTACTTTGGAGATCTGATTTTAAATGTATTACTCTTCAGTATAAAATGTATACTACATTTTGGCCTTAACCCTTCTTGTCTCGACTCGAACTTCTCACTGCTGCCAAAATGTTCTGCTCTCTCCCCTGCACACACCCTGTTGCACAGTGTGTCCACTGGTGTGGTAAGAATGAAATACATATGTGGGCACAAACTACTAAGCATTAATTGTATAATTTCAATGAGCCTGCATACAAGTTAAATGCTCTTATATCTACATTTAAAGCTGACATTGCATATGATAGATACAAATGATAAAATTCATACTTTGATTTAGTATTTCTTTACTAAGAATGACAATAAGTAGCCAATAAAAAACAGGTGAGAGAGAGACTGCAGAATAAAGGAAAACACTTCGCATTTTAGTATATTTAGTGGCATTTTTTTGTTGATTTTGAATCAAAGGCCCTGCAATTAATGAAGTTAGCCCTGCTGAAAGTCTAAGCATTGCCAGGCACCAAAGCAGCGATAAGACAATCACCAATCCTTTGGTAAGCACTTAAAAAATAGCTAACAAAATTCATTTTATTTTAAAAACTGGGTTGTCCAAGTAACTGCCACAGTGTGCGTGGTCTAACAGGTAAAACTTACACTCTTAGGCAAACTTATCTTGATATAACATCAGAGGACTATGATAAATTAGACTTGTTACGTTGTAGCACTTTTTCCAAATCAGGAGCTCGGGGAAAATACAAGTAACAAAGATAGTCAAATCAGATTCCAAAATCACTGAAAACAGTCTGTTTGAAAACATATGAGCTTCGTCTGGTCCAAGCATGAGCGAGTGCTCCAACCACAGGTTAAAGCTAAGCTTTGGATTCTGACACTACATGGACAAAATTTCTGTTCTCAAAGATAAAATCAATTCATATTAATTAAGTTTTATGCAATGCTAAGATAAAAAATGAAAATATCCATGCATCCTTTATATATACACTCAACTACAACATTTTTTGTGGGGGGGGTAATTAGGTTTATTTATTTATTTAGATGGAGGTACTGGAGATTGGACCCAGGACCTCATGCATGCTAAGCATGTGCTCTACCATTGATCTACACCCTGCCCCCTTCAAATGCAACTTTTAAGGAAAAGGGAATAAGCCTTTGTTCTCACATTTTTGGACCTTTCTCTGTGTTCCAAGCAGAAGCATTTGGGCTTCTACTCTTATATCTTCCTTACAGTGACTCTTGGATTCATTTTTCAGCTCTGAACATAGTAAAGTGGAAATAATCTTAATCATTCTTCTCTCCTTGAAACCAAAAGATTGCTCAGAGTCACTCTAACATTTCTAAGAAGCATGTACAGTAATAGTATTTTCAAACAATATAGCCCTTAACTAGTCGTCCTAGAAATTTCTTGTGTTACTAGAAATTAAGTGAGATGAGTTGGCAGATCACAAATGGAGCCATAATCCATGGGCATAATTCTTCTGGAGAGCAGACAAGTGGTACAATTTCAAGTGCAAAGGTTAAGGAAGCCCCACCCTTTGATTATTTGTACCTGGAATATCTTTTCTAGGGAAAAGACATTCATTCTGTAATTAATAGTGAGCAAAAGGCTTAAAGCGTCAAATTCCCTGGGAGAGATGACAGGCTGGTTTTAATTCACAATAAGCGGAAAATGGCTGAGGGAGAGTAATCTCTTACACCAGGTTTTGATAGGAAACAGAGCAACAAGGAGTAACCAATGACTGCAACTGAGAGGGACGCAGAGGGTACTGAGACCGCCTCTGCCCCATCACTGTGTCTTGGAGTTCCCTGTCATGTGTTACACGTCACAGCGATGTACAAGCCGAAAGCAGTCCTCCCGATTTTAATCTCCAGTTTAACAGGGAAGAATTTCCTAAAAATCCTGCCCACATTGTAGACTCTACACCATGTAATTTATATTATTTTTAGGTATTTAAATGCTATTATGGGTATAATTCTCAGGAGCAGGAGTGGTGTTTTATGGAAATAGTTCTTGACCTATCAGTAGACGAGCTCTTCCGGACCTGATGGCAGGAGAGCCCTCTCTGGGCCGCTTTTTGAAACAAAGAGAGGTGACTCCCAGTTGGACGCACTCAGGGAGGCAGCTGGTGTGGGGATCATGGCACAGCATCGTGTGCTCACTTTACTTTTCCATCATTAAATCAGCCGTTTGATTTTATCAGATGTGATCCATTATCCAAACTGCATTCAAACTGTAGGGCAAAGAATTTGGCGTCAGAAGATCTGGGTTTGAGCCTTTTCTCTTTTTGATTTCTCAAAAAAAAAAAAAAAAAAGTAAAGATACTGCTAAACGACTTCCCTTCCCTGCCCTACCCAGCTCGTAGCTTTGTTATGAATGGCTGCTCTGGTCAGACACAGTGATAGAGGCGTTTTTGCCATTGTCTTTATTCTCGAAGCTATGCTCCACATGAGAGAAAGCATGTGAGCACAACTTAAAAACTGGAACGCAGAGTCCCACACAAACACTAGTTTCTCTCAAACAAACGGACAAGAGAAGTGGAATATACAGGAATATTTTAGTAGAGAGGATGCATGCCAATGACATTTTAATCTGAAATTTTACTATAAAAGGTAAAAATATAAAAGCAGACCTATGTCAGGACATGGAGTCACTTCTGCCCCTTGGCCCTTAGTGGGTCTGACTTTCCTCTCACATCTCTTACCAAGGCCGTCTGCGGCTTCCCAGACCTCTCAGGCCAAGGAGGGTACAAGTGTTCTCTGCCTCCCTTGGGACAGACGGGTCTCCTGCTCAGCAACCTGAGGGCCAAGCAAGGCCCCCGTCCAGGCGGCATCTCCTCCACGCTGCCTTGCAGTCACTCCACCAAGGAAGCCACTCTCCTGATTTCTAACACCATAGTTTTCCACACACACATACACACCCTGCTTGAATGCCATACAAATAAAATTACACACAACATATTTTGGGGGATCTCCATTCTCTTCCTTAATGTTACATTTTTGAGGTTCATTATGCCACTGTGCATGGCTATAGTTCACTGACTCATTGCTGTGTAGTATTCCATTCTGTGACTATCACAGTTTATCCATTTCACTGCTAACGGACATTTGTATTATTTCCAGTTTGGAGCTATTATACATAATACTGCCATGAACATCCTTACTCATGCCTTTTGGTGCACTTACGTATATTTTATCTATGTGGTAGAAGACTTGTGAGATCACAGACTCTGCATATATGCAATTTTAGTAGGCAAGGCTAAACAGTTTTCCAAAGTGGTTGTACCAACATGTACTTCACCAAACTTAGACTTTCTTTAGCAGTGTTATTTATTTATTTATTTATTTATTTATTTACTTACTTACTTACTTAAGTGTTTTTTAATTTATTATTGAGATAACATTATATAACTGTCATTAGCAGTATCTTTTGATACATTTCTTTTTCTGCTTCTATTAGCCAGAGCTGGTTTCCATAGCTTGCAAATAAGAACTTCATAAGACATGTGAAAAACCCAGAGAGGAGTGTTACAGGTTGAAAGTAGCAGGGAGAAAGAGCCAGGGGCCATCATTTAACTACTTGTATTGACTACTTACCAAGTTGATACTGTGCCTAAATGTTTACACACACACACACGCACGTGCACACACACACACACACATGCATCTAGATAGACAGATATATAGATAGCCAGAGATTACCCCAGTTACTCATTCTTACTCGACAGTGATACACCAGGCACTGGGTTAGGCAAAACCCTCTAAGTAAGTATGATTAACATTTATGCAGATTGGAAACTGACATTTAATACACTGAAATAAATTGCTTAAGATCATCTATATGTAATGATAAAGCAAGAATTTGAACCCAAAGTTGTCTACCTCCAAAAGCTATGCTGTTCACCAATAAATCACACTGATACTGCCTCTTTTTAAAACCAAGAAAAGAGTTGATTAATTTATGAAGGGCATATAGAGCAGACTCTGTTAACTCTAAATGACATTGAATAGCACCAACCGTCTTCCAGGATTCTTTATTCCCAGTGTCTGTGTAGAGCATCATGGGCAAAGTGGTAGACAGTCTTGGACGGGATGACATTCCAGGGAGCGGTGAATGTGACAAGTTGTTTGCGAATGTTCTTCAGTTACTAGCAGACACTGATGCTGCATTCCAGGTCTGCTAAGTACAATCTTAGCTAATAATGGTAATTCATATTCATAAAATATTTTACATCCCTAAAACATTATAGGCCAGAATGCAGCTAGGTCATAAATAGCGATATGTTTCTTCACCATCTACCTTCAAGTCTTTCTTTGAAAGATACCATTTTTTTCAGGGTGAGTACAGACTAGAGAAGGAGTATAATTGTTTTCTCTTACGTTTCTTTTTCTTTTTAACAGATAAATGCTAAATCTGAATCAGTTCAAATTACTGAATTGATTTTATCTGTAATAATTTTACAGGTTATAAGATTGATGTGTGTTGGCTTCTTGTTTGGTTGGCTTTGTTGATGTTAAGTTGACAGTAGTTTCTTGATGCTTGATTGGCATAAAGGGTTACTGGTTCAGAGCTCCTGATAAATGCTTCAGGGATAACTTATTAAAATAGTGTTCCTTCCTTGAGTGGAGTTTCCCTGAATTCTCTTAAATTTCTATCATTCTAAAACATAGATGACATTAAAAGAAACAATTTAAGTTGAATAGATTTGGCACATGCTAAGGGCATTTCTGTGTATCATGTAGCTGTAGTTATAAAATGTCACATCAAAAAGCAACATTGGAATCCGCTTAGAAATCAGTAGTGACAATCAACCCCTAAGAAAAGACTTCTCTTAGCCGAATACAGAGGTGTAGAGTAGGGCAATAGGAACAGCTGAAATATTTTCTCTCCACTGCTTACTTAATTACATTGTTTCCTAAACCAATTCTATTTTTGAACACGCCTCTCTAAAAATTATCATGGAGCAGACAGTTACAGTATCATCTGCTGTCTGCTGCTTATAATTGACAAGTGATTGCTAGATGCAAATTGTGTAATTAATCAGCCTTGAAGAAAAGTGAAAACTGTGCCCTCCATCCAAAAGCAAAGCTAGCTTTTGGTGCCAGTACTTTTGGCTTTTGCAGTTTGGGCCGATGTGAGCACATGCATATGAGCTGCTGCTCCCACTGGGGCCACTTCTGCCTTCAGAACGTGGGCAGATAACTCCGTACATTAGACCAGATGAGCCTGAACACCTTCGTGTACTTCATCCTCAGTCATATTTATGGGCAGGGAAATTGTCAGGGAAGTGCAGCTTCCTCTGGAGAAGGACAGACACACAGCAGATGCAAGGCCCACCTGTGCAACACCAGGAAAATATAAATCCTGGTAATAGTATTCAGGTAACACTCTCTTTCTGATCCTCAGTATCCTGAGTGGACAGTTTATTCTTCCTGAGTGTCTCCTCTGTTTAGCTTATAATCATAAATAAAATGACTTCTGTATCATAAAAGTGTACTTGATCGTTAAGTACAATTAAAGTAGAATTAAGCTCTTGATGGAGAGCAATCCATTTAGGCTCTGAATTAAAAAAAAAAAAACATCCGTCTAAGAAACTCAGAGGATGAGCCACCACTGCTGGTTTGGAACCTGCTATTTAGGTGCTTCGTGTGCCAGCCTAGTGTTTAGTTTCTCTGAGTCATGCTCCCTCTAATCCCTTACTCTCCAGTGTATGATTTTAATGGCTTTTCTTTACTTAAAGTCTTAGAGAAAGTTAAAAATACAAATAAAACATGGCAACACAGCTACTATATTCTTCTTAACCTTCTCTTTTTAACTTCAGGATTTACCCTTGAACCTTAGCGTATGTATACAAATAGCAGAATGAGAGAAAAACAAAAGTTGATCCACCTTAATTTATCATCACATTTGATCTATACCCGGATTCAGCTTGATCTGGTATGATAAGGAATAAGGACTTTCTGCACCTAAACCAAGTAGATGAGAGAGTGATGGAAAGCATGACAGAATTCACAGAGGAAGGAAGAGTGGTTTAACCAATTTTTATCTCTCTCTGCTCTTTGTCTGAATTTGAGCCATGATCTCTATGAAATCTATTTGTTTTGGCTGAAATTTGGAATTTGGCTAAGGTCAGTGTTAGCCTTAATGTTAACCAAGAATTCAGCTTAGTATTAAACGTTGTAATGGATTCAGAGGATTCACTTGCTTGGTTACTTTTTAAAGGTACCATCTGCACACTTGAAATGTAGCTCTGAATTGTGTTAATTTAGTGAAAATCACAGGGCAGATGCTGGTGTTTCCTTGCTCTTTGTAATCTATGTCACTCCAATGCATGTGTCCTGAGTCAGAGGGTCTGAGAATTCTCATACACTCTAACAATGACTTTGATTTGAAAATAGTCTACACCCAAAGCAGCTGTAAACTGCAGCCAGGCCTGTTTGCTACATTCCACTAAAGAGTGTGTGTGTGTTTGTGTACAAATAAAAATGAAAATGACTAGCAGGAAGCCACAGCAATCAAGACAGTGTGATACGGGCAGAAGAATACGGACAAAAACCCAATGGACCAGAACAGAGAGCCCAGAAACACACCTGCACCGATATACTCAACTGGCCTTTCACAACAGAGTAAAGGGACAGTACAGTGCAGCAAAGATAGTCTTTTCAACAAATGATGATGGAACAACTGGACACCCACATGCACAAACAAACAAACAAACAAATGTGAATCTAGACGCAGACCTAACACCCTTCACAAAAATTAACTCAAAATGGACCTAAATGTAAAATGCAAATCTATAACATTCCTAGAAGATAACATAGAAGAACACCTAGACGACTTTGGGTATAGTGATGACTTTTTAGATACGGTGCCAAAGGCACCATCTATGAGATAAATACTTGATAAGCTGGACTTCATTAAAATTAAAACCTTCGGTCTGCAAAAGGCAGTGTCAGGGGAATGTGAAGACAAGCCGCAGACTGGGAGAATACATTTGCAAAGGACATAGCTGACAAAGGCTCATTCTCCAACTCATACAAGGAACTCTTAAAACTTAACGATAAGAAAACAACTAGTTTAAGAAATGGGCTAAAGATCTTAACAGACACTTCACCAAAGAACATGTACAGATGGCAAATCAGCAAAGGAAGAGACGCTTCACATCATATATCATCAGGGAAATGTAAATTAAAATAATGAGATGTCACTGCACACTTATTAGAATGACTAAAATCCAGAACACTGACAACACCAAATGCTGGCAGGGATGTGAAGCAACAGGAATTCTCATTTATTACTGATGGGAATGGAAAATGGTACAGCCCCTTTGGAAGACAGTTTGGCAATTTCTTACAAAACTAAACATACCCTTACCATACAATCCAGCAATCATGCTTCTTGGTATTTACCCACGGGAATTGAAAACTTACGTCCACACGAAAACCTGTGTGTGGATATTAATAGTAGCTTTTTGCATAATTGCCAAAAATTGAAAGCAACTAAGATGTCCTTCAGTAGGTGAATGGATAAATAAATTATATTACATCCAGACAATGGAATGGCATTCAGTGCTAAGTCATGGAAAGACATGAAGGAAATTTAGATGCATATTGCTAAGTGAAAGAAGCCAATCTTAAAAGACTACACACTGTATGATTCCGACTCTGTGACATTCTAGAAAAGGCAAAGCTATGGAGACAATAAAAAGATCAGTGGTTGCCAAGGGACGGGGATGACCAGGCAGATAACAGAGGATTTTTAGGGCAGTGAGACTGCTCTGTGCGATGCTATCTGTTGATAGATACATGTTATCATGTTATTATACATCAAGAATGAGCCCTATGGTAAACTGTGGACTTTGGGTGATTACGAGGTGTCAGTATAGCTTTATCAATTGCTGGCTTGTACAACTGCCTTCTGCAAACATTTCCCACAAGGAGCAGCGTGAATTTATGATAACAGGACATGCTGAGACTATGCACAACTCCTCCTGCCAAGCCTGAGTGTTCGAGGCCAGTGACTGAGCTGGTGTGATGGGATTTCCTTCATAATAAGATAAAAAGCCAGAATCTGTTGTCTTTAGAAAATAGTAAGCACTTGCTTTTCCTGCTTCATGGGGCCTGGGCGGTCAGGTCCATACAGACATCTCTATTCAGAAAGATGGATTCTGCTGGAGCAATTTTACTTCAATAGGAGATGGAGAGAAAACGAGTAGGGAGGGTGCTGGGTCAGACACACATGGTCGCAGCCGGCCAGTCTTGGTCCAGTCACTTGAGTGGGTCAGTGACTACCTGTTGACATCCTTGTGTGATTTCTTTTCCCTTTAATTTACTGAAAAAAATTTGCTTCAAGTGCTGTTCATACATATGTAGTAACGTTCACATAGCTGCCTTTGAGGTCATGTTGGGAAAAGATGTGGACCTTCTGGAGAAAGGAGCAAGCTCTGAGCAAATGTGAGGAGGGTTATACATCCTCCTTGTTCTCCTTTTTCTTCCAGCAGCAAACTCTAAAGTATCACGCTGAGGTGCTGGTGTCAAAGGATGGTGGAGACACTGTTATCCTGGGTTCCTGAGTGATCATATGGAGCAGAACCTCCTGCTGCCCAGCACTGCATATGTTGTGTTGAGGTAAACCATTGAGATTTAGGGACGAGTTTGTTATCACAGCATAATGTAGCCTATATTGATTAATATATTAGTAAACATGTTCAAACCTATTTATGCCAAATAAGAGAGGAAAATTCTTATTAATATAGATATATATACATGCCTCATCAATGTTTCCAGGAAATACTCAGATAGTTTCTGACTTATGAATATGACCTCTCTTCTTTCCTGTGCAAGCAACACAGATGAATGGTGGGATCCATTAATGTATTCAGCCAGTTATTTCTGAGCAAGGTACTTTGTGGATGCTACAAACAGAACACCGATCAAAACAGGGAACACCCCTGCTCTCATAGAGCTTAGATCCCATGGATTTTAGATTCCAAGGGAGAAATAAAAAAATTAAGAAGTAAGAGAAATAGGAAGTGTTTTGGAAAGTTAAAAGTGTTATTAGCAAAAATAAATCAGGGAAGGGGGACAGGGAGTGTCAAGGGTGAGGAAGAGCTGCCATATTCCCAGGATTTACGACAATGCCTGGCACCAAGTTCAGTCTTCAGTGCCTGAGGGCCAGAGCGCTGGAGCATACTACCTGTACGTGTATGAACTCTCAGCTTCCCTTCAGCTCTTGTCTTGGGTCAGACTAATACAGCGCCCTACATGTGTACGGCCTTGAGGACTCACCCCGTTTCTCCCATCGCCCAACAGCACGGGAGTGACAGCTGCTAAGTTCTGCCTCCACTGGAGACGCTCCTTGGGCTCCTTGTCAGCCATTTCAGGGAGACACTGCCCACCGCCTTCTAGCCCCACCTGGACTTGGCTGAATATTGGTTTCATTTTTCCCTCACAGACCTCCTTTTGACTCTCAGAACTTAGTGATGATATTTAAACTCCCAAGTTAGCTCTCAATTCCCCCTCAAGGACCCCTCTTGCTCCTCGAATTAGAGACGTCAATTGCTGTCTGCTCACCTCTGCTGTCTTGTGAGAGAATATTTCCCACCCTCAGCCCCTGACGTCTAAGCCACCCCGTTTTATACTGCACACTCCCTTTTCTTGGTTTCCCTCCTCCTACCAGCTAGAATTCAGGTACTTAAGCTAATGGTGAGCACCTGAGCTGAGCTAAGCCTTTGGCTTGCTGCTGTTAAAAAAAAAGAAAAGAAAAATGAGCGGGGACAACTAAGTTCTCTGTCTCCTAAGTTTGAATTAAGTCATGCAGACAGAGTGTATCAGTTGGTGATCTGAACTGAAGCTGAAAAAAGCCATGAAGCAGAGTCGGGTTCATGGCAAGCCAAAGGCACATGCAATTCAAACTTACGAGGCAGCAGAAACTAATAGTAAGCAGAAGAAGGCTCATAGCAAATAAAGCAAAACAAAGTGAACACTCAGAGATGGGCCCACAAAGAGGAGAGAGAAAAGAAGGAGTGAGTGTACTCTATCGCCCCCTACAGTTGTACCATGAGGGCTTTCCAGTTTTTGTTCTAAACAGAGCACTAAATCAATATATACCCCTACAACAAACACTGTTTTCCCCAAGTTACCTTGAGAAGGTCGATCAGAAAAGACTGGTTGATGGCCAGATCCTATCGGTCTTGGTAGCCTTCATGCTTCACCCACCCCATTTGGCAACTTGACCATTGTTGGAAGGGGTGATGGAGAGGACCTGACCACTGATTCACCCGTGGGCTGAACCCCAGCAATCGGAGGCTCCTCACCTCCTCCCCTGTCCTTGGAATGTTTTGCCCACAGTTCCCATAGCCAAAGCTATTTCAAGGATGCAGCCTTGAGAGAGCAATGTGTTGTTGAGACCATTTGAACTGTGTACGTGACTGAACCCCATTAAGATGGGCCTCTATATCAACTATAAGATTCTGGTGGGTGGGTGCAGAGACCTACTTGTCTTGCAGTTACCCGAGACAAAACTCTATGTTACTTGCTTCTAAAATTCTTTTGCTTACTAAAATTACCAAAGGAAGCCCTACCACACTGTTGGTGGGAATGTAGTTTGGTGCAGTCATTATGGAAAATAGTATGGAGATTCCTTAAAAAACTAAACATAGATTTACCATATGATCCAGCCATCTCACTCCTGAGTATATATCTGAAGGAAACTGTAATTTTAAAGATATATGCACCCAATGTTCATAGCAGCACTATTTACAATAGCCAAGACATAGAAACAACCTAAATGCCCATCAACAGATGACTGGTTAAAGAAGTTGTGGTATATTTATACAATGAAATACTATTCAGCTATAAAAAAGAATAAGATAATGCCATTTGCAGCAATATGGATAGACCTGGAGACTGTCATTCTAAGTGAAGTAAACCAGAAAGAGAAAGAAAAATGTCATATGATATCATTTATATGTGGAATCTAAAAAAAAAAATCCACAAATGTTCTTATTTACAAAACAGAGACAGACTCACAGACATAGAAAACAAACTTATGGTTACTGGGGGTGGGGAAAGGGTGGGAAGGGATAAATTGGGAGTTTGGGATTTACAGATACACATTACTATATATAAAATAGATAAGCAACAAGGTCCTACTGCACAGCATGAGGAAGTATATTCAATACCTTGTAAATAATCTATAATGAAAAAGAATATGAAAAGGAATTATATATGTATCACTGAATCACTGTGCTGTACAACACAAACTAATACAACATTGTAAGTTGACTATACTTCAATAATATATAAATTAAATAAAAATAAAATTACCACCTACCAATGCAGAGTGGTCCGACTCTTCAGTCTCTCCCTGCCCTCTGTGTCTGGGGCCAGTTTCTAATTTTACCTAGGAGGCTCCCTCGGTTGTAAACCAACAACCATGCAGAGGAGACTGTTTGATGGCCACTGTGCCAGAAACCCGGAACAGAAAGGAGATCTTTATTGATTCCCACCTCCAGGAGGTCAGGAAACAGGCCTGGAAACCATTATTTTCAATGAAATAAAATAAATGGCAATAAAGACTCACAAAGTGAGTGTTGAGGATGACAACTCACATCAGCAGCCACAGCCAGGGGTCGGCCTTTTGTCTCCATGTCCCTTGTGCTCGATGTGCTGAGCATTCCTACACCCAGGCTTCCAGCCTCAGTTTCCCAATTTCGGGCCTAGAGACCCCATAGGACTCCATACTCTGCAGTGAATCAGACTACTTGGTGCTTGATGATACTCTTTCTTGCCAGTGTCACTGCCCAGGAACTGGACCATGACTTATATTTTTCCTCCTCCCTCTCAGCTTCCAGTGGCTAGAGTTCATCCCTGAAAAGTCTAATTGCTCGCATCAGATCACGCAAATATTAACTGAGCATTGGAAGTCTTGGTCCCTCAGAGCTTTGTACTTACTGTTTCCTCTGCCCACAACATTTTTCTTTTTCTTTTGCATCCATCCATTCAGCAAATCATAGAGACAAAAGAAATGGAAAGGAATGACCTTGAGGCTCTTCCCCATATTTCTGCAATGTTTACTCCCTTACTTCCAGCAGGTCTCTGCTTAAATGTCACCTATGACAGAAGCATTACCAGTTGATGGTATATAAATTGACAACTTGCCCATCTCTCTCCTTCTCTCTTTATTTTGCTTGATTCTTTTTCATAGCACTACTACCATCTGACAGATTGCATCATTATTGTTGTGTTCTTTCTGTCTCCCCCACTGATGGATAAGCATTGCAAGAGGGAGAGAGACGTTGCCAGATTCAGTACCATGTCTCCTGTGCCTGAGACAGCAAATGGCACACAGGAGGTGCTCAATACATATGTATTGAGTGAATGAATCCAGGGAAAGTCTAGAGGAGACGAAGCCTGTGCTGGATCATACAGGATTTTCATGTAAGTACAGATGGGAAAGGCATCCTAAGCATAGGAAACAGCATTAGCTAAAGCTTAGAAGTGAGAAACAAAACAATGTACCAAGCCGTGGAGCATGAACAAATTGCTGCAGATATGTATAATGAAGCTGGAGGAGGGTGCAGGGCATAGGGTAACTAAAGGTAAGTCTGGAGAGAGAGGCCAGATCATTAGAGCCTTGGATTCCATGCTAAGGAGCATGGGCTTTATTTAGTAGGTAAAATGAGTGCCCACTGAAAAGTTCTGAGCATATATTTGGACTTTGTAATTCTAAGGTAGTCCCTCAAATTTCCAGCCCATTGTGTACACATATCATCCCTCAGTTATTGAATTAAATACTAATTTTGCAGATGTGATTAAGGTCCCAAGTCAAGTGACTTAAAGATAGGGAGAGTATCCTTGGTGAGCCTGCCCTAATCAGGTGAGCACTTCAAAGGGGCTGAGCTAGTCCGAGCACAAGAGATTCAAAACATGAAATAAATTTGGCATGAGGGAAACTCTCCATTGCTGGAGAGGCTGTGTGACAAGAAATGGGAATGGTGTGCGGAAGCTCAGGGTGGCCCCTAGCTGACAGGCAGGAGGGTAACTGGAGCCTCAATCTGACAAAGAAGGAACTCAATTCTATCAGCAACCTGAAGGGGCTGGGAACAACATCTTCAGTTCCAGCTGAGAACACAGCCAACCAACACCTTGATTTCAGCCTGGTGAGATCCTGAACAGAGAATCCAGCTGCTCTGTGTCTCCAGCAATGTGTGCTGACAAGTGGGTGTGGTTTGATGCCACCACGGTGGTAGTGATTTGCTATGCAGGGGCAGAAAACAAACAGGCTTCTGCTGCTGGACTGTGTGGAAAGCAGCTTTGCAAGGATTAAGACTAGAGACGGGAGACAGTGAGGGGCTTGCAGCAGTTATCCAGACACGGGCTGAGTGCCCAGAATCGCAATGAGGCCTCACTGCTGAGCTGAGCGCACCACCGCCTGTGAACTTGGTGCTGTAAACACCCAGCACTTGGGAGGAAGCTCCTTTCCACGGACTGGCCTCCTCCCCCGGCTTCTCCATCTTCTTGACAACATGGGGTTTGGGGTCCAAACACGTTTCCTGTCCAAGCACTTCGGAGTTGTGAAAATGAGTCAGACTTCTTACCAGTAGCTTCCTTCTGGATGCATGGACATATAGCAGTGGTTCTCAGCCCTGACAGCTTATGACAACGATCTCAGGAGCTTTTAAAAATAATGACATCCAACGTAACCCCTCAGAACCTTGCATGCAGCAAGGTCTCAGGTACTAGTTTTGGCTTGTTTTTCTCCACTTTCCCAGGGATGCTAATGCACAGCCATGGTTGCAATCAGCTGAAATAAGACAGACCTCAGTTTGAAAGTGTGGGACGTAAGGAATAATAATAAAATGTCATTTTCTCATCGATCTTTCTAACAGCATGATAAACTCTTCTTCCTCTTCTCTTCCTTGTCTCTGCAACGCTAATTCATCATCACCACCACCAGCAGCATGTTGTTGTTGTTATTGTTATTATTATTATTATTATTATTATTATTATTATTATTATTATTATCATTACTACTACTACTACATGAAACTCTGTTAATTTAACACTCTATAATTGATTTCAGGTAGTTGATGAGGAAACAACGGCTCAAAAAAGTTAAACAAATTGCCTTAAAATCACAGTCACTGTGGGCTAAGTACAGTCTCAAGCCCAATTCCATGCCCTAAATCCTTTTGTTTTTCACGACGACACCATTCCATAAGGAACTATAAAGAATATATTTACCGCTCTTAACATCAGCCGCCATCTACTGATCACTGCCTAGATCATCAAGTAAGTCTCTGATTTCATTGGATCCTAATATTGATGGTATGTAGTGAGAATAGATGCCTTCCCAGTGATACAGCTGAGGCTCAGACTGGTTAAAGAATTGGCCCAGGTTCAGAAAACAAATAAATGATAAATTCAGAGTATAGGTACCAATCTTCCGATTCCAAATCCAGTGTTCCCAACTGTACTCATTTGATCTTAGAAGACTTGGGCAGAACATCCTTGAAAAGGATATGGAAAACTCGAGTCCAAATAGAGTAATGAAAACAATACCCACTCTTTCTTCAAGTTTCTCTCCCACCCCTAAATTCTCCAAATGATTCGAGGCTCTCATTTGCCATTTGAAGAAGCAGTGGTAGACTGTACTTACTGAAAATTCTTGCTAATGGCAACAGTGCAGTGCCCCCCCAGAACAGTGACGCTGATAAGAGACGGTGTGCCGAAAACCACACGAATATACAGACACACATTCACACATGTGTGAACATGTGTGGGAAACACAAGACATGCCAGAACCCCAAAAAGTCCATCTAGATTATTCTGGGAAGTGAGCGATTTTTAAAATCTTTTTAAATTGCCTATTTCTATTTCTAAATTGTATACAGTAAACATGTAATAATTTTGTAATTTCAAAAAATTAATGAGTGATGAGAAGAGAGAAAAATGATAGTCCCTGAAATTCCTTTTTCCCTCCTGCCTTATCCATCCCGCTGTCATGTATTAGTACCCAACTCCACTTCTCCACAGTCCGCTTGATGTTGAGCCCAAATAAATCCCCTCCTTACTACCACTGTATTTATTCATTCATGACTGCAGCTACACACTTCTACTGAACGCACTGGCCCCTGGCGATAGAAAGATAAGTAATACTTTCTCTTTGTCCTCGAGAAATTTGCATCTAGCGTGCAAAACTAATCATGGGCTCTGATGATACAACTTAAGTATTAAAATGTAAGGAAAAAGCGACTCCATTTTCCACTTTTCATCTTGAGATCATGTCTTCATGGCTCCACTTATCTTTAGCTCAAAAGGGCCTACCCCTGGCAGCTGCTACGTTATGGGCAAGTCGCACAAATCCATCTAGAAACAGCACGTAATATTTATGGAAAGAAATGAGAGATAATGTCTGCGGTGGAAGATTAGACTTACATTTGTGGACTGTAAGTAGGGTGACCTCATTTATTGTTTAAACCTTTAAGATACTTTTGAGAATGGAAAGAGGTGGCATTAATCATTACCCTGGGACAACAGAAGTAAACCCTAAACCTTCCAAGAAAACTGGGACATATAAGGGACTCATAAGGGACTTAGGAAGGAAGTCATGACTTTTTTTCTATCGAGATGACTTCACAGAAACAAGGGTATTTACTCAGACCTTTTTCATTTGGTTTTGCAACAACGCTGAAATAATTTCCATTTGTGCACCATTCCACACATGGACCGACCACCTGTCTTAAGACTTTGCCATGTTGATACGGACCAGGACATTTCCATCTGGTTTCTCACCTGCACCCTAGGACATTTCTGCCCAGGAATTTGCTCCTCTGGGTCCTTTGTCTCTGCAGCCACACTTCCCACACTACAGCTGCCCTCAGCCTCTTCAGTGTGATGGGCAGAGGCAGGACCAGTCGCAGCTGCAGAAACAAAGGTAAAGGGCTCCCTGGAGCTGGCTGGTGGGTAAAGAGCAGTGGCTCAGGCTTTGCTGCTAGTACAGATCCCCCAGTTGCTGTGGAATACGATTTAGGGGTGTAATGAGGCAGCCCTGTCGTGTTCACTGCATGCATACACGCTTCATCGGTGCAGAATTCCACTCAGCAGATGAACACAGACAGATGCACATTTCCTTCACCAATGAAATATTTAACATGACAGGTGTGTTACCCATCAGGAAAGCTGCATACAAAACGCTTGTGGAACCCACGAGGTCTTCCCCACCCCGCCTCTCCTGCTTGGCTGGATTCTGGAAAGTGATATTCCTCCTGCAACTCTGTTCAGGTATTCAATTCCAAAAGTTACGGCCAATGGTATCCTTGGGAAGATAATTTAAAGGCTTTTGGCTTTAAATTAAGAATCCATTAGGATAATAAAATGTTTTCTTCGAGTTGATTGTTATTCTGCCTAAGGGATCCATGGGGGAGCACGGGATAAAAACTACGAGGAGAAAGGTTCCCGTCACTATGGAAACAGATTCATTTATTTTTATGGTCTGATTTCTAATTCCTCTCCCCCGGCAAAGCTCTCACTAACTTCTGATGCTAGGAGATTATGCTCGCTCAGAGGACATTTTGCCGCTTGGGGTAGTATTTCCTGCTTATTTGGGGAGGTGGGTTGTAGAGAAGGAGGGCTCAATAAACAGCCAAGATGCATAAGAATATCTTTACAAAGGGCTGACTCCAATCAGAATAGTCAACTGATTGGAGCAAAGAGGCCATATCCAGAATTCACTACCAATAGAGGGAAATACAGTCCTCTAACAGTTATTAGCTTGACATCAACCCTTAAAAATGCAGAACCCACACACAGAGGGGTTCAAGAAGCATAATTCCGGTATGAAATTCTAACCGCTGGTTATGTTCAGCCTGGAACTTATTGATCTATCACAACTGTATGGATGACATCACAAAGGGCAGCATTCTTTAGGGACAATCTGTTTCACGTCAATTATTTTTAACTTCATGGATTTCGCTATTTGCAGAGTTTATATTCTTCAATGGAATGCCGGATTCTCTCACGAGCAG
Organism: Vicugna pacos; assembly: GCF_048564905.1. NCBI lineage: Eukaryota > Metazoa > Chordata > Mammalia > Artiodactyla > Camelidae > Vicugna > Vicugna pacos. The sequence goes on from NC_132988.1 coordinate 76,602,442, forward strand.
TAGTTTTTTATTGAAGTATAGTTGATTTACAATGCTGTGTTATTTTCTGTCGCACAGCATAGTGATTCAGTTATACATATATATTTTCTTCTTCATTATCGATTGTTACAAGATATTGAATATAGTTCCCTGTGCTATACAGTAGGACCTTGTTGTTTATCTATTTCACATATAGTAGTTTGTATCTGCAAATCCCAAATTCCTAATTTATCCCTCCCCGACTCTTTCCCCATTAGTAACCATAAGTTTGTTTTCTATGTCTGTGAGTCTGTTTCTATTTTGTAAATAAGTTCATTTGTGTGATTTTTTAGATTCTACATATAAGTGATATCATATATTTGTTATGAGCAGCATTTTTGTGGATAAGTCAGTGTCTCCACTTCCCCTATTAGTAAAATGACAATCGTGATACACAACAACTTCCAGGAGCATCGTGATGGATATTGCTATTATGCCAAACACTCAGTCCGAAAACCGCTGGGGATATAAACAGCATGCTGATCACTGAACTCAATCTGCTTTCAGAGATCCCATATACTTGCTTATTTTCATGCCTGGTCAGTGTGCTGTGTGATCCCACACACTGTGAGGATGGGCAATTGCAGATCTTTGTATCAGAATCTGTTCCAGGCTCTGGGATGCAGACCAAAATAATATATGCAGAATTGGTACAAAGATCGGTGGAGCAATTCACCCATCAAGTCTGACTGCACGTCTACCACTCCCCTTTTAGGCGACTCAGAAGTGAACCATCAGTCCTGGAAAGCCACTGGAGCAAATCCAGCAAAATCATGATTCAGCAAGTTGGGGTTCAGGCAAAGTTCAATGCAGTGTGTGTGTGTTTGGCTGTGGGTGTGGGTGTGGGTGTATGAAGGGCGTGGGTGTGCTGAAAGGTTCCCTTGGGTGTGGCAGAACGTTCCCTATGTAATCTTTAGTGTAGAGATCAGACTATTTTAAGAATTGGTTCGAAAATGTCTGAATGTTGTGGTTTCATATTGCCAAAGCTTTGACCTCAGGAGACACCTGGATGTTTGGACCAAATTCTTCATCATTATGTTTGACACACGTGCTGTTCTTTGCTTATTTCAGTGCAAATATGCGCACAGCCCTTCATGGGGCTGCTTATCCCCTGTTTATCTGCTTCCCATCCAAGGGATTCTAAATGACAAAGAAAGTAGGATGCAGAGTTCAGTAAAAATATCTATAAGAGAAGAGCAAATAAGCAAACTTGGGATGGAAGGGTACATTTTGTAATACTTTATATTCCAAGGGCATATTTTCCAGAGCAGGGCTGGAAGAAGGGGATGTGCATTGAGGGTTTTGATCAAAGCACTGGTATCATGCTGAGTTAGAAATAAAAACCTAGAGATATATACATAATAGAAATATGGAGCAATGACACGGAAACCTTCATTTCACATCAATAATCATATACTGAGCGATATATGCCAAGTGCGATGCAGAAGGCCCTCGCTTCCTGGCTCCCGGTGAAATGTATAATCTAGTGGAGGATGCAAACACAAAAACAATGACTCACTGGAAAGAGGAAGCGGGAAGGAGGTGCCTTAGGTGATGCTAAGATTCTTACTTGAGTGACTAGCAAGAAATACAGGAGGATGAGCAATTAAATATTTTTCCAAATATTACAAAAGCAACACATGCTCAGCCCTCCTGGCTGCTGCCCCGCCCAGGGAAACAATACTAACCGTCTGCTGAATATCCTTCCATGGCCTTCCTCATGTCCTTTCAAGCACACAACACATATACACATATAGGACTTTTCTATTTTTGTTTTGTTGGTACAATAATTAGATAATATTATACATACTACTTTGCAAGTTGCTTTTTGACTTCAGAATACACCAAGGACATCTTTTCACATCAAATAGCTGCAGTGGCTATAATTCACTGTCATCTGTTCTCCCCAGAAGGGCATTTAGGTTGTTCCCAAGCTTATGGACAATAAACATGCTTACCTATAAACTTTTGTTGTTGTTATTAATGGAGATGCTGGGGATTGAACCCAGAGCCTCGTGCATGCTAAGCACGCATTCTGCCATTGAGCTATACCCTCCCCCCATACTCTCATGTAGAGACATGCCTTGATTTCAATAAGAGAACCCAAAAGTGGGATTGCTGGGTTAAAGGGTATATGTACTTTTCATTGGAACTGTGCCTTCCAGATTTTTTTTTCTCAAAGAATGTGAAGCAATTTTTGCTCTACGAGCAATAAAAGGAAATCCTTAGTGATGACAAGCACTTGTGAGGACTGGGGGCCTGGGTGGTGCAGAGGCGGGGGAGGGACCATAGTTTAGTTTGTTGACTAACGAAGCCTAGACGCCTGCTAGAAGTGAGCATGTTGATACCCAGCAGGCAATGAGATGTTTTCTGACAGGAAAGGATCTAAGTGTGAGTGAGGACAGAGGAGTGGGTGGGATCGCAGTGGGAAGAGGACAGAGCAGAGAAGGGTGGTGACTATGGATCCTAAGGCAGCTCCCCCATCACCAGGCTGAGTGGGAAAAGTAGGAACCAGCAAAGGAGGCGAAGGATGTGGCAACAGGTAGGAGAGAAGTGAGAAGATTCAGGCCTAGGAAAACAAGAGGAGGAGTTTCAGGAAGCAGTGTGTTCGACGGCGCCCAGCGCTGGGCGAGCTCTTTCATCACAGAGACGGGGACGTCCTAGACTTGGAGCACAGGAACGAGAGTTCCAGCTTCCAGGGTTTCTAAAAAAATTCTTCATCTGCGTCAACTCTAAGGAACAGAGTGATTCAGATACAGTAAATATCCTTCCTCCCAAAACCGTTCCAAGGCAAGTTATTCTCCCTCAGCAAAGCTGCCAACGCCTTGGAAAATGGACGTGTTGGAGTTTCATCTCATTTCCCCTCCCTCTGCTCTTCTTGGGAAAGAAGTGCTGGCAATCACAGAGTAAAAGGCCCTAAATCATTCACTGAGCGGAAAAACAGCCTCTAAATTATCAAAACCTGATTGCATCGGTGCTGACAGACAAGGCTGGAATGCCGAAATCCCCCTCCCATCAGCTTCTCTCTCCGGACGATGGAAACAGAGCCCTCACCAGCTTGTCATCAACACTCCTCTTGATGACAAGCTCTCAGTATGTCTGTGCACCACGTCATGTGATTATCTGCATCATACGCCTTGTGACATTGTCCTGTGTTCACAGGGGGGATCCAGGACAGAAAATGACAGGAATGGGCACACTTATGTATACACTTAAGATATTTAACCACCAGAGAACACTTACAACCACCTCCCCCACTTCCACTTGCTCATTTCCTGTATTAAGTGATGACCCAGCCGCCAACATGGGGGACACTTCAGACAAGAGCAGCCCTTTCATGACATGACGAGGCCCAATCCATGCTGGCGTGGCAGCACTGTGTGCAGAGGAAAGTGAGCTTTTCTACTCTGACCTCACGGAGTTAGGTGACGCTGAAGTATCGAAAGCCACCCCAGACAGGTTTTCAGGAGGACAGTGTTTGCACAACAGTGATAAAGGCTACCCTGGGAATTGCAAATTCGATTGGACTTATAGCAGTCACGCTTGCCTCTGGAAACTGGGAGGATGTGAGCTGCAGGAAAAAAAAACCCTTCTCTTCATACTGCCAGGAAATGAGTATAGATTGACAAAGTGAATGGGCACAGGAGACTGGCAGAGCCACGATAACTGCGGTCAGGCGGCCCCGGGCTGGTCCAGCCCAGAGAAGCAGGAAACATTTTGATGATGTTCAGGAGGATCTATTTCTGAGTACAGGTTTCCAGGCTGAGCCAGACTGAATATTGTTCTGCGTGTAAAAAAGGAACATTTGGATAAGAATAAACCAAGTGAGGTAAAGTCTTTGACCCAGGGCATCTTTAATTATATCTGCTTGATGGAGAGCAGTCCGAAAGGAAAAGAAAGACTTCCCATTCACATCCGCTTGCAACTTGGCAGAGGTTTTATCACATTTTTTGGCCAAGAAAAGCCAAGTCTCCTCCTCTTCACACACCCACCCCTATCATGCCTTCTTGGGCCACAGGGCTCATCCCATGTGTCAGAGAAGATGTCTCTGTAAGAATGAGGAAGCAAAGGTCTGTGAGGAGGAGGAGCCAGTACCTAACGAGAGCAAAGATGCTTTTGCATGAGGCAACCAGCGACTCATCAGACTTTTCATTCAGACAGACCTGAGTTCAGATTCTGTCTCAGCCCTTTTACCAGGTGCATGACCTTGGGCAAGTGATTGAACCTTTGCTCCCTATGTGGGAAAGAGGGGAAATAACACCCAAGCCTTAGGATTGTGGTAAATATTAGGGAGAAAAAGAAATAAGCAAACAGATGAACCCACACAGGCTCACATGCAGTGCCCCGGCACACAGTAGGCATCATCACAAGGTCATAATTATGCTGAGGATTGAAATAATCCTATAAAAATGTGCCTGAGTTGCCGACTTCTGAGTAATGAACCGGTCTTCTTTAATGTTAAATGCCAACAGCATTATTCAAGAAGCGTGTCTTCCCTGTTGTTTTTCTCATAAAACCCACAACTTTTTTTCTATCAAGTCGCTTGGAGGTTTTGGGGGGTGGGAACCCCACTGGACCCAGCTTGGGTTTTCATTTGATTGCAATAGGTTAGAGGAAGTTGGCGGATCAGGAAGCGATTTCTAACTCCTTACATGGCCCACGGAGTCCACATTATGACAGTTGGTCGCACTTGTCCCATAAGTCCTGCTGTGGGGCCACAAATTCTCGGCCACCTCTCTCATGAAATCCCCCTCTTCCACATCCACCAGTGCTCGTCTCCCACGCAAGCTCTGCTCATGCTCCCCACTAGAGGTGGCCTGGCCGGGGGTCCCAATCAAGAAGGCTAATTGTGATCAGAGAGGGCTGGGGTTAGGGGGTAGGACCCATCAGTCCAGGAATGGTAAGAGCCAGAGGGGTGAGCCCAGGCCACTGTCTCCACACCCCGCACACATCTGTGTAGCAGCTCATCTGTGCCAGACCCAAGCTAGGCATCAGCGACAGAGTGCAGAACAAGCCATAGTCCCTTGGTGTCTAGTAAGGGGTGTAGACATGTGAACTGCAGTTGTAACATTGTCATTATTGCCCACGACTGGGGACATACAGGGTGCACAGAGATGCGCTCCTAACCCAAAGTGGGGAAAGTCACCAAGGGTTCCCCAAGGAAATAAGATTGGAAACCAAGTAGGAATCAGCCAGATGAAGGAGACTGGGATGAGGATGAGGAAGAAAGAAGTTTCCTAGCAGAGGGAGCAGCACCGTAGGGTGAGCGAGCTGGCAGGGGAGCCCACGCACGGTCTGTCTGCCGAAGAGACAAAGGCTGGGGAAACTGTGCAGTTCAGCAGACCCCAGGGTAGGGTGTCATGAATGTATAGATGTGGAAACAAATGCCAGCTCTGCAATCTTCTCTGTCCCCTCTGCATGACTATAAGCAAATGATTTAACCCCTCAAAACATCATGTGTCATTTTTGTGGAGGAGATTATAATGTCCTCCTTTTGGGATACTGAGGTAACAAAATTAAATAATGTATTAAAAAGTCATCCAGCATCTTCCCTGACGCCAAGTACGCACTCAGGGCACGCTAGTTGTTGTCAACATCCTGCCTAAGGTGGCAGGACTGAGGCTGCAGAGGGGAGGTGGTTCAGCTGAGTCCAGATCACGAGGAGGCAGGAAGGGAAGTGAGCACCCAGACCCAGGCGATGCTCTAACTGCATCAGACCTTCCTGTGTCTGCTCTTTATGGTTGTCAGCACACGACACAGAGACAAGTACACACCAGTCCACACAAAAGCCCAGGAATGTGACTCTGTTAATAAAGCAGCCTTTCACTTTGTCCGTCTGCCTCTGCTGAGAATTCTTTCTCAACAGGCTCAAAAGGCCGCCACACATTTGGCGGGCTTTCCAATTTGGGGGTCTCTCTATCCACTAACAACTCGGGCTCAGCTTTTCAATGTGGGGGGCTCTGCTCACATTCTGGGTGGGAAAATTCATTGTCGTGCAGGACTGTCCCTCACATAGCAAGACGTTTAGCATCTCTTGCCCCATCCACTATATCCAGTGGTCCCCTCTGTCTCTGTGACAGCATGTTGCTAAACACCCTTCAGGTTGGACTGTCCACCACTGAGAACCAGTTCTTTAACCAAGAGTATTTCGAAAACATCCCTTAACCAAGGAAGATTAGAAACTCTTATCCTGGAAAAGGTTTAGAGAGGGACCTGGAACTTCAAAGTAATAGGCTCTACTAAAGGTAAGTGCTTCAGAATACATCCATGGTGCAAGCTAAACTGATAAATACAGAGCTCTTCAAAGGAAAATCCCAACTGAATAAGTGATGTTCATGTTATTTACACCTTTCTATCCTACCTTCACCTACGAAGAAGAAATAACCTAAGTAGGGATAGTAAGTTCTCATTTGTGCTGTAGAGTAGACCAATTCTGTGTGTCTGGTGAGTACTCACAGAGGACAAAGCAGAAGCTGGCACAAATTATGCAAATGGAAAGTTATAGTTGTGTTACAGAATCGTCAGCAAATTAATTTCTCAGGCTATTTTAAAGAGTTATCAGGCACTGGCTTCAGAGAAAGCAATGCCTAGCTTTAAGTCCTTATATCATCTTGCAAAAATGATTCAAGGCTGATCAGAGTTTGTTGCTTAGTGTTCTTATTGGATGCACTGAACGCCACTTCCCCATATGTCCACCTTGCTCCTCCTTAGAGGGTGAGATAAAATACCGCAGCATATGTCACTAAGGAGATAACACTGGGACTCCAGGCCAGGGGAGGGATCGGTAGGTAGATACCAAGTTCCATTCCAGTGTCACTTTCTACCGTCCGTTCTGGGTCCGAGTCACCCTCTGCTCTGTTAGCCTGGTGTCCTGAGACCAGTCGGGGTGGCTTCAAGATTTGGAAATCATCTGTGCCCCTGGGGATACAGATTAACTCTGCCCCGAGGTCTGCTGCCACCGCCTGCCTCTCACACACTCTGCAGGCAGAGCGGCCCATGAAAGGCATCCCATATGCTGCCTTCCCGTCAACGGCGCGGCTCTGGCCGGCCAGCCGGTGCGCCCCTCTCCAGCTCTGCTCCTCAGCCCTTAGCGAACAAATAAGGACGAGACCCAGAGGGAAGACAATCAACCCTGCTGTTCCTAAACTCCCAGCCCCGTGAGCTTTGCTGTTAAACAAGGTTGCTGTGTTTTACCTTCAGGGCAGAGAAACAGCGCACATTTTCAAAAGGATTTTTGAGATATTTGGGGTAGATAAACAAGCCTGCTAGAGGTCTATTGAAAATCCACAGTGATGAACATAAAGAAAGAATTAAGCATGGTTACCTAGCCACAAAGCCCACTGTTGGTCCAGCCGGGTTATGCACTGAGGGAAGAATGCAGAAAGAGAGAGAGAGAGAGAGAGAGAGATGTTCGGGAAAACGTGTGACAGTAAGTAGCGTGTGTACCAAGCCACATCTCCACGGCTTGTTTTTTTTTCTTTTCTTTTTTGGAAAAGTGAAAAAACAAACAAACAAACAAAAAGCTGGTAATAATTTTCTCACTTTTAATTTTTTATGTGAAATATAGGATAAAGTCTAAATCAGATCAATCAAATTTTTAAAAGGCAGTGGTGGATCATTTTAAATGTTTCAAAGGCATAAGATAAATCTAACAAAGGACAGTGGTAGTAGCACATCCTGATATTTCCCAAACTTGGGTTATTTTCTCATTCAAAAGATATGGCAGCATAAGACTAGACATATAAATTCTTGACAAGGGTGCCAAAACAATGTAGTAAGGAAAGAATAGACTTTTCAACAAATGGTGCATATCCATTTGCAAAGAAATGAAGTTGGACTCCTTCCTCACACCATAGATAAAAAATTAACTCTAAATGGATCACAGACCTAAATGTCTAAACTAAAACTATTGAAAATCTTAGAAGAAAGCACAGAAGGCAACCTCATGACCTTGGATTAAGCAAAGTCTTCTCAGATACAATATCCCAAGGAACAAAAGAAAAAAATATATAACTTGGACTTCCTCAAAATTAAAAATTTTGCGCTTCAAAGAATACCATCAAGAAAGTGAAAAAATGAGCCACAGAATGGGAGAATGTATCTGCAAATTACATGTCTGATAAGGGATTTGCCTCGACAATGAACAGAGTAGAATTTTGCCAGATTGGAGGGTAGGGAATTCTGGGCAAAGGCAAGAGCCTGGAGGAGTGACAGTGCTGGGTCTGTTGAAGGAATAAAGAGCAGTGGCACAGACGTTGGGGCAACAGGACAATGGTGGGTAATGAGACTTTACAGGAAGGGAAAAGATGCACAAGTCAGGTCTCAAAAGATGCAAGGTAATCTATGTCTGTGAGTCTGTTTCTGGTTTGTAAATCAGTTCATTTGTGGGTTTTTTTTTAGATTCCACAGATAAGTGATATCATATGATATTTGTCCTTCTCTGTCTGACTTACTTCACTTAATATGATAATCTCTAGTTCCATCCCGGTTGCTGTAAATGGCATTATTTCATTCTTTTTTATGGCTGAGTAATATTCCTCTCAAATTCTCACTTCAACACCGGACACTGATGAATGAACATGCAGATTTTAAAAGAGATTCCAACTCTCATTCCCATCTCAGCACGATGACTCTTTCCCTCACTTCAGCCAAACTTCATACAAACCCAGGTTTTTTCTAAACAGTAATTCACACTATGCGATGTCATGACTTGGCCTATAACATTTCTTCAGCTCCAATCAAGTCATCCCCAGGCTGACAAATCTTCAGTGGTGAAGATGCAAGCATATGAATTGAGGCAGAGGTCAATCGAAGTGGGCTGGGAAGATGAGAGAAGGCACAGGAATAGCATTCCTGGGAGAGATGGGCTTTGGATCTGTTTTGGAAAATGAGTGTCTTTTGGATACCTGGAAAGGAGAAAGTGATTCCGAATAAGGACGGAACAAACAAAGGCCCAGGAAGAGGTAGAAATATGGCAAGATGACAGGTATACTCAGCCGTCTCCTGCTATAGGCTGAATTCTGCCCCCCTCAAAATGCATGTGTTGAAGCTGTAAGCCCCACTCTCCACTCCCAGGACCTCAGAGTATGACTGAAGATAGGTCCTTAAAGAGCTGATTAAGTTAAGTGAGGCCATTAGGGTGGGCTCTAATTCAATCTGACTGGCGTCCTTACACAAAGAGGAGATTTGGACACACACACAGAGGCACCAGGGATGCACACGGAGGGAAAACCCATGAGCACAGCAAGGAGACGGCCAACCACAGCCAAGGAGAGAGGCCCTGGAAGAAACCAATCCTGTGAGCACCTGATCGCGAAATTTCAGCCTCCAGAACGGCGGAAAAATAAACGTGCTGTTTAAGCCAGCCAGGCTGTGGTATTGCGTTACGGCAGCCCTAGCAGATGACCATTCAGCCACGCCTCCCCTCCTCCCTCCCACCTGGCAGAGCCCACCTCCCACCACAGAGTCTCCCAGCTGCCCCTGCAGCTAAGCCACGGACAGCTGGACCCATCCTGGAGCAGAAGGGAAAGTCGACTGAGGGGCGCAGGGAAAGGTGTTCTTCCATCATAAACAGGAGAGACAGGTGCTGGCAGGAGGTCCTGCCTAAAACTCTGGGCTTCGAGGACAGAATCCCTGGGGTTGTGGCGGTCACCTTGGACCACGAGGTGAACCTAAGAAAATGACAGAGAGGCTGCTCCAGCACCCTTGACAATATCGAGCCCCGAATCAACTCTGTAACTGCCATCCTTAGATTTCTTGTCATGTCCCGTTGTCTAAGCCCATCTTAATTGGATTTCTTACTTGTTTGGTTCAGGGAGGAGAACGGGAGAGATCACATTAGTGAAACCAAATAGACCCAGGTTTTGGAAAAAGGCCTCTGAGGGCTTTGTAGAAAGCAATGTAGAAACGTGGGGAAGAGAAAGAAGAATTAGAAATAAATGCGCAGCCTCTGGGAGCCTGTGGAATGGGAACACCTCTAAGGTGGGCCACTTTCTCCTCTGGAGACGTGTCCGTTTTCTCAGCCCATCTCTCTGAGCGTGTGGCTCAGGGAGGGTTCAGCCTGCGAGGAGGAGGGGCTGTCTTTTCTAAAACGGCTGAGAGTGGAACTGAGTCTGGGGTAGCAATGGAAAAGAGATTCAGAAGGCAATCCTGTTCGCGGGCCAAGTGGATGCTAATACCTGCTGTTAAAGAAAGTATCTCCACTACTCACATCAGACCTTGAAGCACAGAACCCAGTGCTTGCTATCTGTGGCCAGGTTTACAATAATTCACGTGAAATTCTTTTGAGCTGTAAAAACCTCGTGAACTGTGAGCCTGTACAAGCTTTGCAGTGAGAGTCTGGGGGCCTGATGTCTGTCCGAAGTCTATTGCTAACCGAATGACCTCAGACAAGTCACGACTTCTCTGGACCTCAACGGCTTCAGAACAGAACAAGGGAGTTTGATGGTTTAATGAGAACAATGGCCCTTCTTTTTTTTTTTTTAGCAGTGGAACTCTTTCTTGAGATAAATCATATTCAAACCCCCAATATCGGGGGGAGGGTATAGCTCAGTGGTAGAGCGTGTGCTTAGCATACATGAGGTCCTGGGTTCAATCCCCAGTACCTCCATTAAATAAATAAATAAATAAACCTAATCCCCCCTCCCCGAAAAAAAGACCCAAATAAAAAAAAATAAAATTTTTAAAAACCCAGTATCTAATAATCAAAGTGGCATCAGTCATAATTCACAGTGATTGCATATCTACACTCTGCCAGGCTTTGTTCTAAGCACTCTAGGTAGACAACCTCATTTAAATTCTCACTCTTAACACTATAATGTAAGAAATTTTATGGTCATTCCTGTTTTACAAGTGAGGAAACTGAGGCACAGAAAAGTTAAGAAACTTGCCCAAGATCACACAGCTAGCACAGAGCAGGGAGTCTGACTCTCCAGTCTTGGCTCTTAACCTCCAGACTAAATGGAAGCCCTGTTTGGCATGTGTGTGTGTGTCTGTTGTCTGTGTGCCTGCATGTGTTTTATGTTATGGGGAAAGGGGCAGGTGAAATTGTTCATACAACAGAGTCCAGAAAACTTGGCTTTCTCATTCATCCCCTGAGGTTGCCCTATGGCACCCTCCAGAGACCTGGGGAACCACAGGGGAAAAAACCCACCAATCTACATGCTCTTCAGTGCAGTAATGTATTAACCCGGGAGGCAGGGGGAGGTCATCTGAATGGGTTTTGTGGGGCGAGGGGAAGTATGATACAACTGGAAAACAAAGCAGCATAGTAACCCCATGTTTTGGTTTGTTTTTAGTTACTTTATTATGTTTAGTTAATTTATTTTAAATTCTAATTCACATCAATAGCCATGTGAAGATCACACACTCATACACATAAAGGAAAAAGAGCTGAGATTAAAATTTTGAGAACCACTGATTAGATAGCTCTTCAGATCTGTGAATTTTAATTTCCCTGGTTCTGCCCTTTACTCAGTTTCTGCTCATTCTCACCACTCGTTGCTCAGCTTCCTAACCCTGTGTCAGGAAAGGTGGGTCACACTCCCTCATTTAGATGCGCACTTGTGTGACAGGCCAGCCACTGAGTCCTACTAGGATAATAATCATTAGAAGAGCTCACATTTATTGCATGCTTATTATGTGCCAGAAACCACAATAAAGATTTGTATATACGTAAACTGATCCTCACATGATCCCACACATCTACTATGTGCTAAGCAGACTGTCTTCGGGAGGCCTTTTTGAACCTCCTGGCCTAAGAGAAGTGGCCCTTCTGTGAGCTCTCATCACACCTGGCACATGCCTCTAACATAGCACAGAGCCAATCACACCGGTTCATGTGACACATCTGCTTCCTGAATAAACTATAAGCTCCTGGAGGGCAAAAACGTTGTCTGATATATCCTACATTTCTCATACTAGGCAGAGGGACTGGCACACAGTAAGCACTCAATAAATGTTTGCCCAACACTGGCAGACACTTTCACTTAGCTACCCCAGGTGCCTCCTGAGCCCATCATCCCTCCTTGGTCACTTCCACTCTGGAGACTGGAAAAGCTAGGTAACGTACCAGGTTTTCAAAAAAATTCTGGGAAAGATATTTCTCTTCCTAACATTATAAAGTCGTCTGACAAGAAAACTCTGTGAGGATACGATGCTTAGTGCTACTGCAGCCATTCTGTGATGATGAGGGAAAGGCCAAGAGAATCACAGGAACCCAGGACCAGATCTTTGATATCTTTGAGCCACTGAACCTTTCTTAGGATCACCTCTCTCCAAGACTACTTGCTGTGTAAGAGAAATAAACTGTTTATTAAAACCACTAGGAGTTTCTGTTACTTCCAGCTTAAAGCATTCCTTTTTACATATGAACGTTTTGAAATCAATAAAAACTGTTCTCTAACCTTAAAAAAAGACCCCTTAAAAGAGGGTTACCAGAGTAAATACAAGACACCAGATTAAATATAGTACTTGTTAAAGACAGTGAGTAATTTTTCAGTGTTAAGTATGTCCATTCAATACTTAGGACATACTTAGATTTAAAAAAAAACTTGTGGTTTATTAGAAATTCAAATTGAACTGGGTGTCCTGTATTTTTATTTGCTAAATCTGGCAGCTTTTTCTGAATAGTAGTAAACAGCTTCTAAGAGAAGCAGAAGAGATGCTTATATCTGGACATCTGATTTAGCAAACACAACCACTCCCAGGATGAGATAACAGCAATCATAACAACGTGCATCACACGATCCTTCACAGGTTTCATGCAAGTTTCATAGACATGACTCATTCAGTAACTAGCTGATGTTTACATTTTATAAAATCACTGGATCCTAATGGGTTTTCTGTCCGAGGTGGCAGAGCTGGTAAGTAAACGAACTGAAATCTGAACTCACATCTCCAGATTTTTGGTCCTATGCTGTTTCTTTTTAATTGAGGGTCTCAAACTTTTTTGGGGTGGTGGTGGTAATTAGGTTTACCTATTTACTTTTTTTAGAGGAGGTACTGGGGATTGAACCCAGGACCTCATGCATGCTAAGCATGTGCTCCACCACTTTGAGCTATACCCTTCCCCTGAGGATCTCAAACTTTTACATCAGAATTACCCGGAAAGCTTATTAAAACACAGACTGCCGGAACTTCACCAGTCGTAGGTCTAGGGTAGGGCCCAAGAATTTGCACTTCTAACAGGTTTCCAGATAATGCTGGTGCTGCTAGCACGGACAGTACACTTTTTGGAAATCTGCTGCTTTATACTAAGGCAACTTTTTTCTAGCAGGACAGAATCAACAAACATCTATCCTGTTTCCAAGAAGAGAAAAACCTAGGTGGTATATCAAAGCCAAAGAATAACACATTAATTGCAAAGGAAAATAAGCCCTCTTTTTCTTTGACTTGCATTACTTTGAGCTTGCAAGATAAATGCGTATGTGGAGAAGCACGTGAAAAAGAACCTACTGCACTCTCTTGAATACTGCTTTTTATCCATGGGTAGAGATGCTGCCCAAACAAGCTGGAGGTGGGTGTGTGTGTCTCTGTGTCTCTGTGTGCTGCATTTCTGCAGGATGGGCTGCAAGAAGCTTAGGGTCACTTACAAAACTGCTCAGGGGCCTGGAAGTGGGAATCCCTGTTATCCTCATCTCTACAATCACGTGTGGCTCAGGTAGTGAAATTTGACCCTCTGGATGGTAAACCAAGCAATAGCCTTCTTTTAGCCAGAGTAAATTACATCCTCCCTCTTTGTTTTCTCCTCTCCTTGTCTCCTTCATACTCCCACAGCAGCCACCTACCAGATAGGAAGATAAAACAAATGAAGAGGAGTGGCCGATTGGAAGGCAGTCAAGTATGGTTGCCAAACCACAGGCAAGCGGCAGGTGTGATGGAGGGACGACGTGGAAGAGAAGAGAGCCATTTAGCCTCTGAGTCTCTGAGTGATAATTCCGCTGTCTACATAAACAGTGGCTGAGAGCATTAAAAATAAATAGAATCATACCGCAAACATGGCCCATATTCTTGGGGCCTCCCTCTGTGGGCAGGTCCTGAAAGTTTCTTGGGGACCTGCAACACTCCCCAGCCAACCCTGGACCCTCTGGTAGGTAAACCAGGACCCCTCACCGCATTTCCAGGTCAGCAACTACTTTTCGTCTGTCCAGATAGCTTCTTCCACCGTGAGACAATGAAGAGCACTCAGTGTCACTTATTAATTTTCAAAAACATTAACGTTGCATAAAACTACAAAAAACGATACAGCCACACTCATTGTACTATGATCCAGGCTGAGCAACTGCTCCATTTGGTTGTCTGTCTTCCAGGTTTTAATATTTTGTTTTAGTGGAATTAAATGACAGATACAGTCAAAGATCTTCAGCCACCTGTCCTTTTCCCCTCATCCTTCTCAGGCAACAAATATCATGAGTTTTGATACCTTATATTCCATTTTTAAAAGTTTACATACATAAACATGCATTACAAAGCAACCCAAAATACTATCGTTTGTACACAAGTGATTCATATTGAGTGTTGTGTTCTTCTCCTTGTTTTCACACAACATAAAGTTCTTGAGATCTAACCAGTTGATTTAGATGATCCCTTTTCACTGCTCACTTTATTTGCCCATTCATTCCTCTATAGTGGACATGTGGACTAATTCTAACTTTGTGTACGCTTATAAACAATACTGCAATGTCCATCCTATTACATGGCCTGGTGCACATACACCAGAGTTTCTGCTGGGTATGGACACATAAGTGGGAGTATTAAGACCTATGTATTTTATCTTGAATTTTACTAGATGCTTCAATATAGCTTGAAAGTGGGTTTTATATTCCCAAGACCAGTGCAGGAGGATACTATTCCACCCACATCGAGACAGCTCTTCAAATTATCAGACTTTTTAGTTTTTGCTAATGTCAGACTACAGTAAAAGGTGTCTGCCTCACGGGTGTTTTAATTCACATTTCCTTGTGACCCATTAAGTTTTTTTCTGATTCAGTTTCCTTCTCTGTCAATTTCCTGTTCACATTCTTTGCTCATTTTTCTATGCAGTTATTTATCTTTAGTCTACTGATTTACAGAAATCCATTTAAACATATATTCTGAACAATAATTTATGTATATACATAGCAAGTATCTTCTCCCTGTCCTTGGCTTGTGTTTTAACATTATTTATGAATTAGTTATTAGATAAAGAAGCTAAAAGAAGCAATCACAGACAGTGCACTTGGCACCATCACATACAATCCTTCAGTGGGCTGGGGGGAAAAGAAACTTAGATTCAAAAGCAAAGTTGTATTTGGGGAAACCAACATTTAAATAAATAACCTAATTACCCCCCCCAAAAAAATAAAAAACATTTAAAGGCATGTCTAAAGCCACAAATTCAGTGCTCACTCCACCACAAACCAACATGCTTGCTCATGTGTTTCCTCTTGCAGAAACACTGTAAAGTCTCATCACAGTTAAAGTGGGCAACAAGAGACTTTATGGCAACAGAAGTATTTTGGGACATTTGTTAAAAGGCCAGAGATTTTTCTTCCGTAGGACTGGGGTGAGTCCCACAAACATGCATGGCAAACAAGCTTCAGGAGACAAAGATGTAGCAGGTCAGCAGGCCAGACTTTGAGAACGCTCTTGACAGAGTTGAGAGACCAGAGTACTTACTGAAGCTGATAGGGTCCCAAGGAGGTCTGGGGTTCCAGCCACCTGCCGGAATGTTGGACATGTCTCTCCCCTGTTGGTCTACAGACTCTGTGAGGACAGGGACTTTCCTCTTCCGTTTTTTTTGCCAGCATCTAACATCGTGCCTGACTCAATAAATAATTGCAGGATGAAGAAATGCTCCATGTATCACATTCCACAGGTAACTGCCCATGGCTCAGAAGAGTCTTAGGAAGGCTTGCAATTAGCCTCAAATTTTAAACTTCCCTCTTCTGCTGAAAGGGAGGTAGGCAACAATAATTCATTCCACATGCCAAGTGCTCTTGACCTTAGTTAATTCATACCATTGACCCTCTGCCCCGAGAGTTGTCATCTGAAAGTATGTATTATGAAAATAAACATTCCTAATTATGGCTGTTTCTATAAAATGACAGTCAATTCAGTGGAGAAGGAAATTTATCTAAGCTCTTTACTGTGTGCAAATCAAACACCCAGGCATTTCTTTGGAAGCGGATCCTCAAAAAGTACTTTTTAGGATCTCTTCAATACCTTCTCTTTCACCTTGTCCTGGTGCCACAAGGCAGAACAAGTTCCTAAAATCTCTGGGAAGCAAGTATGATTCATTGGGCCTAAGCTATTAGTCCCAACAATTGCCTGCATCCGGTTTAGACCATCTCTGTCTTTGATCAAAGCTGTCGGCATTTTCCTTCCTCTGTGCTTTAGTCATACACTATTGAGATGATCGGTGGATCTGCTCTCCAAAGCAGGCCAGCCAGTGATACCTTCCGACTAGGCAAGAATTCACCCTGTTAGATTTGGATGTGATGCAATGCCCAGAGGTGTTCGGCAGGGAAGGAAAAAAGGTAAGCATTCATTCCTGAGAGCTTTGTCATTTCCACCTACTTCTGATTCCTCAAAGGGACAGGTATCTCTGAATATCCTTAAAAGATATAATGAATAGAGGCCCTGAGAAGTATATTTGAGCAAGAGGAATGACAGACCCACTGGGGAATGTGGTTCAGGGAGGTTCTTATTTCTCTTTGATATTTCTATTTTTAGAAGCAACATTAAAACTTAAAAAAAATACAAAGATGTTAAAATTCCTTATATGTTTAAGTAAGAAACCCACGGAGATGTTACTGGTTTGAAGATAGAGACCAGGAAGTTGTCTTCTCTATGGCCAGGGAAGATGGTATTCGGACCCTTATCTTCTTATTCCCAAAGAGTGTGATGAAATTCAGTGCAGTGAGCTGCAGGTGGCAGCTGAGATAGAACAGAGGTGGGTAGAATATCTTTCCTGGAGAAAGGTCTGGAATTCATCCTATCTACCTCCCCCAGGCCAACAGCCAAGCTCAACACTCTTCTGATCCTCAGAGCAACTGCCTTCTCTTCACTTCTTCCCTGGAAGAATCAAACCCAAGGTGGGTCCATACAGAACTGTTGTTCGGGCCTTTGTGCACCGCGGGGGTGTGCAGGAGGGCACGCACAAACACAGTGCATAAGGGGCGCAGGAGTTCATCAGCTGGTTTTGTCAACTGAGAGTAGAGTTTTCATAGCCTGGATGAATCAAATCCAAGGGGGTTTTGCCTATGAACTTATATATAGCCTCTAAAGCTATTTTAAGCTATATAATTCTGATGAATTAGCACTTGACTCATAAAAATATTTTTTTCCTATGGGCCTAATACTGTGTGATAGTTATTTTCTGGTCTTTTTTTTTTTTTTTTTTAAGTTCTCAGCTTAAGAAATGGGAAGTGGGAAAATAAACCAGAAAATCAAAAAATCCTAATCTAAGGCAGAATCTGAGTTGTACTAGTTATGGCACAATATATTTCCTGATTCTAACATCACAAATAAGATCCGTCCCGCGACTGATGTGAAGAAAATAAAGACTAGATTTAAAACAAAATGTCTGTGGGAGAAACGAATCTGACCCTAGTTGTTCCCTTAACCTTTTATAAATTGGTGCTTGTGAAGAAGCAGCAAGAATGGAGAGTAGCCCTTGGTCTTCTCATGAAACTTTGATTCATACTCCTCACATCTCCAGAGTTCCAAGCTTCTCAAGCCTCTCTCCTGTGGTCCAATCTTTCCCGTCTATTATTTGCTTCTCCCCTCCTCCCATGAGTGCAGGTATATGAATGTGTGTGTGTGTGTGTGTGTGTGTGTGTGTGTGTGTGTCTGTGTGTGTGTCTGTGTACTTTGCTCTTGCACTTTGTTTCAATGCTCTAGAAGCCAAGATGTGGTGGAAACCCTTCTTGGACCAGTAGCTCTCTCATTTCCCTGGCCCTTCTTCATGCCCCTCCACGATACATAAGATCATCATCACTTGCCATTTCTTGAGTGCCTTCCATGTCCCAGATATTGGCACTCTACATTTATCTCATTTAATCATCAAAATAGGCACATGATGTAGCCAGTTCACCGCCAGTATACAGCCAAACAACCGAGGCTCAGAGGACAGAAGTCAGGCAGTCAGGGAGTTGTGGTTTCAAGATTCAGACTCAAGGCTTACTGATACCAAAGCACACAATTTTTCTTCTACATTATACCTTCGGGAATAGACCAGGCCTGGGAGTGTAATGAATCTAAGGCACATTTTCTCTATTTTCCTTCAACCCTAATGGCAGAGAAGAGTGAATGTATGCGGATATGTGGGTGTGAGCGCACGTTAGGAGGGAGAGAGGTAAAGCATGCTTTTGAGGATGTCAGTCTGAAGCATTTGGCTACGGGCACATAACTTCTTTGAAGTCTTCTATTTATCTAAAAATTCGTTCTAATTTTACATTCTATTCCACGATATATTCATGCTTGCTGTAATATTAAAGGAAGGATTAAAAATACTTGCTGTTGGCTAAATTAATGCTCTAGGAAGACGTACCCATATTTATCTTGCAGGTCTGTGGATCCCAGACACCTTGCTATTGCCCTTGGGATTACTGTAACCCAGGGTAAAAGGTAGGGAAAAAAATCCATTTCCATTACTGAAAACACAACTAAGTTCATTCCTTTCAGACAGTGCACCAACAGCATATTATTTGCACCTAAAAAGCAGCACGCTACTACTAATGATCAGAAGGTGGATTCTGCATGCTTAGGAGGACGGGGATGATGGTAGATAAGAACAATACAGTACGACTTTTGATCACTGGGAATGACTTCTGCAGCCTAAACCAACCAGTTTTTTAAAATCTAGCACAGAGAATCAGTTAAATGCTAAACTCCTAGCAGGGCACATATAACTATGAGATACAGAGGCAATGTGATAGAGTGAGATGAGCTTTGAACAGGGGCTCAAGATCTGGATTCTAGATTCAGATCTGCTATCAAGTTTTGATGTGAGTTCTGATAGGTGCTTAACCCTGTGTTTGCATCTATAAAATGGAGCGCCTGGTGGTGAGCTAATGACTCTGATATGCCATCCATGAACCCTCTACGAATCATCTACAGTATCTGTCTAATGAATAGTGACTAGTGAATAGAACACAGCCATTAGGATCGGATAGATCAGAATCTGAATCCCAGTGGAGGCATTTAATAGATTCGGGAGCTTCTGCTTCTCTATGTGTGAAATGAGACATAACTTACAGGTCATGGAGAAAGTTAAATGAGGAAACACTTGTAAAAATCTACCACGGTGCCAAGACAGATAGTTGGCACTCAGTAATGTTAGCTATATTTCGACAATATTTGTTACTAGATAACAGAGATGGAGGAGATGCGTTCAGGCTGTTCTGCCGAGTTACCGGCTTCATCGTAAGTTTAAATGTTACAACCTGCTTTGTATTAGGTCCTCTTGTCATGCTCCCTTGGCACCATGTGATTTTTCTTCATAGCATTCACCACAAATTACAACTAGGTACTTACTTCTATGATTCTAGGATTATTAATATCTTCCTTCTCATGCTGCCCTAAGCCCTGTGAGGGCAGGGACCATGTTTCCTCACATCTGTATTCCCAGAATCTAACATAGTGGCCTGAGACAAACTAAGTGCCCAGTAATTATCGGCCAAATGGATGAATGAATGAGTGAATGAATGAACAGTCCAACGAAATCTTCGTCCTTATCTCACCTAATCTACAGAGATCACGAGGAAACTTACTTGTTCAGTCCCACCTGGATTATTGACCCTGACTGTTCGACATAGGTCATTTCATGCACAATGTACAATGTTCAGTTGTAGGCCATTCTGCTATTGATTCACACAGCTGCCAGCTTTTAGAACTCACACCAAACTCCTACCCACCACGGCTCAGATTCTGCCACATCCACCCACCTACGTGGCTGCCCAATAAAAAACCTTTATCCACTCACAGCATTAATGAGGAAAGCTCTATTGCCATTGTGTTTAATGAAAAATGACAGGGTATTTCTTGCATTTTGTTTTTTAATGCTCTAAATTGATGGTCATTCGTCTATAAAGTATATCAATAACATCTGGGAACTTGCTTAATACACAGATTCCTGGGTCCCACCCTCAGATATTCTGATTCATAACATCTGGTGTGTGGCCTAGGGATCTGCATTTTATACAAGCTCTCCAAGTAACATGCAGGAAGACTGGTCCACCTTTTGAGAAACAATATTTTAAAGACTGCACTGAAAACCATTATCGTACATTTTCTTAATGACATTCATGCAGCTAACATATTTTGAACCAATACTCCTGAGATGTAATTGGATATAAACTCTTCTGAACTTTTTGCTGGTGTCCTAAAAAGTTGGCAGAGACAAAGTTCTATATTAAGCACATTCAGAAGGGACAGTTACACTTTTTGATCCTTTTAAAAAGTTGAATATAAATATCTTTTGGAACCTCAAGGTTTTAAATTACTGCCAGTTACGAAGGTTGCTGTTTAATTCAAAAAGAGAGAAGAGACTATTAAATACCCAGAACTCAAAAATGGTCATTTCCAGTGGCCAAGGAGATAACTGCAGTGCCAAGCGCTGTTCACTCTGCTCTGGGAGACTTTGAAGGAGTAATGAGGGTGCCTGAGACTCTCATATCTCAAACCTCACCCATGCCGACGGGACATTCCACATGCTATGGTCACAAAGGAAGTAAAAGTTCTTCTCGCTGTTGACAGATGGTCATCAGTTGTGTCTAAATGGCTTTGAGGGCAGTGAATAAAGTCCATGTGGACTGTAATAGGCTGAAGGGAGTGAAACTCTGAAAAGTCAAAGTGCAAGGCATCGCTGCCTTTTTAAGATTATGCATGTGACACATCTCCCAACTTAAATAGCCCCAGTCTACAAGGGCTAAAGCTATTTTACTTCTAGACATCTCCCACACACCTGAGAATAAGATATCAAGCTACATACTGTAATTCTATCTCTAATTCAGAACCTGAATTTCATGTGTTGGGAGATATGTAAAAGCCCTACGTCAACCCTTCGCTTTCTACAAAGATGATAATTTAGGCTATCACCAGACACTTGTCTAACCTGTAATTTTGCCCTACTTCATTTCATTTTGTCTCCATGAATATGTAGAGAGCAGTGCTCGCCAGAGTGCTGGAGAGCAATACAAAAGAGCATGCATTTAATTATTCAGGCGGAGGTAGAGGGGAGAGAAGGAACACAGGTGCTCGAAGGCGGCAAGGCCCTTGCACTGGAATCTACTTCCTCCTTCATTTCACCCTGCTTAATTACAGACCATCTATTGTACTCAGTGCACCAAGCAAGGGGTTCCAGAAGGCAATTAGGGGAAAGAGGGAAAAGGCTATTAACATAGCTGATGGGAGAATACCAGGGACTGGCATGAGGAAGGGGGACAGGAGGCATGTTCACTGAAGGAGAATTCATAATCGACTTTGTTCTACTCATTTACTCAGAGAGAGTGGTACCAGCAGTATTTTCATCCAGCCATGTAGATGTTACTATGTGTTTTAAGCAATGGAAAGCCTCCCAGGTTCCTTTGGGCTCTGTCTCCTTTGTGGGCATTGATTCATTTATTTAACTCGTTCAGAGAAAGCATTCACTGAGCACTCATTACATAATGAGGATTTGCTCTTGGCACATAGGATACAATAGAATAAGATACATTTCCATCCTTCAGCAGTTTTAAGTCTACTGGAAGAGACATACCAGTTGCAAGGGATGTCAATTCATTGTATCTTCCAAGTAGGATTTTGAGGGTCAAGGAAGGCTTCCTGGAACTGACACTCAAACTGCAATTCTAAGAACAGCAGAAGTTGGGAAGAGACAGTGAAGGAGACAAGGCAAGTAACAGATAAAGAAACGTCCAAGTAAATGCTTGGCAAAAGTGGAGAAGGCAGAATCAACAGGGCTTGGGGAGAGAGGGAGTGTGTTGCTTGGAAGCAATTTCTGGAGGAAGAGAACAAAGATCTGTAGACTAGAAGGACAATTTCACTGTCTTCTCCCACTATTACTAGACCCAGTAGAACTCATATTCCCTCCTGGCACCTTGAGGTATTCTAACGAAGCAGCCAAGCTTTGAAGACTGACTTAATGGTGGTCACAGGTCCATTCACTTGTAGCCAAAGTAAATACAAATTATAGTTTCTTAGTCTACTTACGTACATCAAATTTTAAGGCTCTGTTTCCTTTTGGCCTGTCTTCTTTACTTCCTTCATTTCACACACAATGAACAATGATATTTCCAGTATTGCCTCCCCAGACAGATTTAATATTATCTCTGTATGTTTGTACTGTCTAGATTAAACTAACTTTTAAAAAAATCTCTCTCTCCAAGTTCTTCTGGTTT
This sequence comes from Vicugna pacos, assembly GCF_048564905.1. NCBI lineage: Eukaryota > Metazoa > Chordata > Mammalia > Artiodactyla > Camelidae > Vicugna > Vicugna pacos. The sequence continues at coordinate 76,624,839 of NC_132988.1, forward strand.
CATGTTCAGTTGTGTTTATACTCCTTTCAAAATTTTAAAGAGTCTTTTTGATGTTTTTAGGAGTGGCCTATCTGGCTAGCCTGGTCTCTCCACCCTTTGCGGTTGATATGATCTATGCATTAAGTGCACAAATGCCAGGGCTTTGTACTGGCACCAAATAAAGCATGTTAAATAGATACATCCCTGCTCTTTAATTTACTTTGCTTAGGATGGGAGTTTAGAATCACTTACATTTCCCTGCCCAGTTTTCCAAGCACTGCCAGGGAATAAATAAACTTTAGTCTGTAAGTAACTCATCTGTAATGGTGTGCTGGAACCAGTCCACACCAGCTCACAAGAACTGACTATTAAATTTTCAGGAAATTTGTGAGCCAGCTGTTAAACACGGCTGTTATTAAAAATTAAATTATATGCACTAACAAATAAACTATGTATAAAATAAGGGTAATATATACTAAAATCTTACCACTTCCTAATTATTTCACTACATTTTACTATTATCTATGATCCTAAGTTTACTGATCTATTGCTTTTGGGTGGTGGTAACATTATGCAATGGTATCTACCATGAATCTCTTCCCAACTCTGTGCTCAGAGACGCCATATTGGTAACTTAAAAATGGCCATGGTGGGACTATTCACACTGCAAAACTGGCAAGCACTACAAATCAGGACTTATTTCTTTTTCTTCAGAGATTCAGTTTTTAAACCTTGACTCATGCACCACTGCTCATATGGAATAAAGAGTGGGGGGATTGGCTAGGAAGGAGCAAAATAGGGTTCTTAGCAGAAAAACAGTCAATCGTTTCTAATAATATGTAGAAAGTCCACTGAAATTATAGTCTAGGAAAGGATCAGTGAAATAAAGTCATATTCTCTGAAGATATATGCATCTCGAAGTTAATAGATTTTTAAGGACAAGGGCAATAGATTTTTAAGGACATGTTACTCCTTTTCCTTTTGCCATTAACAGAACAAGTGAATGTTAAGAGAAGAGGCTACAGGAGTCTGAAGGGTGTAAAACCTGCTTAGGACATCAACCAACACACCCTTATGTCCTGGTAGCAGCCTTTGTTGCATAAATTCTCCCAGACATTTGAGAAATCAAAGTAGATGAACTTGTTTCGTGGATTAAGGTAAAAATTAAATTAGTATTTCATAGTCAGAATTATTTCTTCTGAGCCTCTGCATTTCTAGGTGCTGTAAATGGCATGTAAAATGGCATCTCTGTGCCCAAGAGAACACACAGGGCTGTTTAAGATGAAGGCACAGGGTAAGGGACAATCTTGGCAACAGCAACAATGCTAATGGCATGAGTGACTCTCACCAGGGGGCCTCAATGGACCTCCTGGAATTTCTTCAAGTCCTCGAATATCACTGAAGTACAGTCAAGGAGCAAAGGCAAATATCCAATTGTTTGGGAGGGTAGCAGACATAGTGGGCTTCAATAATTTTCCTAAATTTAGGAATAGGCCATTAAAAAAAAAAGGCCATAAAAAAAAAATAGGACCAGAGCCCCCAAACTCTTAGCCAGGGGTAAAGTACACTGCCGAATGATAAAGAATGGTGATTCCAAAGCCTCAGCTTTAATTCAAGCAAATTACTCTAATGGGTACATAAACAGTTTTTTATTTCTGAGATTTTCAGGAAGTAGGGAAATCTTCATTAAACAAACTAACTAACAAAAGACAGACTTGTGTATTTGAAGCTGCTCAGGGCATTTATCATGAATTCCGAAGTATAGACGTCAACATTACAGTGATGTGGGTGGACTTTCTCCTTAAGACTGTGTAGGCTTGAATAATTTTATGATTTCTGCTCGATTTAAAAATCTCTTGAAATTGATCCCATCAAATGAAAATTATATAAAGTAGCCGGTTTTACAACTAGCTCTAAGCACTTCATACTAACATATTATGAGTTCATTGACTGGTAAGCAAAGTAAACCTTCCCAGTCCTGCCTAATGAGCGTGAATGAGGAAGGAATTTCTGGGTGCTTCCAAATATTCCCAGGCAGGGTGCATCAACTGGCCATTTGTTCCAACCAGTTATTAACAATCAGGAGGAAAATATGAGATGCTGGGCCAAGGAACTGGAAAGAATTGACTCTCTGAAATCCTGTCTTGTTCAAGAAAATTTTCTACTTCTGATTCTGAAAATTAGAAAATACTCTTGCTGCTCTGACATGTGTTCTACGTTTCTCAGATAGAGGTGAAATGCATAGCTGGGGTTGACCCAAATAAGGCACCTGCACAGGACAGACACAGCTAATCTATTAGGATAAGCCTGAGTCTGAAACAACCAACGAGGGTACTCATTCCCACTGTGGCTGGATGCGTCTTACTGTTCTCAACATTCTCCAGCACACCACGACCAATGAACCTGAACCAGCGCTTGGGACAAGCCCCGACCTGATCCGACACTTGTATTTCGCTATAAGTGATAGCCAGAAAGGTTCAATAACTTGCTTGAAGTCACAAAACTAGTTAGTGGCAAAACCAGAATCTGAAATTAAGTTTCTGGTGCTCTTTCTGCTGTGATGCACTACTTTACTGAAACCACAGAGGGTTGTGGTCTGTGAGCTGATGCAACCTAAATTCCCACCCAGAAGTGTAAGAATCCAGTTGATGGATACTATCAGGGTAGACTCTTTCTGAAAGGCATCTGCAGACATCTGATAGATGGAGCTGCTTATGAGTTGCTGCTCAGAAAAAAAAAAAATTAGTCCTTTTCTTTCCATACATAAATTACCAGTGTTTGTAGTATTAAAGTCAGGTAAAGAAATCAAACAGGCCAAAGATGGCGCTCTAGGATTAAGGAACTCTGCAATAATTTATTAGTCTATTTACTTAAGCAGAGTTGTGAATTGAATTACAAATAAACAAGTCATTTCAATCTTAATCCTTGCCTTGTAAATTGTGAAGACACAGGGTTGATGTGTGGGGGAATTTGGGGGTGAGATAGAAACTAGTAAAGAGGGAAATTTGACCTAGATTTCCTCGGAAGTACTCTCTTTCGTATTTTTAGGTGGGTGCCATCGGTCAGGACCAAGTCTCTGTTATTCTGACAACCTACAGTGCCTGTTTTGATCTGCTATGTGAGTCAACATCTTCAGCATTCCCAAATAATCATTAGAAACACTTCCCGAGAGCTCTCCATTTCTGCTTCTCCTTAACCATGTTTTTTAGCTGTTTTAGGTTGGAAGGTATTCATATGTTGATGACTGTGCCCAGCAAAACCAAGAGCAAGACTTTGTATGACAAATGCTGGAGAGGCTGTGGAGAAAAGGGAACCCTCCTTCACTGCTGGTGGGAATGCAGTTTGGTGCAGTCACTGTGGAAAACAGTATGGAGATTCCTCAAAAGACTAGGAATAGACTTACCATATGACCCAGGAATCCTCCTCCTGGGCTTATATCCAGAAGGAACCCTACTTCAGGATGACACCTGCACCCCAATGTTCATGGCAGCATTATTTACAATAGCCAAGACATGGAAACAGCCTAAATGTCCATCAACAGATGACTGGATAAAGAAGATGTGGTATATTTATACAATGGAATACTATTCAGCCATAAAAACCGACAACATAACGCCATTTGCAGCAACATGGATGCTCCTGGAGAATGTCATTCTAAGTGAAGTAAGCCAGAAAGAGAAAGAAAAATACCATGAGATAGCTCATATGTGGAATCTAAAAAAACAAACAAACAAACAAAGCATAAATACAAAACAGAAATAGACTCACAGACATAGAATATAAACTTGTGGTTGCCAAGGGGGCATGGGGTGGGAAGAGATAAGACTGGGATTTCAAAATTGTAGAATAGATAAACAAGATTATACTGTATAGCACAGGGGAAAATATATACAAGATCTTATGGTAGCTCACGGAGGAAAAAATGTGACAATGAATATAGGTATGTATATGTATAACTGAAAAATTTTGCTCTACATTGGAATTTGACACAACATTGTAAAATGATTATAAATCAATAAAAAAAAGTTATAAAAAAAAAGAGCAAGAATTTGTAGATACCATCATAAAGGGCTTGCAACTCTCAGACACATGCAACCACATGGTTGGGACAGAGAGGAGGAGTCAGTATTGCAGGCACAGCACATTCTGCCGGCTCTCAGAGGACTCCAAATGTAACAGCTGCCCACACGCATGAATAATATCCCGCCCTGGCCTCAAAGACACTGGCATTTTTCTACCTCCACCCTTGGCAACAGGCCATTCTCGAATGTGCCACTTTGGTTTGAAATTTGCTTATGCTGTTTAGTATGACTCAGGAATTTCATATTTCCAAAGCCCAGTTAAAACTCAGACGTTTAAGAGGAAGAATCTCCTAAAGGTGCTGGGAGGAATCTGTACATTCCTCTATTTTAGTGTTGATCATGTGACCCTTCTTTGTCTAAAAGTCAACTTGCAAAACTGCATCGACTTAAATAAGACTCCAAGTGAAAATGGTCAGTGCAGAAGTGGAATCCCACGGCCCCAGAATGTGATCTCATTTACCAGAACTATAGCATTCAGTTGGCATTTTTATCAAAGGCATTCTCATGACTTTCACAAGCCAGTTACAGTTGTAATATTACTTAGCAGGGTTATTTGCAGATTTTTTTCCCTTCAAAAATTCACATCTTGTTCAGAGAACAGCCTGTGAAAAGAAAAGTCTTAGGTACTTTTTATTTGATGCCAAATTGTACATATTATTTTGAGCGAAGAAAAATGAAGAAACAAAAATCAGTGAAGAGAGTCCCAAAGTACAGAAGGTAGAAGATTGAGTTTTCCACTAGTCCATTTCCTCGGTGTCTTAGAACTTCTATTCCTCCAGCCCTGAAAGTGTCCTGAGTCTCTGGGGATGCATGAGAAGAGTGGTGAAATCATGTTTAAGAATATCTGGAAATTACTCTTGCAGCTTGGAACATTATTTTGACTCAAGAGATGAGAGGACCAGTGAGGGTGGTCCACATTTTTCACAGTTAAGATACAAAATGTTTATAAAAGATATAAGCAGACACTCTATTTTTATTTTAAACTTCTCATAACCTCTCTTCTCACAAGATTTTATGGTTTAAGTGATAATGGCCCCATTCCCAGTCACACAAAGTCCTTCCAGGTCAAGTTCTTCCCAGAGCAGTTTCAGCTCTAATTTGTTGTTTTGAACAAATTTGCTATTACCAGCTCCATAATAGAAATTGGTGGAAAGCCCACAGTCCAAAAGGCCAAAAGGAAACCAATGCAAAGGGGCTCTGCACATGGACATCAAGTCTCTAGTCTGAGCTTGGCAACCCAGAGATCACAGCCAGTGGTGGAGCAAAGGAAGTAACTGAGAATGGAGGTCGAGAATGCAAAGGAAGAGGAGGATGAGTCCTAAGGTTCAGGCACGCACGTTAGGACAGAGTACACTGAAAACAGACAGAGAGAGAAGGAGGCCTTAAACACCTGGGCACACCTACAGGTATTTTTCCAACCCTGGCCTTGCGAATCAACTCCTACAATTCCAGTCCCTCAGGAATGTGGTCTTGATTCCTGATTTCAAATTCAACAGTGGGACAATCCAGTTCAACATTTCCCAGCGTTTCCTTTCCTTACCACTTGTGTTACACAGGAAGATCTGAAGTAACACACACATTTAAAAATGCAATTTTAGCTGTCATGGGTTTCTTTCTGTATGTGTTAGGAAATTAGAACATAAAACCTATCATTTCTTAGGTATTATTGCTCAGGACAAAGCTACATTTTTAAAAGTGCATCAATTTAAAGTAAAAAAAAACAAAAACCTGTGTAGATAAACAGTAAGTTTCTTCCATATTGCACAGGAAACTATATTCAATATCTTGTAGTTACCTACAATGAAAAAGAATATGAAAAGGAATACATGTATGTGTATGTAAGACTGAAATATTATGCTGTACACCAGAAATTGACATATTATAAGCTGACTATACTACAATAAAAAAATAATTTTTAAAAAAATCTATGAAGCAATAAGAGAAGTGATATACAAATAAGGGGGAAAAATCATGAACAGTCTTTGTATGTCTTAAGTTTGGGGAAAGCTTACCTAGTCTGGCTCATGTTAATAAAGGTTTCCTTGCTCCTCTTGTCTCCCCAATAGGGGGCGAAGTTCTTTGAGATCCTAACCTTATCTTACTCAAGAAACAGTGTCACAAAGTAACAAAAGGTAATGTTTAGAAGGCTGCCAGGGAAAGGACACCAAAGGGAATCTAAGTTCATTTTTCTGACAGAGCAGAGCAAGAGTGTCAATATTTAATGAGATTTTACAAAGCCTCTTCCCAACAATTGCAAACAGTACTGTTTTTGGAGCCGGTGTAGGTGCTTGAATTGCAGTAAAGGAATCTTCTATTCTGAGCAGTGGAAATGGTAGACATCCGAGGAGCAACACATTGCACCAAAATCTGTCCAAGGTGAACATTTGTGTTTCCTGTTCCCGGCAAGAAGCCATCCGCCGCCGGATGGATAGGCAGCCCATGGAGGCAGAACCCATCCTCTGCCTTATAACCCAGTAACTGTCCGAGTACATCTTAGAATCACAAAGAGTCAACGTTTTAACCACCCCTTCTAAATTCTCACTTTTCAAAGGAGTCTCTCCTAAAATGTTGCACTGATTGAAAAAAATCTATATTAAAGAGAAAAAGGGAAAGAGTCATGTTCCAAGTTAGAAGAGATTGAGAAAAGGGAAAAAAACTCGGGACCAGGGTTTAGTGGAAGAAGCACTGCATCCTCATACATTGAAACGTTAATGTCAAGGAGGGGGATGGGGTTTATATTTTAAAACTATTTTACTAATTTATTCTCCAATCACTCATTCCTTCATTCCCTCATTCCAGCAGTGAAAATAAACATTATCTTGCTCCAAAATGTCTTTTAAAAGGGTGTTGCCTTAAAAAAAAAAAGCAATGGAATTGATTTAACTTGAGGGACATATCAGTATGAGCCCAAAAATACGTCTCATAAGTTTTGCCCGTGTGTGCCAGCCCTGGTGGTCAAGTCCAAGGCAGTCCACCTTTGCCTCATGAGATGATAATGTGATAATCACATAAAGGAAGAGGCTGAGGTTGGAGCTCTCAGGAAAGAGACCAAATCACAAACTTCTTTAACAACAGCATGTCTTTAAAAACAACGTGTTGGACCCATAACTCTCCCATCTGTGCCAAGATATCACAAAATGTCCCAATTCAGCGTCCTTTCTGATAGGCTGTCTTGTCATCAGAGAGTTCTGTCAGGATTGATCTTGGCCAAAGCAAAAAGACTGGGCAACAGGTCTGAGTAACCTGAATCCTAACCAGTAAGATTCCTGTTCTGTGCATGGGTTTCTGCTCTTCCTTGTAGAGAAACTGACAATGTAGGTGACAGGCAGTAAGACAGAGAGATGGGTACAGGATGCAGCAAATACTTGTTAATTATTATTACATGCAAAGTACAGAGAGGAAGGGCTGTGTGAATACAGATGCGTAAAAGTAGAAGGAATTGATAAAACATTTATTGTGCACCCATAATGAGTCAAGCACAATGTAAATACTTTACATATAGTAACTTATTTGATGATGACAACAAAACATGTGAGGTAAGCATTATAGAGATGAGGAAAACAAGATCCAGAGGTGCTAAGTAACTTGCCTAAAGCCACACTGTGCAATCGAGGAGGAGGGGCTGGTCATGGAGGTGGGTATATCAGATCGCAAGCCTGTCTGACTCCCCAGAGTTTCTTGTTTGCTTCTTCTTTGCCTGTTGTTTTTGCTGCTATTTATTGAGCTCTTACTATGTATCAGGCATTATACTAAATGTTCACGTGGATTATCTGAATAAATCTTGAGAACAATCCTACTAGGTAGGTAATGTTAACTTTAAAGTTTGATAGATGATGAAACTGAGGCACAGGAAAGGTAAGTTACCTGCTTGAGGTTACACAGCAACCCAGTGGTGAACCCAGGCCTTGAACCCAGGCAGTTGGATTGCAGAGCCCAGGACTTCACTACAATAGTATATGGCCTCTTTGCATTGTTGTGTCTGACTCCAAGATCAGACACACGGAGATATGAGACACACTAGACCATATTGAGGACTGGTGCTAACACACACAGACACACACACACACACACACACACACACACACATACACGGAGTAAGGGTGAACCGAGTTATCCTGATGATAGGTACTATAGGAATTCAGGAGATAACAGCTGGTTGTAGTATGAAGTGGCTAAGGAATGCCCAGAATTCCATTGCCCCCATTAAAATAATTTGAAAGTGAAAATCATTTGATTCAATTAACCCTAATATTCAGCATGATTAGGATGTCTTAATTCACTGAGTCCTATTACATTGCATTTGTACATCAGACAAATTTGGCAAGGAAAATAAGGGTAGATGCCTTAGAATCACCAGCTTTTTTTTAATTTTGCTAAATAAACTAAAAATATCATCTACTGTCAATATCATCTCATAAAACATACCATTTAAATTAGTGAAAATCTGCCTACACTGTAATTATTTTACAGTGTGTATCATGGAGTCATGAAAACGGTGTCAAAGATCATGCTGATTCACAGATCGGCACTTGGGAACAATTATTCTAGCTCCAAATAATAGCTGACATTTATTGAGCATCTATTATATGCCAGGAGCTTTGCAGACATTATCTTGAATCCTTATAGTAATTCTGCAAAGCAAATATCATTACTCTCATTTGAGAGATTAGAAATTTGAGTTTCAGGGAATGTAACTGCCATACCCTGAGTCACTCAGCTAGTAAGGGGTACTATACAAATACAGGTCCTTTTAAATTCAAAATTTATATTCTTTCTTTTGCGTCAGTTGTCAATCAAAATTTTGCTTCTGTAGAAAGTTACTTCCCTATACCCTCAATGGGTTTATAATTTTCAAATAACTAGAACAAATATATTTGGCATTTTCCTGAGTCATTGGTGAAAATTTCAAAAATAAAAAAAAATGTTAAACATATAGCCTATGACTACAGAGACCCAAACCCCTTTCTGAAGCCACGGTGTACTCAGGAGACCCACATTCTTCGCTAAGTGATCACCAGTCAGGATGTCACCCTTGCTGCCTTGCCCCTTGTCCAGTAGCTGAGCTGCCACCTGACATAAGCCAAGCCTGTGGGAAGAGCGGGGGTGTGGGAGATGCAGACTTGGGGATCCTGGAAACGCTCGGAGCATGTGATAAGACCCAACTGAATCCATGTTGACATGTTCTATTATAAAATATTCTTTCTGCAGACGCTAGAATATTCATGTGGGACAAAAGGGACCTTAGAGTGCAGTCAAGCTCACTACTTTTTACAGAAGATAAACATGAGACCCAAAGGGATTCAGTGATAGCCCCAAATCTCCCAGCCAGTCAAAACAGCAACAGGACTAGAATCCCATCCAAGGATCCTGGGAACACTGGCCCTTGCAGAGGGTAAACTCTGGGGAACTTTTAGATCCTATGAAAGAAAGGAATATTGTAGAAGACAGGCCTCCCAGGAATGGCAAGGAAACAGCTGTTTAGATGACAGTGCTCACAGCAGAGCCTCCAACTCCACAAAACTACTCTCGGGAAAGAGCATCCCTTTGAAGCCACTAACATCTCGGGTCACATGTGTAATATTCAGGCTGGAATATATTTTTTGCATTTGAAGTCACTTGGAAACTGTCTTTTAAGAGGATACTGTAAACATGAGAACTCTAATATAATTGAATTCCTCTTTTATGATTTAGAGTTTTAGGATCTCATCATTTAACTTAATCACTTAATGAGGTCATCCTTAAAAACACCAGCTAGAGATCTACTCAACGTGCAGAGGTTCTGGTTAACCAAGTCTGGCTAGTAACTGAACGTGAGCTCACAATAATCTGATTTTCTCTGTGCTGTTCAGTCTTTCAAATGAAAGCGCCTGCTGTCACGTCTGGCACACAGGAGACGTAATGCGTTTGGGTTTCTCTCCTCCCTTTCCTTCAGGTGCACACGTGGCTATCTGTGATGTAGGTGCCACACACGTGCATGCATATGTGTATGTGTGTGTATCTACTGAGGAACCGAGGAAGCGGCTGCCACAAGAGCCCAGGCTCTAAAGGACCTGCACGGTGGCAACACTGGTTGGTGGTGGTGGAATGGTAGCCAGAATTCCCACCAGATACTCTGTTCCCTGTGCGGGGTTGTCCTATTCTGTTACCTGCAGTAACACAAGTCTCCCCACCCACAGGTCAGCCCTGGCTCTAACCACAGCTGACCCCAGAAGGAGCCTGGAACTGATATTCTCCGACGACCCCTCTTTCCTTTAAAGCGGTGATTCTTCTCTGGAGGGAAAAACCTATTAGACTTTTCTAGGCTATTGCTTCTCAAACTTACTATGCACAGAAGTTCCCTGAGGATTTTTCTAAAAGGTAGATTCTGACTCTTTAGGTCTAGGATAGGGCCTGGGATTCTGCATTTCCAACAGACTCCCAGGTGATGCTAAATGCTGCTGGTTCACAGACCACATTCTGAGTAGCAAGGATCCAGGAAGCCACTTCAAACTCCATGTCGGTGCCCAAGGCCACCTCCATTACGGCAATAGTGAGTTCTCACCCTGGTGGAGTGAGTTAGAGCCTTCTGGTGAGCAAGAGAAGAGAGAATAAAATTGTTTACAGTCAAAAAGCATGAGAGCAATAAAACACAAAAGCAAGTGAGAGAGAGGGAGAGAGAGAGAAGCAAGAAAAGAAGAGGGAAGGGAAAGTGGGAGATTTTAGGTCTTTGACATTCTCTGAATATTGTCTTTGTTTAGCAACACCCATTTTATAGTTTTCTTCCCCTCAGAGTATTTCTCAAATCCTTATATTTTATTATTTGATTTTCACGACTAAATGCATTTCTGAAGTTCTGTATCTAAGAATCTGCCATATAATGTACAATCATGTAGGGTTCTCTGCCTTGAACCCCAGACAATGAGAAAATCAGTGACTACCAACCTGTATTCTAGAGTCCAATAGGAACATACCTGTATGTGGGAAGGGAAGTGCAGGACCATCTATTTGGTTTGGCTACTGGAAGGAATGAGCTACTGGGTAACAAAGCTCACCCTGCATTCACTGTATACGAAAACAGTCCGTGGATGAGTTTAATTTGGTAAACAGGCTACAGAAGTGAAAAGTACATGGATTTGGAGCCTAACATTCCTGAATTCCTATCCTTACAACCTTTGCAACCCGGGAAAATTACTGATGTATTTCATGTTTTGGTTTCTGCACCTATAAAATATGGGTAATTATGTCCATCTTTTGGTCCTAGAAAGAACTAGATGAGATAACAAACGAAAGCATCTACTATAATGTCTGAATAGAAGCCAATATTGCTCTTTTCATTCTGAAAAAGAATATTATCTTTTTTTCAAAGTCTGATAAATAATGGTGACAAAAATTATATCAACATTTTGTTCTTATTATTAATTAGTCATTTTAAGGCTATATTTAAAAAGAAACAGAATAAATCTTAAACACCATCATCCACACCATGACCCATTTCAAGCTCTCAGAATTGGCATGTGGTAGGTTGATACAGAGTATCTTTGACTCTAACAAAACAGTACCTTAATTCTAGAAGATCTGGAGGAAATAGAAAGGAAAAAACGTTAATTAGCAATTTTGGCTTTTATAAAGTGTCCTATAATTTAGGGAGAAAGATACAGTCTCACAGTATCCCTTTAAGAGTTAAGAACATTAATAATTCAGCCCAACTTCAAGCTGAAGATATAGGCACTGTAATTATTTAAATATTATATTAATTGGGTACAGACAATTCTATGTCATTCCACTAAATTCTTAGCCACACTATCTGAATGTGAGGGCTACTCACTTTTAGCTTCACTGAGACACTCTCTCACAGAAAAAGACTGACTTTTAGACCATCTGGATGTCATCAGAAATGAAGATCAGAAAGAATAATTTACTGACTGAACAGACATTGAAACAGCCAGTGTGGTGGATGACAAGAAGCCCATGTTTTTGTTTTTTTAAAAAAACATTTTTGTCATTTGGCTCGCATGCATTTCACATTTTGAAATATTTTGGGACAAGCATTTAAACTGTGAGGTTGAATTTCATCATTCTCGGGAAAGAAGCAGTCCTAATGGAAGCCACTGCCAAGTCACCCAGACGGCTGACCCTTCCTCTAACCTTGTTGTTAGTCTCAGAAGAAAAACTCGGATCAGGAGAGCCAAGGAGAGTGAGGCAGCCCACATGACAAACCGGGAGGTAATCTTGCCTGATAGATTGGAAACGCACATTGTTGAGCTCTGTCTGGCTCTGGTTCCATCCCCACGCTGCCTTGGGCAGACTTTTTCACCTCCCAAATCTTGCTCAGTCTTTTCTGCTGCCAAATGTAAAAAGAAACTATTTTAGCTCTCAGAGTGCTTACCAGGCAGGGCTGGCTGGAAGTAACAGGAAGGATATCATTAATGAGCACTTGTAAACTACACATATAACCTGGGGCACAAACTGTTCCCACCGGACCTGGCAACGCTTGTGGAGAAGGAATCGGTACTGAGAGCGGAGGTGCCACGAAGACAGGTGTGGGATGGCAGAACCCAAGCACCAGCCCCTCTCAGCCATCAGCGAGTAGAAACAAGGACTCGAGTCCCCAGCTGTGAGGAAGAAAAAGCTAACGTTTGATGTGCAAGGGCTCCAGTAAGGTCACGTTACGTTATGTTACCCACAATCAATCATGGAAACCACTCCTTTTGGAGCGAGGTCAAAAGCAGATTGGGGCTTGTCTGGGAAATAGCAGGCTTTTGAGTTTTCCAAGATTTTTCCTCCCTTCCTCCCTGTATTTATGTTGTAGTCTGTGGCTGCCTCAGAACCTCAGCTTCCTTGACAAGGGAAAAGAAGGAAACCTACACCCAACCATTAGTAAGTAAAACAAACATCCAAGTGCATCTGTGCGTAATTAGGTTTTTCATCAAGGTCTTTCAAATGGGGGCCCCTTACCCTGAGGCAGTGCAAAGATGCAGTCTGGAGAGTGTGATGGGTGAAAATGGGACCACAGGAAGTGGTTAAGGTAACCCCGTGTACAGTAGTGTGTTTTCTTTCTAGTAAGTAGACCACATCCAAGGCTCATGGGGACCAGAGAGCATGATGGCTATGACAGTTGCCCTCAGCCTGGCCTGTCCTACACCTTTGTGGCTCAGAAAGTCTGGGATGGGCCTTCACATTAATGCTTGTTTGTTTAATTTTAATCTCCACATATAAGAATCACAGAATTGAGCAGTTGGCTCTGGAATCAAAACAACTTCTGTTCAAATCCTGATTCAATTGCTAGCAAACCATGTGACAACCTCTGCCACTCCGCTACTCCCCCAAAGATGCACAAGCTACTTAATCTCTTTAAAATATGGGTAATGTTGTATCTGCGTCAAAAGGCTATGGCAAAGATTAAGTGAATAAGCTTAGGATGGTCACATAATACATTTTACATGTACTATTAACTCATTTACCACAATTATTCTTCTTCTTATGACTAAAGCATTTGCAGTTAAATTCTTCTAGAAGATTGTCAGAAGACAGCGCCACTGTTCTAGGATATTTGGGTTGGATCAAGATTTATTCTGGGTTCTTGGTTAAGTAAATAAGTGCTGACCCACTGTGTAACTGAAGCCTGTAAGAGTGAGCTACTTCACACGTTTCTGCATGCTGTGCGTGGTGCTTGATTTCACTACGATGACTGGAATTGCCAAGTCACAGACAAGTACACCACACATGATGATACATGTTGCTAAACTACCTTTCAAAAATTATACCAACAACAAATATATAAGTTTTCTAACTGAGCACCTACTGTGTGCTAGGCACTATGCTGTATCTTATTTAACTCTCAATACAATTATACAACTCAGATTTATATCTTCATAGATCATCTGATGAAAATGAAGCTCAGCTTTGTCAAATAATGTGCTATAATCATACAGGTAGTTAGTGATAGAGAACGATTTTAACCAGATCTAAATTTAGATGGACCAGATGCTTCCCCACTGCACCACGCGGGAAAATGTAACCCAGGATAAAAAGTAAGTTGGGGTGTTGAAATACACTCATAAATCTGTCAGATTTATAACTTCATGACATCTAATTCCTGCATTTGTTTACATGTCTGTAAAATGAGGAGCTTCAACTCAAGTAGCGTCTAAGATTGTTTCTAACTCAGTAAGTCTATGTTGGGGGAACGGCTGGGCACTAGTCCCAATGGATGATGAGATGTTAAATATTTTAAGATGGTGACAATGTTAGTTTGTTCTCCATGTTTACAAAATATCAACCAAGGAGAAAGGGACCTTAGGCAAGGTCAAAAGGTTTTAGAGTTGAAAGATCACCTAAAATTATCTGAATATCTCAGTGATACACATACATTACTGGATTCTCTGTCCTTAAACATCGCCAGTAAGAAAACAGACCATTAGCAGTCCTGTGCGGTTTGGGTATAAATATGCCTGAAGCATAAAGCTTAATCAAATGGTCTTTTAAGGTCCTTTTATCTTTGTGTTTGTGTAACTCCTTATTTCAAGCTTAGAGCTGACAGTGGCCTTACTGACGAAGGCATGCGTGAATCATAATCTGCGTTTCCCAAAGTCAGCCCTGTACATCCCTGTTGTCAGTCCCTAAACCTCTAATGACCAGGCACTAGGTGGATCGTTTTCAACACTGGGCTCTTGTTAAAGATATAGTTCCCTAGGCCTCATCCACTAGAGATTTTAATTCCCAGGTTTCTGATGAGAGCAGGAATCTGCACGTGTCGTTAAAACCCCAGGTAATTCTAAACGAAATGCTTCATGTGCTCCACTCTGAGGAACCAACACTGCACCTGCTGATGTCGCAAAGGAGAGAAAGGAGCACCATCTCTGAGCCTGCAGATGGGCTACTGCTGTCCAGTATGTGGAGACAACGCGCAGTTGAGAGGGCAGAAAAGGCAGGCTGGCAAAGGGGTTCCTTTACCGTATATTTTGCAGCTGCGTGTTACTACTGATATCAAAGACCATATCCATTGTATTTTGTTGTTGTTGTTTAAATTATATTGTGAAGTCCTATCTATTGCTAACAAAATAAATCAAGAAAAATTGTCAAAATAAGTACCAGCAAAAAATCTTCCTAATCCCTTTTGAATGATTTTCTACCTCGCGTTTCACAAACAACACTGACAATTCCCTTCCCTGTTTCAGAACATCACTTCAACATTTCTGAAGAGACAAAAATGTGCCTGCCGTTTCCTCTGGAGATACTAACAACCTAATCCCACCCTGTAGACATATATGACTCAATCCATCAATAATCTGTACTGAGCAATTAGCAATGAAAGACGCACAAGTAAACAAAGGGGAGAGAATCCCTACTCTCAGAAAACTCATAGACTAGCAGGGACATGCAAAATTCCAAGTGTGAGCATTCTCATAAATGTAAGTAGAAAGTGCTATGAAAGTATACAGTAGAGGGATCTGATAATTTAATGCGTGGAATTGTGGGGTGTTTTCCTGAAGACATATATTAAATCTGAGGCCTGAAGAATTAACAGGAGTTTGCTAGGAAAAGAGAGGGTACAGAGAAAGGCACGTAAAGGAAGAATGCATGACACTCAAGCACCAGAAAGAAGGCCTGTGTGGCTGCAGCATGAAATCTCTGGAACAGGGCTGCAGAGGAGAGAAGGGCCATTCTTTAGGCTAAGTTAAGGATTACGGACTTAACCCTAAATTCAGCGTGAAACTATTAAAGAATCACTTAGAAGCAGAAGACAGGACTGATCTGCTTTGTTGTTTTAAAAGATCACTTGGAGCAGTAACACAGAGATAGAATTGTGAAAGGGCAAAAACGGATGCTGGGAGATCAGGTACAAGGCTCCTGAAGTGGTCCAGGTGGGAGATACTGGCAGACTGGACTGTAGTCACGGCAATGGGACAGGGAGAGGTGGGTGCAGTCACGAGATATTCAGGAAGTAGAACTGGCAAGAATTGTCGGATTGGTTGGGTTTGAGTAGAATGAGGAGTTAAGAACACCCAGGTTCTAGCTTGAGCGACTGGGTATCATTTCCTCAGATGGGAGAAGATAGAAGAGGACAAGGCTGTGATTCAGACAAGTGAGTCTCCAGTGGGAAGTCAAGAATATGTGAAATGCATTTAACTGGCAGCCAGTCACATGAGAATCAGGCAAAAAATATCCACCCCTCCCATTCAGCTCACTACAACTACTGTCATTTCTAAAATGTCATTCAACACAAGGCTCCTTGATCTAGGATCCAACAAATCCAAAGTCCCACGGCAATTTTCTGCCCAAGCTTCCACTTCCACAGAATTCTGAGCTGAGAGCCAACAATTTTCCAACCTAAATCATACATTAAGTCAAGCTGTTTACAGAGAATGTCTGTAATGATACTTGGTCTGCTCTTTTATTATATCTAGGATAAACTCTTACAGGGAAGCCAAGGTTGAATCAATTGTCCACTGCAGATTCATCATTAATACAATCTTAAAAAGAAATATAGTAATCCTTAATGTTGGAGGTCCCTTTAGTGTTGGAGGTCTCTTTGAATATAGATGCTTCCACATTCACTGTACGGTTATTTATTGAAGTTTTCAAATATGTATTTTTAATAATCCCAAACTATAATCCAGGCCAGTCAGACCACCATTTGGTAGGACTGAGAGCCACATTGGGTCAGAAGATATCTGATAATATATGAAGTTCACTGAGTTCCTACTTCGTGCCGTGTATTTTTTCCCCATTTTTAAAATTGAAGTATAGCCAGTTGACAATGTTGTGCTAGTTTCTGGTGTACAGCGTAGTGATTCAGTTTATATATATACACACACACACACATATATACATACATATATATATATATACACACACACATATATATTCATACTCCTTTTCATATGCTTTTTCATTATAGGCTATTACAAGGTATTGAATATAGTTTGGAAGTAGCTCAGTGGTAGAGCACATGCTTAGCACGCACAAGGTCTTGGGTTCAATTCCCCAGCACCTCCATTAAAAAAAAAGACACAGCCACATCCATGCTATGTATTTAAATTCATGTCTCTTAACAACTCTAGAGATCATCTGATGGTTAAAGAAAGTGGAGTTGAGTGAGGCTGCGATGGCCAAGGTCACACAGTTAGTAAGTGGTGGAGCTGGAGTTCACACCCAGGTCTCCTGGTGTCTGAGCTCTTTGAACTTCTCTAAGATGCTGCTTGTGAATTCAGCAACCAATAGAGGCAGATGGTATTGTCGAGTTTAGAGAAGAAATTTAATTATCCCCACCCCACAATTGGGAAGCAGGTCCTTAAGACTCTCATTCTTCTTTATATGAATAACATCCAGAAACTCCTTAGTGCATATCATTCATCTCAATGGCTTCATGGTAAATAAAGCATGTGAAAAAGATTATCTTTGATTTATTTCAACCTAGTTGAAGGAGAATCTGTACAGCAGCATACCTTTAAAATAATATTTAAATCACCTCAAACTGGAAACCACCCCATTGTCCATCAACAGTAGAATAGATGAAGAGATTAAGGTGTTTTAAACAATTGAATACTCTATAGCAATCAGAATGAACTTAACGTAACTGCCAGCGGCAACATGGATGAACTCACAGATGTAATACTCAATGAAAGAAGGCAGACACAGACGAGTATCCACAGGGTGACTCCGTGCATCCAAGGTACAAAATTGGCACAACTAGCCTATGCTGTTATCACGCGGGCTATTGGTTACATTTGGGAGGGTGGTGCCTGGGAGTGGGCACACAGGGCGAGGGGGTCCGGGTGCTGTTAATGTTCTGTGCTGGTACACATCCGTATTCACTTTGTGAAAATTCATCAAGCCTTATATTTATGATTTTTGTTCTGTCTCTTTACCTATGTATTACTTTAGTTCCACAAAAGTTTACTGAAAGATAAAAATACTTAGAATGACTTTCAGGTTCAGGTGAGACCTTAGATAGTTAGAGTACTCTAATCGATAAAAATACCAAAAAGTTTCCTATCATTAAGCTTGGACTTAAAATTTAAAACAGGTATCTAATGAAAAGGATTCACAGAAGCACAGTTTATTTTTTTAAGTTAAATGCTAATAACAATAAGCAGTTGGAAATACCTTTCACAAAAGGTTATTAATGTATTTCAAAGACTGTCTAACTATAGGATAGGACCACAGAGAGATTTCAACCATATGGAATCTTGAGCAACAATTTCCACTGTACTCAAGGATAAGTTACAAAATCCTTCAGCTTCCACGTCACCAACCCCTAAGAGCGGGATAATTCCTACCTTCCTCACAGGAGTGTTGTGCTGCTTAATTAATGTTTGTAAAGTACTTTCTGTTCCCTGGGTGAAAGGTACCACGAAGAAGCAAAGCATAATTATGTTTTAATTGCACGGCTGATTTTGAAGACGCAAAAAGAAAAAAAAAGTGCTATGAATTGCGATTAAATCAGATTACTCCATTAGAATCATAGTCGTGGTTTATGCCTTCTGGTTTCTGCTATATTTGGGGAAACGGCCTTTTTTATTTTTTAAGTCTTTCTGGCTCAGCTTCTCCATCTGTAAAATGGGATCACATGCTTTCCACGATTTGCAAGTATTTCTTTATTCTTCGCAAAGTCCTTCAGTAATCCTTGGATGAAAAGAAGGCATGTATTGCTATAGAAAGAAGAAATGCTACCTCCTGCTGCTGGGATGAATGGAATCGTTTTTCTCTGGGGGGAAACTAAATGCCAGATGTCTTTCATAAAGGCCACCCAGGGACTGGCTCCACAGAAGAAGAGTCTCAGAACAGCCAGTCCGCAGGAGGCCAGGATGCTGAAGGAGAACTTGGGAAGTTTGTTTGTTGGCATTCAGGGTGGTTACATTCCATTCTTGCAAAGAGACAGTTGATTCTACTGTCTCTTTTGTTGATGACATCTTCATTCTTGCTCTTAATCCAAGGGTTTGTACAAATACAAAGCCAGTCATCGAAATCCATTGATACGTGTGACTCGGACTAGGACCTTTCATGTAGTACAAGATGACCAATCCAACTCAGCTGTGCAGTCTTGCTTGCTGAGTCTTTCATGGGTTTTGACTGGGGGAGATCAAATATGATGTCATTGTGGATTATGTGTTTTAGAAAAAAGATCTTTAGAAAAAAAGATTCTAACCGTATTTTTCATGTCTCCTTTTTGGGCTAAGTAAAGCATAAAGAGACACACAGGGAACTATATTCAATACCTTGTAATAACCTATAATGAAAAAGGGTATAAAAAGAGTGTATACACACACACACATACACACACACACGCATATACATATACACAACTGAATCACTATGCTGTATTCCAGAAACTAACACAACATTGTAAATTAACTAAACTTCAATAAAAATAATAACAATAAAGAGACCCACAAAAAAGTTTTTGATTTCTTGGTGAAAATAAAAGAACTTCAAATTATACATGAACAAAATAGAACTTTTATGTCATTTATTTGCCCCAACATGTGGAACTTCACTTATCTGTGTCTTATATATCTTCTATTTAACTAATACATAGAAATATTTCTCATTACCCCTTCTTGACTAAAGAAAATAAATGACCAGTCAGATCACACACTACTCCCAGCTGCTGGTCACATTTTAGGGCAGTATACTTCTATTTTTGTATGAACATTCAATAATTAACCTTCTTCTCTCTACAAAAACAAATCATACAGAGGTACTTTAAATCTTGATAACAGTAGATGTGACTTTTCAGTAGCTAAAATTTCCCTGAAAGATTAAGATGTCTGAATACCTCTGCACCACCAAAATCTTTCAGGGAACAACACTGATGCATTCCCTTAGGAAAACATAAACCAGTCAAGTACACTGACTTAGTGATTAGAAGTCCTGAGAGTCTTCTGAAATCACACTTGGTTATTTGATGATCTAATTTTAAAGGCCTAGCAAGCTATTCACTACCACTATACATACTTGGGGAATGTCGTGTAGGTTTTATGGGATTTTAAAAGAATACACTAAATTGTCAATACATTCAAATCATGCCACATCAAAAAGCATATATGCTGAAAGTCATTTTGAGGGTGAGATGATTAAGAAGCAATGAAGGGCTAAAGGAGGTATTCTATATTTTTTCTTTCTGGAAAAAAACAAAAGCGTCAGTCCTTCTGCTGTGCTGTCACAAGGGGAATGATTTTTAATGCTTTGGGTCAGAAATCCTTTAAAAGTTCACTAGGCTTAGCTGGCCAAAGGGCAGGTTCTACTGGACAAACAGGATCCACTTCCTCAAAGTTCAAGTCCAAGCACATGGTCTTTGATTCTTTGGCTGTCAACGTGACTGGTCATGCGAATTTTTATCAGTCACCCTTTTCTAAAGTTCAATTAAGGTGGACTGATTCAAACTCCTTTTGCAATACCAATAAATTAAGAGAGATCCTCTAGAGGTTTATGCCCTGGTCCTTAGTGCTACCTGCCAGATGTTTCCACCTCTGACTTCTGGGCATGGTAGGGTCATAGGAAGCATAATCTTTGTCGTAGTTAGGCATGGCCGTGTGACGTTTGGCCAATGAAATGTTAACAGAAATAATATATCTTATTTCTAAGCAGAAGTTTGAAGAGCCAGTGAGCAACCGGCCATGGTTCTCTTTCCCTCTACCCGAGCTATTGGCAGTGTTCCTGGTGACAAAGTGTCCGCTTCGTCAGCTAAGATGTTGAAGTGATAGTGGCACAGAGCAAAGCCCACAGTTCATACACAATGGACACGTGTGGTGCGAGGAAGAACCTAAACCCATTGCCTTAAGACACTGAGACCTGAGGGCCCTTTGCTTCCATAGTGTCACCAAGGCCCTGCGGCTGACTCAGCTTCTCCCCAGGGTAAAGAGCTCCTCAGAACCCGTGGGAGGATGACAGAGGGCTGGGGTAGGATCCCTACACTGTCGCCCTCCCCTCACCTCGCCCAGCTGGTCCTGGGCTGTGAGGCCTGTTTCCTTTGGGTTCTATTATCCCCTGGGAGACGCTCAGCCCCACTTCCCCGATGTCCACACGAGGGTCACCCCTTCAAATCAGTACGGGGTGGATAGGTGACCTAAATGAGTAAACAGGCCAGTGCATTCATATCAAAGGTTTATTAACTCCTCACCTTTCCCTCAAGAAAGCTCTTCTTGAAAACGAGGTGCTCATGGTCCGGCCTTCTGTTCAAAGGAGCAGTACAAGTGTGATGACGACTTGCAACCGCAAGCCTACGACAGTTTTGGAAATAACAAGGGCGAGTGGCAGCTACCACCCGCTTCCCCTGCACTAGCTGGTGCATCCTGGAAGGCATACCAGGCATCTTCAGATTGTTTTTAGAAGCCAGAATTCTAGATATTTTTCTAAATCTCCCAAAGAAAACACAAGTGGGCTGCATTCATTGCCCAAGCCCATGTCCGCGTGCCACAGGTGCCTGCAGCTGAACCTTGCTCCATGCCTTTGTGGGGACAATGGCTGTTCTTCACTTCCAAAAAGCTCCAGATTATTGAGAACAAGCCCAGGTCAGGGACCAAGCTCAGTTTGGGGGAAAAAAAATGTTCCAATTCTGCTACCTTTCTTATTGAAAGAAATTTCCTAGCAGAAATTATGCTAACCAAACCCAAATCCAAGTCAGGACCCTGATGTGACCTCTCTGTTGGTATCGCTGGCACGCTAGCTCTCGAACACACTCTGTCTCTCTCTTTTTTTCTGATTATTAAAGTAATATATCATCATGACTGAAACCCAGCAAAGTATTAATAAAAGAACAAGAGGCACTTAGAAGTCTAAGAACCAAAGATAATCAGTGTCGCCATATTAGCATAATGCTTCTGGAAACAGAGCTTAAAAGATATGTGTGTTTAGAACTTTGTATTTTCAACTGTTCTATATTCCTTTTTTTCCTTTTATTAGATAGTTTTTCACTTCTTCACAGACTAGCCACGTTTTAGATTTTGACTTTCTGTTCTCAGTTTCCAGAAAGAGAAGTATGTTCTTAGAATATTCCTTCTCCCAAGTGCCTCATTAATTTTTGCAGTAATTCTATGACAGAGTTTATTCCAAAAGACAGTGGGAAGTGTCAACTGTTTTGTTATGAGTAACTTGTCAAGGGATGAATAGTTTAATAATTTACTTTATAAATTTTAGTAAGTATACTTTTTCATTAAAGAGTAATTCTTATTAATTATAGACAATTTGATAAATACTAAAACATGGTGAAAAGAAAAAATACCAATAGTCCTACAGCCAAAAGAGAACTAGTATTATTATTATGGTGTATTTTTCTCAGTCTCTTTTTTTTATACACAGAGTTTAACTATGTGTGTGTGCATATATGCATGTGTGGATTCTATATATATCGCATATGATGATATTACTGTATATTTAAATATACACATATACCTGTGCTTGGGGCTCTGAGCCAGCGGGTAAGAAGTCTGATTACCCTGCAGCTGTGAGGCTCAAACCCCACAGAGAATCCACAAGCAGGTGGTCTAGGTGGCACTGCCAAGTCAGCCCAGCCCAGGCACAAGGTATGTGAGCTAAGAAGACCCAGCCATCAGGTCATTCCAAGCCTTCAAGTCTCTTCAGCCAGAGTTTTTGACAGACGGGGCAAATACAGGCCATCTCTGCTGTGCTTCGTTCAAATTTCTGACCCACAGAATCTGTGAATAATGAAATGGTTGCTCTTTGGAGCGACTACACTGTCGAGGCACTTACTGCGCACCATCAGTAACCAGAGCAGCACCTATTTCATGCAGGTAGGGTTTCACTTTCATTTCCATAGACATTCACTGAGTATCTGCTGTGCACCAGGCAATGAGCTAGGCTTCTGAGGTCCACAGACACAGTCCCTTCCCTTAAAATGCTCACAGTGGTGGGAGAGACATACTCAGAGTTGCTCTTTAGAAAAATGAGTCCAACAGCATTGATGTGAGGGGGCTGGAGGTCAGCCAGGCAAAGGATGGTGCCAAAGAGATGGACACCATGGCTTAATACATGCACAGACTGATTTCTCTCTGTTCCACAGCCATAATGTCACAATTTTTGCTCATAAATGGAACGGAGATTAGTGTGCTTCTTAAAATGCAATAGGTTCTCACAAATAGCCTTTTAAAAATAAAAACAAAGCACATATCCTACAAGTTACACATTGTTATCGGCTGAACTGACTCCCTGCCACACTCCCTGTTTGTACATTGAAGTCCCAACCCCCAGTGTTCAAAAAGTGACTATATTTGGAGACAGTCTTTAAAGAGGTGATTAAAGTAAAACCAGGTCATTAGGGTGGGCCCTAATCTGATAGGACTGGTGTCCGTATAAGGAGAGGCATTAAGACACACACATGTGGGCACATAGACAAAAGACCATGTGAAGACAGAGAGAGAAGACAGACATCCACAAGCTAAAGAGAGAGCCCTTGGCATGAAACCAACCCTGCTGACACTTTGATCTTGAACTTTCAGACTCCAGAATTGTGAGGAAATTAAATTTTGTTGTTTAAGCCACCTGATCTCTGACATTTGAGATGGCAGATTTAGCAACCGAATACAGTCCTCACAGGATTACGCTCATGTTCCAGAGCTGAACACCACGAGAAGTAATAGCAGAAGCGGCAGACGTAGCAGTGGTGACAACAGTTGTAGAGGTGAGGCTGTGGGAAGACTGGGCCACACTCTTTCCTTCCGCTCCCATCTTTCCTTAGAAGAAAAGTTGGAGGTTTTTTAATGTTTATTTTTATTTATTTATTTATATTCTGGGGGAGGTAATTAGGTTTCCTTATTTATGTATTTATGCTTGATGGAGGTACTAGGGATAGAAAACAGGACCTCGTGCATGCTAGGCATGCACTCTACCCCTGAGCTATATCCCGCCCCTCTCAGAAGGAGAGTTAAGACAAGCAGTTATCAATAAAGAAGCCAAACTAATTCTTACTTCTATAGTACAGTTGGCCTCCTGTCTTTAACTTACATTATGGTTAACCCTCTCTGCTGCATTATTTATTATCTTACATTATCACTTTCTACTCACATCACTGATAACAAACATTGCTTGAACTTTAGCCCTGGTAAAATTAGCCAAGAATGTTTGAAAAAGGAACATTTTCCTGACATTTGAAGAAACTGCATGTCTAATCATGGATTACACAAGAATTTAAATCTCTCTGACCAATTCTAAAGGGCAATTTGAAAAAGGATCCAATCTTAAATTAAATGATGGGGAAAAAAAATACCAGGACATATTCCTAGCACTCATTAAATGCTGAGTGTTTGCTGAATGAATCAATAAATGAGTAAATGAGTGGATGGCTGAATGAATGAATGACATTTATATCAGGGGTCAGCACACTTTTCTAGAAAAGGTCAGATAGTAAATAGCCAAGGCTTTGTGGGCCATGTAGCCATGTGTCTCTGTCACAACTACGCAACTCTCCCAAGTCACTCTAAGGTGGCAGTAGACCCCATAAATGGGTGGGGCTACGTTCCAATAAAATACAGCAGCAGGCTGGACTGGGTCCACCGGCAGAAGTTTGCTGATCTCTGGCTTAAAATATGCACTCCCCTACCAAAATTTTTTCTCACATCCTACTGCCTACCAATTTCAGGACAAGCCATCCATTTGGAATTCAGTCTCCTCCACAGCATGAACCCCACTCCCTCCCCTGCCTTATCTCCCATGACCCTGACAAACATGATCTCCAATCTGAAAAAGCTAGACTATTATTTCTCCAGGTCTTCCCACTTCCTCACCTTGCTCATACAGTTCCCCTATCTAATAAAATTGTATTTAGCCTCCAGTGCCATTCTCAAATTCTACATTCTGAAAGCTTTTTTGGAATTAGTCCAGTCAGATGTGAGCTTTCCCTCCTCTGAATTCCATAACTGGCATTTTTCTCACTTGCTAATTGCAATGATTAAACTCAGCTTCACATTAGAGTCATGTAAGCGATTCCTCATGAATGTCTATAAAGCTGCTAGCTCATAAGAGCCAAGGCTGTGTTCTCTCCATCTTTGTGCATCTTGCCACACCTTGAATATACCATGGACTAATATATCTTGGAAGAATACACTGAAATGATACCGTTTCAATTTTCTGCAGCAACAGGGTAAAAAAAAAAATCTCTAACTGGTCTGTTTTCAGTGGATTCCAAGACTTGCTGTCTCTGGAATACCTGTACAGGCTGCTTCTCTGTGGGGTCATTAATCCGCAGGAATTGAAATAACCTTATTTGCTATAGAACTTTAAAAATGCACTAGGGAACTAGAATTCTTAGAGCCAACTGTCCTTTTAATTAACACTGGTCTGGGAGCAAGGAGCTAATGGCTTCCTCAATGGCTAAGCATCTAAAGAGGTTAATAGGAATGGAGATTCTACCTGTTGTATTCCTAAGGACCCGCTTACAGATTGTTTCCTGCAAGTGAGAAGTTCTGCTCAACTCAGACATTTCTCCAGTGCTCGTCTGCAGTGCAGAGAGTGCCGGGAGAAATGGAAAGATAAATAAGACATGAGCTGTCCCGGTATCCAGGAGTCAACAGTCTGCTCAGGGAGACAGACATAGATCCAAGGCCTAAACCACAGAGTGAGTTGTGATGAGGCTTATTATAGAACATGGTGAGATGATACTGCAAAGAGAGACATTAATTTTGATGGCGGCAGGAGAGTCTGGACAAAGAGGCCTCACAGAGTAGATGGGATTTCAGCAGGAACTTGCTAGAAAAACAGTGATAAAGATGTGGATACTGTGATATCTCAGTGTGCTGGAGCTGGCAATGACCTCAGACAACCCTCTTCTTGATCAGATGAGGAAGGTGAGAACCAGAGAGGAACTGTGACCTCAGTCAACCTACTTGCTCCCCTTTAGAACCATCTATGTGCAACTTCAAATACACATGAGGGGTAGGGAAAAAAAAAACCTTAGACTAAAATACCTTCATTCCTAGGCATTTGAGACAAACATCAAAGGGAGCAATTGGTAGTCTCACCACACAACAAGCCCAAGGCCAGGGCATCCTCCGCTGGAAGCCATTGCCTTTGGTAGTTATCAAGGGACCAGATTTAGCTGCTAGCAAAACTGCACCTGGGCCCTGTAACTGAAGGCCACAGAGCTTTGGCAATGGAATAAAAGCTTACAGTGAATTCAGGAAAGATCACAGGGAGCTTTAAACTCTGGGTAGGAAACCTTGTGGAAGAGTCCAACTTTGGTTCAAAAGAACAGGTCTCAAAAGTTACCAAAGGAATGATGATTTTGCCCTAGAATTACAGCCTATCACAGGGCCAGGCCGGAGTTTACATTTTCACAGGGTGTGTGTTTCACTGATTGAGTCTCGGAGGATAAATACAGGTGTCCCCAGTCTCCCTGCTGCCCCACATCCTACTCCCTCCCCACCCGGTAAGTTTTACCACGCCCACCGCAGTCAAGGACAGAAGGACCATCATCTTTGGGCTGATGCCAAAACAGAAAGCAAACTTCCCAGGGAGAGTCAGAGAAGCAGCAAGGCCCCAAAGAATGCCCTGTGACAGTTCAATTTAAATAGACTATTCAGTTCCCTTCAGTCTCATGACTAACAGGGGGCATGTAACTGAATAATTAAACAACAAATCTTTATTTATTCATTTTCAAGTCACAGGAGCAGCTGGGTCTTTTTTTTTTCCTTTCTAAAGGGAACACAGACTCAATAGGGTTCGTTTTGTTCCCACCTAGCTCGCTCTCCTCTGTATTCCCCCAGCCCTCCATGCCAACCTCATTCCCCATTTCCCCATTCCCACCATGGAAATAACACTGTGTCCATATTAGTCTGATGAAGAAAAAAAATCATTCTCCATGAAACGAAAATACACTGCCCCCAGACAGCAGACGCAGGACATGGTCCGATTAAACTGTGAGGCTTTATCTCTTTTGAAAAAAGTTACACTTACTTTCTATATACGAAACACCCCACGTTAAAAGAGGCACGAGAGTGACATTATGCAAATAATCCATTCAAGTAGACTTATTTTCCAGTGATGGTGGGAAAAGTATGTTTATGAATGGCAAGCAAAGCATCCTTTACTAATACTATCAACTTAATACAGTTTCATCAGTTTACTGTGCTCTGAGAGTGTAGAAGGTACCACTTTTTCCTAACAAAAGTTAAGTAAGATATGATAACAGAATGTTCGAGCTAGGGGAAAGGGCAGAAATTACAAGCGACCTCCAGCCCGACCATTTATTTTACAGATGGGGAAACAGGTCCAGAGAAACCAAAGGATTTGCCCAAAGTCAGACAACCAGGACAAAGCCTCCCAGCAGGTTAGGGAAATTCCAGCCCAGAAATCCTCAGTTCAAGTCTCTTTTCACTACTCACTACATCCTGTCTCTGTTTCCTTAGTAGTAGCCTCTGGCATATATATTTACGGCATGAGGTATGTATGATATTTTATATATACATCAGGGAAGGCTCATACTTGCTGAAAGGAATTCAGTGTTGAGGAGTCTCAGTCACATATGATACTAATTCACTAAGGAACTCTTGAACCAGCATTGTCCAAACTGAATGGTATCCGACTGGGAGTGTTACTTTGCTTTCCATCAAGGTTTCCACAGAGACAAACAGCCAGACTCAGTCAACACGGAGATTTTTTGCACAGGAACTAGCACGGCACATACAGTAGGTTTTCAGGAAATGCTTGTCAACTTGCTGTAAAGAAACTGGAATACACTTTCAGGACACAACATATAATAACTTCCAGAGCAGAAAGCCCATATAAATAACCTCACAAAGATAGGAGAACGTGCGAGACAGTCATTGGATGGAGGAGGAGGAGGAGGTAGAAGAGCAGGAAGAAAGAGGTCTCAGCTTCTCTTCTGTCCCAGACACTCGAAGGTCATTGGTCACATTCCTTTTTTTTTTTTTTTCACTTAAGATCAAAGATTCTGCATCTGGAAGCCACTGATTACAGATACAGATCCTCCTTGACTCACAATGGAGTTACACCCCAATAAACACATCGTAAGTTAAAATTTTTGCTAAGTTGAAAATACGTTTAATACACCTAACCTATCGAATATCATGGCTTAGCCAAGCCAACTTTAAACGTGCTCAGAACACTATCCTTAGCCTACAGTTGGGCAAAATCATCCAACAGACAGCCTATTTGATAATGAAGTGTAGAACACCTCATGTAATTTATTGAATACGGTACTGAAAGTGAAAACCACAATGGTTAGCGAGTACAGGGTGACTGTAAGTGAGTTGGTCATTCACCCCCATGGCTGACTGGGAGCTGCGACTTGCTGCTGCTCCTCAGTACCATGAGGCTATATCATACACATCCTCAGCCATGATCCAAATTGAAAATTCGAGGTATGGTTGCTATTGAATGAGTATCATTTTCACACTGTCAAAAAATCGTAAGTCAAACCATCGTTAAGTCAGGGACTGTCTGTATTGGCTCAAGGTCTCATGCACTCAAAAAAAGCTCTGGAACAAAAGGACTTTAAAAACTCCTATTACCATTTTGCTTGTTGCCTCACTCAAGGACTCATGTAAATTAAAGGGCCACTTTAAAATTCTGATTCCTCTAAGTCTGTGAACAATATCTCATGTAGCCTCCTCACCATTATTCACCAAAAGCTGTGAAATCTAGTTATATAATATTTCCCCTATATTCTACTTCTTATTTAAACAAGGAAACTCTGGAACATGGGAATATAATTATTCCATGAGCTACTAATTATATTGAAATCTGCTTATGACGCTATATTCAAAGGTCTCTGTTATTACTGACTTGTTCAAATGACCACATTACTAAAATAGCAGTAACTTGTTTCAAAGGTGCATTTGGAAGCTGTGCTAGTCAGCAGAAGCCAGAGAAATACACATTGTCATAGCAGTTATATCTACTTCTATTCAAGGAGATGGAAAACTTTACAAATCTTCACAAATGAAAATATTGTTATTAAAGAACCCTAGTTTCTATCTGTCCCATGTTGCAGCTTGACAAAAATACCACCTCCAAGCAAGGCAGAAAACTGGACAAAGTGGTTTAGTGGTATTATTCTTATAACAGAGAACCCCTCACCAACAGTGGAAATTCTATTTTGGTGAAAGTTACTCTCCCCACCTCTTATTTGATAGCTTCCCTCATTGAATTAACTTGGTGATGATAAACAAGCCTGAAAACTCTTGCTTCATAACTACCCTTCAATCCTGTGTTCCTCCAGCACCAGAAATGCTTTCAGAGAATTGCTTGGTTGCTGGAGAATTCAAGGAGCCAGTTCTGTGTCAGCTGAATTGCCATTCTTCTTGTCCCCAGCCTCAAACCCAAACCACCTTTTATTCTCCCCTCCTTTGCCAGTAACTAAGTCCATGTCACTACGAAGACCTCCACACTTCTCTTTTGATGTTTCCTTCATTCGGATCTTCTCGTCTCTATCCTCCACCACCCTCCCATCTAAATCTGAGTCCAGTGGATCCCATATTGGCCATCACAAGATGATTTAGCCAACCTCTCTAAGTCAACTTCTCATTCCAATTCAACCTGTATACCTATGCCAGGCATCACTTTTAATACATCATATTCCTGCTAAAAACTTTTCAAAAAAATCAAAGACATCTGATTTAGTTCCCAAGGCTCCACCCTACCTCTGAAATCATAATCTCTGCAAATCACTTTGTAGAATCCTCTATTCCATGTAGGCAGATCTCCTCACTGAGTCATGAACTCGTGATGTTTATTCCTGTCTATGCCCTTACTCGTGGGGTTCTATTTGACAAGATATTTATTTAAAATCTCTGAGCCTCAGTTTCTTTAGCTGTAAAGTGAGAACTATAATACCAAGTGGGGTTTTGGTGAATCTCAAATAAGAATTATTTATAAGCT
Organism: Vicugna pacos; assembly: GCF_048564905.1. Taxonomy (NCBI): domain Eukaryota; kingdom Metazoa; phylum Chordata; class Mammalia; order Artiodactyla; family Camelidae; genus Vicugna; species Vicugna pacos. Next base: position 76,654,736 of record NC_132988.1, read on the forward strand.
CTTTCTAAATTGTTAGACTCTAGAGAATTTCAGCTACTTACTCACCTTGGTCTGCATTCACATTTGTACTCCAACATTTGGTACCTAATCATCACCCACTGAAACAACTCCATTATTGGTGCAACATGTTTATCTACCAAACTTGACTGTAATCTATGTGAAAGCAGAACTTCATTTAGTTACCAATCACCTTGAGTTTTTTTTTTCCTAAACAGAAGGATCGGGTGGGATGAGACTCTGTCAGCCACCCTTCTTGGTCCTTTTCAAAGTCCGGCACAAAGCAGACAACAATACACATTTGTCGATTGCTTTAGTTAGCACTGAAAATGAATAAGGGAGAGCAGCAGAACCTCATCTCACCAGACCAACTTTCCTGCTAAAGAATAGCAACAAAAATGCATGGTGATTGGTGAGAAAATATCTGTGAAGTGCTAGAAATTGTTTGACAAGCATTTGCCACAAATAGCAACATCCTACTCTCGGGAACTTTGGAATTATGATGATTTTCCAAATGGCGATTTGAAATCCAAACTTTGCGTTCTGCATTATACATGCTTGGGAAAGGCAGACAGTTAGAGGGACAATCAAATGTCATGAAAGACAGGGATGCTCAGTAAGTCCCAGTGAGCATTCAGAGTGTCCTGATTTAAAGGTAGGCATTTGCTGTGTCTTTCCCTCCTTTCCAGTCCACTGCCTTTACCTAGAGGATTATGTGTGTGATTTTTTTTTTAAGCTGCAAAAGAAAGCAAGCATTTAGTTACACTCTCTAGCAGTCCTTTGGTCAAAAAACTATGATTTATGGTTAGTAAATTTCAGTGAGCGCATCCTTCCCCAGATGACATGACTTACCCCTAATCAAACATCTTCTTGCCTTTCTTTTCTCCCTAGGGCCACCAGCTGCCATCTCTCTTACAAGGAGTCATTCTTCCTACATGAAGATGACACTGCCCACATTATTTATAACTATCTATTTTTGAAGTACAACTGTGCACCTTGTAAGTGGGAATAATGCTCAGGGTAGCCAAGAATTATAGGACTACCAGAACATTTAGAGCCATCTCTAACAGATTTTTAGCCCAGTTAAAACTTTTACAGACAGATGAACACTCTTGGTCGGTCTACAGACGTCCTTAAGAGGTGAGGATACAATGTGTAAAAATGCTATAACAGCCTATCACTTAGCAAATTAGCAGGGATTTATTTTATAATTGTTAACACTCAGTCTTGGAAATGACATCACAAACATGGCCACTTTCATTCATTACAGGAGAGAGTATAAATTTGAAAAACTCTTTTGGGAAAAAATATGAGCAAAATGTATCGAGAACCTCAAACTATACTTATCCTTTGATCCAGTAATTTGAGAACAGGGTTAAGGATATAAAGCTGAAATACTGAAAAATGTTTAATGCCTCAAAAATTTACTAATTATAATTATTATAATAGTAAAAAAGGAAAAATTTAAATATCCAACATCATGGGACTGAGGATATAAATTAAGATATTGTATCAAACAAATGGAAATTGCAATCACATCCCTCATCATGGCAGAGAAAGGGAGAAGAGTCAGTTACAAAACAGATCTACTGTCATAGCTGATGAAGAAATCACCCACTGGAAATCCCAAAGGAAATTCAACTGCTTTGCTTGTTTGTTTCTGAGTCTAATGGTGCAAAGATGTGTGGGATGAGATTTATCCCATCTCCCTTGTCTTTTCTCAAGCCCTAGTGTGAAGCAGACAACAAATGCAAGTTTGCTCATTGCTTTAGTCGGTCATTGAAAATGAATAAGGCAGATAAGTAGATTCTCTCTGGAGAAACTCTACTGTTACGGAAAAAAAAAAAAACCCACGATGATGAGTGATAAAGCCTACACTGACAGGTAAGGATTCAAGATGAGTGCCAACAATCTGTTCATTCATCCCAAGCTCAATTCCTGTAAGAATTTAACTTTAGACCCATGGCACTACACTGGAAAATATTACATCTTATCAAAACACTGTGAAGAATACCCTTACGCTAACATATTTTTTCTCTTATATTAATGGAATGCCCTTCTCTTCCCAATATTAATTGACATTACAGCAGGTTCCCTCCTTTTCAGTTTAGTCTAAGATTCCCAAACTATAGGAATGGAGACTTGGAGATGGAGGGGAAACTCATCCCACTATAGATTATTATATAATCATTAAACTAAGAGGGGGAAAGGCAAGATAAAATTATAAGTGGGAACATGGATGACTCGCTGTCACTTTTTGTTTCTACTTTTTGTATGTTCCCCACAATTTCCACAAGAAGTAAGTAGTGCTTTACAATTTAAAATTTAAAATAATTTGACTAGTAATTGCATTCTTAGCAGCAAAAGTTGAAACCACTGGGCTTTCCGTGTTTGAACGAACTGGTAACCGCTGCCTTTGCCAGGTAGTGTGCTGGCTAGAAAGGTGAGGAGGTCATGGCCCACGTTCTCAAAGAGTCTAGGTATCTGAAGGAGAAAAAGTGCTGTGGATTCAAGCGGTGCTCCTAGGGGGTAAGTGCTGCAGCCTAAGGATGTAGAGATTCCAGCAGGAGCACAGGAGGAGCTACCAGCTCTGCCTGGAGTAGGAGTGCGGACATCAGGGGCTTCACAGGGAAAGGAACGTCCAACTGAGCTTAGGAGGAAGATTCACTTCACCACTTGGGGGGTAAATGATGGACGAGAATTCCAAACAGAGAGAAGAGAACGGCCGTAACATCATCAGGCCAGGAACTCATGAAGGTAAGTCATCCAGAAAACGATGATGAAGCTGTGAGCACATGGCAGCTGCAAAGAGAATGGCAGGCGGGGGGACCTGAAGGACCCACCAGAGGTAAAAGTCACAGGGCTTAGGGATGGAAGGGCCGTGGGAGGTGAAGGATAAGGACTGGACAGCGACTCCAAGTTCTGCAGTTCAGGCAAGAATAACTAAACCTAATCCGGGAGTGAGTTAGGGGGATAGTGAGGCCATTAACTACATCAAGAAAATAGGAGGAAAGACTGGTTTGGGAGAGAGAGGAAACAGAACATAGGAACTTATTCTGGACACTTGGAGTTTGAGCTGCCTCTACAACTGACACCCACGGAGTAATTCAGAAAAAGAAACACGATGTTGGAACCCAAGGCAAAGATCCAGGGTTAGAGGTTGACACTGGGGAGTAGAGGTTATTGTCAACATAATGGGTAAAGGTAGAACAGAAACAGCCTCCTGACCATTCTCCCTCGTCCCAGAGCAGCCATCCCCACTCCCATCCTAACCAGTTTTCCATACTGCAGTCCCAGGAATCTTCCAAAGTAGGAATCTTACTATTCAATGCCCTAGCTTAGAACCTTTCAATGTACCCAGTCTCGATGGCAGTCAGAGAAATGTCAGTTGAAAGGACAATGAGATTCTATTTTTTGCCTGCCAGACTGGAAAAAATTAAAGATTGATCATATCCACTGCTGGTAAGCACACGGGGTAATGAGCACTCAGATATTTCTGGGAGGAGTGCAAATTGCTATGATATTTTGGGACATCTATTACCGTTTTAAAAATCTCATGACTTTGATCCAGAAATCCCAGTTTTAAGAATCTTTTAGAAACCAAAGCAACAGTACCAAAGGAAATAGGTACAAAAGTCTTCATTACTACCTTGTCTGTAAGAAAGAAAACTTATGAACAACCAAATGCCACTACAAATGTAATCTTCAAATAAATGGCAATTCATATTAAGTAGTGGTATGCAGCTGCTAAAAATTAATATCTACTTATGTTTGGATTTGGATCTAGAAAGACACTTGTGATAGATTAAGTGAAAAAAAGAGAGAGTTGCTAAGTTCTATATGATGATTCGACTTAAGAGGAAAAAAGTGAGGTGACACCTCGTAATAGTTAATATGAACATAGTGCTTACTTTTTATCAGATTTTAAGGGCATCATACAACAATCTCACATGGTAGGTAAAAGATTCTTACCACTCTCATTTCACAGACAAGGAAACTGAAACCAAAATAGATTACCTCGTGCAGGTCACACAGCTAGCAAGGGTCAGGCAGGCGTTAGACCAGGCTGTCTGGCTGAGAACCTACACTTTTGATCTCTGTGCTATTCTTGGATACAAGTGATCAGAGAAAGATAAAGTTGGAGATTGTTAATTTAAAAAAAAATTTTTTATTGGTGTGGTTGATTTACAATGTTAGTTTCAGGTGTACAGGAAAGCAATTCAGTTATACATGTACAGAAGACACAGTATACATAGTGTACATGTATTTTCATATTCTTTTCCATTATAGCTTACTACGAGAAACTGAATATGGTTCCCTGAGATATACAAAAGGTCTTTGTTTATCTATTTTATATATGGTAGTGTATATCTGTTAACCCCAAACTCTCAATTTATCCCTCCCCCATCCTTTCCTCTTTGGTAACCATAGTTTGTTTTCTATGTCCATGAGTCTACTTCTGGTTTGTAAATAAAATTTGTATGGAGATGGTTAAGTTCTAAAATACCATTGCGTGGTTGGACTTATTAAAGAATGTGTTATTTCTATCACTGAAAAAAAGTTCAGTAGAAATATCTCGGGGAAGAGACTCTGAAGGTTTCCAGTCGTCCTTAAAACAAAAGTTCACACTTCCTGCTTCAGCCTCTCCTTAGGCACTGTGTCCTACAGGCTCATTTGTCTACAGGTGGAGGCCAACTGCTTGCATGTCTTGAACATCATTTTATACAAGGCAATGGCAATCCACGTTCCTCAACGTCTTCCAAGGCTCCTGAGGCCCTGGCCTCACATTGGAAGAGGCAGGGAGAGAGAAGCAGGGCTCACCAGCTCACAGTTGGCATTTGGGAACCTTAATCGGAGAGCAGATCCTTTATCAGCAAACACAAAGGGCACTGCCTTGTCAGGCTGGCGGGGAGCAGACTGAGTGTAACAAAGCCCAGCGCCTTATTTATGTGGCGGCTCACAGCTGCCGAGGATGGGCCCCTGGGAGGTCACTCTCAGGCCCACTGGGCTGCGGTCATCTGCAACCAGGGACACAAGAATAGGACCCAGAATGGGCACCAAAATGGGCCTCCTCCGGGAGCTGCCTCCCTGCAGTCAGGTCAGGCCTCAGTTCCACGTCTCAGAAGATTTCCCACATCAGAAAGAGCTAATGCAACATTGTAAATCAACTGTACTCCAATAAAAAACAAAAGCCAATAACAAAATTTTAATGTAAAAAACATTTAAAAATAAAACACAGAGGGAAAAAAAAAAGAAAAGAAAGAGCAGGCCCTCCCACCCTCCTTCCCCTCACTCTGCTTGTCTTTCCTCCTGGTCTACCTGACCCAGCAGGCATGTTCATTTCCTACACCATCACCCCCTCCCAGGGCCTCCATCGAGCCTTTGGAAATGAGACCCAGAGCCTTGCTTTGCTCGGAGGCACACAGTAGGTGTGCAGTGCAGAACTGCTGAACGACAAATGTACTGACTTCTCCCATTGCTTCTCCGGCCTCCAGCAGGAGTCTCTCCCAGTCTCCTCTCTCCAACCCAGGCTTTCTCAGTCTGGGGTATCAAGATTCAAATGGACAGATTGCATTACAATGAACTTTTCTTTTTCACCAAAAATGACTAATAATTAACAACTGAAATGATCATGCCCTTCTCACTTATGGGCATTCCAATATGCTTCACTTGAGTGAGCAAGAGGCAGAATTGTATCATGTTCATAACATAATAGCAGTAGTATGCATTCACATACACACACACACACACACACACACACACACACAATTTAAGGGTACATACATTTACTGAGAATCTTTACTCAACTTTTTGTCTGTAGATAGGGGAAGACAATTTAAAAAGTTTAAAGACTAGTCGTTTAAAGAGAGAAGGGAGAATAATGCTAGACCCCTTTCAGGACAACACCGCTTTCTCTCACAGGTGACTCACCCAGCAACAGCTACCCTGGCTACACAGAGAACAGAAAGAATGGCCCTTGAGGCAATTCCTACTAGGAAAAACAGAGGCATGTCCCGGGGCACCTGTCATCCTGCTTATTCCGAATTCTGCAGGCCCAGCTTTTCCTCACAGTGAATTCCCACTGCTTAAAGTACTGGTTGCCTACTGTATCGGTTTTCTTTCTCTTTGCAGTTTTCCGTCCATTTTCTGCTGAGTAGGGTCCCAGCGGGCTCCGAGTTCCGGTGTAGGGCAGCACTGCCCACCACCCCGCCCCGCAGAAAGACAGAGAGAAGCTTTGAGAGTTCACGAGGAGTGACTTCCTGCTACCAGAGCCATCACTAACCTAACGCCAAGACCTCTGGTTTTAAACCACTCATCACCTAAAATCTCCGTGAAACTGATACCCTGATAGGCATTCAACAAAGGTCAGAAAATGGGGGCACATTCTGATTTGGGGTTGGAAAGGGTGTGTGTGCAGCCCTTGAAGGACACTCTTGATTAAAGACTGAAAAGCACTTTCCTGTGGGCAACAGCTGCATGTGGGTAGTTCCCTTTGTTGAACAAGGAACAAAGCACTGCATGGGCCTGAGGCTAATTTATCTTCCCCACAATATAGAATGTCCCATCAGTTCTGGACGTAGATTTATGGAATAGATAAGCCCTGAAACACTATTTTTACTGGCTCGTAAAAATGTCAACAGCATCTCCCCTCTCTTGATACTGCTGTCGGCCAGCCCCTTTGGTGGGCATGTGGTACCAGGGGACCAATGGCGTGCATCTGGTGTTTGTATATGGTGATTAGTTCTGTGGACACAGACTCTACCAATGATGCCAGCCAATGGTGTCACCAATGCTGAGTGAAGGACTATGCATGTATGGTTGCCAATCCACCACTGATACAAAAAAAAAAACCCATGTGTATATTACATACATATATATATGTATATATGTATATATGTATATACATATGTGTGTGTATATGTATATCATTTAGAGCTTGGCCTCCTAATGAGAAGAGCCAGAGAAACCAGTCTTATGTATAAAGGCTGATTTTTGTATAAATGCTAGGGGTTGGGATATCTGGTGACACCGGCTATCAGCAGCTCAAAATATAAGGTCAAATTTTCAAGTATCACTAAAATTTTGGTTTCCTGCTAGGTGTGTGCGTGTTTGGTTTTTCTTGTTTCTTTGTTTTTGCTTGTTTGTTCAGATCTAGCTCAATTTCTTTTTGGCTCGGACTTCTCTCCTGAATTCCAGAACCATATGCCATCGGCTAACTGAACATCCTATCTGCAGGTCCCAAAGATGTCTCAGTCTCAAACGGTTCCAGACCACACTCCTAGCCTCCCAAGTGTGCTCTTGCTCTGGTCTTCCCCATCATAGTGAAGACATCACGGGCAGCGGTTTCTCAATCAGAAACCTAGTGTCAACCTGGGGCTCTCCCTTCCATGCCCTTCTCACACCCAGTCTGTCAGGTACAGTGTCGCTTAGAGTGGTGGTTAAGAGTTCAAAACCTGCTTCTGCCACTTCCTAGCTGTGTGTCCCTGAGCAAGTAACTGAACGACTCCATTATTTCACCTGAAAAACACCAGCACCATGCGTGGTTGTTGTAAAGATTCAAGGAAATGATGAATGTAGAGGGCTGAGAACTGTGTCTGACAAGTGGTGAGTGCTCAACAAACACTGGCCATTTACGAACTTCTGATGACATCTTTGTACACAGCGCGTCTTTCACACACAGATAGTTCTCGGCAACCTCACAACCGCTCCTCCATAGCCCCCACACCACTCTGGTTTTCCTCAGATCTCAACTGCGCCCTCCCTGCCCTCTCACACTGCTGCCACAGTGATCTTTCTAGGCCCATCCTTAGGTGGGGAACTGACCCCTGCCCAGGCCCACGCTTGGGTAATGGAGGGTGACACTAAGAGTGAGTCCCTGAAGCTTCATCTTTCTCCTTTCTTTCTGAGTATCATTAAAATTCAATTTTGACATCTCTGTCTTAAACTACACCCCAAGAGGCCCATAAAATATGTCAACAGCACAGCCTTCTTTCTAGTGCACACACCTTGGGCAGCTCCTGTACTGGTCAACTTACCCACTTCCCACAACCCCCAATTTTCTAGGGGCTGCCACATATTAAATAACAGACTAATTGAGAGAAGGGTCTATATAATTTATCTTTATACCTCCCAGGATAGTGTAATGCCCAGCCATAGTAGGTCTTCAAAAAGTACTCACTGAACGGCCGGTAGGGTGGCCACTATTGTGTAGGTTCAGACCAACTCACCATTATTTGACAGTAGAGTAAGTCAAGGCTCTAGGACAAAGGGAACACACAGGCATTCTGGTTCCTAAGCCCTCGGTACACTAGCCACCACACACGTATCTGTAGAAGGAAGATGAGAATGGTACCTGCCTTGTAAACAACAGGTCATCCCACCCCACCTGTGTTCCAGCGTCCCAACCAGGAAGACCAGAGGAGGGTTTGCTACGGTCTAGCAGGGAAACGATTCTGGAAGTTGAGGAGAGCAGCCAGTGCATTTAGCCAGCAAATATTTGTTGAGCACTTACTCTGTGCCTGGCCCTGCCCTCATGGGGGCCTAGGACTTCTGTGTGGTACAACTCACAGGGTGCTTGCTTACACCCCCAGGGAAGATACAGTGCGTTAAGACCCAGTCTAAGTGCTTATACGGCATCACACAGTATTTGGAAACTGATTCCTTTTGATAAAGAAATCAGTTTTCTCTGAATGAAATTTTTCATCACTGTTTCTTCTGACAGCTAGTTGATGATGATACGTCCCTCTTGGGTCACATAATGTTTCCTATTCAAACAGTCTGACTGTTCTCTTTCAGTCCCCCAAAGACACACTCAGCTCTTCCTGAACACCACAATCAGGTAATTAAGAAAAATAGAGTGCCAGATGCCACAGAAAAAATAGCCATCTTTGAGGAGAAACCAGCTTGCTTTCTGTCCTGGAAAACTGGGTGTTCAAGTGAATAAAGCTCCAGTTAATGTTCTAGGTCCTAAGCTGCCATTGACTCACGTGACCTTTGGTGGATTGAGTGTCTCCTCTGGGCCTCAAGTTCCTTCTTCTTAATAGGTAATTGATATCCTCACCCCAGGGCTATGACAAACAGGGGCCACCTGCCCTTTTAAGAGTGATCACTAGCAGCAGAAAAGATTCAGGCCTCGGTTTAGAAAAGCCTGCCTAGGAGTTTGAAAGGACCTGAAGATGATGGGAAGGGAAAAAAAGGCTTTTCTTCAAAGATCTCTTGGTTCTCTATGGGGAAGGAAGCATTCTCCTCTTCTTGCCTATATCTTGCTTGGCCTGAATTCTAAGTATTTTATTTAAAATGTTCAGAGTAAACCCCCCTCTATACCCATATGATACATTCAATTACTACTCATTAAGTGCCTTGAGCATTCTGCAGTGGAATGGTGGTATCTATGAACTCCTATGTTCCACAGAGGTTCACTGGCTATTTCCTGGCAGCACTGAAGAGCTTTCACACTTGACGGTGAGTTTCATGCTCCTTGTCTACAAAAATTCAAGTGTACTTTCTGTCATATAAGAGATTGTAACCCTTGTAGGTATCTAGAAGATTTTTTTTCAAAATAATAAATCCACTAATTAACTTATAATAAATCCACTAATAATAAATCCACTAATTTAACTCTCTTTTTTTCTTTTCAATCTGCCCCTCCATGATAGAGCAGTATTCGAGCAATGAACTTAAAAATTGCTTTTTTAAAAAAAGGGAACATTTTAAAAACAGATGTCTAGAAATATTTCCATGATTACGTGATCTTGTTGCCTGAAAACACTATGTCTCTCTTAAAATATTCTCCTATCTGCTCTCTTTAACGACTTGCATCTATGTTCAAATCTTCCAAATAAAGACATTCAATGGGGTTTGAAGCTATTTGTTAGGAGAGCATGAGATGAAACTCTCTGATAAAAGTTTAGGGACTTGACATCATCTGGTTAGTTTACAAGAGCAACTGATTGACAAAGTTAAGGTGGAAATATATTACCTGAATGAGATTTTAAAATTATTTGCATAATTAGTAAATGAGATGGAAAGTAAAAGAATGTTCTGATTTAGTAAGCATAGTCAAGGATGTCCTTCTTTCTCTTGGATCTGCAGATCCCTGTGAGCTAATTTTTTTCAGCTACAATAGCCATTAGAATAAAATATTTAAATAAACGAAACTTTGAACCAGATCTTTAACAAAGTGTTAAAATAAGATTTTCAAACTAATGAAGCATATTCAGTCACATTGCTTTCACTAAAACATAATAATTCTCAATAGGAATAAAACATTTTTATATCATTAGTAACATAAAATTACTTATTTATTTCCCTTCTTACTATTTCATTTTTATTCTTATGTCATATATCATATAATCTATATAATCTATTGGCATAACATCTGCAAATATTTATGAGTAAACATATTTTGGATGATATACTCAAAAGATTTTGCTAATAGGAACAAAAACAAAAAAACTTAAAGAAGGTTCCTTATATTAGTTTTCTGTGGCTTTCTAACAAATTTTCACAAACTTGGTGACATAAACAATAGAAATTTACTCTGTCATAGTTCTGGAGGCCAGAAGTCCAAAAGCGGCATCACCAGGGTGAAATCAAGTTATCAACTGGGATTTTATGGGACATCTGGTGAAACTGAAGGAATGTCATTATTATGGATAAATCAAAGAAATGTCTGATTCCAGAAAAGATTTTCAATGAATTTTATCTAAACTTGGACTAAAACTAAGGATAGAATAACATGCCTGAGAACAGTGAACAACAAGGAAGTAACTAATATTGTCTCTCCCTCTCTCTCTCTCTCCTCTCTCTTTCTCTCTCTATATATACACATACACACACACACACACACACATATATATATATATATATATATATATACATATACTCTCTATATAAATATATATACTGTCCATTTCAGTTTAGTAAAGGAGTGGTTCTCAGACTTAACCCTGTATCAGAACCCCAGCTTATTAAAACATGAATTGCTGGGCTCTACCCCAGTAGGTCTATGATTGGCCCGAGAATTTGCATTTTTAACAGGTTCCCATGTAACACTGATGTTCCTGGTCCAGGCGCCACACTTCAAGAACCACTGCAGAGCATTTATTGAAGGCCTCAACATCAGAGACGACAGCCAGGAGCTAGGGGCACAAGATGAATAAAACAAGTCCCAGGGCTCAAGGAGCTAATGGGCCAAAAAGGTGTCATGCAGATCATTTTACTGTACAGTAGAAGTCTGATAATCCAGCATTCAGTAACCCAGATACCCCGATGGTTCACCTTCAGTCAAAGGTAGAGTAATACAGAACATCTTAATGTCCTATGCTCTTGCTAGTCACAAGTTGATTGTTAGGATGAATTTCCTTAACTGGCCAAATGGATCTATTATTAACTCAGAAATCTCCCAAGAAGTAGAAAAGAAGAAAATCCTTTTAAGAGAAGTAAGCTAGCCTACCCTCAATGACTGCTTATAAAGTATATTCAATGTTATGAGCCAGTCAACACAAAGTCTATGAGCTAAACTGATTTCCATCAGAAGCAGATGTCAGAACATCATCAAGAAGGCATCCAGCACTCACCTACAACCTCTGTATTGGCTACTGCTTCAACTCCAGGTGCTCCTGAGTCACGTCTGGATGGAGATGCTGCTGGGGTCAATGTTGATGAATGTGCTTACCAGCACTGACATTCAACAAATACTCTGCTCAGGCTGATCTTGTAGTTAATGTTGTTCTAGTGGCGTGTGTAGCTATTGCCAAGTTTACTGCATTTATAGCAGTTTAATGTCATCTTTTAAAAAATTTATGTGGTGCTTTATATTCAACAATAAATGGGGTTTTTTTATTTAAAGCTTTTTTTTCTTTTTTTAGTTTTTCAATGTGGTAAAGACTGCTAGTACTTACCCATATCTGTGTTCTCCTTTTCTACCTGGCCATCATGCCTAGACTATATTTGTAATCCGCCTCATGCTAGGGTATGGTTGTGTGATTAAATTCTAGTCTACAAAATTAAGTGGATGTAATGTGGACTCCTCCAGGATTGACCCACAAACAGCTCCAGTGCACAGTATTAACCCTCTTCCCATCACCAGCTGAAGGGACTTGCAGAAGGCCCTAGAAGAAGGTGGAGCCACAGACAAAAGGACCCCGAGTTTCTGAATGGCTGAGTGGAACATCTCCCGGTCCCTCCCGTCCGAATAAGAAACACATCTGTATTGTGTTAAGCTACTGCCGTGTGGGGGTTGTCTCATATAGCAGTAAGCCTGTCCCAACTAGTGAGTATTACTATTACTATTCATAAAGTGAAACTTTTAGAGAAAGTAAGGGATATGAGTTCAATTACATATATATTTAGGCTTATTTTATTTTATTTATATGCTTATTTAAAGTTTCATACTGATAAAAATAAGATACTTGGAGATATCAGTGGAATAATGTCTGTTGGTCTGGAAAATCAGGCATGGTCCTGTCTGCATTGCTCCTTCAATCAAAATAAGCACTGGTTGCTACGGCAAGGAGAGGAGAGAAACTTCCCAGTCTGTTAAAACATTAATTTAACATATGATGTGAGAAAGATAGTTTTTAGAAAAATTGTAATATATTGGAAATGCATCTTAAACACTGATTCATTTAACCAAACGTAAAAGAAATCTTGCTGTTCAGACCATAAAAGTCACAATTTAGAAGCAATTATTCCCTTGGTCATTGATTATGGGAGCACCACACATCAGTGGAAACAGAGCAGCGTCTACTTCTAGCCTAGAATGTCCGAGCTGAGACAGTCACAGCAGACGTCTCTCTTTTAATCACACCCACCCACCTTTCCTTGCATGAGAGAACGGAGAACTCAACACCACAAGGGGACAGGTCATTGCAGTAAGCAGACCAAAGCTGACGGCGCTGACTCAGGCAGAGAGGAAGTCTGCAACATTATGGCAGCACCACAAAACACCCGGAGTTGTCATGGCCCTGATGCTGCGTGATGATCTCTCCCAGCTCTTCAGGGAACTGGGAGAGGGGAGCAACCAGTGATGGGTCCTCATACCGGATCAGCCCTACTTCCTTTCTCATGTAAAAGTCACTTGCCGATGAATCTTCAAAAGCCAAAGGCCTGGGTCTGTGTTTATGGGAATGAAAATCAATACTCTTGTCAATGAGTTTATTCTCTTGCCAGGGCTGGTGAACACGGGTGTTCCCAATTCTTCTCCCAGTTTCAGCGTCCCTTGCCTTTCCAACCCCCACACCACCGGTTTTCTTTGTCCCTATTAAATACAAAGAAAAAGAAGCTACTTCTTAAATTTCAGCTTCTATTATGTGAACATCTGTGAGCAAATAAACTGTGAATGTGGTTTCCATCTCTTTCTCTGCTTGGGACCCCATACTTCACTTCCAACCCGTTGAGGCCCAACGCACCTGGCAGAGATGAGTCAGTGCTCGGTGGGGCGGCTTTAAATCCATAAATGATTCAAAGACAATAAACAAAACAAGGATTCCAACCCTTTTACTGAGAGAGGAGACTGTACTTAGGAGATTGTCACCATAGGCCACAATTTAGGAAATCATTTTTCAGTCTCCAGAGATAATGAAAGGAGGAAGTAAATTTTTCCTTAGAACAATCCCTGTTATTTTATATTTTGAGTCCACATTAGTCATCATTAATAGTGCTATAGGAACTTAAACAAAATGCCACACTGAAAATTCCAGCAGGCAGTGTAAATATAAATAGAAAGTGTCAAACAAAATAGCATCTTTGTTCAAGAAGGTACATTCCAGATGACCTATATCACATGGATGTGTCGGGGGAACTAGTCTTCACAGGATGCTCCCGGGCCTTATTGAACACCAAGGTACTGGCGACACCTTGGTCTGCTGAGTTCTCATCATCCTTCCTTTAAGATACATGCAGGGCTTTTCAGGCTGAACCAAAAAAGAAGTCACCCTGAATGCTGGTAGAGTTGGTGAGACTCGCCCCCTTGTTCCTCAGGATGCTAAAACAGACCTGGGAAAGAGCCACAGGGCTTTGAATATGAGAGCACAAATAAGTAGCTTCCGACTTCGGTCAGCTCCCGGAGGGCGTGATGCCAGTATCCCGGAGCAGCTTTAAGAGGGGTTAGATCCCAGTTCTCCACTACCATCTATTTTAAAGCTTCTTGTAAAAGCAGATACTTTATTTAAAGAGCTGGACTACTTTCCCAAATTTAGGAGTGAGAATCTCCTAACCCATTCTTATTTGTACTTAGAGCTTCCAAAGCCAGGCTGGCCATCCCAGGCTTGGAAAGATACAGGATTTAGCAGGAGGAGGTGGGCAGCAGAGTAGCACCGGGACCCTTGAACACCATCTCTGCTCTCAGGCTGTGCTCTTATAGGAAGAGCTGCCTTTCTCTGGTTCCTCGTGGTTAGTATGTTCACAAATGTCACACTGCCCACTTGCATACACACAAACGTTACAAACCACTGGTAGAATTTTTACACATAATTCCTACTGGGTAACGACTGTAAGAAAATGGTGATCGTTCATCTGTTCTTTCACGCATTCGTTTCTTGAACACACATACACACGGAGCGCACTGACCCACGTCAAGCACTGCACTTTGTGCTGAAGATACAACCTTGAACAGATGAGAACCCTGTTCTCATGATGCCTGAATTCTAATAAGAGAAATAGAGAATGCAAAACGGGTCAATAAAGTCATTGCTGATTGTAATGTATGCTACAAAGAAATGAAACTGAATGCAGAAGACAGTAAGTACCAGGGAAGACTTACTTCAGATGAAGCGCTCAGGGAAAGGGCTCTCTGACATTTAAGGTGACATTTAAGCATTTAAGACTGGAGGCATGAGAAGGAGCCAACTATGCAAAAGCCAGGAGAAGAACATTCCAGACAGAGACAAGAGCAGGCTCCAAGGCCCTGAGGCAGCAGAGCACAAGCAAAGGCCGGCAGGCCTGGAGCAAGGCTGGAGAAGAGCCAGGACCTGCTGGGGAGGGGGTGGGGCGAGTGGGGGTGGGGAGCCCCCGTCAGGCAAGCACATTGCATTTGAAGGCAGTGGGGAGACTGAAAAGTTTTAAGCGAGATAATGACACAATCTGATTTATGTTTTCAAAAGCTCTCTCTGGCTGCTGTGTGGAAAATGGATTGGACAGGGTAAAAGGGGAAGGATGTTAGAGTAAGATGCAAAATAAGTTACAACATGGTCTGTGCAACCACAGAGATCACTTCTGATGTGAGTCAAAAGCAGGTGAGTGACTGACCACAGTGCAGTACAAAGAGTAGGGTGCATGCACCACCCAAGGCACCGAGGAAGAAAGATTGGGTTTGATCCTGTCACCTAGCAAATTAAGCCATGCTAAAATAAAGCCAGATGGGTGTAGATGACATTACCTATTAAGATATCGAATTCATGCAAAAAGGAGTATGACTTGAAAACCACTGAGCATTTTATCAGGAACTAAAGACTCTATACAGAGAAACAGGAGATTTGGCTAGAGATCCTCAACTCAGAAAAAGAAGCTGTTTCAGTTTATCAGGAAATCTTTGGTTTGGAATCGGTTCTCTTCTGACAAACTGTAGCATCATGTTTTTTTTCTGGGTGTAGTAAATTTTCAACTGCACCCCTGTACTGGTGAGGAATATTGAAAACCAGCTTCCTGAGGACATGGGAGGATTTCCCCTCAGATTTGTCAGGCTGAGGAGTTTAATGAAGATGACTAAAGTCTTTTTCTATCTTAAGGAGTCAAGAATGGGGTAGCTTCTCCCAGGGCCAAGTGATCAATGAGGATCCGCACGGGATGAGAGCAGAGTTGGGAGTTGAGAGAGGGGGCTGCGGCTGAACTGGGAGAAAAGTACAAAATGAGAAATCAGGAAGAAGGAATGCCTACTTTCGTCCCTTCCCCCTTAGCACTATAGCAAGGAGACTGACTCCTCCAGGTGTGGCAAAATGGCCTGGCAGCAAAGCAGAGGAAGGAGCGGGCTGACACCAAGGTGGCAGGATAAGGTTGTCCCTTCCTTCATTCCCCATCTTCACCACCTGGGGCCGGACCCATGGTGACAAGTAGGAGTGGACACAATGTGGGAAGCCCCGTTCTGGGCACCACAGCCTGGGTATAAAGCCATTTTGGCTACTGCCTTATTGGAGAGTCTTGGGTTAGCAAGTTCTCTGACCTTCAGTTTCCACATCATCAAGGGAAGACAGCCCTCCTTCTTAGGATAGTTTTGAAGATCAAACAGGAGGCGAACTGACTCTACATCTACTCTCCTTTATCTTCCTCACCCTACTTGAGAATCTGCACTGGTCTCTAGTGCCCAGAAACTGATGCTCACAACAAGAAAAGAACCATGGCTGGAAAAGGAGAGGTTGTGTGTGCTGCCTGCTGTGCAGACAGCGGGTACATAGAAGGGAGAAGCAGATTTAAGTTAGATGCTCCTAAGTCAAAGATTGCTCACTGTGCTCAAAAACCATAAAGATATGCCCCAAACTCTCCAATCATTGTTCTGACTTTAGCAACTGTCATTTCAGGCCCCCCCTCAAAGCAATTTCTGTGACTTAGATATCTTACCTCTGATAAAAGATGGTCAGATTTTCATACCTATGCAGATTTCCTTTCACCTTGCAGTGACACTTAAAAAATTTCTACGAATAGTTTTTCTAATGTGCATTAACATAGTCCTACTTTAAGAACTCTCTTCTTATAAGTTCATTTGATTAGCCAGCACTCTCTTCATTTTCATCATGCCAGTGTCTGCAGTAATTTACAAAGAAATACAGTACATGACTGGAATCCTGTTCGCTGGAAGAAAATTTCCACCTATAGTACAACTAAGCACATATCTTTCAGAGGTTCCCAGGGACCTCCAAGTATTTCCATGGCTCTTTAGCCTCAGTTCTCCCCAGATGCATTATCCTCAATTAACTGTTCAATCTCACAGAAGTCAGGTTCCAACCTGGGACCAGCCCAGCAAAATGCTTATTCCCTTTTCTCTGTTAGCAATGCAGCCTAAGTGCCGTGGTTAGAGGTTGGAGCCACTGGACTGTAGAAGTCTGAGTCTTGGTGCCGCCATTTACAAAGGACCCTGAGCAGGTTACTAGCTCTGTAAAATGAAGACAATATCACCATCTTCTTCATATGAATTGTGATGAATTAAAAAAAATTGATTAATACATGTAAAATGTTCAGAACAATGTCTCGGCACAAAATAGCTCCCAATAAATGCTTGCTATTACTATCCGACAATAAAGTGAAAAGTTTTGCATGCCCTCCGAAATCTGGACAGCTGCACGAAGCCCAAGAAAACACTGTCCGTGGTCCCCTGCCTTCCCTCGACCCGAAATCTCAAATAATAAATGATGCTTATTTTGAATGCCTGGTTCAAAATAAAATGTAAATGTCCTTTTGTAAGTCTCCCAGACAAGTATCTGAGCAATGTGTGTTTTGGACAGTCAGGACAGCCTGCCCTGGGGCTCTCACCTTCGCCCTCACGACAAGAGCCGGGAATGGCAAGCCAAGGTGTGCTGGGAGAGCTTCCTCCCTGAGTGACAGCTGGTGCTGTCAAAAGTCGTTACTGCTGGTGTACACAGACCTTCTGGCAAAGCCGGGCAGAACAGAAGAACTGCGGTCTCCCTGCCCACCTGTCAGCCTTGTCGGGGAACAGCAGAGAAATTTGCTCTTTTCTTCCTTCAAAGGCTCCAGCAAGCCCCAGCGCCTTCATTAATGCCTGCCTCTTCAATCCCAGCCTGCCTCCCCACCCTCCCCCAGCACACACTCCCCAACCTATTCTTCCAAGAAGGGGATTAGCCCAATTAATCTCTGGACAAATGTCAAGGAGTCTGGGGGAGGGGCGCCTTTCAAGTGCCGCATCCCCAAGCAGCAAATAGAACCAGACGTGGGCTGATGCCGCACCGCACGCGGGGGAGGCGGAGCAGCTGCCAGCACAATGGCACGAGACCCCTTAATCTCAGGCTTAGCTGCGGAGGGGCTCACTTTCTCGCCAGCCTGTCCTGCCGGACCACAGCTCTCCCCCCACCATCTGGGATGTGGGGATGTGAGTTGTGGCAGGAAGGAGCTGCGAGATCAGAAGCCATTTGTGAGGCCAGCACCAATCTCCTCTCATCTCCCGAGTCCCTCCCCATCCTCGTCCCTCTCAGCCCCACCCCCACCCTCAGGTAGGCCCTCACCTCCAAAGGGAGGTTGGAAGATGAAAAGTCCTAAATTCAAAGTAAGGAAGCCGAGAAGGCACAAAAGCCATTGTGAGAGGAGCTGGCTGGAGGAGGGGAGCGGAGCAAAATCTCATGATATATACTTAGGTCATGATTATTTCCCCCTCAAACCACAGGTTCCATCGGCCCAAGCCACAGAATTGGGGCTTGGGGGGAAGTCCTGGGAGTGTCTTCTCTTTGCTCTAATTCCCAGAAAGACCTCAGGAATCCACCCAAGGAAGTTACTGTTCTTGTAAGAATTCTCTGGACTAGAGGTTTGCCAATCACCCTGTAAAATCATTCCAAACTTTTAATTTATAAGGCATTCTCTTTGGTCTATTTATTCATGTATTTATAGTTGATTTACAATGCTGTGTTAGTTTCTGGTGTACAGCATAGTGATTCAATTATATATATATTCTTTTTCATATAGGTTATATAGCAAGTTATTGAATATAATTTCCTATGCTATACAGTGGGGCCTTGTTGTTTATTCTGAATATAGTAGTTTGTATCTGCTAATCCCAACTCCCAGTTATAGGCGTTCTCTAGTAGAGAATTGTCCTCTTCTCTCTCCCTCCCTCTGCTTCTCCTTCTCTCCATCTGTAGCCAACAAAAAACCTGGCTTAACCAGCAGGCTATTAAACAGCACTTCCACATGCTACAGTCCAATGATTCAGTAATTAATTTTCATAATGATGATCTGGAAGGATTTCCAGAGCCCTCTGGAAGATCCGAGAATGAGCTCTACCCTACTGGTTTTGCATATGCTTTGGGTGGAAGAGACAGTACGGGTGTCCAGTCCTAGTGGTGCCACTTACTAGCCATGTGACCCTGGGCAAGTTCCTTAACCTCTGCTTGTCACTGCTTCCTTATGGGGATACAAAGTTAATAAGAAAGGTAACAGCTAACACCACTCTAGTTAGGGAATGTGTCCCATAAACCACTGTGCCAAATGACTTACCTGAATTATCTTCTTTAACCCTCCCAACAACTGCTGAATCGATATTAAGTCTGTTTCAATATAGTCTAATTTATTCAACATCAGTAATATATATATGGCAACTATACTGACTATTAACTATATCTGGTTAATATAAACATCTAGTTTCCTGTCAGATGGCAGAGCCAGGCTATTTTAGGGTTACAATTATTACCCAAAACTCTTCTGTTCAGATGTGCTTTTGAAATCGAATTTTTTTTAGAAAGACAAGATGGCTCATATAACAAAGATAATACACTGGTTTGGGGCAACTTATAATTGAACACATTAAAATTTCTGTAATAAAATGTATGAATATTCTCCCTAAAGAGGACAATAAAGACCTTTCACATCATCTCAAAACAGGTTTTGTTGCCAAAGTAGTTCAGGACAGGTAGTTTTGCTCCCAAGTAAGTTAGGAAAGCAAAAATAGACATGTTATTTTTGTTCGGATTTCAAAATTTCAGGAAAGGGATTGTGAACTTTACAACACACAAACACTAGATAAAGAAGCAAAACTCTAGTCCTGGTTCTGACAGTAACTCCTGTGTGCTCTTGGGCAAATCACCAAGCCTTCCCGGTTTCAGATTCTTCATCTACAAATCAGGTGACTGCTACTACCTCCTAAGTTATGCAGAAGCTGTGAGGGTCCAGTGAGATAGGATTTGTCAAAGCATGTTGAGTAAGTGAAGTGTTTGGCAAATTCAAGCTGTTTATTACCTTTTAAAAAATTATTGTAAAGATTATTCTAGTTTTAACTACATACTACTGCTTCCTGTTTGAAAGACAAAGTGCTGCTTGCACAGGAAGCGTTTCCACTTAAATCTCCTTCTTGTATGCATCATTGTGGTTCCTCCTTATACATCAATAAAGATCAGCACATGTGTAATGACTGCACTACTGCAGTATTTTTCCAACTTAATCTACAAGAATCACCTCCAGGAAATAATAACAAGCCGCTCTGTCAAGTCACTGTGGTTGCTGAACATCCTGAAGACCTTCTGTGCTTTGAAGAAGCAAGCTGCCCACAAGTCAGGTTGTTCCTGGCCTGATTGCACAGCTTCTTAAAAATTTGCTTATGTCTTGCTTTCTGTGTGGTCTACTTTGAGGGCACTAGCCCGGAAGTCTGACCATCCAGCTGTTAGTCCCAGCCTGGCCGCTAACATTCCACGTGATCTAGGACAAGTCACAGCCCCTCTCTGATGTGCTCCAAGTCAGCCGAGCCTAGTTAGACTTCAGCGGCAGGAAAGGGCTCGCTGCTGCTATTCGGTGTCCCTCATCAGATTTTCTCACAGGTTCACACCCTCGTTGTCCCTGCCACACACCCTTATCTGGCTGGCGCAGTCTTTGCACTGGTATCAATCACGTGCTGCAGATGTCCGCCCAGCTGGGACAGCTGAGTCCAATGCCGCCCACAGCCAACCCAGTGAGTCACATCTGCCTGCTTTCTCCTGGCCATGAACCTCCCCAGGATCCAGGGCACAGCCCGTGACCTGCTTTCCCCTTTACATCTCTTTATGCCCTTTCAGCTTGAGGAGTCTCCATGGCCGAGCGATTTGTCCCATTAGCTATGGTTCTAAGAAATTAACCGTGAATGTTCTCCAGTGTCCGTGGCAACCTTTCTGCCAGGGAGCAATTATAACCATAAGTGATCTTCTTTTGATGTTAACTTCGAGAAACAGAGCCTCCCTGTCCTCTAGAATGAGGTGGGGCTGGTGTCTCATAAGGAAGAAAATGTCCTAAATACTCCCTTCCATATAGAGGAAGGACGCACTGAGTAACTTTCACTATATAATAAGGCTAGTAATTATTCTCAATAACTGAAGGGAAGGCTTTAGTTTAAAATTCCAAGATCTATGGCACGTTTGAAAATGGCAGTGTAAATGTAACATAGAGGGAGAAAAAAAGCACCAGACTTAAAAATGGAACTTTATCCTCAAGGAAGCTGCAGTCTAATAGAGGAGACAGATACACAAAACAGATTATTATATTATATTACTATATTTTCCAAATGAAATAATATGTAGGCGCTATTATAAAGATAGTCATAGGTTGCTATTCCTAAACACATTTTTCTTTCTCCCTCCCTCCCTCCCTCCTTACCTCCATGTCTGGAGCTCTTTATGTCCTGGGAGAAAGATTTGAGTGTTCAGAACTAGGACTGTGTGCCATCAGCCCAATGGCTAAAGAAGGAAGCAAGAGGTAGCTAAGTAGATCAGGTGGCCAGGAGCTAGGGGTAGACTGGGGCAAAAAAATGTTCACACTAAATCAATTATTCCACAAGTATTCACTCTGTACTAGATGACGTAAAGAGGAAGAAATAGTTCTTCCCTCAAGGAGTTAGCGATCTACTTGGAAAGACAAGATGGACACAACTGGAAAAATGAAAGGGTAATAAAATGCAAGATACGGTGAAATATAAAATAACGGGAAATCTGCGCGCTGTGACAGTTTAAAGGAAAGCCAATGGCTGAGGAGGACGTTGGGCAGCAGGGGGCATCCAGGCTCTGAGGTTGGGAGGATCTGAATGGCGGTGAGGAGCGGGTCCTGAAGGTGAGAGAATCAGCAGCTAGGACAGGAAAGGCATGATCCGGCAGTGCATAGACCCCCCCGACTAGAGTGCTGGGGTGTGCAAGGTAGGAGAACCACCCTGCAAGGCTTACTTCTGATTCCCAGTGAGTCTGCAGTGGATAATTCCCTCACCCCTTGCCTGAGCCTGTACAAAATTCTCACCCAGAGATCTTTAGATCTTACCTAGAGATCTAAAAATACTGTCAAGCCCCTTGATTTTTAGTCCCTATCTGTGTGATGAGTAGCTGGAAGGCACCCCATTTACCTGACATTCATGGTCTCAGCACATGGTCAGCAATCCTGATGACTTCAGCATCTCCCAGTTGCTTTTTTTTTCCCTGCCTCAGATGGAAATAGAGGTGTTGTAAGCCACTTGTCATGTTTCTCTGTTCTCATCAAAGAAGGATGGCTATAAACCAGTTTCCAGTAGTAATCTGAAAGCTCCAGAATAGGATGCACTGTTCCTTGAGTTGGATATTATATGAAAAAGGAAAAGATTGAGTCATGAAGACTCTAAACCTTGGAATAATCCTCAAGTTTTTTCTCCTCCCTTACTTCCTACCCCAATCAATGATCAAATCTTACCAGTTCTACCTCCACATCATCTCAGGTAGCCTAGCCACCTGTAGCTTCCATTCCGAAGTCACTTAGTTCAAGTCTTCATTTTTTTCTTAACTACTGCCTAGCATTATAATATATAGCATTTGCTATGTCTACAGTCTGTGATTAGACAGTCCCCTCCATCCAGACCCTCTTCCCCATCTCTAAGTTCAACCAACACAATTTTACCTATTTTCCTAAACACATAGTCAAATCATTCACTGCTTTGATGGCTTTGCAATGGACCCCACCTACCTACACACACACATACAAACACACATACACACACACACACTCACACATATATACTTGTTAACCAAGACTCCATCCTTCTCCACTACTTGGTCCCATCCATCTATTTTTATTATTAACAGGAAAGGATTCAAATTTTATTTGACTTTTTAGAATGCCAATGTCTTCATAAGAAGAGTTTCCGTATGTAAATCAGTGGTATCCAAACATTACTTCAGTGTTCTTAGACCACAGACAGTTTAGCCTATGATTTATTCCTTTGAAAAGAGTCTAAAAATTAAGCCTGAAATTATGGCAAAGTCCAAAGTCTTTGATCTTATGTAGGACTTAACGATAATTTAAGAGTATTCCTCCCCTGATTCTGCATAAATTCAAGGTGAAGAATAAAGATCTCAATTTGCTATACAAATTGAAACAGAGGGCAACCATCACCTGGCCTGGAAGAGTGGCCCAAACTTGCTGGCTCTGTGGGTCTATGGAGAATTTCCCAGAGAACCAAGCTGTGTGTACATATAAATGAGCATCTGTGTACATATAAATGGGCATTTTTCTGATCTGCTGCATGAGGGTCTAATAATTCTGTCTCTGGAGAGATGTAAGACGTTGACTCTCAAACTCATCCTGCAGTAAGTCAACAATCCAATTGAATGAAAATGGGATTGTGGTCAAACTCTTGATACTGATGATCCAAGAAAAATAACCCCTATAAAGAAGGTTTCTCCTTTCTAGAAAGTCATGAAGGCACTATAATATAATAGTAGAAGAGGTATATATTAACTTAGGAGTGCAAGGTTAATTAGTAAATTTGTGATAATGGGCTTAATATTGGGACATGTGAACTGTATTGTTCACAGTTTCCCCATATACTGAAAAAACAGGTATAATTCTACTGAACTCTATCAGTTAGGGCCTAAATAAAACAAAACAAATTACTTTAATTACTTTTAATAGAGGTTATTTAACGCAGGGAACTGGTTATACAGGTGACGAAGACTGTAAGCCAAAGAGCAGACAACAGGGTAATCCAGAAATGAACAAGAGCAGGAAGTTCTACCAACCCTTGGCTGGAGAGACCAAGGGAGGAGAGAACGTTGTTGGAGCCTAGGGATGGATCCACCAAGTGGAAGCTAGAACCATGGTCTGTCAGACCCATGGGAGCTGGAGCCAAAGAGAAGATGCAGCCCAAGGCAGAGAGGGATGGGAGAAAAAGGACTTCTCTCACTACCCCACCCTCCACTTCCCCAGTGCCTCCCAGTGCCCAAACCCAGCCAGGAACTAGTGGGCAGGAGAGGCTAGGAAACTCAGCTATAGCATTCAGGCCCCCTGCAATCCAGAGCAAAGCAGAGGACGGGTGACACAGACTCCAAGACTCCATATCATTTCTGTGAGGATTAAACGAGGCATCATATAAAAGCATCCATCACAAGGCCTCATACGTAGTGAGCTTTCAGTGAAAGTTTGTTTGTTCCAACGTCCACATGGGGAACCTGATGACTCACAATGTTACCAAATCTATAGGAACAAAGTAACGCTATTTAGTATTTTTATTTTTCAGAAATACCAAAAAACTTCAGCAAAAATGTATTACCACCTTCCAAAGGAGAAGCTGTAGATGGTATTTATGATTTTCCCAGGAGTGTCTCAGTGAAATTAACAACTTGTCTATTAGATTCTTAAGCTTCCAGCTCTTTTTTCCCCCAATGTGATCACTTCATGCAGAAACCAATAGCCAATTAAATCAGAACAAACAACTAGCTGATCTCCAAGGTCGCCTCTGGCTCAACCATTCTGATTGCTCAGTGGCATCAGCTGATAAAGTGATGAAAGGATCTGAGGGAAGTTCTGCCCTTTGTTCAATTCCGAGTATCACCCAAATCATTAACAAGAGTACACTTTCTTTCAAAAATCTCAAAATACACATGGGGCAAGGTGAAAGGCATTTAATTCTCAAAAAAAAAAAAAAGAAGGCATTTAATTCTCTTGATTCTGAAAGAGCAATTTTCCAAGATGATTTACTTGAGAAATGCATTTTTCCATATCACAAAGGGACATTTAAGAGAACTACAGTTTGTTTTAGGTTTTCTCTGTTTGTGACTTACATGTTCTGAATATTTAGCGTGGATTTCCTATTTATAAACTGACTAGGGGACATCTGGTGACCAAAGATGCTCTCTACCATCCCCATAACACGTAAGATAGTAATAGGTCTTATTTACGTGGTGCTTATAAGTAGTGCCTGGCATTGCTCTAAACACTTTACAAATGTAAACTCATTTAGGTTTCCTAACAAGTTTATCAGGTAGGTACTCATGTCCACCATTTTATAGATTTAAAAACCGAGGCAGAGAGGTTAAGTAACATGTTTGGACACAAAGCTTGTAGGTAGGAGAGCAACCCTCGTAGTCTGGCTCCAGAATAGATGCTCTTCTACATGGAACTATGCTGAGGAGGAAAAGAAAGACATTCTAAGGAGGAAAATGACAGGTCAGACTCCTCTCACGTTTCCGAGAATGTCTTTCCTGACTGGTAGCCGCCTACCCCTCCAACCTTAATTTGTCCACCAATCCTTCTCTCCCCGCTCCAACCACAAATGGCCTCCATTCATCCTCATTCTCAGCAAGCTCCCTCCCCCAGGGCCCTTGCATGTGCTATTTATTCCCTCTGCTTGGAATGCACTCTTGTCCCCTTTCACCTGGGGACAAGCTCTTCTGTGCCTTGGATCTCCAAACAAGCTCTCTCTGGCTATTAAGCTTGGATTATAGGCTCTCACGATCTAGAACACCTCTCTTTCCTAGCCTTTATCAGAGTTGCAATTTGACGTTTTATTTACATGATTTGTGTCTGCTTAGCTTCCTGGAAGATCCCCAGTGTCTGGAACATAATGCATGTTCAATGAATACTTATTGACTGAGTTACTGGTTGATTAATATTTGTCTGCTCCCTGGACTGGGCGCTCTGTGTTTGTGCGTCTGTTGCATTCTCAGCACCGAGTTAAATGCCTGACACAAAGCCGATACCTACTGAGCAAATACATAAACCAGAGCACGGTTTTATTATCTCTATGGCGATCACTGAAATTTCCTGTGACTCTTTTAGAGAAATAAACCTCTA
Source organism: Vicugna pacos (assembly GCF_048564905.1). Lineage (NCBI taxonomy): Eukaryota > Metazoa > Chordata > Mammalia > Artiodactyla > Camelidae > Vicugna > Vicugna pacos. The sequence goes on from NC_132988.1 coordinate 76,680,440, forward strand.
ATTCTGCTAATTTCCAAACAAAAACTTCAATACAACCAGAAGACAGGGATTTCATCACTCTGCCCACGTGGCCCTCAGATCCAATGGAGCATGCAGAAGCTAGATTTCGGAGGCAGCCTCCACGGCTCACCTGTCTCCTCCAAGGGTGGCTCACCTCCCTGAACAGGAGCCCAGGCACCACACCAATGCAGTTGAGTCTGCATCCTCCAACTTGCAGAACTCTGTCCCCACTCCCATTGCCATCCCTCACCTCTCCGATGTCCACCTTAGACAATCCATGCACTTCTAACAAGTATAATTCTGGAAAAAAGAAAAGCAATGGCCAAAAAGGTAGTCACTTCCCCAGGCAACTTCTGACAACTTACCTTCCTTCAAGTGAAAAGAATGACAAACAAGCCTCCTGCCTTCTTTGACAGCCCATGGGATGGTTTTCTATGGTCAACATTGTCACAGCTTCTCCTGAAAGCCGTAACCGCCTGCCGTCACTGGGCTTAACCTTTCCTCTACAACTGAAAGAAATCAAAGCTGTCTCTCCACCTCGACTTGCAGGAGAGCAATCTGCCTTTCCCACATCAGCAGGAGGCAGAACGTGGCCACTCAGGGTTTGAAACCCGCCCTGAACCCTGACCCCTGACCCAAGGGTAATGCAGGCCTTGGAATTCTGACATTCCAGTTTAGAAAGGCTGCTGAGCTCTGGCCTGGAGAGCCTGCAACCACTTCGACCCACTGCCAGAGCCAGTGATTAGACAGATTCTTGCCACCCCTCTCCCTTCTTGGAGCAAAGACTGTCTTACAAACAGCTAAACAGACATCGGGGTTGCTAGCAAAAACTACAATGTCATCTTTAAAAAAAGGAGTAGGGGATTTAAATAAGCCATACACAAAAGAACAAATACTGTATGTTTCCATTTATGTGACATATCTAGAGAAGTCAAATTTGTAGAGACAGAAAGTAGAATGGGGTTACCGGGGACTGGAGAAGGGGGAGCAGGGAGTTATTGTTAGTGGGTACAAGGTTTCAGTTTGGAATGATGGAAAAACTCTGGAGACAGACGGTGATAATGGTTGCACAACAGCAACATTATGTATGCAATGTATGTAATGTCATGGAACAGTACATAAAAATGGTTCAAATGGCCAATTTTATGTTTTATATATTTTACTACAACTTTAAAAAAAAAACCAGAGGCTTTCTAGGACTTGGCCTGGATATTTTAATATCTTATCAATCCTTTCCTACATTTACAAACAACCAACCAAGAAATTTCCAAGTCCTTTCCTCTTAAGCAATCTCCTTTGTCATATTTCTACTGCCCCTCAATGTGGAGCTTTAACACGATGATTTTCTTGTCAATCAGACTATGTCGTCAATCCAAATAACCCCAAAACTCAAGTTTCAAATAACAAAAAATTATTTCCTCTTCTGTCTGCATGTCCATGGTTGGTCTATAAGAAGATTTCTTTTCAAGTCCGCCACGTCCTTGAACTCAGAAGTTAGAAGAGCCCAGCATAAAAAGACATGCCTTTATTTGCTTTATTGGGGGAGGTAAAAAATTCAGTCATGTTCTCAGAGGAGTAAAACCTTTAAAAGGGAATAAAATGATCTTTGAGATTTATTTATTCTAGGCTATCTGGCCTCAGAAGACTCTGACAAGTTGCGACAGATTTTAGAGGCACTAGAGATTCCGTAAATCTACATGGATGGCCTTCACCCCCTGACACTGAGAGCTCAAGTGCAGAACCCCAAACAAGACCCCCTGAATGTTCTGTAACGGACAAAGAAACACCCCTGTCAGAGAAGAGCCATCCCATCTAGGCCCTCGGAAGAACAGGGCAAGGGCAGACGGTAGTTAAACCCAAGCCCTGCACTCAGCATGCACTAAAATGACAGGGCTTCTCGGAGGCTGGGCATCACCCTAGGTGTGCAGGACAGAAGTTGGTAGAAGACATACACATGGGGACTCCTATACACCCAGAGAGAAAGTAAATTAACAAAACCTTCACTGGCGGTCCTCCTGTCCTCTGTGTTTATTAACTTTGAAGCAACACAGTCAAGGTTAGAAAAGCTCAGGTATCTTCTTCAGATACACCCATGGACCGGCAGGCAGAGAAACCCTGACCAGCCCTGTCTTGCAATACTTGCTAATGATAGCTTTGGGAAGATTTTCAAGTATCTCTGGCAGATTGAGCAAAATGTTATAACAACCATTAGCGAAAACAGAAAAGGAGCCACATCAAGCTTAAAATCCGGTTTTCCATGTTGACAAAACAGCAGCACCAGTGGTGTGAGTCCGCATACGAGCACGTTCAGCAGTTCCTTAAGCCTTCGTTGCTGTTGCCTCCTTCTTGTGATTAATCCGATTGCATAAAGAAACAATCCCCAGTCACAAATTCAGCTATTGTTTGAAGTTCCCATATGCACTGGCAAACTCTTTGAGAAAGGGTCCTGTTTAAAGAAACCAACCACGAAAAAATTCCTCATCATTACAATGACTCGGGTTCAGATTCTAGGAAGGGATAAACCAAGAGACTGATAAACAAGCAAAAGTGAATTGTTTTATCCCAGAAATCTATACACTAGGGGCAGTAACTCAGGGATAAAGGCTTGGATTTTGAAATCACAGATCTTGGTTAAACCACTGCTCTGTCACATGCCAGCCACTAGATAATGACTATGTCACAAAGCCACAATAAGTCTCAATTTCTGCCCCTGTAAAAGGAGGGAAAGAGCATCTACTTCCTGCAGAGGATGTGAGGATGAAACGAGACCATCCGTGTAAAGCCCTTAGCAGCACGCCTGGTACACAGCAGTGATCGTTATCTGATAGAGTAGTAAGGACGGGAACTCCTCAACTAAAACCAAGTCACATCTTAAAAGCTGCCTGGGTGTCCAAGATGCAGAAAGGCAACATGAACTTGACTGAGATTCTTTTGTCCAAACCCTCAGTGGCATAATTTTCTGGTTTCACAGTTTATTCACCCAGAGATCAGGGGTGACAGACCTAAACAACTTGGCTTGGTGTCTATCTTGATGCGTACTGAAAGCAATGAGGGGTTTGTCTGCAGAGATTATTCTGTTGTTGACTCCAGGGAGAACCAGTGGACACAATGCTAATAAAGCTGTAGCCCTGGCCTCCAGGCTTCCTGAGATCTCTTAGTGTTTAAGAGAAGGGATCGATCTAACATACTCTGGATGCCAACGGATTGACAAGAAGACTGAAACTTGAAAGAGATCAAGTGTTTTCTGTGGCCTCCACTAATGACTCAGAGCTGTTGGTACCGCTGTTTTGTAAACAGAAAAGCCTGAAGTTAGATATTTACTTCCAGTGTCTTTTCCTCCTTTTGACTAGTGGTGTCACTGTAACACGTCCTTCCAGCTGGCCCAGGAGCCCGAGGAGTCCTCCTAAGTTTCTCACGAGGAAGTAACTCTGCACTCTTGGTACTTAGCTTTGTCTGCAAATTAGAATCTTCTGGAGGGCTTTTAAAAGCCCCAATGGACAGGCCACACCCAGACCAACTGAATCTGACTCTCCCGCGCATCTGGGTGTTTTAAAGCTCCCTGGATAAGGGCAACGTGCAGCCAGTGTTGACAACTGCTGTTGGACAAAACAGTGTAGATATCCCTGAGCCCAACAAAGACACAAGCCTAAATAGAGGTCTGTGATCAGCCAGTCCTGTAGATTCACCCAGTAAACTGATAGGATCGCTGACGCCGGCAATCACACTGACACACACACACACCACCCCACCCCCTCTGCCTGCCCCATTTTACTGATTTCCAACTGACAGAGGTGTTTCTGCTCCTCTGCCCTCTCTCTCCTCTGAGGAAGTTTACCGTGTACACCCCTCTCCTTCCCTCAACATGATGATTCTGGAGATTAACTCCTCACAAAAGAGACAGTAATCTTTGAGATTTTTTAAAAAAAAATTTAGGCAGGGAGGAGATTTTCTCTTTATTCAGTGGACAAGGGGCAGAGTGGCCAGGAACTGGATGCTCCCAAAGGCACACCAGAGCAGAGAGGAAATTAGAGGAGATAACCATTCCATTTGCTCGTTGAGCTTCCAAATAAATAGCGTCAGACATCTTACAGAATGAGAGAAGAGAGATTTTCACCTACACTTGTATGTTGAGGACTCCAGTGTGATGAAGTTTGTTGTATTCATGCTTTATTTTTCAGCTTGCAGACTCAACAGGGACACTGAAAGCCATGGATTCCCTGTCTTTCTACTTCTGAGCCACGGACAATCACGCTGACACCCGAGTTGTCTCCCTTGGCTCTGGCTCAGACGCTAAGGCGCTGGATTTGCCTTGGACCTCCCTCCAAACCAGTTTGTTTGCATATTTTTGCCTGGTTGAAAAATGTCTTTGTATTTTCACTGGCCCAGTTCTTGGCAACAGTGTCTCTTGTTGTGACTGGAGTTGAGAATCACGAAGCAAAGACAGTCCTTGACCACGGACCATTTGAGTTTATAGGACTCAGGATGAGGGCACCGGCTTTGGAGGCAGCAGTGGAAGCCGGGGAGGGGGCCAGACAAGAATGGGGACCGAGAAAGACATCGGCCAGGAATGGCCTTGGAACTCCAGTGGTTGGTGGCTGATCCAGTTCACATCCAGCTCCCAACATGAACATAATGTGTAACAACAGCCCGCTGGGCCTGGGGTGGGAGGAGCCTGGTTAATTTCTCTCTGAGGGCCCCCAGAAGACATTAAGAGTTTCTGGGCCTGGGAGCCAAAGCCCTGAGGGTTTACAGACCACCACAGATGGCCATCACCCCACAGGCAACAGCACCGCCGCGTGTCCTCCTGCGCCCCCTTGTCTGTGGTCTCAACCCCTCCTGTTTCACTTCCTCGCATCCTCAGTGCTTTCTCAGCATTTGTACTCATTAGTCTGACTTGAAACAGACCAAATGGGTTTTATTTTCAAGATTTAGAGACTGTCCTCTAGCTCTAAAGTCCCTTTAATAAGTAAATTTTGGTCTAATTTTATAGACTTCAGGCCTATTTCTTTGCTTCTTTTAGCACTCGTATTTGGTACCCTCACAAAGGTCGTTCTTCTGGTCTTGTTTCTTGCCCATGTCTCCCGTCTGCTAGTGTGTAACCAGCTGCTTATTGTAATAACAGTGGGAATACGTTTTCTCACCCTCTTGAGTCCTAGGTGCTCTTTTTTTTCTTTTATCGGTTCCCTCTCTGTGACTCAGTTTCATCATCTGTAAAAAGGGGTAGTAAAAGTGTCACCTTAGAGAGCTACTGTGAGGATGAACAAGTTAATTTATGTAAAACACTTAGAGCAGTGTCGAACAATGTTAGTTGTTATTTACAGAAAGTTGTTGGCTTGGAAATATAAGTGGGGTCAGAGGAGAGTGAAGGGGGTGGAGAGAAGCAATACACCAAATCTCTCCTTTATCAACAAAGTCATCCTCAGTATCAAACGGGATTGGTTCCTGGGTCCCTGCAGATATCAAAATCTGTGGACGCTCCAGTCCCTTATATAAAATGGCGTAGTGTTTGCATATAACCTACACACATCCTCCTGTATTCTTTAAGTCCTCTCTAGATTATTTATAATACCGAATGCAATGTAAATGTTATGTAAATAGTTGTAAATACAATGTAAATGCTATGTAAAGAGTTACTGGCATGCAGCAAATTCAAATTTTGCTGTTTTGGAACTTTCTAGAATTAAAAAAAAATACTTTCCATCTGTGGTTGGTTGAATTTGCAGGTGCAGAACCACAGATACAGAAGGCCAGCTGTCCAGTTCATAATTTTACTGGACGAGAAGTTCAAAATCCAAGACATATTTTGGATCGCTTCCCCATTCAGGCCATTAATCACATGGTATTTGTCCAAATTTTAGTAGTTTTCAGTCTCCGGCATTCAACCTGGAGAGGCTTGCCTGGTAATTTAGACTCCTGAGCTTGAGGGTTCATTTGCTGGAGGTGCTCAGTGTCATCAGAGCTGGCACTGAAGTAAGTTTCTCCTCCTCTTCTGACCCATCAACATCAGAAGGGTCAACTGAATCCCTGGCTGGATGTCTGCCTTTACTGATTAAAGAGACCTTTTCTTAGACCCCAGCACCTTCTAAAATGTGCTCCTTTAATCCTTTTTTCATCCACATAATTTACAGTCTGTCCATAGCCTCCCCCACACTGGTGCTTTCCTGTCCCTGCTCTTAGGCTAACTCCTCATTTTTGGGAAGATGTTTTTTTCCATCCACTCTGATTGACCAGCTGCCCTCTGCCAGCTGGCCCCAGAGGGCTATTATCCAAGCACCTGGCTGTTTTGATCTGCACACATTTTTCCAGGACTTATAATTAAGACGTTTAAAAAAATAGTGGTCAGATGTTCCTTTTCATTTTCTCTTCTCAAAGGATAAGCCACTGCCCCTTTCTGTGTCCTTTAGGAAAATCACATCCACAAAGAAACACCCTCAACCTCAAAGAAGAGCAGACTACTGATCAGACTTGGGGCCCCCAATTTTCTGGAATTTTTCCATCTTAACTTATATGAACTTATAATAGTTTTTTCCTGCCTATGGTCTTCTATTAAATGACTATCACGTTTTCTCAGCAGCCAAATGTGCCAGCAAGCCTTCATGCTAGGTCTATATGGAGCTCTTTTTGTTCCAGGTCTGGTGCTGGGAGCTGGGGATAAACCAGACACGACCTCTGCTCACCTAGACCTTACAACACTAGGCTTGGCCTCAAAGATAACTTTGAGAAGAGACAAACAGAGAAACTCTTTTCTATTTTTAATGTCAAAGGATGTGTGACTTTAAATCTTACTGTTTGGGAGCTTCATTAACTTCTCTGATCCTTAAAGAAAAAACAAAAAAGCCCTCTCTCTCTAAAAGGGGTAGTACCATCTACTTCAAAGGGCTGTTATAAATCTCTGATACTCGTGTATTTCAGATGCAGTGCCTTGGTAATGAGCAATGAATAAATGGAGGGAATAATTGTGTTGTCTTCATTACAGTGTGTGTTAATGCAGAATCTTAACCAAAAGTACACCTGAATCCCACGTGCTCTGAGAGTGGTATACAGGACCAATCCACTTAACTAGTGAATAAACTTAGCTACCAGCCTGTCAGCTCTGCTGAGTTGCTACTTATTGTTAGTAACACAGAGTGGCAAAATTTGTTTCTTTGCTAAGAAAAAGAAAATTTTTAAGTCCATCACGTGAAAAAGGTAAATGCATGTGTCTTTCAGTGAAAACATAATTTGGGAGAAAGCCAATAAGCTGTTTAAACATTTCTTTTTTTTGTAATTTCAGGGAGTATTTGAAGATCTTAAATATATCCCTGCAGATACCAATGTTTTGTGATGCTTTGTAAATCATTATGTTACTATGTTACAGTCCTGGTAACAAAGAGGACAGCTTGTGCTAAGTGAAGGTGAAACATATCCAACCGAAGGAAGTGATAAGACCAGGGATCAGTGAGCAAATGAGGAAAATGGCAGCTGCCACTTCCTCTTCTTGCTCAGGGTTTGATGGTGAAGGGAGGAGCCGGGGGCTCCACAAACACACAGGAATTTCTTCCACACTCAACTCCTGAAACTCCAGAAGATGAGCCACAACTCCAGGAAAGGGAAATGGAGTTCTAATCTTCTAGCTGCTGAGAACCCCTCAATGGCTTTGTGAACTGCCAGCTTAGGCGGCGTAATCGTTCCTAGTTGATCTACAGAGAATCAGCTGAGATATTTCTAGGGACACTCGTCACAACTGCTGTGAAAGTGTGCACTCAAATCCTCATTGAGGATTTAGTTGACTTGTGGCTTCCAGGCCCAAGGCCTTGCTTCCCTACAGCCAGTTATTGAGCATGTAAGGGGAACAGGAATGAGAGCCAGCCCTCTCTTGCCCAGGGCGGGATTCTTCCAAGTAACACTTTTCCTCAGGAAACGCATCATCCTGGCTGAGACTTTCTTAGAACTGCACTACAGTCAGAAGCCCTACCTACTGGATCCTTCCTTCCCTCTGTCCTTTCACAGGTGTCAAACCTGCACTGTGGTCTGAAGACCACTCCCCTTTTTACAATGGCTCCCTTTCTCCCTTCCCCTTTAAATTCTCTGGCATTTCCCCCCAATAAAGCCCCCATGTAGATCTTATCCCAACTTAGTTGCTTCTCGCAGGATCTGAAATGACACACAGTTCTGCCCACCAGGTGGATTCACAAAATAATTGGGTATATTAGCTTCTGAATGACAAACCAATTAGGACTGGTTGCCTGGATCACTACTTCACGAGGGTTTCTGAGACCAGTTCTGAAAAGTGTGCTAGGATTGATTATTAATGTCTGCAGTGGGTACAGAGGGGAATGGGAAGGCACGACAGCCATGTATTTGTCCATCGTCAGCCAAGGGGCTAGTTCAGGCTAGTCTGGACTTTCAAACTCCCTTCTTAGGTTATTCAACGCTGTAAAACTGTAAAATTGAAAAAGTTATAAAATTACAGTTAAAAGGCAGAACTCTGATTTAACATCAGGCCCTCTGAACTTTCCATCTTCTCCTCTGAGTGGCAAGCTAAAAGAGAAGCAAGGTACCTATGCTTAAGCCTCTGTTTCTGCATTTATAAAATACAACTTAAAGATTTCCTGCCTCCTAGAATTATTAAGAAAGTTTAAATGAGATTATGCTAGGAAAGTTTGTAGCATAATATATGGCATTATATAAGAATTCAATAAATGTTAGTATGCACTTGGGACATAAAACCACAGTTTTAAGGTGTATGTCTTATACTTTTATACTGATTAATAGTTTATTCAAGGCAGGACAGCATGGCTCGCTCATGCATTTAACTAAGGGATGTAACAAATTCAACCAAAGTAATAACATGCTTGGATTCTTCCTTTTCCTTCTGTGATGTGGGAGGCTGACATGGGTCAGACTGTTATTAAATGTTCATGTTGTTTGCATAGTGTATAAATATCTAGATGGTGAGACAAATAACATTCTTTGAATTGTGGAAGGATAGCCCTTTAAAAATATTTTTTCCCCTCAGTGATAGTCTCTCAAGCATAATATCATAAATCAATAATGACCTCGTGGCACTCCCTATATACTCAATACAAAGTTCTCATATAAATTAATAAACTCAGAACTCATAAGGGGCACCAACCTTAAACTGATAGGACTTCCTCTTCTAAGAAAAGAATACAGTGTTTCTGGTCAGCTCCCTCTCAGCTCTTGCGGGACTACTGAGAACCTTTAGTCCTCTTCATGAACACACCCCAAGCCTGTCCAAACCACCCTCTACACACACACGAGTTCATGAACAGGGGCTTCTAGCGTGTCCCCTATTTCACTGAGAAAATTAAGCATCAGTCCTCTTCTCTCTAAAACTTCTTTCCCCGCCTGTATAAAAATGTCAACATTCAAACGCATCTTCACTCCCTCCCGGGCCCTCTTCCAGTTCCAGGCGAATCCTCCTTCATGAAGCCTGACCCCTTCCTGGAAGCTGGAATCAGGCTCAGTTCTCATTCTTTCTCTTTTACTTTAGACTCCTCATTACAACAGGCCCCCACTCAACAGTCCATATATGTTAAATCATCTCTTATCTTGAAAAGCCTTCCTTTGACCCCATGTCTTTTTCCACCCTTTCTAGCCTCAGCCAGTTCCTCATAGTTTCAGGCTCTACTTTTATCCACTAACATTTCTTCAAACACTGCAATCTAATTTCTACTCTGCCGGCTCACCCTGGAAACCATCCTGGCAAAGGGCACCAGTGACCTGATTATCAAATCCTAGGGACATTTTCAGTCTTAATCTTACATGATTGCTTAGAAGCTTTGCCACTACTGACCACTCCCTTGGAGAATAGCCTTCACTGGTTTCCATTCCATCACTCCTTGTTTCTCATCCCACCTTCCCCTGCACGCGTCACTCACAGCTGTTCTGAGCTACTTGCAGCTTCTTGAATTTACTCTGCCTTTGTTCATTCTCATAAGTCGGCCTGGAATCCTTCTCACCAGCAGCCTTGGCCTCACTTTCTTCTCCCTGTCAAACATCTAACCACCTTTTAAAACTCACCTCCAAGGTAACATTCACTGTGGATTCTCTGTAAGCCAGCTTTCCGCCTCAATCCAAAAGAACTGACAGCCCTCTCTTCTATGACACCACTGTTTCTGTACCTGTATTTATCATTAATCCATAAACACTTCACCTGACACATTTATGTAACAGTCTGTTATTTGTCTACTTGACTCTGTTCTTCAAGGGTGAGCATGTGACTCATTCACATTTACAACCACATATACAGCATGGTACCCATCGCCTTGCAGTTGCTCAATAAACATTACCCAAATAAGCAAAAATGATAACAACTGCAGTTTATTAGGTACTTACTATATGAAGGTCACTGCGCTAAGTACTATACACACATATGCACACGAATTAATTTTGTCTTCAAAACTCTATGAGATAGTTATATAATAATCCCCATGTTACAGACAAGGAAACCAGGCCCTATAGAATTTAAACATCTTTCCCAATGTCACAGATCTAGTAAGTTACATATCTAATGAGTGACAGAGCCATAAACTGAAACCATGTCCTATTCCAGACTCCAGACACTACACAACTGTGCCTTCCTGAAGTGTAATGGTGGCATCAAACCAGAGCGTTGCCAAGGATCCCATCTCAGCATAACATTTTCCTACAGTTAAGAACCTTAAACATTAAATTAAGGAATTATGACCTAAATATAAAAGACTCCACTAAAGAAATCCACAGGACATCACACATGGCTCATGAAGGCTTTTATTGCTTTGTTTTCAGTGCATTTTCACTTTAAATATGAAAATATGAACTTCAGAATGCTAGCAAGAAGTAAATAAGCCTTTGCTCTATCCTTTTTAAGAGAAAACAGAAGATCCTCTCTAATAACAATAATAATGGTATTGGCATTATTCTACCCCAGCACTTCTCAAAGAAGATTAGCTCTCGGACATGCTCCAGGAAAAATAAATGGTCAAATAAATTTAGAAACTCTGTACCACGTAGTCTGCCTTCTGAAGATTCGCAATGAATGTATGTTAAGAACTTTTAGAAATCCTGCAGTTTGGGTTTAAAAGAAAGTTGTATATATTCCTTGAGTGTCCCACACGCCCTATGGAATACACTGCAGGGAACGCTGATTCCAGCCACATCTTTTTGACTTAAAATAAATGACCTGAAGCAGCACGGAAGACATCCTTGGCAAAGTACACGTGCTTTGAACTGAGCCATGTCCACTCATGGGCTCCCTGGTGTGGGCTCATTACTTCCATTTTCTTTGAGTATCAGAGGTATATTTTTACTACTTTACTTGCAAACCCTTGCGATGGTATAGCCTCATTTCTTCAAATTAGAGAGAAATTTTATGTAGTTGCAGAAAATTCCATTTTTATTCTTTATGCCAATTTTGTTATTATGCCAATCACAAAAGGATATGAAATTCTTGAAGGAGACGGTATAGAAGTTAAAATGGAAGAGAAGACACTAAAGCTCAGGGTAAAATTGGCATGATACCCTTTCAGAGCTATGTTCCAAATTTAGCTCTAACTTTCTAACAGCTGAAGCAAAGAGGGGAAAACATATTATGAGATGAATCATGTCTTTAAGAGGAAAACAAACCAGCTACCCAGGAGTAACATGGTTTTTCTTGGTTGAGAGACTCAAGAGCGATGTCACCTGTGGGATCTCACACAGGGGACCTTGCTGGGTGTGGCAGGGAAGGTCCTCAAACATATCTCACAGTAAAATCATCTGCTGTTGCTGACGACAGCCTGCACTGCAAGCCAAGAGCAGTGCAAATTCTGCAGTGCAATTCTGTTAGAGTGTTTCAACAAGGAACTGATAATTAGGATGGAGGCAGACAGTCCTCTGATGGCCTTCTTCATCCAAGAGAAAAGCTTCTTCTATCTGAAGCAGTGGGTGGACTGGAACATCTGCAAACTCTCCTTAGCAATTACGGTTTCTTGCAAGCAAGGTTTTGACAGGGATTGGACCAGAAAAAGATCAGGTACTCGAGGTTAGAAAATCTGTGTTGTTGGGTAAATGTAGACCCATAAGCTTTGACAATGAACACCGGACTGGGGTAGGGTGAGCATAACAGGCCAACTTCAGGAAATATTGGTACAGGCATAAGGGATATGAGCCCATGTGAAAAGACTCAAGACCTCCAGACACCTGGGGGAGTGGAGGAAGGGAAGTTCCACCCAGGGTGCAGAGTCTGTGCGGGGCGAACCTGTGCCCTTGGCAGCCCAACAATGTTGCTTACTGTGCACCGCTCATTTCTGGCTCAGCCCAATTACATTTCAGTGGCTTTCCAGCATTCCCTCTGCCCACACTGTCCAACTAAGCCCTTTGATCCAAACCAGCACAACTCACTTTCTGACAGCAGCATCACTGACAGTGTATAACGTGAAACCAAACCAAGCAGAGGAAAACAAGGGCAGGTGATTTTCTGGCCCTGAGAAATGCATGTTTCATAGCAGCCTGGCTATCCCGATGCCTTGCCAGCAGATACAAGCCCTGCTCAGGTAAATTTTCTCTGGCTTTTTCTATGCACCAGTTTGAGACACAGCTTTGAAGAAGAAAACTGCACCCTAAGTTATTTGGAATTCTCTTGATGGACAATTTACAGGGCACAGCCTGGGACTTGATATGCTTAACAAATCACTTAAAAGTGAGAGAATCAAGTCTTCAAAGCCAAAGAGATCAGCCTCACAGACTTTTCTTAACCTAGATAAGTATCCTTTTTTTTAAAGTTCAATTTCTTTGGTTGTTTTTTTTTTTAACTGAAGTATAGTCGACTTACACTATTGTGTTAATTTCTGGTATACAGCATAGTGATTCAGTTATACACACACACACACACACACACACACACATTCTTTTTCATTTTAGGCCATTACAAGGAATTGAATATAGTTCCCTGTGCTATACAGTAGGACCTTGTTCATCTATTTTATATATAGTAGTTAGCATCTGCAAATCCCAAACTCCCAATTTATCCCTCCCTGCCCCCTTCCCCCCTCAGTAACCACAATTTTGTTTTCTACGATTGTGAGTCTGTTTCTGTTTTGTAAACAAGTTCACTTGTGTCATTTTTTTTTAGATTCTGCATATAAGTGAGAGCATATGGTATTTTTCTTTCTCTTGCTGAATTACTTCACTTAGCAAGACAGTCTCCAGGTCCGTCCATGTTGCTGCAATGGCATTATTTTATTCCTTTTTTATGGCTGAGAAGTATTAGATGAGCATTTTCTAAGTTGTCTTACCTCTTCTCTGTCTCTATCAACTTCATTCTCAAGACAAGCAAACAGAAAATAATGTAAACTGTGAAGACTGACCCTGAGCCAGTTAGGTAACCGCAGTGCACTAAGAGAATGTATTATAGGGACCTAAAACTTTCCAAGACAACTGTCATCCAAGCTTTCAATTTGTTCCAGCCATCAATCTTACTTTTAGTGGCTTTGGTGCTTGTGGAACTGGGAGGTAGAGCCTCCAACTCTCTTGTCTCACAAGCTGAAAAGAAAACTCTCCAAGTTCATTTATATTTATATCATATTTATGAGGGATTTGAATATAGAGCTTTGATGAACAGAAAATGAATCCGATGGCATGTGTGAAAAGGTTAATGAGAGGCCGGCTGTATCAGCAAACAGAAGTTCACTATGTTGCTAGGAATGTCTTAATGTCACATTTTCATTAAAGAAATAATCATGAGTGTATCATGATTCATTTGCAATTTGGTGGCATTGAGGGAAAATTCATTATTTAGAGCAGCAATCACATCTGTGTTGCTTTTTCTCCAGCTCCTAGGGATTTATTTGACATTAGAAACGGAAAAGAACCAGACTGTCTATTGCCTTTATTTAAATAAGTGTGCATGAAAATAAATAAGCTAGCAAACGCCCTTTCCTAGGGGGAACATCTCTCATAATTAATCATCATTAAGCATTCTTCGGCAACCCCAGGCCTGACTGGTCGGTCACTCCTCACGGATATTTCACCTTGTTTTATTTTTCATGGTAAATTGTGATAAAAAATAAACCTTTGCCTCTTTTTTTTTTAAACTTCAATGACTTTTAATGACACTTTACTTGAATAATCCCTTCTGCTACTGTAATCTTTTCTTTATCCGATACTGCTCCATCTCCAAAATCTTATATTCCAAAATGCCACATTCTGACCACAAAATACTATCCCACCAGCCCTCAGATCCCTAACACTGAATACCTTTGCATTTAGACTTCATTTAGGTTTAAGTGGCTCAACTTCTCACTTCCCCTCTCCTAGTTTCATTTCCTTCTCCCAGGATTGGCTTAACCGACATTATTACTCCAACTCCTCACTGACTACCATCTTTAATTCCTTCACCCACTTAACGTTTTCCCTTGCACTTACCCTTCAGATTCCTTAATCCACAGACCATCTGTGTTCTCTGTTCCTCTCCCCAGACTATGGATCCCTTTTGAAAAAGATTACACCGTTCTATCAACAGGGACCGCTCACAGCTCCAGGCTCTGCAGTCGGCAGTACCACCCGACAATTCCTTGGCCTGAGCTAGTGAATTTCCCTCTTGCATTTCACCAAGGGGCTATTTCAATATTTCATTCCTATCTTAGAGGCCCTTATCCCATCCCCTATTTGCCATTCTCAGGAAACGAGCTTTCCTTTTACTTCACAGGAAAATAAAGAGCCCACTAGGCATAGATCCCCTCAACATCTTTCTCTTTCTCACCATTCCCAAATTCATCCACAGTCATGCTTCTCCCAACCTCAATCCCTGTCATGGTCGAGGACTAGACGTTCACTTTCCCGTCCATCAGTTGCATCTTCCTCCACATTCCTCCACATTCTTCCATTTCTCCGCCTGCTTCTTTGCTTGGCTGGATGGACTGAGTTGGAAAGAACACATTCTATTCATATTTTCTTTTACATGTGGAGTGAAGGGAGACTCTGGGCTAAAATTTGTAGCCCATTTCACATTACTCTCAACTGAATTGGCAGCTATATTGGCTTGCTAGAGCTGTCTTAACAAAATACCACAGACTGGGTGGTTTAAACAACAGAAAAATATTTTTTCACTGTTTAGGAGGCTAGGAGTCCAAGATCAAGATGTCAGCAGGGATGGCTTCTTCGGAGACTTCTTTCATTCCTTGTAGATGGCCGTCTTCTCTCTCTGTCTTCACGTGGCCTTTCCTCTGCACATCTCTGTACCTAAATGTCCTCTTCTCATAAGGACACCACTCATACAGGCTTAGCCCCCCACCCCAAATCTTCATTTCAGCTTAATTATCTCTTTAAAGATCCTACCTCAAAATACAGTCATTTCTAAGGTATTGGATGGGAGGACTTCAGCATATGACTTTGGGGGTGGACACAATCAGCCCACAACAGAAGATATATATGTAGAGCTGTAGGCTGAAAATCAGCATATTTCACCCTTTCCCTTCTCTTGAGATGTGTCTTCATTTGCATTCCTCACAAAAATGCCTGAAGAATTTCTAGTGAGCTAGTTTCTAAATCTTGGAGTCTTAATTTAACATTACACCAAGTCCTAAAATTAAAAACAAACAAACACCATGGAGTGTTTCACATGCTTACTGGAAAATAAAAGACACCTAGGTGGATGTCATTTTCTGGCAATCTCACTCATTAATTTATTTTATTTGCAAATGTATTAACAGTAGCCCTGTTTCCACCGAGGACTTGAGAGTCTACATCATTTCTTCATTCCTCCGAGTTGAGCTCCAAGAAAGAGCTGCCAGAAGGGGTCCACTCGGAAATTATGGCTGGAGCTCCTTTGCTTTGTGCATCAAGCTTGCCGCTCTGCAACCCGCCAGGCCCGCCGCCAGCAGGGGGCTACATTCCCAGCTCTTCTTGCCTTGCCTAGCAGCAGCCTCTCTGGCAAGAAGCCCCTCTGGTCTCTGAATAGCATATTGGAGGCAATCCCTTGCCTGCTGGCACTGTAACAATAGTGGTGAGAACCACACCTTACAGCTGCAAAGCCCCAAAGTTCTTTCCCTGCTCCTCTGGTTTACTTGGCACTCCCTTCCAGCAGCTTTTGGTGACTTCTATGCATACGCACACGCACGCGCGTGCACACACACACATATACACCTCAGACAGGGAAGGATGGTCAGCCAGTGTCTTCCCCTCAAAGAACAGACACTGCAATTTCCCTGGGACTTTAAAAGCATCTCCCTTTTGACTTTTCAATGGAGTCGATTGAGGCCATAATCACCATGTTATCAGGAATAAGTACCTGCTTCATCTTCACCAAAGAACTCAGTCCAGAGGTCCTAGCCTAGAAGTAGGAGAAGGGGAAGAACAGCTCATGCTTTCCTCATTTTATAGCTGAAAGAACTAAGAAGAATGTTAGGAGTCAAAAGAGAGACTGACACATAAAGGATCAGGCCGAGCTGGTACCCACTCCCATGCTGAATTCTTGCCACTGACTTGGGACAGCTCATCCAAACTCATCCAAGGCTGCCCTCCAGCCCTGCGAAAGGAGACATATCAATGGAATGAGAACTTTCTCAAATGTAAGCGGAAGATATTAGCAATATTTCTTGCATTTTCTCTATGAGATTACCAAATTTAAAAAGTATTGACTTTAAAGAGATAACATGAGAAAACAAAGTGGCAAAATTGACAGAAACCCATTCTTCCTCCACGATAACTTACTTTAATTTTACGAAACTCTTAGGCAAGATAGAAATGCACCAGCTTCTGGAAATATGGAGTGACACTGAAGAGACATGTCTGAAAGCTATCCATCCCTTTGAATACCTGTGAACTTGGTCCTAGGCTGTTGATTTCGATTTCTCGTTTTCTATCCACTTGTCCTTTATGTGAATTTGAAGAGAAGCTATTTCGTTCAGTGCTACCATAAACAGTCATACTTGGAAACATCTAAGCATAGATTCTTTTTATACAAGTTCCCTGCCCCCACAGCCAAGGGCATTTCACAGGAATGCATTGTTGGGGCCTGGATAATGGGGACCCCTTAGCCAGATACGAAGATTGCTAACAGCAACATAAAGGTGAACGCGCACAGAAAACATAAGGCAGAGAGGGACAATCTTTGCCAGATGTAATTTGCGTGAGCAGCTCCTCGGGGGATGGCAGGCCCTTGAAAATATGCAGAAAGAGCAAGCAGGCTTCTTGCCATAAGGAACAGAGGTGCAGCAGCCCAGGCATGTGACGAGGCAGCCGGCTGGAGGAGGGCCTTTTTCTGTCCCAAGTCCAGAAGCTTTTCCCAAAGACTTTGCCCCACTCCCACCACACACCCACAGACACTGAGGGCAACAGATTCCCCAGGTCAGCTCAGCCTTAGCAAGGGCAGTGGAGTTTGACCAAACCCTGACAAAACTCACATGGGTAAAGGAGATGACAAGAAAATGCAGTGAGAAGGGTATGTGTAAACAGTCATGTTCAAGAGCTCATGCTCTGCAAAAAGACAAGCCTTTGCAGAAAAGGAAAAAGAAACACTTTCCAGCAGGCTTACTATTTTTAGTGGCACAGAAAAATATTTACTGTGTTCAATCACCAAGTCTATTGAAGGCAATTTACGTGCATTAAAAAATAAGCTCGTCATTTGAAATTGTAATGAGAGACATCGCGCCTATGCACGCAGATGTGATTGCACAGAAGGCTGCCAGATCTGGAAGAATCCAAACACTCCCTGCCTTGTCCTGGGGAGCTCCCTACTATTTACAGCTGTGTGGAGTCTTTATTCAGCATCCTTTAGCTTGTCAGACACCACCTGCTGTTCATTTCCAAATGGAAAACCTGAATGGACACAGCAGCATTGTTACATGTTTCAGTGCCATCTGAGTACAGCGTGGGCGCTGGGGAGCACAGTTCATTATACACCTGCCATTCATTTGATCATTGTTTAATCTTGGTTATGCACTCAAGGTGTCTCGACGAGGTCCTCCTGTAAAGATGATGAAGTCTCTCTAACCAGAGAAACAATATAAGTAAGTGAAGCTCAACTTCTTTGCAACCAAGGTGTCTGTAAATTCCAAACAAACACATGACACAGAATATTTTTAAGAAGCTCCACACAACCATGGCATCTAGGATGGGTTTTGCTCTTTGTCAGGTGTCATTACTGAAGGGTCTATTCTACAAGGAAACAGGAAGGAAACGCACAGTTTGCTAGGCAGAAAACGGTGCTAGATGTCTCCAGATGTTTCCATATGTCCCTTGGGAAGCAAAATCCGTCCTGGTTGAACTGATGAAGCCTTTTAGGAAACCTTTTACTTCTTAACATGGGGGTTCTTTTGTTAGGTTTCACAACATAACTAACGGCTTCATACAAAGACACAAAACTATTGGTTTCCTTCATGTGACTTCAGTCTTTACCAAACTATCCTATTCCAGCCAACCTTCCTCCTTACATTCACTTAATATTTTTATAGACATAGCATTCCATTTAAGCCCTGAAAAATACAAAAGTAAGTAAAATATAGTCCTTTCCCTAAAGGAGTTAGGAACTTCCAGTGGGAAACAGATTTTTAAACAAAGACAAAAGGAAGTTCAAATGCCCTGCAAAACTTGCTATATTACCATTCTTCCAGATTCCCTCTCCTTTTGGCCCCTCACCTCGTCTGTATGACTTACGACTTTGTCCCACTCTGGGCTTGATTAAGAAGTTTTGAACATGCAGCATTTTAGCATTCCAGCATTCCGTCACCATCATCCATCCACCCAAAACTTGTGGTTGCCAAGGATGCAGGGGGTGGGAAGGGACAGAATGGGATTTCAGAATTTGTAGATACTGACAGGCATATGCAGAATAGATAAACAAGACCATACTCTATAGCACAGGGAAATACATACAAGATCTTGTGGTAGCTCACAGCAGAGAAAAAAATGTGACAATGAATATATGTATGTTCATGTATAACTGAAAAATTGTGCTCTACATTGGAATTTGACACAACATTGTAAAATGACTATAACTCAATAAAAAAGAAAGAAGAAGAACATGTAGGCTCACACAGGCACCTCTTATCTGTGTAGCCTGCTGTTGTCTACAGCAGTGTAACCTAATAAACTCTTTTTCTGTTTTCAGAAAAAGAAAGAAAGAAAAAAAGAACATGTAGAAATCCAAGAAGTAGGAGAAAGAGATCAGATTTTAACATTTTCATATTCATTTTGCATTTTTATTCCAGCTTGTGGTGTGATAAAGGATCAAAAACCTGGATGTGTGAAACCTGATTTTCAGTCTATCTATAAAAGTCTGGGAAAAAGACATTTTTACCTGCATAACAAGACCAATTACGGACAACAACCATTCCTAACGACTATCAATTCAGTTAGTAAATGGAAAAAAGAACCGTAAGCTCTTACCACTCCTTACCTTTCCAGAAACAATAACTTATCAATATTGGTTTTAATGAATTTGGAGTTAGCACCCTGCTTCCAGCCTCAATCCAACAGCGAGTGAATGCTCTACAGGACAATGCCCTTACTTGACGCTGATAAAATCCAAAGATCACTTTTCTGCCTCATTTTATTTTCCCTCAGCAGCATTTTGCAGAGTTCTTCACACTTTCTCCTTTTTCAACCCTTGTGACATGACACTCTCCTGGTTTTCTTATTCCCTCAGTGGCCTCAGCCTTTTAGTCTACTTTGTTGTCTCCGCCTGTTCCTCAGGTCTGCCTCTAAATATCAGAACTCCACAGGGCATCATGCCTGGATTCTCTTCCATCTGCTCTCTCTACCTTTTCCCTCTGTGATTTCATGGGTTTAAATCATGGACATTGAGGGTGGCTTCTCAAACTGGTTTCACACCAGATACTTTGTCTAAGTCAATAGCAGAAATCCCAGGATCGTTGCCTGTGATTGGTTCAGGGATGGGCAGGCTTAAGCCAATTTGGACCAATAAGGTATAAGCAAAGGTTTGCTGGGGGCTCCTGGGCAAGAAGCCCTTTTTGTTCTTAAGTAAGAGCCATAGTTAGCCAATCATAGTGTCTGTCTGTCTGTCTGTCTGTCTCTCTTCCCCCTTTCACATATGAATGAGGAAGCTCACAGCTCTGATGTCAGCTACATGAAACCAACTTACGGATATAGAAGACACTGGTGCAGAACAACAAAGAGAAGGAAATATTTGGGTCTTTGAAAATGTCATTGAAGTGTTGGACAAACCAAACCAGAAGCCTGACCTATGTCTGGGCTTCCTCTTGAAACAGAGCAGGACCATATGGGGCCTTCCCAGGACACACCCTCTCCATGTCCTCCACCTGCATCTTGTCTGTAGAAAAACTTGAGCCAAAGAATAAACTTTATCACAGAAGTGAGAAAATGCAGAAGCAAATGAAAACAGTCAAACAAGACTAAATAACAATTTAGTCATTAAGCAAAATCAAGGACCTTTAGTTCCTCCTCAAGGGCTATAGATAATATTCTGAACTACATCCTTTGAGCTGTTTTGTAGATACTGAAACCCCTACTGGGTGGAAGAAGTTAACTACATGATGACCAGACTGTAGCCATGACATAAGCTGCCCCATCTTGCACAATTCTGAGAACTGGCCTCAAAGGCACTGGAACAAACTGACCCTAGAACTGAAGATTAACTATACTTAAAACAATCTAGATGACACTGATTAGACCATTCATGACCAATTTCAAGATGACTGTCAGAGCTGACTGTACTGTTCTGCATGTAGCCCCCTCCCTCTGACTATATACCTCTGAAACTCCCCCTTTAAAAGCTCTTGTCCCCTGATCAGCAGAGGGAGTTGGCTTTTGGACATGAGTCTTCCTTCTCCCTTGGTTGCCAGCCTCTGGAATAAAGCAACCTTTCCTTTCCTACCAACACCTGCCTCTTGAGTAGTGGCTTATGAGTGATGAGCAACCAGACCTGAGTTTGGTAACACTCCTACATATCATTATCACTTAAACTAGTTTTTGAGTTTCCTGCTACATGCAGCAGGAAATATTGTAATTGATACAATCACCTACATGCAGATAACTCTGAAATTTTTATCTCAGCCATCACATCTGCCCTATAATCCAGATCCATACATATAACCGTCTATTTAACATCTCCACCTGGGTATGTAATAGTCATTCAAAACTTGTCCAAAATAGAGCTCCTGATTATCTCTTTTCCTCCTAATCTGCTCTCTCCTGGGCTTTCATATCTCTGTAAGTGTTACCTTGTACTCAGGCCAAACCAGATGGAGTTGCCTCATGTTACCTTTTTCCCTGACCCCATATCTAATCCATCTACCAGGTCTGTCCACCCTACCTACAAAAAAACCCCAAAACTTTATACTTTTCTCCTCTCCTTCTAACCCCTAAGCCAAGCAACTACTTCCCTCACTTGGACTCGGGCACTGGCCTCCTAACTGCCCTCCTCCTGCCTCTCTTCTCCCTGCTATAATCTCCTCACAGAAGCCGGAGCAATTGTGTCAAACAGAAAATCAGATCATTCTCTTTCCTCTTCCAAATCCTCGATGACTCTTCACCAAACCTAGAATAAGACTTAAATTCTTCACCTCTGCCTAAAAGGCCCTCCATGTGCTGCCCTCACGCTGCTTGTTTGCAAGGCCCTTCCTGCACCCTCCTGTGCATCCCTCGAGCCAAGCTCATCCCCACCCCACAGTGCTGCACTTGTTTTTCTCCCTGCTAGGAACCCCACTCTCCCAAACCGTCATGTGGCTGGCTTCTCTCACGATGTCTGTCTCAAATCAAATAACACCCCCCCAGGGAGTCCTTCACTGGCCAATGCAGTCACTGTCACCCCACCTGGGTGTACCGTCCTCCCTTTCTGGCTTACTGCCTTTCCTGTGTGGCTCTGCTTACCAGACAACAAGCCTTAAAAGGACAGAAATCCTGTCAGCCTTGTTCACTGAGGTGTCTCCACATCCTAGAACAGTGCCCACTGCATGAGAGGCAGTAAAGAAATTTTGCTAACTTGGTTGAATAAGTGGATGGGTGCATCTAAGGGAGGACAGACAGATTATGGAGACACACTCTTTTGCTTTGTTAACTATCTAATTTTCCTCCAAAGACATTCACAAAAACCATCTTAGGAGAGCGCAAACAGTGAAATCAGACTCTCTGAATTTGAAGGCTCATTAGGATTGAACCCGCTGAGGATGTAGGGCAAGACAAACTCCCTGTGTCTCTTTTCTCCTATGTGAAATGAGTTAACAATAGTATCCACTTCAGAGGATTATTATGAGAACAAAATGGAGTAATATTTGAAAAGGGCTTTGTGCAAGGTCTGGCACATAATAAATACTATATAAGTTTGGCTATCATTTGATACTACTATAATCATTCCAGAGCACCTCTCTAGAGAAGGAGCAGGTAAACTATGACCCAGGTGACAAATTCAGTCCCTCATCTGCCTTGTAAATAAAGTATTACTGGAACTCAGTCACACCCATTCATTTTTGTCTTGTCTATGGCTGTTTTTGCTGTATAATGGCAGAGCTGATTAGTCCCAGCAGAAAGGCAGTAATGCCCACAAAGCTTAAAATATGTACATTCTGGTTCTTTATAGAAAGTTCGCCAGCCCTTATTTTTGCGCATACCCCAAGGGTTTAGATAAATTACAAGACAGTAATGATGACTCTTTACAGATATGTTTTGCTGAATTTTTTAAAAAAATAGCCCTTAACATCTAGACCCTGGTTTGATCTCCTGAATCTCCAGTTGTCTGATGGCTATGTGAAAGCAAAAGGCAAAGCTGTAAGTGCCCAAGGGCAATGCCAGCTGCTATGCCTACAGGAGACTGACTAGGAAGTCACATGACCACAGAGAAAGTGCTAATAGTCGTGCCAACTTTCCCCCTTTCAATTGAGAGACAGAATCTCAGTAACTACTTATGGTTCACTGTGCAACAACCCATAAAAAAGGGTTTATAAGGAATTTCTTAAGCTTAAAAATGAAATGCTTGTGCAGATCTTGATTAATCAAAGTTTTCAGTATCAGCATCCAAGCTATGCCTCCAATTTCTTGTGACAAACATGGTAGGCTTTAGCTTATGCAAAACCCAGCTCAGTGCTGACCCCATTCTCCTTTGCCTGCCTCTACTGTAGAGACTGGAAAATAAAACAAAACAAAATAATCTCCCAGCTTCTCTTTCAATGAGAGATATTTATATACCACAGCCCTGGACAAAAAAGATGTAAATGGAAATCTGTTGGCATCGCCTTTCCAATCTTTTTGTCTTGAATACAGACATAGCACCTAAAACGGCCACAACTAGCTTGTGACCATGAGGGAACAGAGACAGCAGTTAGAACAGTTTTGAGCATTTAATCTAAACCAACATCAGCGGTGCCTACCTTTGCCCTGAGCTTGTGAGAAGAACAAGCCACTCTTTATGTAACTCACGGTCACTGTGTTTTCTGTTACTTCGAATAAAAGCCTCTTCCTAAATGACGTATTTCCCAAACTGAAAACTGGGGGACTAGTGAAAGGCAACGTGTTATAAGAGAAAATGTACAGGAGTCAAAAGAACTGGACTCAAGTTCTGACCCTTCCATTTATTAACAAAGGGACTAGACAGCATTACGAACACTTGCCTACTCTGTAGTTCCAACTGTGTATCCACCTCTCATGGTTGTTTAAGGCTCAAGTCAGCAAACACATGTGAACATGCTTACGACAAAATTATGCAGCGTATGATTAAAGACATGCCTCCAAGGAAAATGATTTCAAATTTTAACCCCACAAATTCAATACCCCAATACTGAGAAATACTTTATTTTATTAATTTCAGTTTATTTTATATTCTCTCCCTTAAGAATTTACCTGGGTCATCAGTAGGAGTAGCTGGTCAGAGAAACTAAAAGCCTCTGCTGGTTGAAAGAAAAAGAAGTGAATGTTTAAATAAGGGCTAATTACACTTGGGCAGTGTTTCGAGCAAGGCTTTGCCTGCTTTGAATTAGACCATGGCCCTGACTACTTCATGTGGAATCTGCTTCACCATTTTTAGAGATAAAATGTTAGCGTTTTCTTTTAATGTATGAAAAGGAAAAGCACATTAATAGATATAGCATTACGGTGGCCAGGAGAAATTATGTAGAATTCTCCCAACTCTCACAGAAAATACACACTTACATTAAAAACAAAAACAAAAACACCACTCAAGACATAAGGCTGTATTTAAAGAAAATACTGTTTTCAAGTGCTCATTTAACCAGAAGTACACATTCCCAATTACCAGATGAGACAATTTAGGGGGAAAAAAAATCTGTTCCTAATCCTTATTCTATGTGTTAATTCACGATGTATACTTTATCTATACAAATTTTAACATGTCAAGGATTTTTATATTTGAATATCTAAACATCCATGTTGTAACAAACCAGCTTAAGAAATAGAACAAAAAGAACTTCAGCTTCCCCTGTGTGCTCTTTCCCAATCTAATTTCCTTCCCTCCCTATCAGAGGCAAACTCCATCCTGCCTGTTTGTTAATCATCTCTTCGCTTTTCTTTATGGTTTTACCACAAATGTGTGTGTGCTATGCATACCTGCATCTGTGTGTGTATGTGTGTTTATCCCTAAAAGAAATCATTCAGTTTTGCTTGTTTTTGAACTTGACTTATGCAGAAGCATACTGTATATATGCTTAACACTGTTTCTTTTATAGTCATCCATGTTGCTACATATAGCTACATTTCATCCACTTCTACTGCTATATAGTATTTTATTTATACATCTAATTTATTTTTGTGCATTTTGTATTGAAATATAGCTGACAGGCAGTATTGTTAGTTTCAGGTGTACTACATAGGGAGTTGACATCTGTATACATTATTAAATGATCACCATGATAAGTCTAGTAACCATCTGTCCCCATACAAAGTTATTACAACATTATTGACCCTATATTACATCTCCATGGCTCATTTATTTTATAACTGGAGGTTTGTACGCCTTAATCCAAGCCACCTATTTCACTCAACTCCCTTACTCCATCCCCTCTGGCAACTACCCATTTGTTCTCTGTATCTATGAGTCTGTTTTGTTTTCTTTGTTTGTTTGTTTCGTTTTTAGATTCCATATAGAAGTGCAGCCCCTGACTTATGTACCGCCGGCTTCCTCACATCCTTGAGATCTTTGCTAGTGTCGCTTTCTCAGCAAGACTTTCCCTGACAACCCAATTTAAAATCGCAGCCTGTGGATATTTCCAACCATTTTTCCCACCTGGTTTTCCCTTATTGCACTTCTCATCCTTGTACACTGATATGAGCTGAATTACAACATCCTCAAATTCACATGTTGAAGTGCTAACCCTCCTACCTCAGAATGTGACTGTATTTGGAAACAGACTTTAATGAGATAAATGAATTATGTGAGCCATTAGGATGGGCCCTATTCCAATATAAGCGGTGTCCTTGTAAAAAGAGAAAATCTGGACACAGAGATGCACAGAAGGAAGACGATGTAAAGACACAGGGAGAAGACAGTGGTCTGCAATCCAAGGAGCGAGGCCTCACAAGAAACCTGCCCTGCTGGCACCCTGATCCCGGACTTCGGGCCTTTGGAACTGTGACGAAATACATTTCTGTTATTTAAGCTCCCCAGTCTGTGGCCCTTTGTCATGGCAGCCCTAGCAAACTAACACAGGCATACTATACTTTTATTTGTTTATAAGTCAGAAAAGTACCAAAGCAAACCACAGATCGCTGATGCGCTCCTGCGCCCGTGGAGAATGCAGAGCAACGATAGTGGCATCTTCTTCTTATTCTTGATCATAAAATGCATGAATACTTTCTGTTTTCATTACATGTTATACTTCATGTTTGACCATTCCAACACCTCTAGTTCTTGCATATCTGCTTCTGTACGTCTTTGCTACTGCTGTTTCTCACTCACAGTGGCTTACTTCCTCGTGCCTATAGGGATTTTATAAATCATGAGTTCATTTGACTTGGAACATCATCCGTGGAATTTCTTGAGGCCCTGTTTAAAGTGCAGACCTTCAGGGAGGGTTTGTTTGGCTTCTACTTGCCACCCGGAGGCCACACCAGCCAGGCCATCTCACATTAAACACACTGCTGGGGGTGTTCTGGCGCCTACAGGATAGTGTGAATTCAAACCACTGTCCTGCGTGAGTGCGAGCTAACGGGGGAATTATCAGAGGACACAGTTTTCTTTCAGTCTGTTCCGCCCTGAGGCAGAACTAAACAGGTGCATAGCCACAACACCTCAGGGGCAGACAATTTTCTGGCACCCTCTGAGTGTATTATCTTTTAGGGATTCTGAGTTTATGTGCAAACTCTGATCTAACCCCCTAACCTGCGTGGGACCCTAAGCTTTGTTTCCCTCTGGCACACATGTGGACTCTTGAAACCCACGCTGCAGACCACCTTCAATCAGCAGAGACCCCAGGTCAGGGCTTCATTCTGCGGAGACAATCTTCTTTACCACCCCGAACCCAAAGAATTCCATTATTCTGCTTCCAAGTCAACTGCTTATAAAATGTGTGTGTGGGTGTGGGTGGATGTGTGTGTGTTTATTTCTTCACAGTTCTAAAAGCATGAAGTGTGGGATCAGGGCTCTCTTCCTCTCGTTTAGAAAGAACAATACATAGCTACTTTTAACTTTAAATATCGTACTGGGAATTTTTAGATCTGTATCAGGAAAGATTTCTCCAATCATCTAATCCATTCTACCACTATAAATAGAAATTGTAAATATACACAGAGTTGAGCCTCACCAAGACCTACTGAGGCACAATTTCAAGAGTGTAACCTGCAAATCAACATTTTCGCAAGTTCCCAGCTCATTCTAATGCAGCTGACCCACCAACTGGGGATCTGGAATCATCTCCTGAATGTGTGTCTTTTATTCAGTGTGAAGCTTCCAATTTAAGGGAAAAGTTTAGCCATGCCTTTCGTATACAGAGAAGGTGTGATGCAGTAGATTTGAAACCCGTTTTGAAGGCATTAAATGCCTGTGTTTCTCTGTTATCACTGGTTCAACATCACTGCTTTTAAAACAAAGTTACTGCGCTCATAATATTGGTACCCTGAGAAATCCTCTTTGTGTCTCCCCTTATATGTCATAAAAGTGGTTATATGAGTAATGTGTACAAGGTGGTTTTGGGGTTTTGGGGCCTGCTGAGATCATTTAAATTAATTCTGCACAACTGGAGTTTTAGAAAATGCAATATATGTTTCAGGTTTTTGCTGAAAGTCAGTTTCCTCCCTGACTTCTTCAGGAGCCTTAAACGTTTACTAAAACTTTTAAGGAGTAAATCCTGTTCCTGAGCAATGACTAGGATTAGGCTGGCTAACCTTGCTAACGGTGGGTTATTTTCTCATACAGCAGGATGTAAACAGGCCATGTGCTTTTTCCAAGTTTTGCTAATTAGAATTCCTTTAAATAGTTATTCCTTGGAATTTTAGGCAGACTCTTTGTAAGTTAACAAATGTGACAGTGACTTATCACTATAGCTAATTTGTCTCTTCCCTTTCAAATAGATGATATTTTCTTAATAAGCAGTTTTTCATTTATTTTTTTCAATGGACATTAGTTTATATCTGCTATGTGCTAGATATTATTGTGTATCTGCTATCTGCTAGGCAATGTCACACTTATTACTCCTGCCAAAGCTTTCCACGGCCATCAAATGCTGAGTGTTTAAATACTGTACATAGTTTCTGAGATGGAAACGAGGACTGTGCTCCAGAACAAATTTTAGATCTATGAGAAACCAGTCCTCACATTCTGCTAAACCACTATTATGCAATGTGCCTTCTGGGAGTTTGGCTGGGACCCATGGGCATTACAACCAGTCTTAATAAAGGAGGAAAAAAAATGATAGTGTCTACTGGAGTGTTGGGAAGAGGGAAAAACCAAGCTCCATAGCAAAGCCCTATGATGAGAACCAAGTAAGTCCCTCCCAGAGCCTTTAAAAAAAAAGGAAAGAAATAAAAATACTATTTCTGTGTGTAGAGAGAATAGAAAAGTGTCCTAGACTGAAGTGGTTTGAGGTAATTTTTGAAAAGAGACAAAATTCACTCCTTTCCCTTGGCTCATGAGAAAGTGTAAACTCCTTAAACAGGCTTGGATTTGAAACTATGCATAGACTTCCTCCCACAGTAAGAGGCCTACGCAAAGATTCATAGACAGACTAAGTGGGAACACTTTAATTTGAAACGATACCACTCACATTAACTACTGGAAAGACCCACGGAGTTAACTTGGCCAAGGGATCAGTAAGTGCTGCTTCACGGAAATGCTCCTCCTGGGAGTGCTCACAACTGCCTCTTGTTGCTTTAGAAAAGCCGTCCCAGTCCATCCACTTGCAGACTTCTTGACATGGACCAACAGGATGTATGTCACAGATTATCCCGCTTCATTTCTTTTATTTTTCAAATTTAAAAATATCCATCTCTAGCACCCACCCCATCAGCATCACAGATGAACAGAAAGTTTCCCCCTTTCAGAGGTTTCCCCTCTCCCTGCCTAGTTATTCTAGCGCCTTGGAAGATTACTCAGAATCCTTAACCCAAACCTTCACACTGAGAAAACGAAACTCCGCTCCGCCCACCAGCGAGTTTCATCTCTCAGTTGATGTTGCTCCTGTGGCCACCACGCAAGGTCGCTACTGAAAGTCACACAACCTGGAAGGCCTTTGCCCACTGTCTTATGACTCCGCTGCTGGCTCAGAGGCTTGCACAGGCCAGCCTGGTTTGCCAAGGGAAGCAGATTCTGTTCCCCCAAGCTTAACCCCTTGACGTCCGAGGTCTCTGTTCTTTAGCTATGGTAACACAGCCAGCCGGGGTTTCTGAAGCAACGCCAAGGTGGGTAGAGAAAACCTTTCAGTCAACATCAGCCTTTCATCTGGACCTGTAAGTCCTGATATGGGAGCTGCACTGAGAAGTCAAGCTTTCTCTTTTCGTGGTGAGTTTCCCTTGGGCTAAGAAGGGAGAGTGACATCCTAGAGCCATCTAATCCCCCAGAGAGCTGCTAATAACAGCGAGCCTCAAAACACAGGATCACAGCTTAAAGTCTCTGTGGCCGTTGTCAAGCCTTACCATAAAAAGTCATGTTATTTCTTTCCTCCAGGATAGTTATCCTCAGGACAAAGCTATTTTGAGGTAGCTTTTCTCCATCTAGTCAGAGAAGTGAGTTGAATAGTTAAGTGGCATTCCTTCCAGAAAAGAAATGTCAAACCCCCATCTAACCAGGCATTGTACTAGATGTTCATTTGAGTGCTCACCGCAAACTCACATGTTTTTGCAAACAGCATCTCCCTTTTCGTTTCCTTGTAAGTTGTAAAGAAAGGAAGTGCTTGCAGCTAAAATACTGCTGTCCTCTGTTGGCAAATGTCTTGATTTTTTTTCTACTTGCTTTGAACAAGAGTGGCATAGTTTATTCTTTGAATATGGACAATTCTCAATGGTTCCGTTCCTGACAGAAAGAAAATAGCTTACTCATAGTTAGCCTGGAAGAAAATCTAAATATTATCAGAAGTCTCTGTTAATTGAAGCAAAAGAAAAAAAATTAGCAGATATGAATTCTATCAAATCGTGCAGGCTAATTATTCTCTACCTTTGAAGAAGTGCAAAGGTCAAAAGGCTAATACGTAGCTTAATGAGGAAAGTTATGTAAATTAGCCCAAATCAAGCACATCACAAAACCCCCATAATCCGTAAAATATGTAGTTCAGTAGCAAATCAAGTGAGGCTTCCAGCTATTTGATCAGTAGAAAAAGAAAGAGGAGGAAAACCCAGAGAACCCAGGACACTGGTAGATGTTATATCTCAGGCAAAGTTGATTTTAATATGTCAATAACAAAGTAAAATATAGCACTGGAAAACGACCATAAACTCAAGAAATCAATGGAGCTGATTTGGGAGAAATCATTAGACTGTAAGAACCATGAAGGCAGGGTGCTTTTTGCTCACTGATACAGGAACACTGTCACTTAGAACAATATTGGATATGTTATAGATCCTCAATATACATTTGTGAATAAATATTGAATTAATTACTGGATCAAAAAATGTTATGAGAAAAACACGACAATACAAGACTTGAGAAAACAAAGCTACATATTACAACTTCATGTATTTCTTCTTAAACTTATTTTATATCCAGTGTTAGCAATCTTCCACTCTTTACAAAAATCAAAACAAAAAAACTAGAAAAAAATAGCACTGAAACAAAAGTAGCTTTATTAAAAATCAGCAATAATAAATTCTTTGTGCTTACAAAAATATGTATTTTAAGGTAATTCTTTTTTCTTTTAACCCTGGTAATATTAAATACCTCTCCCACATATTTGGAAACATGTTATTATCCACTCTTCAGAGATGAGACTGGAGCACAAAGAAATGCGGATTTTTCAAGAGTCACCATGAAGTAAAACTCAAACACAATTGATTTTCAGGTAAGAGGCTACCTATTTCAAAGTCGTATTTTACTATTACCAAGCATTTCCTTACCATTTCTTGCATTAACACCACTCTAAAATGACTTCTTTGTATCTATCTCTACACAGTAAAAATTCTGTCATTGTTCTTTATCCCTCAGATTTTGCCACTCTTTAAAAATGTTCCCCTTATAGTCCCCTTTGGAAACATAGTATATACGAGAAATAACTTTTGTCATAGTTACTATTCACCATATGGCAGAAGAACTTAAGGCAGCTGACAATATTGCATATGCTATGAAAAAAATAGATTGCTATTAAAAAAATACAAGTGGGTAAGAAAATGAAGGCAGGCAGAAAATGAGGTGTGGAAGATGAGAGCAAGGATGAAGTGACTACACAAAATGCAAACAATGAGGTTTGTGCCTTTAGTCCTTCGTCACTTTTTTCCGAAGGTTTCCAGCAACCAAGACAAGGCGGAAAATGTAACCATAGAATTCTTTATGCAAGAGACAAACCAGTTAAACTGGCCAAGAAGAGCGTTCTGGGTACTGAGAACAAAGAAATATATCATCCATTTATCCCCAGTAATAAGGATGATGCCTATTGTTATAAACAACACCCTCAACGACATTTCTCCAGGAAATGGAATGATGATGGGATGCGGACTTTTTTAGACATCCTGCAATATGAGGGCTCGCTACCACAAAAAGGGCAATTCAGGAAAGCAATGTGGATGAGAGTAGCAAATGATGAGGTCCAGGCACTCTGATCAGTGGCTTAACCCAGAAATTGATTTTAGCATGTTTTGTGTAGTAGAAAGGCCACAAATCCTTCAGCCAATCTCCACAAATGCTGTTTAATGAGCTTCGATAAGAACTAAGGGCTGTGTGTTCAAAACTTCTTCTCTGATCAGGACCAAGAATGTAACTGTTTGGTGCTGCCAGATCCCGATGAGTATGGAATCACATGCAGGGACCCACACCAAATAAAACTACAGAGTCCCTTGTTCAAAATGCTTAAGAATTTCAAGATGGCTACAATATTAAAACAAGCACAAGGCCCTTCTGAAGGCGGGGCCGTGTGTGATCGCATAGATCACACACCTGCGAAACCAACTCTGACCACATGCTTCCACAGCTAGTCGGATTATTCTAGGACATGCTAGGCAAGAGCACCCTCCTTCCCACAGAGCTTCCCTCTTACCAAGGTCCTCCCAGTCTAAGTCACAGATGAGTCAACAGTCATGGCATCCAGAGTTCCGTGACACACACATGGCAGCATGTTAAGCCTGGACAATCACAGAATTAGATACTATAAAATGCCTAGCTTGACCATTAAGATATATATATACACACACGTATGTAGAGCACCTGTTAAATGTTTACGCTTGAGCAATGAAACCTCCTCGTACACACTCCAAAATGAACTGCTTACATAATGTACCCTGGGTAACCAGATAAGATACTTTGTTGAACAGAGTTAATTATAATCCAGTTAATACTAGAAGATGTCTAACTGATCATGATAACTTTACTTTTGAGGTACTTCCTTCTGACAACTAAGAGACAGCAGGGCTCACTGCTTATTGGAGCCCTTCTTGGGCTGTGATTAGAGACAGTGCATTTGTAAGTAAAAGGATGTAGAATCTTTTATCTCTTACTCTCTTTAAAGGGGGGGGTGTATGCAGCACATTCAAAACAGTCAAGTCAAAAGAAGAACTGAGGCAAGTCTGCTTTATCCACGTAGACGGAACACTCATTTTTCTTCCCTCTTGAGCTTTCTTAAAGAATGTATTCCACCCAGAGGAGCAGCCCTACCAGCTCCTGCCAGCCAACTGGTGTTCGTGGAGGATATATTATTATTGTTGTTGTTGTTGTTGTTGTTGTTGTTAATTACTATTACCTTAGGATACAGGGTATATTATATATTTCTCAATGGCTTAAACAAAGAAAGAATATTTTAAACTCTCATTACAGGAAGTCCAGAGGTAGGGCACATTCTGGGTTGATTCACAGACTCAAGGATTTCATCAAAGACTCAGGATTTTTCTCTCTCAGAGATGCTCCCTTCTCATGTTGCCTTCATCCTCAGGTCACTAGTAAGATGGCTGCTGTAGTTCCAGGCAACACAAGCAGACACAACAGTACAGAGAGGACATTGCATCTTTATGAACTATTCCCAAAAGCCCTCTAGAAGATGCCCCTCAGGTCTCACTGACCAGAATTGGGTAACATATCCATTCCTAAACAGATCCCAGGCAAGGGGAAGAGAATTACCATGATCAGCTGCACTGGGCAGTTGGCTGCAATGATCGCTGCCTGGGCCCGGGGCCACTGCTACACAGACCAGGTCTGGACACAAGACCTAAGAGTAACCAATCCATAGGCATGGTTGAGCCCCTGAGATTTTTGTTCTCAAAAATTTGAACTAAGGGGCATGGAGCCTAAGGGAGTTGAGAGCAAGCTCATATTAATGGCAGAATACTACATTGAAATTCCTTGAACTTGAGCTGCTGAGGTCCTCAGAGCCACCTGAGTCTCACCTATCCTGGACCCTGGACACCCAGTTTGTCTTGATTTCTGTAAAACTCCTTGTTATAATTTAGCTAGTAAATAGGTATAGTTTCCTTGCAAATAGAATGCTGTGTTTAAGATAGCCTTATGCGGAATTGAGATTCTAGAGTCCAAACCACCTTATGGTCGTATTACAGTACAGCTTCTGTCTATGCTTCAAATGTGACCAACTATGCTAATTTGCTGGAGAGTGAGGAGTTTCCTGGGACCCAGGGCTTTCAGTGCTAAAATCTGGAACCATTGGTCACCCCAGCTTCAGTAATAGGGTTTATACCAAATTCATAAAGCCCTTCTCATATCCAGGATTTGCTCTTAGAATCAAAGTTTGAGAGAAGACCAACAAAAACTATAGACCGACAAACTACCTTATATTCTTACTTCCAGACTTTAATACAGTTTTAAGATATAAAATAGTGCAGTTATGTTCAGTCCAGGTCCCAACATGGCATAAACTCACAACGGTGGTTCAACAGGCATTGAGAGAATGAATCCAAAAATAAGTACCATTATCCCCAGTACAGGGGAGCAGCTTTCCCAAATGAAACGTATCATTAAGTTAAAGTCAAAAAAACATTCTCTGAGATGAAAAGAAACTTCCCTAAAGAGGTGCACGACCTGAAAGCCTCCCTTTACGCAAGAAGAGTTATCCTCGGGGTGATCCAGGCTCTGCTGAGGCAGTGTTGACTTAGGAATAAAATAACCACCATTAATAATACATTGCATTTCCTCATGAAATAGGATAAAAGGCCTCTCGTTGCCTTAAACAACCACAGGGAGGAAAATATGACAACATTAAGCCAGGAGAGTTAAGCTGTCCTGAGAAGCATCCTTAAAGTGTAGTACAAAATGACAAGGAAATAGGACTCAACAACCCCAGGCTCTTAGCTGTATTTTCTCCCCGTCTCTAAAAGCACAGTCAGGGATGTGACAAAACAAAATTCATTCTCTTTCTTTGCAGATAGGAAAGGACATCTTATTTGTAACTATGGTAGAAAAGGTACCAAGATAATGAACAGAAAAAACAATTTCTCCTGAGGCTGTGGACAAACTAGTGGAATGCCATTAGATTCAGTAATAATGTCAGGAAAAAAGTCCAGGCCTTTCTCCTATCTGTCATTTTACATCAGAGTCAGCATGGTATTCAAATTTTGGAATTTTTTTTATAGAAAGCAACTCTGATCTCATTAGGCCTGTTCTTCCTCTTAAGAGTCCATATTCCCTGGTAGCACAGACGCTCACTGATGACAATTTGATTCATTTTCATAGAGTCTTCCCCACCTAAAAACCATTATATTGGGCACCAAGAAGTATTTGTTGGACAAACATATGAAGGAAGTGAAAAAGGGGCAAAGCACTAGCTGGATTAAAGAAGTTGCTAATATCAAAACTTGGGTGTCAAAATTCCAAACAAAAATTAACAAGAAACTATTTCTTCATGAAGATACATACACACACACACACACACACACATACGTATTTATATAAAATATACATTTCTGCCTTACCTCTTTTGCAAAAGGATACTTGGTCAAAGGAAGACAAAAATAAATTAATAAACTAAATGTTTAATAGGAAATAGGAGGAGAAAAGTAAATATTCAAAATATAACAATGAGTCAAGTGGTTGCGATTGAGTGAAAAGACCAACTATATAATCTTCCTGACAAACAAGACTAAGAGGAAAACGTGATGAATCACGTAAGTCATTTTGATCTGAGAAGAGGAAACTCACTACTTTCCCAAGGGAGATAAAGCTTTTCCTAGAACCAGATCTCTGACAGAAATTTCCCATGTAAGGAGGCAGCAGGGATCACTCAATGACAAAAGAGACAATGTCTTTACAATTTCAGAGCAAATGCAGAAACAGCTGAAAAGAGGGAACCTGGTAAGGTTTATGCAACAGTTAAAATAGTCACCTTACTTACCAAGGAAAAATTTAGGTTCACATCGCTTGGCGCATAAATAAGTATACAGAATCAGAAATCAATAAAGGGGGAAAATAATCTTGTTCAGATTTTGACACATTTTCCCCATACTACTAAAAATGTATAATAACAGTAAAAACTAACAACAATTTAAACAAACATACACTTATGCACACTTACTAGATACCTGATTTTGGCATAAGCCCTTAACCAATATTATCTCATTAGCATTTGCAACACTATCTATTAAGTATTTCTAATGTTTAGTGAGAAGACTCAAAAAGGTGAAGAAACTTTTTTCAAGAATCTGGTCACACAGCAAAGTCAAAATAAAAACTCAGGATTCCCTGACTCCAAACTATTGTAACTACTTTACCATCCTGCTTTCCTTAGTAGCAGAGTTCTGCCTGAAACCCACGTGTTTCTTCATGTAAAATACTGGCCCAACAGACCCAAATATGCATTTTTTAG
The DNA here is from genome assembly GCF_048564905.1 of Vicugna pacos. Lineage (NCBI taxonomy): Eukaryota > Metazoa > Chordata > Mammalia > Artiodactyla > Camelidae > Vicugna > Vicugna pacos. The sequence continues at coordinate 76,715,767 of NC_132988.1, forward strand.
AAGAAAGGTGGAATACAGTTTTGAAAGTATATTCAGAAAAGTGATGACGCTACAGTTTTGGTGTTTTATAACTCAGCATCCAAACCACACTTTGAGACCAACTGGATGAGCATACCTGAGAGGTTACCTGAAGCAACTTGTGGCTCAGCGTTTCCTAGTTAGAATGAGCCTTAAAGCAATTTTGGAAATTGGAAATATTCACCGAGAGCTCCAAGCAGCTTATTGGTTGAATTGCTGTGTAAAGGGCTGCTTACAAAGTTCCATTCAGAAAAGGACCCCGTATTTACAAAGTTTTGATCATTTCCCCAGTAAGAAACAGACTTTCCAGGTGTCCTCCACATCACCTCTAACCAATACCATTTCATAAAGCAATGGTGGTCTCCCGATTGCATCACCATTGGTCCTAAAAGCCTACTAGGATTTGCTATACTCAAGTTTGGGGGTTTCTCCACATCTCTAAAGTAATAAAAGTATACATAGTAGAATATAAATTCTATATTCATGATTAACTTCTGACTTTTTTCCAGCTTTATTGAGATATAATAGACACGTAACATTGTGTACGTTTAAGGCGTACAATGTATTAATTTGATACACTTACCTATTGTGAAATGGTTATCGTAGTAGAGTTAGCCAACACCTCCATCACCTCACATGATTACCATTTCTTTTTTTGTAGACTACATGGAAGATCTACTTTCTTAGAAACTTTCAAGTATGTAATACAGTTACGAATTATAATCACCATGCATCCTGTACATTAGATTCCCAGAACTTATTTATCTTATAACTGGAAGTCTGTGCTCTTTGAACAATATCTTCCCTACCCCTCAGCTCCTGGCACCCACCATTCTACTCTCTGTTTCTATGAGTTTGGCTCTTTCCGATTCCACATATAAGTAATATCATACAGTTTTTTTCTCTGACGTCACTTAACATAATGTTCTCAAGGTCCATCCATGTTGCTGCAAATAACAGGACTTCCTTCTATCTTGTGGCTGAGTAATATTTCATTCACTATATAAACCACATTTTCTTTATCCATACATTCAAAAACAGATGCTAAGTACATTTCCATATCTCAGCTATTGTGAACAATGCTGTGATGAATATGAGGGGGTGGGGATACAGATGTCTCTCCAAGACCCTGACTTCATCTCCTTTGGATATATATCCAGAAGTGGGATTGCCAGATCATGTGGTAGTTCTAGTTTTAACTTTCTGAGAAACCTCCACACTGTTTTCCATAGTGAATGCACCAATTTACATTCTCATCAACAGTGGACAAGGGTTTCGTTTTCTTCATATTCTTGCCAACGCTTGTCTCTTGTCTTTTTGATAACAGTTATTCTAACAGGTATGAGGTGATAGATATATCACTGTGGTTTTGATTTGCATTTCCCTGATGATTAGTGATTAGTGTTTGATTTGCATTTCCCTGGTGATCAGTGATGTTTTCACGTACCTGTTGGCCATCTGTAATATCTATGCATGCTCTCTAGCCATCTGCCAAAGCTCACTATTGCCATGGTCAGGAGCCCACCCAGAGAGCTGGCCACAGGATGAGGGGGTGTGTGGTGAGGCACATCAAGGGCAGGGGTGCCTGTGGGCCAGCTGGGGGATTTGTGGGTGAGGCTTGCCAGCAGCTCATGGGCACACTTCTTGGTGGATCCAGGACACAGCTAGTAGGACCCACATCCCTTTAATCCCCTCTGAGAATCTCCCTGCCTCTTCCCATCCCTGTCATTCAGCTAATTGTTTCAGTGCTCTGGACAGGGCGAGAGAGAGACGGGCCTCTTTGGTAGCATCCTACACAGCTGGAGAAGCCAAGCACTCCATGTTCACCCGAGAAAGAAATCACGGCTGGGAAGGTCTCTCTTGGTACTGAGATGCGCTGTCTTTGGGAGAGAGTACCTTGGTAAAGTCAAGTTGCATTTCTTATCCTCTCCAGTGTATCCGAAGTCTTATTTTCTGGCTCTAAAAAGAAGTTGTTGGAACTTCTGTTCTGGAAACCTAGGCTTCCACAGAGGCTGTCTCGTCTGTGGGTGATTGTCTAAGACTGTTTTCCAGGGGCTGCCAGACCGCATCCAAGGTGAGTAGAGTCGGTTTATGGGCCATTGTAAGGTCCAAAACACAGACCAAGGTCGGGCAGCCTGCACCAGGGGTGAGACTGTCCTGGGATGGCTTGATATATGGTGTTGGATCCCACAGCTCCCACACGGCACTTCTGTCCACTGACAGCTGCCAAACTGTAGTTGTTGAGGGGAGGATACGAACGAGGGTCATCTTACTCAGTCATGTTGCTGCCATCACTTTCACTTCTAACCTTCACTTGATGTGCTGAACAGGTAACTTAATACGCCTATTTTTGTTTTGTTTTGGTTTCTCAACAATCTTTCTTAATTGAAGGTTTAGGAGGACAAAGACTCTTTTTAAATTAATTAATATAGACTAGCCCTGGCTTTGAAAATTCTTGATACTTTATTATAAAAAATGAGAGAAAATTTGGGGGAAGGCAATTAAGTTCAAGAATGTCTTTTGTTAATGAAAGATACTTGAAAACTGTAGTTCCCAAACTCCATCCCAATCCCTCACCTCAGTCTACTTGTGGACAGAAGCAGAATTAAACAGAGTTACATTCGGGTTGAGCATGAAAGGGAAATGGCGGCTTTTGAGGGCATCTGTAGTAGACTACAACAACTGAAGGGTTTTTTCTTTTTTCATTTCCAAAATGCTGCACATCACGCTTCTTCTGGTTTCCTTGGGAGAACCTTGTGGGCTGCCAATCCTGAAATCCCTTCAATCACCACCCCCTCACACAGAAGTGGGTAAGTGATCCAAGCCACACCAACCACAGCACTACATCCTCTAGGACAAATGATTGGCCATGAAACTGGCACATGATCTGCAAGAGGCCAACAGGAGTCCTCCTTGGACGTTAGGGAAAAGACTGTCCTTATTCCACTGGTCAGAGAAGTACACCCCCACAAGCGGAGGGTTTCCAGGAGCCATCTTTTTGTTACATTGGAAAAGGCAGGTATGCCGTAGGAGAGAATTACACTAACATGCAAAATGCAACAGAAATAAGAACATAAAGATAACATTGTTTGAGCCCTCGATTTAGCCATCTACCTATGTCTGCAGTCACCACTGGACTTCCCCGACAGGGGAGTCAGTAACCCCCTCCTTTGATTTAATGTGAGGGGGTGTGGGGTTACTCTCTCTTACACACTAATTACGTGAATGAGCCAAAAGAGGGCTTACTCCAAAGTTATCTAAATCACAAGCCCCCAAGTTAGAGGTTTAGTGCTATTTCCCCCCAATTTGTCTCACAACACAATTTCAAATCAGTGTTTATAAACTGAGGAAAGTTTTGCTTACGTACTCACTGGAGACAAACTACTGACATAAAATTTAGAAACCAGACACTACAGGTGATTATACAGATACAGAGTTCCCCCTGGGTATGACACTTCTCTCCTCACTCCTTCTCTGGTTTCTTTTGTGTGAGAGGAGTCATAGCTCAGAAATCTGGGCTCTCTTGATTATGGAATTTGAAGCTCTGTAAGATTGAAACTCTGAACCCTAAGCCTTGATGTTTCAATTATCGGAGTACCAGCTATTAGATCTAGTCAGCTCTGTGCGTTGTCAGATGTGAAACTGTAACTGTGGTGGTTCAACACATATGTCAGCTAGAACTGCAGAGAGCATCCTTTGTGGATAATGGAAATGTCTGGAGGGCTGAGAATGACACTAAGTTCCACTTGACTTCATTATTAACTAGAGAATAAAAAGAACAAAATTTTAAAATTCTCTTCCTATTCCATATGGTTAAAAAGGCTGTCAACTGCCACTACAGCTAACAAAATTGTTTTTAATCACATAGATACTTTCAAATGATGAAATGTAAACAGAACAAAACAAAACTTCTACCCCCTAAATAAACCTGAATACTTTTAAATGACAAAATCACTACTGGCACATAGTAAAAAATTCATGCAGTTTAAGAAGATATGAGATATAAAATTCTCTCTCCTCTAAACCCCACACCTTCTCTCCAAATCTAACTATTAATAGCTTTTTATGCATCCTTCAAAAACAAAAAGTTATAACTGGCCAGCATGTGTGTGCCTTTTCTTTATATAAATGAGATCATTCACACTATTTAGCATTTTTTCTTTTTACTTGATTTGATATCTTGGAGAACATTCATAGTAGCCCATAGAAATGGACTTCATTCCTTTCTTTTCCCAATTTTATTGAGAAATAATTGCCATACATCACCGTATAAGTTTAAAGCACACAGCCTGATGGTTTGATTTACATGTATTGTGAAATGATTATCATAATAGGCTCAGCTAACATCCATCATCTCATAGAGATACAATACAAGGAAAAGAAAGAAGGAAAAAAATGTTCTCCTTGCGATGATAATTCTTAGGATTTACTCTCTTAACAACTTTCCTATGTGTCACACAGCAGTGTTAACTAGAGCCATTATGCTGCACATCACATCCTAGTACTTATTTATCTTATAACGGAAGTTGGTAACTTTTGGTCACTTTCCTCCAAACTTTGTTTTTTTTTAAAGGCTCTTCATAGAACTATGATTTATTTAGACCACTTCCTATTGATACGCATTCAAGCTGTCTGATTCTAGGGTTTTCTGCTGTTGTAAATAATGTTGATGCCTGTATATGTATGGATGGAGGATATTTATGTACGTATGTATGCACACATACATACATATCACAAGTACACATATAACAACACACACATATATCACAAATACACACTTACAGATATTATAGTGATATTTTTCCCTGTGGTAAAATCTGCCCTGCTACTTAACTCACAGGGCAAAGTAAAATTAATAAGGCCACCATGTGCTCATGATCTTTGTAATGAAGGTGGTACATTTTGCAAATGCAAAGAATCACCATTAATTTCTTATCCTTAAATATTTAATGGTTTCTTTTTATTTGAGAAGAGTTGTCACCGAGTTTTGTTCTAGAGAGTGAAGTACAGTAAGCCCTTTCCTCTACATCCTATTTCATGCTTTCATCTACACTCAGATTTAATAATCAGTTTGTCAAGCTTTCCCATTTGGCAGAAAAAAATTAACAGTAAAAACAGAAGCACTACTCCATTTCCACAGTGAAACAAATAATACATTGTGATATGTTTATCTATGTAAGTGAGGACAGACGGGTCTTTCTTAGAATTTTTATCAGAGTCTTTAGCCCTTTCAAGAAAGTAGAACTCCATCTCTATGCTCAGGGGCACATTTTTCTATAGATCAAACTTGTGTATGCATGCTTTATCTCAGTCAATATACACACAGAAGACACAGTCTATTTTTTCATAAGTCTAGTTCTTGACTCTTTCTTGAAGCACAAGTCACTTGGTAATCACCAAAACTGCATCTCTGAGTGTGAGAAAACACATGCTTTTGATAAGCACTCATTTAGCTTTTGCATATGTACTGAGAAGCCCCCAGGCTTTCTAATACAGTTATGCAGCCTTGAAACAGAACTTCAGAAGCTGATAACTAGGTTCCATCCTCTAGCAGCATATCTCACAGTGCATTCATTATGGCATTCCACATGCATTCCTTGTGAATTATGAAAATGGGGAAAAGGGAAATCATTTCCACAAGGTTTCCTCACCAAGAAAATATTAAGTACACCTCCAAGTTAGTCTGGCCCTCTCACACAGTGCCTGGTTGCCATGGGTTACCACTTCCTCTTATGCATTTATCCCTGGAGGAAGAATGTTAAGATAGCAAAGAAGGGAACCACCACTGACTACAAAAGAATAATAAATGCAAATAGATTCCAGAATAAAGTCATTTTTAAACCATAGCAAAAGCTCTAAACTTGTATTCCATTTCTTTCCCTTTTTTTCTTTCTGAGTTTTGTTATTGCAACTTTAGCTATTCTAACTAGAAATCTTTTTTTTTAACTGAATCTTTAAAATAACGTATTTAGCCACTGTAATTCCTGTCTACCAAAGACAGGACATTATTGGTTAAACACAAGGACTTTCCACATAAAATTAATTGCTCCAGAAAAAGAGAAGTTGAAAATAGATAATAATATTTTTGTTACTAATACTGAACCGTCATTTTGGGTGTGTGTATGCATGTGAGTGTGCACGCACACGTGTGTATCAATTATAAGAGAAACAGAAATGTTTGATCAGAAAGTACGTAGAAGCATTTAGAGCCTAGGATCTGTTCAACCTGAAGGAAACCTAAAAATAAGGCTCTAAACTTGCAAAACAAAATACAGAATGCCTAACCACAGACTAAAAGGCCTCTCTCTACAGCTCCTTAAACAATAGCTGCTGAAGTGGCACTGAACTAGGGGCCTGTTTTCCCCACAACATCATATGAGTTGGTATGTTTGTGTTTTTATCGGGTTCTTAGAAAGATTCTAAAGCTGACGGCAGGGAATTTTAAGAGTTAGAAGAGTTTTTGTTCACTTGTTTCTAAAAGCACGTGAAGTACTATGTCTCAGAAGTAAACACTATTAATACTCATTGACTAAAATTGAAGGAAAAATTTTCAAATGCTTGATACATATTGACAAACTGCCCTTTAAAAAGACTACATCAGTTTATATTCTCCCCACTGGTGTGTCAAAATGTTCATTTAACTGAACCACTGGGGACATTAAAGGATATGTTCAGGCTAAGTTAACATTTCTTTTATTTTGTCAAATCCTTTGGTCAAATTCAGGGGTCATAAACATTTTCTGTAAAGGGCCAGACAGTGAATGCTTTAGGCTTCTCAGGTTGTACAGTCTATGGCAAGTAACCAACTCTGTTGTTGTAGCTCAAAAGAAGTTACAGCCAGTTTGTAAACAAATGGGCAGGCTGTGTTCCAGTAAAACTTTATTTACAAATACAGGCAGCTGGCCAGATTTTGTCAGTGGGCTGCAGTCTGCCAACCCCTCTCAAAATTCTATGTAGTCATGATTTTTAAAACCAATCTTTTGACAATTCTTAGAAAGTAATCTATAAGGAATTGTGTGGTGTGTGTGTATGTGTATGTATTCTAATCATAATACCTATAAGCAAATTCATTCATTAAGGGAACAAAAAAAGGAAAGGGCAACTTAAAACTGACAGTGTAGAAATTCTCTAACTTCCAAAAATCATAGCAATCTTCATCACAGCAGCTGAAGTTCTTAACAGCACTTTACAGCTTACAAAGCCATTTCTCATTCATTAACTCACTTGACCTTCAAACATTATGATGTAGCTATGATTATTCCAATTTTACAGATGGGGAAATCGAGTTTCAATTCCAATGCTAGAGGTGACCTTGGTGCTGCAGCTGTTGTTTAAGTTGTGCCAACCGGAAAGTCAGCACTGAAAACTGCTCTGACAAAGCACACCCAGCCAGGTGAAATTACACACAGAGCTTGCCCCTGCTTTTCAGGTAAGTCGTGTGTTTTCTCCTTAAGATCTGAAGACTCTGTCAGCGGGAATGGGTGGTAATTAGCAAGAGAGGAGACTGATCTTGTATTCTAGTCTGCTAATGTTTGTTTTGTGCCCGAATTGTCCCTGTGGCACTGAGCCAGAAAGCACGAAGCAACTATAAACGTCTAGGCAAAAGCCTGAAAAATAAATTCACAAGAAAGAAAATCCATAATTAGGGAAATTGTGAACAACATTTGAAGATATAGCTGCAAACTCTGTGAATTTATACAATAGTCAAGACAGATTCAGATAACCCAATAGCAAACGAGAACTGTAATTTTTTTCCTTCCAAGAATAAAAGATACCAGCAACGGTGCTAAAAGATACTGAAACAAAGAGGTAAATAATTTTTCCTTAACTTCAAAGTCAGTGTTATTCTGTGACCACAAGGAACGTTCTGCTGATTTGGACAATTTTTTTCTTCCAATCTATGTGTCCGGGCTGTATGCACAGTCCTCGGGCAGACACGGAGCAGAGTTGGGAACAGCCCTTGGACTCCAAGGCATCTTGCCTGAGACCAAGCTTCCATCTGCACCTGCGCTGAAAAGGACTCTCCCAGCCAGTTGGTAATAGCCAGGCTGGTCCACGGCCACATACTTCCCACTTAGCCCCTGCTGTTCTCCAGCACTCAAGGCAGGACCCTAAGAAGTCCCTCACCAATTTTTCTTCCCTCATTTTCCACAGTTTCTGAATTCAGCTTACTGTACAACAGCTACACAGGTATCCTGATGTCTCCTTTTTGAGCGAGCCAGGCAAATGAGGTTTGTAAACAGCCTGCTGCTCGGTGCCACATCCCCAGCTCCGCCACACGCAGATGGCTATGATTTCAAAGTACACGTGCTTTATGGGCCATTTGCAAAGTCAGCTCTGTATCCTGGAACAAGGACAAGCTCAGAGATAGACGAGATCATTCACCAGAATGCAGCAGGGAACTGCTAAGACTTTCCTTGAAAACACAGCCACGAAAATGTGCAGAATCCTGTGACATGAGCAACTCATGGTCCTGTGGTGAGCTAATCCACAAAAATGGGTTAGAAGCAAATTGGACGGAGATGAGCGAGGTGCAGAAAAGCTGGGAATCAATCTCTCAGTGGTAAAGTAACAGTGCCCAGAGTGACTTAGAAGTTCCCGCTCCTTCCATTAAGTTATGTAACTTCAGCAAGTGAGTTCAGCTGTCTGGGTTGCGTCTTCTCCGTGATAAATATGGGAAAGACAATGTATTGTGTGATGTTTGTGTGAAGATGACAGGAGAATGAGCTTTCTCCGCTGTCAAGGGCTACCCAAATGTAAGGCATTGCTGTTACACACAAACAGATCTTGCCTGGCTAGAGATCACTAGGATGTCATAAATTATTCTTGAGTAGATGTATTGATAACAACTAAGGGACACACTGAACACCAACCGGCACTTCAGTAGCATCAATGTGAACGCCTGGTACACAGCCAGTCCACTTGCGTGGAATGTGCCGTAGGTGGAATCTACATTAAGGGGGAAAAGAGATTGTATCTGTGATTTCAGGAGTGTTGTGGTGTACTCAGAAAAGAGTTGAAATTCCAAGATTTGATGAAAAATACTTACAGAGTCAATCGTCCTGCCCAAGTTTGTGTATTATTCACATAAAGTATTTGGTTACCTTTATCATATACTCACTACACTGGTCATAAAAAGAAAGGAAAAAAAAACCCTGACTCTAAATCAAGGAAACTAAGTGGAAAAAATCTAGAAATGCTTTTTTTTGGCCATTGTCATACAAGAATACAATATACTTCTATTGGATTGAACCATATGTAATTGCTTTTTGTTACAGGTCAGACACACTCAAATATCAGCAGTTTCCTATGGCTCAATATAACAGGTCAGAGACTGAACCCGATATGATGCAAATGACCTCGTCTTCCATGAGTTCACAATCTAATACTTGTTAAAATGTGTCCCACACAATCTACTTCCTAATGCAGCTTTTGTTCCAAATCATTAAGTGCTTGCTTAAATAAAACACCTTTTAAATGATTTATAAACTTATACATTCAGGAGGTAGTGTTTTAAAGGAAGTAACAGACTCTATACCATTTAAATAAATTCTTAAGGGGAGCTACTTTTAAAGGGAGCTGCTTTATTTTCTCTTTTTTCTCCCCCCCCTTCAAATAATAGAACTCAACCTTTGTGTTAGTCTGAGAAACAGAACCAATAGGAGGTATATGCATGTGTGTCTGTGTGTGTATGAGCGGCAGAGAGACAAAGAGCAATTTTAAAGAATTAAATCATACGATTATGGAGGTTGATAAGTCCAGAATCTGCAGGGGGGAGCCTGCAGGCCAGAGACCCAGGTATGAGCCAGACTTTTGTTCTATTTGGACCTTCAAATGACTGGCTGAGGCCCACCCACACTACGGAGGGCAATCTGCTTTACTCAAAGTCCACCAATGTAAATGTTAACCTCATCCAAAAACACCCTCAACAGAGACACCCAGAATAACATCTGACCACAGCTCTGGGCGCCGTGGCCAAACCGACTTGACACATAAAATCAACTATCATAACCTCAGACAGAATATTCTATGTATGACACTGGGCACAATTACAAACAAGAGGGAAAATGCTGCATTTCCTATTACCATTAAATTAAATTTTATATTTACTTTATTATAATAAAATTGTGGCTGTTTTCCAGTGAGTCGTCATGATAGAAGTTGCTTCTTTCACACCCTTAGGAGGGGCCTGCGGTCAGAGCTACCTCCCTTTCTGGCACTATTTCTGAGGGAGACGCCATTCCATCTCCCTAAAAGCATGATGTGACAGGTTTGCCTTCAAATTTCAAATTTAGCTTTGTGAACTTTATGGCACTTTGAGTTGTTGGTTGGTTGGTTGGTTTTTTTACAAAACCAAACTTCTGAAACTGCTGATACACTGAAAAATTAACCAGACTCTTCCTGTCAAAAACTAATTGAGATTTTACTCTGTTGAACTATTTATAAAAGAAGGAGAAAATCATCCAGGGCCAGAGGATATTAAATTACTTTTAAGCCTGTTGATCATCTTTCCCCACAAACCTCTGAATTCATTCACTTAAATTCATCTATTTACTAATCTTCACTTGGTCTATTAAGAGATAAGCAGTAAAAGCAACAAGGAAAAACTCACTTTGAAGTTCACCTGCCATTCACCCGGGAGCCCACAAGCGCTTCAGAGGCTCAGAGCACAGGCTCTGGGAGCAGCTGCAAAGCCCTCTGGGAGTAGGGAGTGGAGCCATGATAAAGGCAAAATTAACCTTCCAGCAATTTCCCGCTTTGAGGACTTAAGCCAGCGTTTAATCTCATTGGGATGTGGTTTTTCCTGTTAGCTTTTTAAAATTAAATTTGTCAAATACAATTCACCTAATCTTACATGTAGTATTCTTACTAGGATATTACCATGTAAAATATATTATCATTATAAGACTATTACAAGGGCTAACGCTCAGAAAAATAGAGCAATTACCATCACTATAGATATCTATGGAGAGGTGGTCGGGTATAATGGGGAGAGAAGTCTAATAAATTTGATTTCAAAAACCACTAGTCAGGTTCAGAAATATTTCCATATTCACGTTCACCTTCTTCCCAGCCGGGTGTTTCCCAGGGTTTCCGCCCCGATCTCACCAGGCCTTCTCCTCTCTCCCTGAGGAAGCAGGAGGGGCACACGGGGTGAGGCCGAGCTAGAAGACTGATCCACAGGTACACGAGAAGCCGAGGGGGAACAGTGCCCCAAGTGTGTTTCTCTAGTACTTTGTGGCATTATGTCTATCATATTAGTATGTTGTATTAGAATATTAATCTGATATAATAAGGTTTATTTGCAATCTTTTATTCTTTCAATAGATAATACTAAGCCTTTTTCTTTTTTGCAAGCTCCATATCTTATGCTCCTTCTGTATCCCTGATACCGATCTCCGCAATGCTAAGCACACAAGAGGAGCTGAGTGAGATGCAATGATCCACTGGGTTTTTGCTTTTTAATTCCTGGGGTAGGTGGACTCCAGTGAAAGAGAAGTGGGAAGGGCGGATGTTTGATTCAGTGTGTTACTATGGTTTTACTAAAATGGAAAAATAAATGAAGCCCATGGACTGTTGTTTCTTAAAGACCTCACTCTGGATCTCAGGCATCATAGTTTTCTAGGGCTATGAAAATAAGGCCCACGCATAGGTCAGGATGAAAAATAATAAAGGTAGGAACCAAGAACGTCACAGAAAGGGCTGAAAGTGTAGAAGGTGCTCCACACCCCTCTTCTCTTTCTGGGCGCTTCCCTGGAGACATCTAACTAGCCCATGCCCCATCTCTCCCACTGTAGAGCTCAGAGCCTCTCTGCTCCCCATCCTGGGCTGTACTCGACTGAATGGGCAGATACCTGGTCCAAACCAGGTCCATGCGGTTTAGAACTGGGACCATCTCTCTGTGTAGCTGCAGCTGTAACTGTTAACTCTGCAGCAAACAGTCCATGATGTAGCAGATATTCCACCACGGGGACTGGGGATCTAAGACCACTGGTTCCCAGGGAGGATGAAGTCAGCGAGCAGACAGGAGAGAAGGAGAGTGAGCGTGAAAACCCCCAGTGCAGCCCCCGTCTGAGATCCAGCTACCCTCCCGCCCTCGGTTCTATGATCTATTCCTTCATTCTTACAACAATCATTTTGTGTTCAGCCTGTTTGAATTGATTTCTATTACTTGCCACTAAGAGCCCAAGTTAATACAGTGGAGGTCTATTTTGGAAGACGGGGGGAAAGGAGGAAACATAACCTGATGCCTTCGGGGACAGAGAAATTCACTATAAACATTATTCCTTTCCAGTGGATCCTTCTTAGCCAACTCAGAAATTTGGTATTTCAGTTATCCATATACTCAGCCATCATTCTTATCTTCTGGCCTCTTAAAGTTGAAATGCCGCAACCCTGAAGTGTGAAAAAATCCTACACAGCATGCTCGTTCCCCTCCAGCCCCGCAGATGTGCACCTGCCCTCTGAGAGCGTGCTGCTTGTCCACAGGCCGTAAAAAGATCTTCATTACTGTTGGTGGGATCACACATACTCTTGGTGGGGGAGCCATACCTCATGAATATGTAAGAGGGAAATTAGCATAAAATGTTACCCTCCCCTGCCTGCTAACTTTTTACTTCCTCTATTTTTATTACCATTTTCATTATTCATCTTCCTATCATATATGCCAAGAATTTTCACTGGCCTATCACCTATTTCTACACTTCAAGACATGTTCATTTCCATTTATCTACCATCTCATTGGTCTTCCTTGCTGTTCCCATAGCATAAATATGCTTCTACATTTTGTAAATGCCTTTTTACTTCTGTATCTCTCTTACCAGGCTGGGAGCCATTTATTCAAAAAGGCTGTGCCTTATTGTTATAACCCTGTGCCTCACACATTAGATAGAAAAAAAATGTTGATGAATGCACAAGGGTAATGGTGAGTCGATGATTAAGCGAGTGAATTAATGACTTTTGCTCAATCCAGTATTTTTCAAATTCCAGTCATATAGGTTAAATGCATTCTCCATTTCTTTATTATCAGAATAAATGACCAACATGCTCCTTGGCTGAGCTCCTATAATTGTATTCCTTTTCCTTTAACACCTCATTCTTACCAAGTTTCCCTGAGAGAGTTTGGTAGTATTTTGATGTGCCAGCCTGGCCAGCTACAGTTCTAGTCATTCAAACACTAATCCATCTGTTGTGAAGATATTTTGCAGATGTGACTAAAGTCTATAATCAGTTGACTTTAAGTAAGGGAGATCATCCTAGATAACCTGAGTGGGCCTGATGCAGTCAGTTGAAAGCCCTTAAGAGAACAGCTAAGGCTTCCAGAAGGAGAGGAAATTCCACCTGTGGGCAGCAGCTCCAGCCTGTGCCTGAGAGTCCTAGCCTTCCTGTCCTAATAGCTCAACCTATGGATTTTAGACCTACCCAGCCAGCCCCAAAATGTGCAATCGATTCCTTGAAATAAATTTATTGATATATGTCTCCTACTGGTTCTGCTTCTCTCAGTGATATCTGGGTGAACGCAGAGATTATCAACAGACTACACATAGAATAAAGCCAGGCGTTGGCTGACATATTTCATTGCCTTCAGGTTTCCATCTCCTCTCTCTTCTATTCAGTGATTTCAAAAATGCTCACATGGGCTGGCCAGATATGCTGAGGGTAACTTAAAGCACCATAAATTTTAACACGGTCTTAAAGAAAAACAATCATAGTTTGTTGGATAAAACAAAAGCATCTCATTAATTCAAATATAACATAGACTCTACTATTTTCCTTTGGAATGTTCTAGGATTTTTGTTCCATTCATGTATTTACTACCACATATGCTGTATTGCAAAACCTTGTGACACGCCCTTTGTTAACCTAGCTAACCACAGCAGGTCCTGCAGGTAAAATCTACTGCAGTGAATTTTCAGTAGTGGTGGTGGTCTACAGTTTCTAAAATCTTTCTTAGCCTTTGACATTCATTATTTATTTCTCCTTCATTCTATTTGCCGAAGGTCCTCAAAAAGCTTTGTGCGGTGCAACCATGGAGTCACAGGCCCTGGAATGCTTCCATTCCTCAAAACTCAGTTGTGCTATTCCCTTCCTCAGCCACCATGTCTGCTATTAATTATTTTGTTTCTTCTTCATTTTCCAGTGCCTTAGCATTATTTGTCCTTTTCCCATTTTTAATCACTTTTACTGCCATGAGACAGTTCCACAATGAAATGTTCTAGACTCTCAGCTTTTCCTCAGTGTCACCAGACTTTTTCCACTTTCAGATAATAAGCCTCTCTTCATTGTTCTTATAGGAATTCTAACAGCTTCAAACTTTTTACCTGCTGATTTTCTCCAGCTTTTTAGGAAAAAAATAATTTGGTTTTTGCTGTAGCTGGAGTTTCAAAAAGTATTCTATTCACTTCACATTTTGCATCCATTATTTATTGTGGTATATAATTCTTGTTGATTTTATTCATCAGCTTCCTCACTTTATATTCATATTATAAACTCCATCTGAATGTTGTGCTTCAGAGCCATATTCTGGCCAAGTTATTCTAAGCAGCTGGCTTCATATAGCAGACATTGGTTGCTTTGGGCTTCATCATTTTTTCTTGAGATATATATTAAATTCTTCCCCCAAACTGTCATTCTCTACAATGCAGATAAGCATCCCTGGGCAGTGGGTCTTGAGGCCACCGCGGACTTGCTGGATGGCACACACCAGGGGACTGCTGAGATGAGTGGTGGGCTGAGGCCCATGCCAATCCCTGCAGTCAGCTGTTGGAAGTTGTTGTTGTTCTCTGCAGTGACGAACTCCACACATTGTTTCTCTACCTTAGGCTCTGAGGAGCAGACTGAGAATTGGGGGTGGGAACAGAGTTTCTGAGGACAGATGTAACGGAGACCAGTGGAAGCCAGGGTGTGTCCACAGGCACGGGATAGTAGGAAATGCAGTGCCGTTATTTTTCTTCATCTTAAATAGTTCCAAAGAGTGGTCCTCTAGAAAATAGGTTTCTTCCATTCAGACTATTGTCCTGATGCTCATAGACTGTAAGAATCAGCACTGAATGGCTTCTTGATGTAGAAAATGGTGTTCCAGATCTTCTTAGGTAACTGGTAGTTTTTCCAGGTACCTGCCAGATGTTGGGGTGTGGTAGTATTTGGAGGTACAGCAAAAAAGAAAGAGAGAGAGAAGAGAAACTGTAGGGCTTTCTGTACGAAGAGATGTAAACCATTATATGTAGACTTTGCAGTATCAAGGTACATGGCATGTCAGATTCTGTGTAGAAGAGGCCACAGTATATTCCCCTAGACCATTAGTGTGAGGATGAGCAGCTGAGCATGGATGGTTCTGGAAAAGCAGAATTTTGAACTATGCCTCCTAGACTTAGGATATAACTGATACCTGGAATCAGAGGTTAGGTTTTACACTAATGGTGGAGGCAGGAATTCCTCTAATGAACAGAGTACAGCTAACTGTTACGTGTTCTGTGATCTGCCATCTTGGTGAGGGTATCAACCCTCATTGTGGCCACAGAAGGGGAGCAGGTCCGTGACGAAATCCATTTTAACAGTGGTCTATCAGCCTTTGTGAATTCTAGGTGAGTCTGGCCCAAGCACGGGTATCCCAGTGGTTGCTGTACATCACGGGCTTTGCTGGCTAGGGCTCCCAAAGTCCCTACAGCCATGCTCAGGATCTTGGATCACTTTTAAAGGCCAGCTAGTTTGGTAATATGACAATACAGCAGAGTCACAGTATCTGGGTTGCCTCCCTACACAAATAACTAGTAGACAAATAATCCATCAGACAAGGCCCTACCGTCTCTGTATTTAATACCTTTTGGAAGCCATCCTAGGTCTGTCTGAATTTCAGTAAGTATGCAGCGTCTGCTGGGTGCCTCTACCAGATTTCCTTGAAAATTCCGCTAAATGGCATATCTGACAGCTGCTTAATGCATTTAAGATATTAAGAACATTAGATGTATCCTTGATCTTTGGTCCATCTTTCAGAGCATGAAGCTTCTGTCACTCCCTGATATTCCAGCTCATGAGAAAAAGTGGTTGACCATTCAGGTGCCAGATGTATAGTGGATATAAAGCTCAATACTAGAAGACAGAGGTCCTTCTGATCCAGCTTTAGTCAAGGCCCTGTTGGGGTCCCTGGATAGTCACAGCAGATGGTCCTCTCCTAAGCAGTGCTTCCAAACAATGGGGAACTTAACTTGAAACTAACATTTCTTTGGGGACAAAACCATAGCCACTGCATTGTCAGAGGCATGCATTTCAATGGGAACAGTCAAGCTCAGGCAGAAACTGTGCATCCTTTAGGAACAGAAGCTCATTTTTCTCTAGGGTAATAGTCTGAGAAGAGTGTTTCAGGTTGGCTGCCCCTCTGCTTCATGCCATCTCTCAGGGCTCCAGGCTGACAACAGCTCTGCCACCTTCCACATATGGCTTCCAATGCTGCTCAGATCAGCCAGCAGGAAAAATAGAGAGAGACTATAGAGAAGGCTGCTCACTGTATTAAGAGCCCAAGCCCAGAAGCAGCAAACATCACTTCTACTTAATTTCCATTAGTGAGAAGTCTCATGGACCACAACTACTGCAAGAGAGGCTGGGAAATTTCACTCCTGTCTAAATAGCCATGGGCCCTTATTATTATGGAAGAAGGGATGAACAGGTTTGGTGGGCGGGCAGCCAGCCTAGCAGTTCCCATCCTAAATGGATATACTTTTCAGGTCAGGAGTTAAAACACATATTGGTCTCTTTCAGGTAATGTCCAAACTGTGTCGGTTCCAACAAATTCACCTTTAGCAGAAGATTTCAATCAGAGTCTGGATTATTAGAGTCACGTGGGAAGCTTTCCCTAACCATGTATGCACAGATCCTATCTACTCACAGACCCAACATTCTGGTTGGCTGGGCTGGTGGGGATGCGTATGTGTATTTAGACAAATTCCCCGGGAGACTCTGACACACGTCTCTGTTGAGAAGCACTGTGGGGAAGGATGGTAAGGCACTGTGCAGAGAGAACGGCAGCATCCAGTCAGGAACTTCCAAGTCTCTAGGTAGGTGACTTCTTACCGCTCTCTGAAACCCAGACGAGGGTGGACTCAGACAGCTCAGGACTTGAGCTCTAAGGGGCAGATCTAAGAGCCCCAGACAGTGACAGCACTGAGGCCCCTTCAGGGGTGCTGTCACACAAAGGTCAGTGAGGGCAGTGCTGCGGCTCTCCACTCCCCCCACTGTGGGGATCCAGGAGCGGTGTCCACGTGTCCACGGAACAAAAAGGAGCAGGGTGGGTAGCAAGCTAGGTCCACTTAACCAGAGCCAGTTCATCAGAAGACGGACTTAGACATGGGAACCCACTCAGTCCTTTAGCTCAGTGGTTCTCAACTCAGGCTGCAAAGTAGAAGCCTCCAGAGAGCTTTTAAATTTGTCAGTGTCCAGGCATCCTGCCAGAATAACAGAATCAGATCTCAGGGAGGGAAGGAGAGCTCAGGAATCTCCTCGAATTTTGTTCAGTCTCTGTGCTCAGGAGTTGCTGAGGTGTCGTGAGGACGTGTAACCTCTGCCTTAGCTCCTGACCTCAGGAGTGGGGGCACACACCACTCTGCCCCTCGAGTTTCTCTCCTCAGCTTCTGTGCCCGTCAGCATGGCCATCTGCTGCCTCTGTGCCCAGGTCCATGCTCTTCTCACCCCGGCCCATGTTTCCCAGGCACAGGCAGTAAAAAGTGGCAGTAGCAGCTCCAGCCGGGTGGGTGATGGAAAGTCAAACTCCCGGGAGGTTTTCAGTACCAGCTGAGGAGCCAGGCAGAGGTGGCTACGCACGGTGTTTGGTCCTAAAAGCGAGCAAGCTCCCCAGGAAGAGACCAGAACCGGATGAGAAAGTGAAACCGGCAGCGATGTCGGGAAGGAGGGTCGAGAAGTGTGGACCACCTGAGGGGGGCCCCAGAGGTGGGTCTCTATCTCAGTGGAGATACAGAGTCAGGAATTCAGAATCCAGGAGGCAAGAGTGAATAGTAAAGCAAACAGGTCTGGCTCCAACATGGATGTGATTGGAATGGGATTAGCTGGGGTTCCATAGGGTTTTCTTTAATGCCATTTACCACGTGTGATTTATATTATAGGCACATCAGTTTCATTTAAAGAACAGAAGATGAGGTTCACAGTTCCAAATGGAACTAGTAGCAATGTTAAAAATGCACCCACCAGCACATCCAGCCTCCCCACCTTTACCTAAGTTGTCCTTTCCACCTGAAATGCTTGATGATAACCCCTACTACCCACCAAGCCACCTTCCACAGCACGTCTTCCGTACCCAGCTCCTAATCATCCGACTGCAAATGTTGTTTCCTTTACTGGACTGTGAGCCCCTTACAGACACTTGTTCATCACAGTGCTTGACACCACGTAGGTGCTCAGTGCATGTATATGAATGAGTGTTGTCAAAACAAAACAAATACCCAATGTGCTCGGGAACAGAGAACAGAGAGTAGCCTGGAGTGTCACGCGAGGCTCTGACACAGAGGTAACTGGTAAGGGGGTCCTAATGAGCAGCTTTCCTGGCAGCGTGGGAGGGAAAGTAGAAGGAACAGCGTATCCAAGGACTCAGAGTTGTAAGAGGGCTCAGCTAATTCAAGGGACTTGGCATCACCAGCATCAGTGCTCCTCCTTCTCTTTCATTCTAAGCCTCCAGAGCAGGCTAGGCTTTGGGTACTTGCCTTGTCAATTTGCATAAAAAATGTCCTCCCCCAGAGGTGACCCAAGAAATTCAACTATCCTCATTCTTCACTACTAAAAAACATCTAATGATGCATATCCTTATTCAAATAATCTCCTGATTCATACTTATAGCCTGCTTATCTTTGGCTGTTCCCTATACCAGCTAAAATTGTTCTTTGTTCTTAAATGAAAAATGCAGGCCTACAATGAAAAAGAATGCATACACACACACACACACACACACACACATATAACTGACTCACTGTGCTATATACCAAAAACTAACAAAACACTGTAAATCAACTATGCTCCAATTAAAAATTAAAAAATTAAATGCAAGCCCGCAGATAACCTCATTCTCCCCTGCCAAGTCCTGAACAGATGCATGAATGGAGCTGTTTAACTATCACAGTCTTCCATCTACTCAATCCACTATTTGCCCAATCTCTTTAGGAGTTTTAGTGAGCTAAACAGAAGAGAAGATTCTAGAAGTTCTGATCCCACTTCCCTTGACTTATTCGTGGAACAAATGTAAACAAAGCTTCAACAATGGCCAAAGAGAGCCCTGGTGAGTTTACAGTTTTGTAAAGTCTACATTTTTGGCAAATGCCTCAAGCTCAGATTTTCAACACTTGAACACAGCTCTGAGCCCATCTACAGATCCATCCAATTTTACAGAGGCTGCTGCTCTGTTTTGGCACATCACTGTGGTGACGGGGGTCTTACAGATAGCCCTAGTTTTTGAAGGCAAATCTGCATACTGAAAGTACAAAAGAGATTCCTTTATTACTTGAATGTCCCCAAAATATGTTTATACCATCATTTCTTCTACATGAACAAATTCCCAACCACCCCTAACAGCAGCAGGGGTTAAAAACGCTCTCCCTGCTGTTTCACTGATGTTTTGCACTTGGCCTGTTTTGTACCCACCTATTTGTATACTTTACAGTCTTCAAATTAACCTCATTGCCCCGCCATCAGAAATGAGTTGAGCATTCACTTATTCATTTATGCAACAAGCCTTCATCTCAAGATTGCTTTGTACCCTCGTGTGGCTGAGCTGTACCCTAAATCTATTCACCCATTTATGCATCATTCAATATGCATCTATTGAAAACTGGCTGTGTTCCAGCACTTGGTCTGGATGTGCTGGGATGACAGAAATGACCACACTGTGGCTCCTGCTTCTGAGATGCCAGCAATATGTAGGGTTCACTACAGTTTGCTTCGTCAAGAAGGGCACTGCCCTAGCTTCTCTCATTAGTGAGGCATGAAACACCCCAGCCAACCTCCCCTAATGGGATCTTCCTGCTTTATTCTTTCCTTCACAGAAACTGCAACAGTTGTTTAAACCTTCCCCTTCTGTCCGTCCACGGACCTTAAGGAAGGAAAACCTGTCTCCTGCCCGCACCCCCCGCCCCCCGTTTCCACCTCTTCTCCATCTTCATGCAAGGGAGCCGTGTTCAAGCCGTTCCAGCAAGTACACAGTTAATCCCCACCATCACTTGGTATATTGAGCCTAAATGCTATTATAATCATTTGTTGAATGAGGAAACAGATGTCAAACTTAAGACCCTGTGCCCAAAACACACAAACCCGTGATGCAACAGGTCTAAGATCTAGGTCTTTCCACTGCATCGTGCGAACTCCAACAGGAGCTCCGCTGAATCAGTCGATATTATTTTCCCAGAGCTTCTACATGGCTAATTTTCACAGAAGCCATCAAACTTCAGTTTTCCTTTATTCCTGGAGTTATGTGTATGCTTTCTTCTAAAATCTCCCCCCCCCAACTTTACAGTTAGAAATGGCAATAAAATGACATTAAGTTGAAGCCAAACTGACAGGTTTTCCTGACCAGGTCGTGACCTTACTCGCTGATTCCATTAGAAAGAGTTTGCAGACAAAAGGCAACTTTCAAAATGCTGAGACAGCAGGCTTGGTTCTAAGGATGTTGAAGGGGGTGTTCAGTGAGTGATCTGGCTTCCTTTCCTCATGAATGCAGGTCAAGATAAGAATCTGTAGATACTCTGGCTCTTTCAACCCGTTAAACCCAGACATTGTTGTAATGCACATTACAGAGATAAAGAGCGTTAGAAACATAAACATGGATTTCCTCCAGCAATGGACTGGTGTCTAGAGGAACAAAAGACCTACACTTTGCTTAATTAACTCACGCATTTCTAGAACTAGAAGTCTTAGGAGCTCAGACTTTGGGCTACTCACCAGCTTGGTGAGGCCAATTATCAGAGCATCCTAGCCATCTTGATTAGAATTCTAAGGTTCCCTGCTTATGGAACTGGGCTGGCGACCATCTGAGCACATCCGTTTACAGACTAGGGTATCTGGGAGCTGTTTCTAGGTGAGAGAGAGGGAAGAAATTTTGGAGCAAGAGTGTTCAGGAGAAAGAGAAGACATAGGCACGGAGGGGCAGATGAGCATAATGGAAGGGAATTATCAGTCTTCAGCCCACTGGGTAGGGTGGCTAAGACCAGAAACTGGAGGCATTGTGTCAAGAAAGACCATGAAACTCTTGAAACAAGCAGGGCTGCCTTGAGGCCAAGGGCCCAAACTCTTCCCAGGGCTCGGCAGAGGGGCCTCGCACTTCCTCACTACAGCACGGCGACGCCCTGCGGGTCACAGGGCAGAGAGAGCCACAGGGCGTGGTGCCCACCCGCCCGCCAGACTGACATCGGGGGGCAGGGCTGTCCTGCAGAGCTCACAGTCAGGCGGTGACAAGCTTCCCTCAGGTGGCTCTAGTCAGCCGACTTCCATAAAGAAACCTGAGAAGTCTGTGTGAGAAACACTCGGGAACTTTCAGAAACACACGGTGAGAGAAACTTGGCTGAGAATTGAGTTTCTTATGTCAACTAGTGGGTGCCAGGAGCTGGCAAAGTAGAGTCTTCAGTGTGGATGTTTGTCTTCACAGTCCGGTGAAACCTGGGACTTTTGGGTAGAAGACACTGGAGAGATCAAGAAATCCTAGAGTTGCTTGTTTTAAAATCTCATAGGAAGAAATCAACAGAAATAGAAGGATAGTGAGGAAGAGGAATAATGTAGTCCAGCTTAACAGCATGAAGATTCTGGGTTCTGACCTTCATCTCAACCAGGCTGCCTCTGGGAATTAAAGGTCATTCTCTAGCACCTTCTCAGACACATCTGCCCACTTTTCTGCCTTCCAGTCTGATCAACCCAATCGTATCATGCAAAAGTGAAGCTGCATTTTGTAAAAGCCCCAGGTTGACTAAACTCCAGTAGACACCACTGGGTGGACCAGCAGTCTTCTCCTCCCTCGTCCAGTTCCAGCCCCAGGACTCCCGCACGCTGGGCACAGGCCAGGAGGCCATGATTCCTCAGAATCTTTGACCTTGGACCTAAATTCAATCAATTCAGTACTAATGAGAATAAACTGGAGGGTGGATGGCGGGCTCTGACAGTCACCAGAGTCAGCATGTCCTTGGGGGAGGAAATACTCAAAAGGTAAGAAGGATGAGATGAGGTTCTAGTCACACACAACCTGGACACAAGGTCAGGGCTGCTAGTTCCCTCAAAGGCCATCAGGAAACAAGCCCCAAGGATGAGAGAAGGCAGTGTCCTTGCCCCCCCCAAGGAGTCTCTGAACAAAGGGGTAGCTGGTCTGTGAACAGCATTCTTACGGAAGTTCTAGGATCACTGTTCACTTGGGAGAGTGATTCCCAGGCTCTCACTGATAATGCCTGGGGTGCGCACGGAGAGCTGGCAGTCCCTCGAGGGTTGAGGGAAGACACCAGCCCAAGAGGTACAGGATGGCCCTTGAGGAGGTGCAACTTAAGACCCCTAAAAAAGAGGACCAGGGAGCCAACATACCTCCTGGAACTCTGAGCAGACCCCACTTCCCATTCCCTGAATGGAGGGGAACATACAAAGATCTGAAGTAGCCCATGCCAACAAGGGGCTCTGGTCAGAAAGATTCCTCACCCAGGATCCATGAGCAACATCGGAGAATGGGGCAAAATTTACTACGAGTGGTAAAGAGTTTGCAGCCTCACAGAGCATTAGGTTAGCGTAATTCATCCCTTACCGATTATGAAAAGGGGCGATACACCACCGCAGAAAACATTAGGAAAGCCCTACGCCTTATGACCCAGAAATGCCACTCCTGTATGCAGGCCCAGGGGAAAGAGTGCTTGTGGCCACCAAAAAAAAAAAAAAAGCAAAAAAAAAAAAAAAAAAACAGGTACCAGAATCATCACAGTAGTGTCAGTTACAACAGCCTAAAACTTGAAGCAACCAAAAGTGTACCAACAGTTGAACAGATTAATACATTGTGGTGTGTTCTTGCCATGGAATACTAAACAGTATTGGAAAGAAAAGAACTCCTGCTACGTGCGAGACCACAGATGACTCTCCCAGACAGAATGCTGGACCAAAGAAGCCAGAAACAAAAGAGTAAATATTCTGTGATTCCATTTATAGAAAGTTCAAAAACTTTCTATAAGCTAATCTACAGTCAGAGACAGAGGTCTGCAGAGTGGTTACTTTATCAGGGGACACGCAAATTCTGGGTGCTGAAAATTCTACAGCTCCAAATGCGGGGTGGGCACAAAGCAATATACAAAGTGATTGTGCTGCGATACTTAAACGAGATGTGCATTTTCTTGAAGGGAATGGGGAAAAAAAAGATGTGCATTTTCTATAGGTTATACTTCAGTAAAAAGATACAAGGCAGGGGATGTAAATTAAAATACATAAAAGAATCATGGGCATGCCGATGAGCACAGGGAACTGACTGGGAATCAAATAAGAAAAAGCCAGCTGAGTTTTCCAGTGAGTTATGGAGCCTGGGACCAAAAGGAACTGTGGCTGATGAACAAGCAGGCAGAAGACTAAGGAAGTCCTCCTTTCTCCCAAGGAGGACATATTCTCTAAGGCCATTCTCACGTGTGGCCAAGGAGGACAACAGTAAAAAGAAAACCCTCTCGAAGGGAGAGCCAGAGGCCTGGGAAATTATCTCCGAGAAACAGAAGTGAGAGTTACCCGAGAGACAGTGCCTGCACGGATGTCAGGACGGTACCACCAGCAGCTGCTACATGGGTCTGAGTTTCCCCTTTCTGATGGGAGGGATTCATGTGGCCATCTGGTTTCTGTTCCACCGCTGCCTGCGGCGTGTGTGGGGCGTAGATGATTTGCCCCAGAGTGGGTGGGCGGATGTGTCTCTAGATCAAGAGACGTTAGATCCAGATACGACGTAGAGATTCTCACGAGATCCTGGACTTTGGACTTGATGTTACCACTGGACGGTCACTCCACGAGCAGGGCACTATTGTTATCTCCACTTTAAAAATGAAGGAATCCACACCCAAATCCATTCCTACTGAAATGTTCTCTTTGCAGGTGAGCTGTTTCTCCTTCCAGTCAAGGTGAATTTCTGCACTTACCGCTGGCTCCCATGACCAATCCCCATTTCTCTCCATCTCTAAGACATTCCTGCATCAGCTGATTCCTTTTTTTTTTTCTCTCCATCTTCAAACTCTCTAGCTCTCTCTGCAGGCTCCATAGCTTGGTTTCCCTTTCCATCTGTTGTTTTGTTTGACCCCTAAATAGCAGTGTTCCCCAATTTCTCCTTTCACTTCATTCCTAACCTTGACCTCTTCAGTCTGTCTAAGAGTTTCAGTTCCTTTCAAGGCTTTAGTAACTGTATCCTTCATTGGTCACTTCCAAATCTAAATTGTTAGTAATACTAAGGTAGCTTAAAATGTTGATTTTAAGAAGAGATTGGAAGGAAAGCACACACTAAATCCACATATTTTCAAGTTTTATTTTCTCCTTTGGACCAAAACAATTTTGCTCACTGAGGCACTCAGTAACACAATATTTTAATTTTGCATTTTTTTTCAAATTTGAAAACAAAGCACACATAAACTCTAGATTTCAGTCTGACTTATAGTGACAGGTTGTATAAGATGCTTTTTGAGCTGTTCTTAAGCACAATATGGAAGTTTGTTATTGACTTTTGCTCAATAAAAATGAGACAGATCTTTCTAAATTATTACAGAACAAATCATTTCTCCAAAAAAGAAGGAGGAGGAGGGGAGGAGACAGAGGAAGAGGCGGGCAAAGGAGGAGGAGAAGAAAAGGAGGCACAGAGAGGTTTAGGTAACAGTGAGCATCACAGAGCGAATGGTGCTAAGGTAGCATTTTATTAGGGCAGTTTGGTTCCAGAGGTATTAGTAGTTACATAGAAACTGGAAATTACATAACACAATGCTATAAATATTCCATATATTACATAGCCTGTGTGACCAGTTAATCCGTAACAACTCCATTTAATGCGTGGAAGTACATTATTGTGTTCTTTAGAGGCTTAAAAGATTTTTAGAAATACTTTATAGACCTAAGATGAAAATTGAAGAAATGGTCATAGAAAGCACTTCCCTCACCAAGATTAAGAATGGCCCAGGAATAAAACAAGAGGAAGGAAGTCAGACGCCCTGTGCAGATCAGGACCCAAAGCTGCACAGTCAGTCAGTGATCCTCGTTCCAGTCATATGACTTCGACCTCAGCACATCTCCGCAGGGGGAAATGAGCACAATTCTGTCCTCCAGCACATCTCTGTCTTCTTAAGTAAACAGAGATATATCTTCCAAAGGTCATCCCTTGTAGCACCAGGAGCAGAAGATGCCGCAAGGAAGCACAACAAGAGCGTGAGAAACATTTGCAAACTTGCAGGGTGCCTCCCCTGAGACACCTGGCAACACTGCTTTTGACACCTAAATCCCCAAGCCCCTTAAGAGATAACAGAGGGACATGCCTCAGAACACCACATCACCTTGATGACACTAAAGAGACCTTAAGTAACCTTGGGATTTCCAGAGTTAATGCAAGCTGACAGGTCTGATTCAGCCAGAAGTGCAACCTTTCCTTGGATACCTTCTGCTTGCTCCTGATGCCAACATTTGTGGCTCCCCGAGCAGAAATGGAAAGCTGCAGTTTCCTTTTCATCTTTTTCTCACCTCCAGAACTACATGAGAAGAAAGACTTTGCCAGGAACCTCTCTCTAAAGGACAGCAAATGGAAACAGATCCCTCATCAGGAACACACGGCACCTCTCTTTCCCATGGAGACAGGTGGATGCCTGTGGCAGCTTCTGGGGAACCAGCAAGTCACTGGCAGCGGCCCTCAGCACCTCTTTTCACAGGCAACCGTGTTCAGGTGCTTTTGTGGCAAGCTGCCAGCACAGGACTCTAATTAATTAAAGTGCTCTTCTTGCCAGGGATATTGGCCATTTTGACATCTCAGTTGGAGACTGGAGCTCATGAAGGTTCAGCTCTGGAAGAGCAGCTCTGCTTTTACCATGTTTGATCTCCCCAGTGGGAAAAGCCAAGGACCCTGAGTTGCAATAATCATGTTAAGTGCCAGTTTCCATTGCCAAGGAAACAGTACACTCTTTTCTTTATCCTTCCCTTGGGGGAAACTCCCACTGAGTCATTTACTGGGTTCTCTGCTTATCTTGCAACTCCACACCAGCAGCACCATTTTTCCCCCCAACATATCTAAGCAGTTTTGCCAGCCTTCATGGTCTGTGGTTTTAAAGATCATCAAATTTAGGCTCAACCCCAGAGCAGGACAGAGGGCATGATCTCCCAAGACAAAATTTAAAGTGCTAGCCACTTGAAATTGGAGAGTTATCCCACTCATTTCATGGGGCAGGCAAGGCTTTGAGAAGCCCATCCTCCAGCCCCGGACCAGGACATGACTCAGTAGTCTCTGTCTTTACAGAAGGAGGAGCCGTACTAGAGGTGGTCTCTGACCACTTCCAGCTCGACATCTCTGTGGTCACACTTGCTATGACTGAAGGTAGTGGTGGTGGTAACAGCAGTACCAGTAACTCGTTTCACACAACTGTTTAAGGAGCTACTATGTTCACCTCTCAGTTCACATCCATGAATAAAGCAGATTCAAAAAATCAGGAGAAGGTAATAAACAATACAGGGAAGATGAATTACATCGTATCTTAGACTGTGAAGTTAAAAAATTGACGAAGTGGAGACTGAGCAGGTTGCAATTTTAAGTAAGGTGGTGACTGAGCAGGTGCTGATACACTGATGCAGTTGAATCACGTTGAAGGGAGTGGAGGAGGGCAGCCTCCCTCCCCCCTCCCTCCCCCCTCCCTCTCCTCCTTTCCTCCTCCTCTCACTCCCCAGCAGAGAAAGAGCTGTGCGTACTAATTTGCAATGTTTGCTTCTGGATTCCACACACTCTCCTTTCAGCTCATATTGTTTGGTTTGGGTTTTCTTTGCTGCATTTTTCCATTCCCACTGTCCCAGGGCAGGGCTGGACAGAGTCCAGGCTCTGGGGACCGCTTTCTGCGACTGGACGCCCAGCTCTACGACCCCACAGGCTCTACCACTTTGCTTAAGTTACTCAGCCTCTCTGCGCCTCACTTGTCTCCTGTGTAAAATGAGCCAAATAGTGGTACCCACCTACAGAATCATTGTAAGGATTGAGAGGTGGATCCACATAAAATCCTTAGAGTGGCGTCTCGGGGCTGGTGCTGGACCTCACAGGACAGCCGCCACCCCAGCTCCCTCTCCCAGCGCCCTGCCCTCGCCGCTACCACAGCTGTCTTATTTCGTGGTTGGCTTGAGCAATGGCTTCAGGAGATTAGAGCAATCATCAAAGTGTGGAATTAAAATAATAAAGAAAAACAATCAACACGGGGAGAGGGCGGGGAGGGATTATTTGGCCTGTACAGATCATTTATGAAAACAAAGGCAAAGCGCAGAGCTTAAGCCGCTAAATCAGAGGTTGCAATTAGCTTGATTGCAGAGTGACTTGGTCCCATTTCTGAGCAACAATAGCGAGAGTGAGCATTCTTAATTGAGGCAAATTAAGTATTCTTGACTACTCCACTTTCTCATCTAAAAAGAGTTGTAAGCCCACACAGAGATCCAATTTACATGAACTCTGCTCCATTCTTCTTATTAATTCATCTTTCAATTTTTTTTTCCTGCTTCTTTTCACGGCTAGCACACTGAGCTGGAGACTAAGAAAACAAGACAGATCTCTCTGAAAGCTCATCTTTCAGAGCATATTATGTAAAATTAAATGTGTGTATCTGTGCACAGGCCACGATCCTGTTTCAATGACTACAGCCCGATCCTGATTATGGAAGAGTCTGGAAAATCCAAAAAGAAAATGGGTAGAAAAGAGAGAGAAAGCTGCCAGAGTGCCCTTGAGACTCAGCAACAGAGCAGCCACAAAGAAAACTCTCTAGAATCACAGGGGAAATGCACCATTTACAGCCAAACGTTCACCATAATATCTTTAGTACTTGAAAAAGAAACTAGTGGAATGAAGGTAATGATTACAGAGCTGAACGGAGGGCAGTTGTTTGAGACATTTATCCCCACCCACAGAAACGCATGTATATACAATCCTTATGTCCTTCTGCATGTATAATGTGCAAGATTAGTCGATGTTCTTTTATTTCTACTACCCCATCAAATGATTTTGGCAGTCTGAAATGGCTGTGACAGAAATCCACATTTTATTTGTAGCTCAAGATAGTTTATTTTTTCAGGTGTACTTGTGGGGCTGGGCAGAGAGTGCTGCTAATTATTACTGTTTCAAACGTATCCTAAAATGTAGATTGCATGGGCAGTTATGCATGAACCACAGACTTCGAAGGTCATAGTCTTGAAACTTGTTTAAATGCAGATGCGGAGGGATAATTACAGCTCAAAGGGGATTCGAGCAACATACTTCATGACATTTGCCCTTAACTACCTTCCTTCCTATTAGCAATGTTATTGTTGCAGACAATGACTGTATTACACAATCTATGGATCTGAATGTGCTGTTTTTTTCTGAAGTGATAGTGACAATTACAGCAGCTGCTGGGAGAGAAAAATGGCCGGGACTCTGGCGTGGTCAGTGCTGTCCTTAGCACTGACCCAATTCATGAAAATGCCCACACCCCAAAAGGCATAAGTTAATGCTATTGATGGGGTTCTGTGGCTACATTTAAAAAAAAAATTATATCATTAAACTATAAACTTAAGATCACTACATTTCATTTGCTGTAAATTATACCTCATCAAAAAAGTGATTATAATTTATTCCTTGATTCTTGCTTAAAGATAGGAGATACACAAAAATAGGCAATGAACTTCGTCTGGCCCTAAGACTATTTATCATAATCAATTTTAATCCTGTAAACTATGACTACCTGGTTTGACCTTGGGTATATGTGTCTTTCCCTTAGAAAATTTCAAGATCATAAGGCCAAAAACAAAACATTCCTAGGCTAGGGATATAAAATGATAACATTATGGAAGAATCACCAATATTCACTCTGTTCAATTCTCTCCATGGCTACTACACTGAAAGCAAAGAAGCCCAACATTTCCATAGCACTTCGTATTCACCAACCCAAACGCTCCGTCCATTGAAATGCCTTCTCTTGATGAAGAGAAAAGTCACAAGGCCATCTACAAAGAGTAGATTCTTTCTCTTTCTTTCTTTTCCATTCCAAGCCTTGTCCTGGAGGCTTTTAGAGGAATAATGCCATGCCAAGCTTACGAATTAACAAGCGTTATTAAATATCTACTATGTGCTCAAAATTGTGTCGGGTGCTAGAGATACAGAAAAGTGTATTCACTGTACTATTAGGAAGGTTTTTATGTTTCACTTACTAAGAAATGCTTTGCTTCTACAGAGCTGGAATCCATAACAATATTGAACTCGAGTGCATTCTAATTATTAAGAATTAGAGTAAGCAAGAACTAGAGACCCATATGAGGGTACTTCTCTAGTGTGATTACTGTTCACATTTTTCCAGATGCTGATGTTAGCCCAAGTCCACCGATGTGCTTTCCTTGATATCATTGCTCCGTTAGAGCAGAAAGATAAAGTGGGGCTCAAAGTACCAAAGCTCAAACCATTCTCTGAAAGCACAGGCATGGAAAAATAATGAACATCTCTTTCTGACACTGTTCCAAGAATTTTATGTGGGATCCACCTATTCCATCCTCACAACAAGTCTATAGGTGGATACCATTATTTGTCTCATTTTATACACAAGACAAATGAGGCACACAGAGGCTGAGTAACTTGGAAGATGTTATAGAGGGTGATGGAGCTGGGGCTACAGTCACAGAAATTGTTCTCCAGAGTCTGTGCTCTTGACTATGCACCATACTGCCTCTCGGGAGAGTGGGGATGGAAAAATGCAACAATAAAAACCAAAACTGGGCAATAAGAGTTGAAAGTGCATGGAATCCAGGACCACCTCTCCTTATCCCAAATGTTGCAAATCAGTGCTAAAAGCTCATTCTTTGCTTTGAGAGTGAGGGGGAAGAGAGAGGGAGGGAGGGAGGGAGGAAGGGTGGGTTGGTTGCAACGCTGCCCCATCTGTTCAAAGAGACACAACTTTCCTTCCTGTAAATTACTGGCCTGTGTTGGCACATATGAGAAAGGGACAGAACTTTGCACGTATGTATACATCACCCTTTATCCAGCAGAAAGCCCTACAGCAAGTCAGTAAAAACAGCCCTCTGCCAAAAGTAAACCTTCATAGCTTCCAAAACAATCTATTTCAAAAGTAAACAGCATTTATGTTTACTTGAAATGATACCCTTCACTGGGACTGCTCCAGAACCGCGATTCTGTCTTTCTCGGGGGGAATTGAAAGTTTTCCTCACTGCTGACAGGGTTGCTTTGTCCTTGTGCCTCTTCTCAGGGCATGGGAAGAAGCCACCGTGACCTACCAGCCTGGAAAGCCTGCCAAGAGGCTGAGAGTCATGGGAGTCTGCCCAGCCAGCTTCGTGGAGGTCAGTGCACACCGTCTAGACATTAAGTCTTGGTCTTTAAAAGAGGAAGCCAGATATAATATAGTCACAGAGGCTGAGGAACCGACTGTAAGTAAATATCTTAACCACTGATATCACTATCGGGGGCTGTATTTACACAGAGACCCATTCATCAACATGGATGAAAACTTCCAAAAGCCCATTACATTGTATATTTTCCTTCCTGAAAGAAAATTACCTTTCCTCCATATGTGAGTGAAGCGTCATCTGTGTCTATTAAAGATAAAAACATCATCCAAGGGGCTAAGTGATGCCAAAGGCACGTGCTCTGCACATACGCACACGGCATTGGTAACAGTGGAGGATTCAAGTCAGAGCCAAGGGTTGGATGGAAGAGAGAGCACAGTCAACACACCACAAGTACCCCCTCAAACTACCACCAGCCACAGGCGGCACTCCTTGAGGTTCCCACATAGCCCCTAAACCATCTTTTAATATAAGGACATATTTCCTAAATGTACTGTTTTTCAAAGGTTCTCATTTACATGGGTTAAGATATCAGAAATCCAGGAAAAGAGAACAGAGAGAGACATAGAGAGAGAGAAATGGAGCCCCTTCCACACACACACACACACACACACACACACACACACACACGGTACAATGAACCATCAAAATGACAGCTGAATTTTCAAAATAAACTCTCCAACATGAGAAACCTATTTATACAACTACGGATAGGGATTCTGGCTGGAGTCTGGGTTACCGTATGTAGACGGAAGTTACGGCAGGATAAGGTAGGGCATTGTGATGTCAAACTGGAAAACCACCATTTTTCATTTCCAACTAATTTGTGAAACAGAAATCGCTAACCTGTAACCCATCCCTGGGGTTCATCTTAGCCTTGACCCTCATCCCATCCATCACCCTCACCTATCCGTCACCCCTCACCTATCTCTGACCTATGCCCCAGGGGTGGGGGTCAGGATCAGAGTAAGGAGCCTGGGAGAAGGGGTGAGGGTATCTGTTTTGCACATTACTTCCAATTAAAATGTTGGAAGTTCAATGGTGCTGAGTCAGAGTGTCCCTACACAAAAACTGCTGAGACAACACATCTGGGTCCAAATATCTTGCACTGAGAGACGGAAAAGCATCGAGACACAAAGATATAAATATCAATGAACAGAAAACAGGCGGCAGGAGACACAATGAGACATGCTTGGGGAGCCTTCTCCCCAAGTACACACCCACCCCATGCTGTCAACTCTACTTAAACAGTCTGGGCTGGAGAGATCATGGAGGGAGAAAGTCAGAAGATAATAACTTAGGCGTCTCCTCTAAGAGTGTGCCTTGAGTTTAGATGTGCTCACATTTATCCTAAGGATCCCTCTCTCACCCTATAACCCCCCTCCAACTGCTCATCCCTCTCCTCCCTTTGCAACAAATTCCTTTTAAAAAGAATCTATTTTACCATTTCTATTTCCTTCCTTACTCAATTTTAAATCCGCTGCAGTCTGGCCTGTGCACCCATCACTGCTCTCATTAAAACCAACAGTGACCTATGATACTGGTAAACCCAGTGGAAGCTTTTCAGTCCTTATTTTACTTAACCTTTCAGCAGCAGTTCTTTTTTTTTTTTCAGCAACAGCTTTGATATTAATTACTACCTCATTTATAATGACAACTTTTTTTTATCGATTTGACTTCTGTGACATCACTTTCTTCTGGTTTCCTTCAACGTCAGTGGCTCAGTCTTCTCAGTTTCCTTCACAGGTCCATAGTCTTCTCCCAGCCCTTGTGTATCACTGCTCCTCAACCCTCCTCCTTCTCACTCTCCACACCCTCCCTGGGTGATCTCACCAATTCCTACTCTTTCAATCTTATTCCACATGCATGCTCCTCCCATATTCGTATCTCCAGCCCAGAAAGCTCTCCTGAATTATAACTCTATGTGCCCAGATGCCAGCTGGTCATCTGTACTAGAGACCTCACACAGACCACAAATTTGACATATATCAATCTGAACCCATCAGCTTCCTCCCTAACCCTGTTCCTTCTCAGAAAACTGTAGTCCTGCCAGTGGCCCATGTCAGGAATCAGGGAATCATCCTTAGGGACGTCCTCTCTCACATACCCAACTATTATTATGTGCTGCCGATCTATCACCCAAGCACCTCTCGATCCCACTGCCACAATTCTGATTCTGGCCGCTGCTATCTCTTGCCTAGATTACAGCCTTCCACCTGGACTTCAGACCTAAAATCTTGCTTCTCTGTCGTTCAGTAGCCAAGTGATCTTGAAATAAAATACATGTCATACACACCTACCCTCCCAAGTTCAAAGTCCTTTAAAAATTTCTTGTGACCCTTACAATAAATCTAAACTCTTACTACAGTTTTACAAGGCCTTTCATGACCAGGCTGCCTCTTCTCTCTCTTCTCGTTCTCTTTTTCAAGTTGTAATTTCCAGACCTTCTGAACATTTTGTAGCTCTCCACCTCTCCCCTCCAGACTTACACACTTGCTGTTTTCCTGCCGCCACCTTGTCTTCACACGGCCAGATCCCATTCGCTCACTGTGCGTGAAGGTCAATTCTTCAGGAGCGTTTCCCCTGACTCCTAGATTTGGTTAGGTCCTCCTAGTGTATGACCTCAGAACTTCCCAACTTAAAAAAAAAGTCATATCATCCATCACAATTTTGCTATCAGAGTGTATCATGCATCACAATTTTACTCATTTAATGACTATGTACAAGTTCCACGAGGATAAAGGTCAGATGTGATTTGTTCTCTGTGATATTCCAGTTCATATCCCACAGCAGACGCTCAGTGAACCCCTGTTCACTGAAGACATGGGTGAATGGATGAGTGAAAGTGAAGTCAGAGAGACCAACTCTGCTAGTCCAATTTGTGCCTGACAGAGCTGGGAGAGGCAGTAATAAGTTGGATAACAGACCTGGGTTTCTGAATTACCCTGACTGATGAAAAATTTCAAATGAATAAAAATAAACACAATGGCCTGCATTCATACGAAAAGAATCACTTACAGAAATATAAAGAGAGCCATGTTTTAACGCCAGCTCATGGAAAAAGGTCTTAAGGGCACATGTGAAGATGTTACACTTCACACGGTCAACAGAAGGATATACTTATAAACAGAAATGTGCGCCGTCTTACACCGTGTTAGTAGAATGTTAGTGCTACACTCAAGAATGCCTATAGCTTATGCTTTCACCACAGGCCATGCCTTCTGTTGTGCCTGTCGTGCACCAAGTTTGTAAACCAAGCCTGTTGAATGAAGGGTGAAAAGCACAATTCTTGACATTGGTAATAAAGACCATGCAGAAAAAAAAAAAGACAACCTGGTCTAGAAGCCATATAATAATAGCTAATACAGCACTTAGTATGTGCTGAGCACTGTTCCAAGTTAACTCATCTACCATACGAGTTATGTACAACTATTATCTCCATTGTACAGATGAGAAGAGTGAGGCACAAGTGTGTTATGCAAGCAACTCAAAGTCACAAACGTAACAAGTGGCAGAGCCAGGTTTTGAAATCAGATGGCCAGTTCCTGGCAGCCATGCTTTTTGGAAATCAATCATTATCAACATCTTATTAGAAATAAAGAAGGAAGATAATTAGCCTAGCAGTGGGGTGGGGAGAAGATTCAGAAGAAAGCATGTTAGCTGGCTTCACACTTAAATCACCAGGCAGAAATCAAAAGGAGGCAGACACTGGCTCGGTAAAATACTTTGTCTCACTAGTGAACAGTCAGGCTCATTAAGTTCCCTGTCAGTCGAACATGCAGGTGGAGCCTAGAAGTCCACCTATAAACCATGCCGGCGGCAGACCCACTCTGGGGGACTACAGAACCCCGAAAGTCCTTTTGTTCTCTAAGAGCTACAATTTTCTACATGGACCTCGCCCTCGGGAAGCTGGGAACAAGACAAACACTGCAGAACTCAATCCGAGACTTAATAAGCAATAAAAAAACTCTCAAGATAATGAAATGGATGGCATTCAGAACAGTGGGCCGACCTGCCACCTTCAAAGATGATGATCCCTGCTACCTATTTCCATATCTAGTAAACTCAGAAACGGAAACAGCACAGCAAACAATGTCATGGTATAAAATCCTTAGAAATGCCAAGTCACTAATGTAGGAGACACGGGTCAACTCTTTATGCACCTGGTTTTCCATATCAATAGATAGTGTCAACCGATTTATCTGAGTTTTCAGACTGTGAAATCACTTCTTTCCCCTCAAGATGAAGAAGATCTAGTTAAACCTAAGATTAAAGAGGCGGATAAAAGTGCCCCCTGGACTGCAAAGGCCAGGAATTAGACATGCTGCTACTGCTCCAGCAGGCAGGCTTCAGACACGATCCATTACAGGGGCGGCTTCCCTCGGATGCCAGCGAGGCTAATCCTCCTGCAAAGCATGACAGCTTCTCAAACTTGACTGTGGTGAATCCAAACCAGATTTTTATGCTCCATGATCAGCTTTCAAAATACAAAATCATTTTTATATTGTAGTGGGTTTAGGTTTATTAGATTTAAATTTGCAAACAAAGATATAGACACCGGCCATGCCGCTTGGCCTGAACTCCCTTGATGCTCATCTTGCAGAATAAAATACCAGATAATAGCGAGATAGAAATATATGGAACCAAGGCTTCTTTATAAGAAAATGCTGTCAACTGTAACGGAGTTTTCCACATCCTTAAAGAGAACCATTCAAATTTCCATCTCTGGGGAAAGAGGACGACAATATGTCAGCAGAACATTCTCACTGATACCAGAGCTTTTCAACTGAGTGTCATCAATTCTGAAGGCTTTTATTACTCTGACAGCTGGCTGGAATTCCTGGAGGCTGACTTACCTTTTTGCAGTCAGATAAGGACTTCTCACTGGCCAATGTGCTGAAAATGGTGGTCTGCAAACAAGAAGGGGGGAGACACGTAAGAACCGTCAAAGCGCAATGATACTGATGCTGCCCTGTGCATTGCCATTCCCAGGTGGGTACCACCTGCCATAACCCCACTGATTTCTCTGGATTTTCAAATGTTTGCCCTTCACTGCGCCCACTGCCACCCCCTCCAAGTTGGAATATTCATTATGACTTGTATTTATCTTCATTTCACAAATAAAGGACTGAAGCACACTTAGGTTAATTGTCATATCTCAGAAATAGTTAGATCAGGAAAGAAAGCCAAGCAGTCTGACTCCAGAACCCACGTTCTCAACCATCCACAGTACTTCACCTTGATCACAAAGAGATACGTGCAAATTGTCAGATGTCCACATCTTTCAAGCAAGACCTGTGATGCGCCTGAAGGATGGAGTGGAGCTTCTCCCCATCGCGAGGTTTATGAGTCTGAACAGCAGACCTGGGGTTTGCCAGCTCCTCCCCACTTTCTTCAGCTCCCTCATTCTCCCCGTGATTGACTTTTCACATATTGTGTGGATATTTTCATGGCCTGATGAGCCACTAAAAAGGCACTTCACATCAGCATTCAAGGCCAGTTGAGATTTACAAGCAAGTTTGCTGCATTTGGACTATTCTATGAAGAGTTCAATGGACCTATGGTCGACCACGTAAATGGTATTACATTTTTTTTCTGTAAAATTTTCCACTTTCTCTTTAATTACAAAACTAATATATATTCTTAATGAGTCAGCCCCCTTTCTAACCTATCTTTCTGAGGTAACCAATAGTAAAAATTTGTGTTCATCCTTCCACACCTTGTCTATTTTTATGCAAATATATAAGCACTACATATTGATTATATGTATTATATTACACATGCACATAGAGAAGTTTCTTTCCTGAGATTATACCATTCTACTAAGACCATATTATAAACATCTTTCCAATCTGTCCATATTGATTGATTCCTTATTTTTTTGAGTCTGTGTCCAAGTTTTATTATAGTTCTTAGTGAAAGAATCATTAATAAAAAGGCCTGATTCCATGAATGCATACAGGAAAAAGCTATAAATGTACAGATAGCAAAATAAAATATTGGTAGAGTTGATACAATAATTTGGGGTTAATTTTTCTTCTAGTCTATGAACTCAGAACACCTCTTCTATTTCTGCAGGTTAACCTCCAGCACACAAGAGTGTAAACCATATCAGCCTTTTCTCATATGGATTTATGGACTGCTAGGTAAATATGCTGTGACTCATTCTTCTTAATAGCTGCATAATATTCCACAATGTGGATATACCATACTTTATATAGGCTTTCCATTATTGATGAATATTAGATTGTTTTCAGGATTTTATTATTTTGTTGTTGCTTTATAATATATGCATGCACACACATTAAGCATATGTGTGTATATATGTATGTATGTGTGTTGTGTGTGTGTGTATATATATATATATATATATATATATACTGACTATCTTATTTTGGTTGAATAGAACCAAAAGAACTAAAAGAAATGTATAATAAAGAGTTTTATATGGCTCAAAGATCTAATGTATTTCAACTTTTTCCCACTTTTGCCTCACA
This sequence comes from Vicugna pacos, assembly GCF_048564905.1. Classification (NCBI taxonomy): domain Eukaryota; kingdom Metazoa; phylum Chordata; class Mammalia; order Artiodactyla; family Camelidae; genus Vicugna; species Vicugna pacos. The sequence continues at coordinate 76,752,807 of NC_132988.1, forward strand.
CAACATAAAAATATTTATCAGCCCATCTAGCGTTTTGATTCATTTTCGGACAACCCGTAGAAAAAGTTAAGAATCTGAGCCAGAACATTTTCAAACCCCAAATATAGGCAGTATTAAAGGACAGAAAACACAGACATGTATAAACATACAGAAAAGCATCTTTAATGAAGAAAAATTAAATTTAAGGTTTAGGTTGGGTGTGATATTTAAACTTGGTTTGCTGGCAGTTTTTACTGTGTTTTCATTTTGTTTGTAAGAGGAGGGATACATGTTATTCAGAAAGTTTAAATTAAAAGAGGAAAGTAAGAACAAATTTGGGTGATGGGAAAAAAAAAAAGAAGAAAGGTCAAAGTCAAAGTTGGTCCAGTAAGGAAAGCGAGAAGAGCCAAGGAAGCAGACAGCTCCCACACCCCACCCCTACAATCTTCCCACCAAATGTTTTTCTCATGACCTTCCATCATCTTTATGCATGATTGTACCATATCATGAGAAAGACTACAATGTTCGCTTTCAGAGGAACATAAAGACCCAAGAAGACTTACTCTTCACTGTAACCCAATTACCTGGCCCAGTGCCCGGCACAAAAAAGGTAACCACTAAATATGCACTGGATGGGAAAAAAAAAAAGACTGCAGTCCTTATCCCAAAACACTGTTCTGGAAGCACATTGCTGGAACAGCAGCCTCACATGTCACAGTATTACAAAGTGAAGCCAAGGGAGAGACATGCGAGGGTCCTGAAGAATGAAATACATTTTCTCTCCATTGAGCATATATCTATTGTCTGTTATCCACTCGGTTTGGCTAAATCACGTTTTCAGGGCCAGGCCTATGAACGTTTTGGACTGGATAACTCTTTATTGTGGGGATGTGTGTGCTGTGCTGTGCACCATAGGGTGTTTGCAGCATCCTTGGCCCCTACCCACCAGATGCCAGTAGCACACCCGCCTCCCCACATCAGTCATGACAGCCAACTGTGTCTCCAGATATTGCCAAAAGTCCCCTAGAGCAGGGTGCAAAATCATTCCCAGTCAAGAACAACAGGTCTAAACTCTAAAGGAGCTGGTTATGGAAATGATCCAGATTCCCTGACTAGTGGGAAATTTTCCAGGACACCAAAGTCTAATGGTGGGAAGTTCTCTTCCTGTTCCTGATTTCTAGTTTCATTCTCTGTCCTAAATGGAAGTAAAAACTAGGGGAGACACAAATTCCAGCTACTGAAGACTTTGTGTGGTCATCTACACGGGGGCAACTTGAGTGACTTTAACTGCATTTTCAACTAAGCTTAAGATACACCATGGGGGAGAGTAAATTAAGGAACATGTCTAAGAATTCCGACATTAGTGCTCTGGCCCCTGGGAAAATGATCTTCGAAATTAAACAATACCATTCAACCTTCGAAAACAGCCTCAGATAACCTGAGAACAATTTCTGGAGGAGAAATCAGAGTCAGAGATGGGTAAAATTGGCTTCACTAAAAATATTAATACAGGTAGCTCTAAATGCTACACTTGTAGCAAAGAACCACTTGAGCCAAAGGACAAAATATACAGTGAAATCTCAGGACATGAGATGAGTGTAAAAGAGGTCTGGCATGGGTCAATGAGAGTCCACATCCTTAATTTGGCCATTTTCTAAGGGGATTTTACCTATATGCTTGGTCAGTCTCATTTCATGCCATCGAAAAACTTTAGCTGGCATCCCAGTTTCCTAATTGCAGCTATTGTGAATGACTCTGGCTGGGCTTTCTAAACCTTCCAGTAACACGTTCACTTTAATTAGCGAAAATGAAAGACTCAAAACATGGCTTACCCATGCTATGACCTTCTTGATTGTTGCATCAATATTTTTCTACTAAAGAGGAAACTCCTAATGAGTCCCTCCAGCACAGCTCGCCTGGTGCTGCGTTTGTCACGGGAGCTCAAGCACGAAGAAGCACAATGACTTTTTTAGAGTACAGGCATCTAACGCTGTCGGCGGGGTGACCAGCATGGGGTGAGCCGTATTATACATGGACGGTTGTAGCAATTTCCTGAACTGAATCTAGAAAGGTGAAGCCTCACTGTTGTCCATTTATATACTGATGCCTGAAATTTCACTTAGAGCTGTTTTCAGCGTAAGACTTTGAATCATAACAATCCCTCAAGGGATGCTAGGGTGGAAGAGTCACTGCAAAGGGGAAAATTGGAAATTTCATGTGTTGTAATTTGTTGGTCTGTTACACCCTGGAGGGAATAAATTTATTCATTCTTTCTCCTACAAGCAGGTTCTTCTTGTCTTTTATTAATTTCAAAAGCAGATTTCGATAGGAGAGAAATGAAGACTTCCATCACAAAGACACCAGACACTCAAAGGTGATAGAAATAGGTCACACAGGTCGCAGGTTAGGCTCCCTGCAAAGCAGACTGTGAGATGGAGATCAGCAAGCACGAGGCTTATTAGGGAGTGCTCTTGGATCTCCACTTGGAGAAGGGAAGGGAAAGGTGCAGGACTGAGAAAGGGGAGATGTTGGGCTGTGGTGCAAATTCAGCAAAGGTCTCAGCCAACCAAATGGGGAGCTGTGAAGCTGGGTTAGACTTGTCCTAAGCTGGGGTGAGGGAAAGGGATGCCCTGGGAAGAGGGCAGACGCTGGGCACGATGCCTCTTTCAGCCAAAGGCAATTTCCTGAGAAGGCCGACAGCTGAGGGCAGTGTGCTCAGAGATCTGCGTGGAGCATTGCTCTGTCCACTACGATACAATTTACTTTGACACAGTTTTGCCAAGGGCAGATACTGACTGTGGCTGATGTGCTTGAGTTGAACATGACCCTTATCAGAGCTTATATTTTTGCCAGTCTTTTATGATGGAGTCATTGGACAGATAAACAAGCGGACCACTTGCTCAGGCGTCTAGGCGTTTAATTCTTCTCTCTTCTTAATAGACGTCCTTGTGAGCTTAAGATGGATTGCTGGCCTTGAGGTCTTGTGTTCTTCATTATGAAATGAGGAACCCCCTAATTTTTTCCTTTTAGGCCATGAGACCCTGCTAATTTGAAGAAAATGGGCCTGATTTTATCAGGCATTGTTTAGAATCAGTTGAGCTCACTGCCTACTTCTTTCCTCCATCCCCCGAGGACAGAACGCTTGGCTGAATAACATGGTCTGCTCCTGATTATCTACAAGGCTAGAGAGGCTTTCACAGGGGATTCACAAAAGTGTAACTTACAAAATGCCATTATATCCAACTTTGAGACAGACATAAATTACATATTGACTGATATATATTAAATATATATATATATAAAGGTTCACTTAGAAGACTGAGGTGCTTAAACATGTCTTCCTTAAATTAACATTAACAACCATTGATAGAAATACTCCAAGTGGGCCAAAGGCCAAAGCAACCCAGGAAGAAGAGTGACTTGGGATGAACGACTGAGGCCACTAAAGCCTTGGCCAGAGAACTGGATGGAGGGCCACAACCGATGGCTCCTCCAGTCCAGCCTACAAACAGAGACTTCTGGAAGGGCAGCTTCTCACTCCATCCTCACTGGCGGGGTGTTTGGCAAAGTGATTGAGCACTGAAAAGAGGCTCCATTGGTTCTACACCCCTTTTTAAAGAAGAGTTTACCTCTTAGAGTTATTACAATGCTGTTTCATTCCCACTAAATTAGGTTTGGAAAAAGAACAGAAATAGAGACACTCTGCCTCTACTGAGCCAATTTCTGCCACATATTGTCTATATCTAGGATTTATGTTTTTAAAACAGCAAACATATGACACTTACTCGATTAAATCGGGGGCAAGAGGCAAGAATTGCTTAAGTATTGGATTATAAAAATTTAAAGAATTCAGAAATTGAATCTCTGATGATAACGTTATTAAGTTTTGTTTCAAGTATTCGTTGTTCGTGTGTGTGTGTGTGTGTGTGTGTGTGTGTGTGTGTGTGTATGTGTTTCACTCTCAATTAGGTATCACCAGAGGCTGGCTAGTTTTGATAAATTGTCAAATGCAGTTGAAAGCAAAGAACCATTTAAAGGATTGATGCCTGCATAAAGCATCTCCGTTTGATGCCTGCAGTTTGCACCCCACAGATAACTGAATGAGTTCTTACTCATTGGTAGATGTCAAGACCAGATCTACTCATATTAGTAACAATTTGGAAGTCTCTTAAACACTTAAATCGATGGGTCCCCAAAGTACACACACTACTTAGATGCTTTCTTAGACATTTTAGTTGGCCAGTTTTATGATTTCTAGACAAAGTGTGACTTCCCATTTGGTTTTCATGCTTTCCCAGACCAGTATTGACACATGTGCGCTAACAACAGTGGTCTCCCCTCCAGGCAAAGTGTGGCATTCATATTTATTTTTTTAAACTGCATAATTATAAAACACAACCAGCTAAAGGAAAAAAATTATACCCCTGAATAAATGATAAAATTACAGTGTTTTCTTGTAGTCCATGAATACTGAAAATTTCAATTAACCAAGTAAAAAGCCATTGAATATGCCAGCAGGATTTATATCCCAGACTAATGACCATCATCTGCATCCTATTTAGCTAATGAAGGTTTGGAACACTTGTGGATAATTAAGGGAAAGCTGATGGGAGGGAATTCGAACCACGGAAAGATCAAATCTATTTATGACTGCATTTAAAACTAAACATATCTAATAGTTCACTCAATCAAGGCATAATGTCTGTTCATTTGTAATGAGACAGATGCTCGTAAGTTAAGTAGGCAGGTTAGCTCCCCAAACACACAATTCCTTCCTGATTCATTCATTCCATACATACTTATTGAAAACCTATCATGTGCCTCTGCCCTGTGGATCATCCCAGGAGTACCATGATTTCCCTAACTTTTTTCCCACCACTTTCCCTCTCCCATCTTAATTACCTTTAGAGCTCTGTTTTTCACTTTACTCAAGCAACTACTGTCCACCTGTCCATCATGACAGCCATGGCGTAGGTGCCATCCAGGGACATGAAGGGCAAGTACACAGTGTGCAGTGGGGTACCTGGCTGTTTCTAAGACCTGTCAGAGCATATCAGAGGTGGGGGTTCATGAGAGAAAGACTAAAGACCATTAGAGGGAAGGAGGTACCTGAAGTTTAAGGGTGGCCAGAATAGGAATCAAGCTCAGTGCAACTCTACTGAATTTCACTGAATAGCTTACTAGTCATCTCATTCACTTAAGTCATTATCCCACTTAAGTAGGGGGCACCTCTCTGGACCCCCAGCATATCTCCAACAAGTGTGGGTTTAACCAAGGTGATGCTTTAAGGACCTGTACTCCTAGGATCTACTTCAATGCTGAAAATCGCACACCCAGCTGGCAGGCACGTTCTGGGGGGTCAACTGACGGGGACAACTCACTTTTAGGTGCACATATTTTTGTCTTTCAGAATCCCTTCCATGTCTGAAAGAAAAGCCAGGTAAAGAATATCAGAGCCTACACACACCCAGTTGGGCACATCTCTAAACTAGTGGGTCACAAACATTAGTGGCAGAAGAATCACCTGGAGGTCTTGTCAAAGCACAGATGGCTGAGCCCCACCCCCAGAGGCTCTGATTCAGGCGGTCTGAGGTGTGACCCAAGAATTTGCATTTCTAACACATTCCCGGGTAAGGTTGATGCTCCTGGTCTGGTAACCATACCTTGAGAACCAGTAAGAAATACCCAAAGCAAATTAATAGCAATGATAATCATGCCTTTTAGGACATCACACAAGAAGAAACGGTATCTCTGCCTGGAATTTCCATAGCCCAGTTTTAATTAGGACAATAGTGATAATACCTCCCGACATTTACATGAAACTTCCAATTTCTAAAGCTCCTTGATGCACGTTGTTTCACTTGAACTTCAAAACAACCCTATGAAGTAGTCCTACGCTCAACTGTAGGACACTAAGAAAACAGAGAGGTTAAGTGATTTGCCCAAATTTTCTTCACTAGTAAGTGCTCAAACCACAGCTCGTCACTGGCCTTCAGAAGTATTTCTGGGGTAGACTGTGCTGTGAGAACTGTACTCTGGGAGCATCAGGGTGCAATATGAAATCCACTTAAAACTAACAGAGCAGGCTATTGTTAAATAAATATTAATTTCTTCTTACTCAGCACCATTTACAAAAGCTGAAGAGCCTTTGCATGCATAGTGAATTTTAGCAAAGAGACCAAAAAAGCTCCCTTAAAAGGGCTACGGAGAACAGAGACTGAGAAATACATACAAAGTACAGATACCAAGTTAAGGTCAGCAGCAACTCTGAACCCTAGGAAGAGAATATGTGTTACTTTTAGAGCTCTGTTTTAAAGAGAAGAGGAGAAGAGGTGTTACTTTTTAGTACCAGTTCCCTGCTCCTTCAGGGAGTGGGTCTTCCATGCTTCCACCAGGTTAGCATCTTTGGGGCTGACAACCAGTAGGAAGCTCTGAATCTGCAGGGACCACGAGGAACTCAATGGTTTACAAGCTGCACAGAGATAAAACAATAGGACCTGAGGATGCGGTCCCCACCTGCACCCCTGCAGAAAGGACGAACCTCCTCCCTTGCTGCGCCCTCATACCCCAGACCCAGGAGGATCCTGCAAGACCAGGGGGACGCTGAGCTCTGGGGCAGGGGGAGGAGAAGCTGTCAGAACACATTTCATGCACTCCACGAAGGTATTTGAATGTAACCAATTAGTGCCAGGAGAGAGCAGAGCAACAAAGAGCTTCAAAGAAAACACCACAAAATGCAACATACTGAGACAAAAGGCCCTGAGTGCTGTCCAGCTCCACCCCACAAAGCTGCAGACCAAGGCTCCCTAAAAGCCATCAACTTAATGTAACAAGGCCAGAGGCCCCTCCTCAGGGTCATCCCACTGTTCTTTCCAGAGCAGAGAATCCTCATCTGACATAAGTGCTAAGGGAAGAGAGATTGAAGGAACTAAGGCAAATACGAAGGGCAGAAGATTTCTGTGCATTTTGACTTAAAAAGAACAGTGAGGAGACTTTGCACTACAATTCAATGTATATTCGCATCTGTACTTTTTGAGTTAATTACTGTGGTACTTAAATAAAACCACATCAATTATTATGAAAGATTACTCACTATTTGACAATTTAGAACCTTAAGATGCCTCCAAATCTCTAGTGTACCTTACACAAACCCCTCTGATGGAACTTAACCACAGGTGGTTATCTTCCACGTTGCACTGTAAGCTCGTTGAGGCCAGAAGCCAATTCTTAAGCATTTTCGGCCACTATACGTTAGCACAGTGAGGGGCATAGGGATGAGGACACAATAGGAACTTCAGAAATGTTTGTTGAATGCATAGTGAATGAGGTAAGTAAAGCAAGAGGGTGGAGAGAGGGAGAAGCAGGGAAAGGGGCACAGGGTGGGGGCAGGGAAAGAAGGAAGAATGATGATAGAAGAAGAAGAATAATGTGGGGCTAACACTCTGCAGCAGGAAATGTGTTATGAGCTGTATTGTGTCCTCCCCAAAGAGGTGTCAATGTCCTGACCCCTTGTACCTGTAAATGTGACCTTGTTTGGAAATAGGGTCTTTGAAGATGATCCAGTGAAGATGAAGTCATTATGGTGAGTCCTAGTCCAGTAACTCTGGTGTCCTTATAAAAATGGAGAAACCTGGACACAGATACACACAGAGGGATGATGAGGAGAGGACAGCCATGTGATGACGGAGGCAGACTGGATGGATGCAGAGGCAAACAAAGGAACACCAAGGATCGAGGACCAACACCAGAAGCTAGGAAGAGGTAAGGAAGGAGTCTACTCAGAGTCAGGCAGAGCATGGCTCTGCTGACGCCTTGATTTGCGCCTAGCCTCCAGAACTGTGAAACAATAAATGTCTGTTGTTTTCAGCCCCCTGGTTCATGGTACTTTTTACGGCAGCCTTAGCAAACTGATGCAGAGAGAATGTACCAGGGGTCTCTACTGATCATCTGTGACAGTGGTTGGACAAACTTTTTCTTAAAAGGGACATATGAAAAATACTTTAGGCTTATATTTTATTTTATAGACACTGAAATTTGAATTACATAAAATTTTATGTCATGAAATTTTATTCTTCTTTTGTCTTTTCCCAACTATTTAAAAATGTGTAAACTACTCTTAGCTTGCAGGCCATACAAAAACAGACAGTGGCCAGAGTTGGCCTGCAAGCTATAGCTGGTCTACCTCAGGGTACAGATCTAGGAATCAGAAACACTTGGCTCTAGTCCTGATTCCACTGATTATTATTCTTGTAACATTGATGAAATCATTGGCTTTTGTCTTCAGAAGAGCACAGTAAACTTTTCCTCACCACCTGGAAGGTTTTAAGGATGAAATGAAAATTATGTACTTTAAAATGCTTTGAATATGGTTAACAGTACTGGTACTTTGATATATGTAGCTCTGTCTTACTCTTCAGAAATAAATATTAACACTAAGGTCAGGGTGCTGATCAGGTGACTCTGAGCCATGGAGTCAGAGCAGAGTGGAAACAAAGACATAGCCCCTTCAATCACCCAGTCTTAGGATGGGTCAGGGAAGAGGACAAGAAGATGCCTACCACACACGAAGCCATGGCAGACAGAGGACCTTCTAGAGCAAACAGCAGCTCCAAGGCAAACGTTCATCATCTTTGGTCACATTTGATCCTGGACTAACTGCTGAACCAGGACTTTCTTCTCTTAGGGAACATTCTGGACCAGGATGGGCCTGCTGCTGAGAGGCTGTCCTGTAACTCAGCTCCCTAGGTCATCATGCTGAACAAACATTCATCATCCACTAAAGCTCCTTTGGTCATCTTAAGCCCATTTCTACGGTGCCAACAGCTGACAAAGCCATAAATATCACCCTGCACGCGAAACTGTCTTCACACACACCACTGTCAGGAATTGGAACCCTGCCACTGGGCTCTGCAGGGGCTGGACTAGAGCTGACAGCTCCAGATTCTCAGGTCTGGCACAAAGTAAAGCTGAAGAAAGCAATGAGGAATAAAGAAAATAGTTCACAGGAGGAAACAGCATTTTGCTCACACTGCGCAGGGCGGTAGACATCCCGGAACTGAGTTATGCCCTTGAGGAGCTGAGAGCAGACCCTTCCAAATGACTAGCATAACCCACCATGGTCATAAGTCTTAGAAAGTAGGGATTTTTCTCCAAATTAATTATCCTGATTCTCCTCTATCCCTAAGGCTATGCATTTCCTTGATGTAGCGAGAAGTGCTGTTACTAAACGTACTCCCAGCGCCTGACTCCTCATACGCATGTTTGAAGTGAACAGGAGAGAATTCACATCTTACGCTGACTCCTGGCTGCCCCCAGGATCTGAAGTCTCATCCTCCTTGTCACCTTCCTCTCCATTCCCACCTCCACCCTGCAATCATCACCATCTGCCTTCAAAAGAACAGAGAAGAAAGCCATGGTGATTGAATATCTCTTAGCAACACGATGCCCTTCTTCTAAAAGATGCTCACAGAAAAGCTTGGCTTTGCCAAAGGTGCCCCTGTTCCTCCTGGGAGCAGGGAAGCTTAATGGAAAGGGCATGGGCTCCAACCCCAGCTCTGCCCACATTATGTGATTAGGGCTCATCTCTTAAACTCTCTGAACTGCAATCCCTTATGTATAAAATGGGAACCAGGCCATTTACCTTAGAGTATTATGTGAGAATTTAAGAGGACGTGTGCTCAAAAAAATGGCAGTTATTATTACTATTTCAGAGAATTCTGGACTTCGTCTCCAGCTCTGTCTCCAGCCGCATCACCCTACAGACTTCACAAATGCCTATTTAGGATGTATCTGTGCCCCTGAAACCCATAATGGTGCATGAGAAAGCAAGGGGTAAGCTCCAAGGTTACTGGAAGCCTGGGCTCTAGAAGAGCATGTGGGTGGGGGTAGAGAGGAGGGACTGGCCTTCTCCTCCCCTGCATGACCTCCCTCACACTCCTCCAGGTGACTGTATGCTGTCACATTTTCACGCTCCTGGTTAAACTGGATGGATGATGACTTATACTGTGAATACTATGCAGTACCTGAGAGGAAAGAAAAGTGATGTCAATGATCACTTTCAACACACACACACACAGAGCTATGCTTGCAGGTCTGAGTTATTGAGAAAACATTCCAGGAGCCTTTATAGCTCATTCTCTAGGAAAGCATAATCTTTCCAGCAGCAAGAGAGAGGATACGATCAGAAAAAAAATAATTAGCTTGGGAAAACTACACATCAGCCAGATAAAACAATGAAAAACATTAAACCGTATGTAGTTATTTGGGTGGAGGGGGTCGGTGGTTACGAAGTATCGTTAGCGTCAAGCCTAGCTGCAGGTGCGGGAGGATGAGTCTCTCCTTCAGACTTGTCAGGTAAGATGGTAATGAGACTGCCCACCAGCCTTGGGCAATGAAGTTGAGGTGCTCAACATTTGGAAGGATTCTTATTGCTAAAGTGGTAGGAATATCTTTTATCATAAGGCTTTCTGATGGTGTCTTTCCTTCTTTCTCATTTTCTTTTTCATAGTAATTCTGTTTATTCATATATACCTAAACAGACTCATCTTAAAAAAAAAAAAACACCCCACCAGTATGTTAATTTGTAATCCAAACTGATGAAATACTAACCTGTAAATTTGGGGTGGGGGGAGAAGGTCAAGAAGGAAAGACATTTTCATAATTACTGGCTATTACAAATCATTTAAGTGGACGCACAACAAGAATGGAGGTTGCAAGGCTCAGTGTGATGGGTTCCTGTTTAGGAGCCCAGCAGTGTCGTTAATCAATGAATGGTGATGTGGCATTATCTCAGGCACTCCAAGTGATGGTTTGACAGGAAATCGATGGCTACACAATTTTCCTGCACGCCAGAAATAAAAATAAAAGATCTAGCTTGCCATAAGCACATTTCATAATTAGAGCACTGACAGATGCAGCCCTTAGCCCAGTTTTAAATTGCTGCATCTTCATTTCTTCAGAGCGTTTATTTTGAGTTCCACCTGCACAAGCTCTCCATGTGAAAGGATAATAAGAGATGATTAAAGTGTTCCCAGGGCTTGGGGAAACCCCATGCTTTTTTTTTTTTTTTTTTTTCATTTCTTTCCAACCGCCCTGGGCCCATTTATTCAACAAACATTACTGAGCACTTATGTTGCAGGCATTAGGTCGGGTTCTGCTGGGATGATCTCTTGATGAATGAGATATGACATGTGCCTTGAAGAAATAACAAGCAAATCTGTGAAGCTTCTCATGTTCTTTGAAGAAGTTCTACTGAGTTCTGACTCTGGTTTTCTTCTCTTCTGTGTCTTCCATCCTCTCTGTGTGATCTCTTCCTTTGTGTTTCTTCTGCACCTTGTACATATTTCCATAATAGCCTTTTTCACATTATATTGCACTTATTTGATTATGTCCCTTGCCCCAGGGAACTCTGGAATCAGAGGCCATGCCAGACTCACACTCATATTCACAATGGCTGGTACATAATAGACTTTTAAAAAATTTGTTGAATATGAACATAATCCATCACTTCTATGGCTTCAACTACAATCTATATTATGCTCTTTTTTTTTTACTTTCTAAAAGTTTTTATTGACAGTTGATTTACAATGTTTTGTTAGTTTCTGGTGTACAGCATAGTGATTCAGTTATACATACATATATATTCCTTTTCATATTCCTTTCCATTATAGGTTATTATAAGCTATTGAATATACTTCCCTATGCTATACAGTAGGCTCTTGTAGTTTATCTATTCTGTATATAGTAGTTTGTGTCTGTTAATCCCAAACTCTCAATTTATCCCTCCCCCCTTTCCCCTTTGGTAACCATAGATTTGTTTTCTATGTCTGTGAGTCTCTGTTTTGTAAATGAGTTCGTTTGTGTCATTTTTTCAAGATTCCACATGTCAGTGACATTATATGATACTTGCCTTTTGCTGTCTGACTTTCTTCACTTAGTATGATAATCTCTAGGTCTATCCATTTGCTATAAATGGCATTATTTCATTCTTTAAAAAATATGGAACACTTCACGAACATGTGTGTCATCCTTGCACAGGGGCCATGCTAATCTTCTCTGTGTCATTTCAATTTCAGTATATGTGCTGCCAAAATGAGCATTGATGTTCATTCACAATGTGTCTGTTCATCCCTGACTCCCCTCCCAAGCTTCAAATTCATTATTTCCAATTGCCTATTAAACGTCTCCACTGGAATGCTGCACAAGTGTTGACAACTTGACTTGTCCACAGCTGTATTCCCCCACTGCATACCTGCCTCCAATTGTTCATATCTTGGTTAACAGTGAGACCATCTCTTCCCTCTTTCAACCACAAATTCCAGTGTCTTTTTTGATTCTTATCTGTTCCCTCCCTATCACATCTTACTGATGTGACTACAGAAAACTCTCAAGTCATAAAATTTTCTTTTCTGCCACTGCCTTAGTTCAGATCCTTGTCACCTCTTATTTAACTTCCCACTAGATCTCTCTGCCACTATTCCAGCCTCTACATTACCGCCTGATATTGCAGAATTTGATTCTGTAAGTTGACAGTTAAGAGATCTTTCCTTGCTCTCTAATGCCTGAAAGAAAATGTCCCTGTTTCTGAGCATGGTACCTACTGACAACCTGATTACAGTTTGTACCATCAAGGCTAGATTCTTTCCACTACACATCCTATAATCTAGGCACATAAACATTTGATTGCTATCTGGGTAAGTCAAGGAGACCTCCAAGTCCTTGCACATACTATTATATTCCCTCTGCCGGAAGTCCCTTCTCCTGAATCACCTAGCCAATTCCTACTTCCCTCTGCAAGGATTTCCGACACCACCAAGAGCAGTTAATGGTTTCTCTTCCTGTGTTGCTAAAGTTTTTAATTCTCACATATTTTATAGTTTTGTAACATAATTCTTGCTGGTGAGACTGAAAACTCAGCAAGTACTAAAGAAGTCAACTTCACTCACCTCTGTTACTCTGGGCACGGTCTGGTATGAGGTAGACAGTCAATGAATGTTTGATAGAATAATGAATGAGTCACTAATTTAATAGTCTAAGGCAAGTTTAAGATATACTTAAGCACCAACTGTGTAGAGGGTAGCTGAAGCCATGGTTATGATTTTAAGTACCTAGAAAAATGTATAAGAAATAAGGGGTTGGGACAAACCCTTCAGGAGCACTGATACTTATTAGGATGAAAAGAAAGAAGAATCAGCTAAGGAAATTAAGAAAAAGCAGTCAGAGGAGTGGAAGAGCCAGAATGTTGTCACCGAACAGCACTTCCTCAAAGGAACGCTTCCTGATCTCCCAAATCAGGATTGGAACCCTCTTTACGTGCTCCCTCCTCATCCCATTCTAAACCCTGTCTGAGTGGCTGCCACAGTGCACTTTAACTGTCTACTTGCCCTCACAGAATATTAGTTTCCCAAAAGCAGGGACTATGTCTTATTAACAGCATATGGTATCATAGCTACTGGTCAATAGATATTTTTCAAATAATTGAAGAGGTGAATAATTAAATAAGTGAGTGAAATGCAGTCAAGAAATCACATAAAATGAGGATTGCAAGATGCCCCCTGATCTTAGTATTTGGGAAGATACTGGGTGACTTCTATTCTTGTATGTTACCACATATACCCATGTAACTCTCATGAGTTTCACATTGGAAGGTTCAAGAATTTTAGATAAAATGAAAAGCCTCATGCTTGTCATTTGGCCTTCCTTCCAAGAGCAAATCACTATGAAATGGATGGATGGATGGCTCTGAAGAGGTACAGATAGGCTTCATCCAATGGTTTTCACTCAGGAAACATAATATAGAGTCATTACCTCCCTTAAGAGATGGAAAGTTAAATACATACTTTCAAAATTGCTTCAACAAATAGTACTCTCCTTAAGCCAGGGGAACTTTAAGAAACTGTAATCAACTCATCTCTTAGAGACTTGAATTTTTGTCTCTTATGTCCTGTATGTGTTATAATCATATGCCCTCTATTTGAGGAATCACTGCAAAGAGGAACCACAGATTATCTTATCATCATAAGACCCCAAGTTGTAGATATCAAAGGAATACTTGTATGATAAATCTCTAGATAAATGAATGGAACAGAACCTCTGACAGATTGCTAATGTTTTGCTTTTAGATTTACAAATGAGAACTTGAAACAAAAAGGATTGGAATTGGAAAATATAAGTGCAGCCTATAAACAACAAATGCCCTTCAGGACAGGAGGTGGGGAAGTAGAATGGGATGTATTTCAGCAATTTCTGAGAGCTGCTGAGAACGGAAGATTCAGCTCTCTTGGGCCTGTGCAAACACAATGATGATATGATGTAAACTGCTTTCCACCCTCTGGTCCTTCCTGACTCCCGGTGGGGGGGGGAGCCCTCTGCGTACAGGGGGAGGGGCTATCAAAGCAAAGGTGTGTGAAAGGAATTTGCTCTTATTTCTCAGCTTTGCCCCTTGGAAAGTTAAGGGAAACGGACTAAATCCTTCCTACCAACTGCATCGTGCCTGGGTCTCCAGGACCCTGTGGGCTCTGATTAGAACTATGTTCTGAAACTGATATACTGGCTTTCTGTAAGTCAGAGACTTAGAGAAAATATATATATATATTTTTTAATTCAAGGCATTTTGAAAACTATTTCCTAGAAAGGTCTTCCAGAAGGCTACGGGAATCCAAAGGCCCAACATGAGCTGTGCTGGGTGGGTCCCAGGCAGCACTTACCCAGCCCTGTTTACTCCCGGAGCCCACATCCCACAGAGAAGCCACTCACATCTCAGCTGCATCAAGTCTCACTCCATCCTTTTAATCACAAAGATTGAGGCTGGAATTCAGAGAAACCACTTCTACATTGTTTAATTCAACATTTTTAAAGGTTGTGAGAAAGAGGGCTAAGTTCTCTGGGCTAAGTCAGAAAAACCTGGTGTTAAAGAGAAGTGGTGTACCCTGAAATATCAATATAATATGGTACAGAAAGTGTCGGGTTTGTGATCAAAATACATAAACACACAGTTTTCAGCAGTGACTCATACTAGCAGTATGACTTTGTACAAATGACTGAACTTTCTAGGCCTCAGTTTTGTCTCCTGTAAGATGGAAACAAAAACCCACTTCACAGCATGAAAAGGATTAAACACAATCATATATGCATGGCCCATAGCTCAGACACCAGTGGACATTCAACAAATATTGCTTTCTCTTCCAGTCTGAGCTCCTTAAAAAATTACACTGGAAAAGGAAGTTTATCTGTCAAACAACTTTTAACACAGTACTGACCACCGATAAATTAAGATGGATATACCATATCAGATACAATACTGTATCGCATCAAAGACATCATTGATTATAAGACATCACTAAAAAAGAAAAAGTGCTACTAATCATATGTTGCCATTGATTCCATGAAGCATCACAATTTCAGAAACATTAAAATATGAAAATATGTGCATATTTCCATAAAATCAATGAAGTACACTAAGTATCTAGAATTCCAGATAAGCTTGGAGATACAACAGAAGCAAGAACCAGGAAACAAAGAGCCCATATTTCCCTTCTGCAGCTTAATCTCTTTCTGTTGAGGGGGAAAAATCATGAAGGTGTAGACCAAACAGTCTAGCAATTGCTCAACTGGGTATTCCTCTAAATACCAGTTTGCCCAGTTTACAGCAGTAACTAGATATGCAGAAATACCCTTTGAGGGAACAGGCAAATGGAAGAGTTTGGAAGCTATCACCATTCCCCTTTTAAAGTCATAGTTAATTCCCATCCCGTTGTTTCTGATGTTTGCATTCAGGTATTTAAAGTGTGTACTTCTAAACCTGTAAGGAGCCACCTGGTAGTTCTGAGGCTTGGAGGCGGACACAGAGTACTCCTGACCACTTATGACCAGTTATGTGACCTACAGCGACATTTAGTGGTGGCTCCCTCAAATTACAACCAGGTGTCCCAAAGGGGTGGGACAATTGCTCAAGCAGAATGACTAAGCAAAATTCTCCTTTACTGCAGTGTGAGGGATGTCTCCATCATCTTGCCTGACAGAGGTTATTAAGAGGTCTTACGGACGTGGCACTAGAAGTGGTGGCGGCTAATATCACTGCAATCTTAACATGCTTGACATTTTCTGCATATCCTTTATTTCATTAACAGAATCACGGAACTGGAAAGAGACCCTAGGGATTATCTAATCCAGTCCTCTTATCTGCAGATTATAAAACTGTGATTCAACTAGACTAGCCCAAGGTCATACAGCTAGGCAGGGGAGACCCAAGCCTTGAACCTGGCCTCCCAGTTCCAAACACATTGTTCTCTCCATTAAATTACTTTGCTGTTCATAAAGCACAGCTTAGAGTATTGGCTATGCATGTTTTTGGCACTTACTGACTGAGCACTCAATATGTGATGAAGTGTACTGAAAGCGTATTTACAGACCTGTTAAAAAGTTTGAGATAAATTAGGGATTGGTATATAAAGAAGAAAATCAATGAAAACTAATAATTAACACTTTTATAGCTCTGACTGCCCTAAGAGGTAGGTACAGTTATCCCCATTTTACAGTTGAAGAAATTGAGGCATAGAGAGTTTCTGGTAATTACTAACTCCAAAAAACCCCTGAAAGTTACATAGAAAAGTAAATGAAATCATAGCATACTCCATGGCTCAGCTGTAAATGAGAGTAACGTAGGCTTAAAAATACAAACCACAACTTTAAAACATAACCATAATTGGAAGACATCAGAGGAAGTATGTGTTGAAGAACAGAGCCAGGGAGACAGAGATTAGGGATATAAGAAAACTGAATCATCAATTTCTGTAGTAGACATCAATAGAAAATATCTAAACTGAAAACTTAAGACAAAAATAACAACATAAACATCGAGATGTTCATATGGATATAAGTCCAGGTGAAAAGGAGACAAGAGAGCTGAAGCGGCTGCCTATGGAGAGAAGATCAAAGGTGGGGGTGGGCGGGATGGAGTACTGCTGTTTTTAATGATAAGGCTTATAGAACTGTTTGATACTTCCATATAGGTGCATTAACACTATGATGAAATATAGGATCAAGTTTTAAAACTAAGATATAATAAAGGCAAATCAGTAAAAATACTGCTTTCAAATTATATGTAAAAAGGACAATGATGTTTCACAAATATTGAAACAGGATGTTTTGCACAATGATCTTCTTGTGTCACTTGATGAAAGATGTAAAACATCAACCAGAGAGTCCATGCTCAAATAAAGCCTTGATTCTATAATTGAAAGACTAGCAAATAAACACATATTTACATATTTTAAGTTGAAATAAAGTCTTTTGTTGATGTATGTATTGCTTTTTACTATTCTCTTTACCTGAGTTTTAACCAACCTGTACCCTGATGGTGTCAGTGTGGCAATGATGGATGCTGTGGTGTGCCACTCAGATCCCCTCTTCAGAACTGAGGCCAGGCCAAGGCTGCTGGGAGTATTGGCAGCTGGTGGCTCTCAGCTGAGTCCCTTTCTCATGACTGCCTCCAGCCAAAAAGTGCCACTTAGCCCAAGGTCACCGACCCTTTTCCAATAATGGTCAACAGGGTGGTATAAAGACTTGGCCCTCTAGACATGAGATAGAACAACTCTGAAGTGACATCCAGCTCAGAACTCTGCGGGGAATCAGCTCAGACCTATGTTGGAACTCCTCAGTCCTGCCTGCTTCCTGCTTCCTCCCACCCACAAGCGTTGGCCTCATACAGGCAGGAGGGACTCCCCAGGAAACTTCTTACGTGCAAATCTCCATGTCAGAGTGTGTTTCCAAGGAATCTGACATAAACCAGTCAAATAAGAGCCCTTTTACTAGTTCCACTAGATACTATCATTATCTTGATGTAAGAGACTTTAAAGACAAAAGCTCTTGACTCTTTTACCTTCTTTTATTTAACTTCCTATTTCAGAGCATTTTAAACGGTTCATGTCATGTGCTTTGATCTTATTTCAACAATGAAATTTACCTTCAAGGTAAGTTAATATTTGTTTGAATATCTACTATATACAAAGTACAATGGAAAGTGAAGAGGGGGAGGGCAGAGGAAAATACACAATGAATAAGTGAATGACTAAGACACAGTGTTTTCTTCCTTGATGAGTTTATAATTTGGTAGAGAGATCAAAATGAACAATTGCTGTGAAAACTAGAATGTACCAAAGAAGTAAAAAGTGCTCAGGAAGTTCAGAGAGAAGATGATTTTGTTAGTTTTGTATTTGGTCGGTGGTAGAGGAGTGGAGAGAGAGAGCAGGTGGGATGTGAAGTGTTGCTACAATTTCCTGCTTAACCCACTCGAGGTCAACTAGCCTTTCAACACTGGGTTGGAGTCTGGCAGATGAAAAAGGCAGATAAGTAACTTCAGACAGACGTAGCAGCCAAGAGGAAAGGCTTAGAGGTGTAAAGGGTGGTGGCAGTGTTTGGGGAAAAGTTACTAATCCAGATTGACTAGAGCATTGAATGTACAAAAACGATCAATGAAGTCAATGCTAGAGGGGGGAATCCACCTGGAAACACATCTTCTTGTTCTGTTATATCCTCCAAATCAGACACCCTCAGATAAGGACAGGAGCCTTGACCAAGCCAAAGATCATCACACATCTTTGCATATGTCATAAGGAAGGCTGGTGACTGCCCTTCGGGCCCTGGCCAGCTCAGCAGTCACGAGGCCACTACTCGCTACAGAGGCATTTGCTTTTCTGTTGATCCACTGTGAACGTCCTAGAGGGATTGTCAGTCAAACCTCTTCCCATGAGTTACTTTGAATATACTATTCCATTGTTGTTTAAAAAAAACAAAAACAAAAACTACAGCCTCTCCAGGCCAGGGGGGAAATGTTTTAAACTTTTTCATCAGCTAAATTTCTACAGTTATCTTTTAGTATTTCTAGAATTCCTTTTTGCTCTCAGAGGATGATTTTTTTTCATAGAGTATTTTGGTGCTTGGTTGTGTATATTTCTAAGTTATCGATTCTTATTTAAAGATCCAACAATTTCATTACATGAAAGCAATTTAATTCCCTGCAGATGAATATTCTCACTCAGAGTCCTCTCTTACTCTATACTTCTACTTACTTTGGCCTAAAATCATAAACTGTTAGAAAACCATGTTCCAATTTTTATTTATGAGGTAATGAGGAAGGCAATTGTACCCTCTTCCATTCTTGATAATTAGTGATCTAATCCCAGCAATCATTAAAAAAAAAAAAAACCCTGACCATGTTTTCAACAGTCACAGCCATATTTATTATAGGAAGATGTCATGTTTATAACTTTGGACTTTGGTACAACTCACACCTTCACAAACATCCCAAAACAAACCTGTTCTATCATAAGGTAGTCTTTTGAACATAAACTTCCCAAGAACATTTCAGACCATTGTACGGCAATACTGCCAGTTGGCCATCAGTTCGGTTCCAGCATTGACACCCCTTTGCCCATGTCATAGTACCTTATGTGCAATTATTTGAATATTTCATTTCTTCTTTTTGTCCCCTTTTTAAAAAGCAAAATGAAACAAAAATCAATTGATTCATATGCTAAATTTATGATAAGAAATAAAGATTTCATCAAAAGTATGATACAAAAGAGAGATAAAGACTGGACGCCCACTGTAACTACTGTTTAATATTATATTAAAAGCCAGTCCAATATGAAAAGAAAAAGAAATGAGCATAAATTCTGGAAACAGAGACAAAGTGCCATTGTTTGCAGACCACATGGTAGTCTGTTTAGAAAAATCAACAGCTCTAAGAGCTAACAAAAGATTTTAGCAAAGAAGCTAACTAAAGATCAATATAGAAAAATTAATAGATTTCTTATATTCCAGAAATTATAGGAAATAGATAAATCCTAGGAATAAACTTAACAAGAAATGTATCTGACTACTTAAGAAGTAAACTACTGAACTTCAATTAAAGTCATAACAGAAGAATCAATGGAGAAAAATACCAAGTTCTTAGATTAAAAAAATAAAAGCAGCAAATTTTAGCTCTATTTAAAGTGACAAATCTGAATGTTCAGTGAGAACATGATGGGACTTAAGTCAACTGTGTGTTCCATGGGAAAGAAAAAAATTAAAGAATGTGCTTGAAATACGATTAGGATTTTAAAATACACTTTAGCTTTGTAGCACTAGCTCTCCATCTGACCCCATGGCATCATTAAAGTTTGAAGTCCACTGAACATATTTGAAGCATTCAGCTTTCATATGAATTTCAAGAATGCATTATTTCTGAAACCATACTAATTCAGAGCTAATTCTATTTCAACATAGCGGTATAGGCAGGTATTCAAGTAAGGACATAATTCACAAGAATACACCTATGTCATAATGCTCATGGCTAGTTACTAAAAAATTATTTGAAATTTAGAGCAAAATTCATTGATCTCTGCTATAATAGGAGAAATAGTAAGACACATGAGTCATGTCTCCATACAATGCAATACTATGAAAACCTGAAACAAGGCCAAATGAAGACCTAGAGAAAGAAGAGATTAAATATATTTGAGTGAATGGTTAAATATGTAAGCACTTAAGAGGGACACTAATCTATCCAAAATATGGAACAAGTAGCAGAAAGGTTGGACCCGGCTGGTCTGGGTGGTGGAGCTGCCCAGCTAACAACACTCCATGCCAGCACTGCAGACTTTGCTCTCCTGCTGGCAGTCTCCCCATTTTCACCAAGGAAGCATCAGGACTTCGAATTAATGACTTAAGGGAAGGAAGCAACCTATTGCTGTTCCAACTCTCACATTCACAGAAAGGTTCGCCACAAGGGGCGCAAAACTTGTTGTAAGATGATAAATGTGGTCGTAATTTCACATTTTCACGTCCAGTTATTCCTACCAGACGCTTTACTCCTAAGTACATAGGAAGAGGTTTCCAAACACCGTCATCAGAAGTGTGTGGAACCTACTAAACTGCCCAAAGACACAAAATTCAACTTCTAAAATTTAACTAAAAACAAAGGGAACAACATACCAATTCTCTCTTTAGAAATAACTGATAATTTCACTTAGAAAGCATTACAGAAGAGCAGACGGGCTGAATTCAAATGTAATTATTAATAGAGAAATTCATAAAGAAGAGACATTATCATTCAGTTAGAACTATTTCTAGAGAAATTAATTATGGAAAGAAATAAAAGCGAGTACAATCAGGACTCCACATGTTCTTCAAAAAATGCACCTTTGTCTTGGATTATTGTCAACTCTCAATGTCAGACTCTAGGCCAGTTTGTTCATGGGGGCTGGCCAAGAAAGCCTTCTTTGGTGCCAAGATTCTCTGGCCAAAAGTCAGCATGGGGACATCCTTGTGTTGGTAATCTCTAGCTAATTTACCAGTAGTCCAGAAACTCTACATTCAGTCAAAGTGGCTCATATCTGCTCTCAATTAACAGAAAACCACACACTTACCATCTCAGCTACATATTTGCAGGTCTTCAATGTAAAGTTCTATAATTAGTGACCATGACCTATAGCCTCATGGGGTCTACAGGTCCCCAGTCCAAGAAAAGGTTTGGGCTTATTCCACAGTTCAGCATATGTCTGTCTGACTGCACAGTGGGACAGAAATCTTGCCAAATACCCTGGCACTCTTCAGCTTGGCTATCAGAAGACTAAAAACCATACAGCCACTTTAAGCAACCTGCCAAGGCAGAAAATTGGTACATCTCCTCCAAAATTTCTTAACTCAGAATGAAATAGACTTGTATAATTTCCCAATCTATAGTAATTCAATACAATATATCAATAAATTTTTTGTAAATATACAGAAGCAAGAGACTCTAAATCGATGTAGAAATCACCTACCCACATTCTATATAGCACTTGTTCACAAGGAAAATTAAATATATCAGAGTAATTGAGAACAGTTTTCATTCTGTTTAAATCCAGAGACAACAATCAAAATTTCAGTTTCTTTTCTAAGTCTCTCTTTCTCACTCACTATAAATTTGTACCTGGTGTCTAGAAAAATGGCAACACAAACAGGTACTCAGTAAATATTAACATGTGTTGAAAAAACAAACAAATGATCTCTAGGAGGAGCCCACAGCTCCTCCCCCATTTTTCTACTTCCACTGCTAAGGGGAGCATGTGATGGGGATGGTGGCAGCAAGGTCAGTATTGGGTCACAGTGACGTTAGGGGTATAACAAGGGTTACAGGTCTGCCTTCTGGGTAATTCAGTGATTTAGAATCCTGACTTCTTTTAGGATTCTCTCTCCTGCCCTCTTCCTGTTGGATCCCCAACTGCTGCCCAACAGTAGGGGGCGCCATTCTTCTCCTCCCTCTTTTTCTCTTCTTCCTTCATCCCCTCCACATCCCCTCTTCAGAAAGGCAAGCAGACATTTAGGGGTCAGACCCAGAATAAATGAGCTCTGTAGAAGCTGCCTTAGTCCTTAGTGCTAGGCTACCAGAGACATGTCCTCCTTCTCCTTTCACCCTCTTTTCTTACCTCCTCTGACCACCAGGATGCACATAATGGTACAGAGTGAAACTAGAGGAAGGAGGCTGAGCAAGTAGTAGGGGCATATTTTCAGTCTGAGCCTCAGACCTGCTTTGGGGAAGGGGTCATGCACACTCCTGTCCAGAAGACTTAGAGATTACAGGGTGGTTTGTGACCTAAAACCTCCATAACAAGGAGAATGCATTTGTCTAGCTTTGATTTTGTGTATGTGTGTGTGTGTGTGTATCTTTTTTTGGGTAAATGACTGGTTAAGGATTTAAAGTGCTTAATCATGGTCAAAATCATCTTGACATAATTAATAATTAACACATAAACATACAGATCAGGAAAAACTGCTGTCAGTAAACGAGATTAGACCATTACCACTCCAAAAGACTCAGATGGTGAATACAACATAACGTCTTTAGGGCATCACCGTACGATCGCACAGAGTGAAGTAAGGGAGAGGTTGGAAACCGGTCCCTCTTGAAGACTTGAGAACAAGACAACTTGTATCATCTATGAACAAGCAGTATAAAGTTCATTAACACCTTCAAGAAGATGATAATCAGGTACCCACATCAGCTATAACCCAAGTGAATTTCACCACAAGTAGGAGGAGAACCGAGAAGCAGTCCTTAGAAGGCCCCAACCTCACCTCTAGTTACAGTCACGTTCAGACCTGCTTTGGACCATTACTTTTCCTACACTGGGACATGTTCATTCACTATTGACAGCTAATCTCTAATGTCTTCAGTGTAGTACTGCTGACAACTTAACTTGCACTTGGAGCACTTTTACAGGCACCACTCCCTCTTCTAGAGAAGTCTAAAAAGAAGCCAAAGCTTATGTGAGCCTAAGAGTAGCCACTTTCTACCAGGGATTAAGTTGTTCAAGAAATGAGGCAGGGCAGCTAGACAAGGAGACATTCAGACTCCTAATCTGGTTCTTATGATGTTCTTCATTATTTTATTCGAAAATCATTCTGAAAACAGCAGAGGCATTTTCAAATGTGATTATAAAAGCGATCAGTTAACATTATTTTGCATCATCTTCATTTTAATATTCTCATCCTAGAATTTATTATTCAGGACGGCTCTACTTCTAAAATCCTAAACTGTAATGTAATGATCTATGACCACAATCATCTGCCCATCCATCTTTATTATTCCATTTCTCCAAACAACTCCTTAAATTGTTCAAAACTCCCAAATCTGTATTTCCATTCATAGATGTACTACTATTTCAAACCTGTGTATAATCTTCTTAGATCTCCTCACCTGGGTGATTTAGACATACAAACTCAGCACATCTAAATTAAATTTAGCAGGCTTCCTCAGGAACCCTGCCCTCTCCTTGAGTCCTATGCTTCACAAAAGCCAACCTCCTCATTGTCCACTGAATGGGCACTTCTAAAAGTTTCCTGACTCTGTGTATTTGCTCATGTCTTCACCTGAATTGGTCTTATATTTCCTCGTTTCTACCCAATCCCTTCCGAAATCCCCCCCAGCAACATGCCTATTCAGCAATCACTCATCTTTTCAATATATATTTGAATTATTACCTCTTCTCAAATTCCTTCCCCACTCAGAAAGATGGACATTCCTCCTGTGAGTTCCCACTGACTGCTGTATGTTCCAAACACTTTAACAATGAAGCACAGATTATTATTATATCATATGGGGGGAAAGACTGTAGAAAACCATAAGCTATTTTCAACTCCAAAATAAATCTCAGGGACCCTGAGACCTGCCACAGTGTTAATCTGTTGAGTCATGCTCTCTATCAAGAGTAGATTGAGGTGGAGTAGGTGTATGCTCTCTAACTTGGCGATGTCTAAGAAAGAGGAGTAGACTTATGTGGTAATGGGCTGAGATAAGGCAGGCTGGAGAGGTGAGTACTGGCCTGGAAACACGCTTCTGCAGATACACTTGCAAAACAATTTGTAAAACAAAATTAATGTAGTCATAACCTTTCCCCTTCCTCTCCTTTACCAGAGAAATGGGTCTTTATGGCTGGGACAGCTACCAGGCCTGGGTCTGTCATTGCATTGAGTTGAGGTACAGGATGAATTAGAGGACAGAAAGAGTCAGAACAGCTAACAAGATTTGTATCAAGAGAGAAGAAGAGGGGAGAGGGGAGAGGAGGAGAGACAAGATCCAGAAATGCAAAGAAGACAATGAGAAAGATACACACAGATGCAGACTGTCTGCGGCAGAGTCCTTTGAGGAAAGAAGTTTGGGGAGCAACTACCATGCCATGTGAGACATCCTATTTCGTTGAATCTGAGATGCTACTGCTCAGAAAGGACATCATTATTTTATGTATTGACGAAGTATAGGATTGAAAGAAAAAGAGATGGGGACAGAGGTTTTGTTTCCTTCCTTAAACTGTGTAAAGAGGCGGAGACACTTACAATTAAAACTACTTTCAGTACTTTTCATTGTGCTACTGGACAGGTGTTTAGAGTTTGGGTTTTGTTTTTGTTTTGGGGGTTTTTTGGCTTGTTTTTAAGTGACAGAGGGCAGAGATTAACTCAAAAGCAGCTCAGCTTTATATAGTTACATTTGACTTCTTAACATTAAAAAAAGAGGCTTCCCATATCCCTTTGTGGTACCAAGCTGAAAAGGAAAGAGCAGCCTTACCGATTATTGGGGCATAGAGATACAGAGGACTACTTGCGGGCTTGGAACACTCATTAAGTCTATGAGTTATTATCATTATTAAGAAATGATGATAGCAGCTAATATTTTTAACACAAATCTAAGCTTTTAAATGAATGAAGTCATTTAGTTTTCACAACAAACTGTCTAAGATAGATAGTTTACTATCTCTATTGAGGCACAGAGAGCTTAAATAATTGCCAAAGCTTATATAACCAATAAGTAGCAGCACCAAGGTTCCCATCCAGCCAGTTGGCATCTCACGCCCATGTGGTTAACTACCACATCCTCTTGCCTCATCCTGTTAACACACAATGTGTATTTTCCTTAAATGGAAGCCATTTATTACTCTTCCCTGTGGAGGAAGCTGATCAAACAATGTCTTTGTGCAGCACACTTCAGTCAGTAAATATATACCTAAAAGCCTGGAATAATGAGGAAACCAGTCACTCCTAAGCCAAATGATCCACTGAAACTTGCATAGATACATGAGTACTATTAGACAAAGTGAAGATGGGATTTCCTCCAACTACAGGTATTTTATCATGAAAACTAACGAGCAAGTAAATATAACCAAGAACCACAGTTTAAGATATTTAGAGAATAAAGTAAAGACTAAAAGACCCTGGTGAGAAAGCTGCAAAGATGGAAGAAGATTCTGTACATTTTGACATTAAATTATGCAAATCATATGCAAACTATGCAAGGCTGCATGAAGCCAGGGAAAGAGAATCTGCGGCTGTTTTTTCTTCTTTTCAGTCTTGTGTAAACATCTTCTGAAATGAGCAGTGAGGGTATTGAATGTGAATCTCACAATAGTAAGATTTTCTAGGAATTTGAAGTCTAGCTCATAGAAAACTTCATTAATCACATATTCAAAAATGTAAAATAATCCTATAGAAAATGTTGTGATCTTTGTATCACATGATCATTTAAAAACGGTTTTCAAGTACGTTTTAGGACTCCCTATTTCCAGACCTCAGCCTTCATACAGCATATCAGCTCCCTTTTGAATGAGTACTCAGAAGCAGAAGGATCACTTAATCAAAAGTTATGCATGTCACATTAGACTTGGTGTCATAAAGGTGAAAAGACTTAGTCTGACCATGAATATATCCTAACTCATACACCAGTGAACTAGACGACAACAAGCCGTATTTGATTCTCTGAGGTCATTAGCACTGGCTAACTCCTTTCCCTGGGAACAGCTCATTTGACACCATATCATTTTGACTTCGGGTGAAGACCATTACATGAAAAAGCCTCCTCTTCAATTCATTCCAGTAACACAGAACAGCTATTTCACTGCCTTTTCTGTTGAACCTATAACCTTGAGATAAATGAAAAAGAATACCTCAAGCTAAGAAGAAACAGAAAAGGAGATGCACAGAAAATATGATGAGCATGGAGAAAGCCAATTAAACGAGTCCAAAAAGATTCCTGCCAGTCACTTCTTTAGAAAGAAAATTCACCACAGGAGAATGGAGATAGATAAATAAAACATGATTTCTGCCTTTAATCTTCTCAGATTTTTTAACTTTCAGCCAGAACCCAGGATATGAAATTTCAGATTTATCCAAGCACAACAGTCCTGAAGGAAGCCCAGCAATTGTCAGCTAATCAAAATAATCCATCCTGTTACGAGGGAATAGAACATGTCCTATCCTTTATTGGCAGAACAGGCTGGAGATAGTCACCTTTCTTTGCCACTTAAGCTCTCTTAAAATGTAGGGGAGGAAGGAAACAAACTCACTGGGTAACATCCATAAAGTATTAGTTAGCACTGGAGGAGACGGCAGGGAAAGTGTGCAATTGCATCACTGGTCAGATGAAGAGGAAACAGAAGGAAACCAAGGCCAAGAGATGCTAAATGACTTTCGGAAAGTCACACAGTTACTTAGTGTCCGTGGAATGGGACCCAGCCTGATACCTATTTTTTACTTACTATGCCAAATAATTTTCATCTAAGGATTTTAATTATTTATGTGTAATTACTTATGCTATCATAAATAGTCAGCTGCCGATTACATGTCCCATTAAAATTAGTGTTGATCATGTCATTCCCTTGCTTTAAACATCATTTTATCTCCAAAAGATAAAATTCAGCACAGGTAGAACATGGGTTCTTTCACAACGTAATCCCCCAGCCTAGACTTCCAGACCTCCCACCTCAGACCTTACATTCCAGAAACATCAAACTGCTTATAGTTCTCAAAATAAGGAAGATTATTTGACACTGCCTTGGTTTGCACAGGCTCCTTCCTCCACCTGACATGCTGTTTTCCCACTGTTTTGGGAAAAAAACTCTTACCCATCCCTGAAAACACATCTCCTTCCTAAAGACTATGGTTCAAGATGGAATTAGTCAAAGCCTCCCCTGTATTTTCAACATCACTTTGTTGCTGAGCTAATCACATAGCTTAGCAATTATTCCTTCCTCTGTCTCTCTACCAAACTGGGACACCGCTAGAGGACAGTCCATCACCTTCCATCTTTATATCCCCAACTGCAAACACATAAGTACTCAGCTAATATTTGTTGAATAAATGAATGGTATGGGGGCTAAAATAGATGCCATCATTTCTATCTGTCTTATTTTATATCACAGAAAGCTAGTTCAAAATACAGTTGACAGCAATCAAGGAACTCTGGTAAAGCTAAAGATTAACACTTGCAATTATTACCCATTTTAAATTAGCATAAAAATATATCAAACCTGACTATGGAAAAGGGATTGCAGCAGAGAACAATCTATACACAATGTGCATTGATTTAAGCAGGGTTTTGTTGGTTTTTTTAAAGAAAAGCTTTCTTGGATCAGGTGACCTTTATTACCACTTAGCTTTAATTGCAAATACTTTAGTACCTGATGCCTATTAATTTGTCTGCCCTGCCAGAAGCAAAGCCAAGAAACCACAACAAAAGAAAAATAAACCTTTAAATGCAAGCGACTGAGAACTGGCTCTGAGTAACAATTACCTTGGGTAATGTAGAGATGCTAAGTAGTCAATACAGTCCACTAAATAAATTTCATTCTCAATTATGGAAAATTAGGAGGGCAAAATAAGAAAACTTCATCATTCATTATACATTAAAGGACTCCGAAGGGAAGTATAGATTACTTCGTTTTATTTTATAGAGGAGAAAAGCCCAGCTTCACTGAGGCAATCTCACCCAGCAGAAAGGGCTTTGCCTGCATATTCTTAGCAATCTGCATGCTATCAAGGGGCAGGGGCAGGGGCAGGGGATCCGGATATAAACTGCCAGGGATTGTCTCTCCAGCCATTGTAGAGGTCACGCCAACGACAGATAGCAAGCTGGTGGAACTGACAAAATATTTAGCTAATGACTAACTCTTCCTGAAAATTGACTGGATACTAACCTTGGCCTCAATAAAATATTTGGAGCCCCCTTAATGCTTTGAAGTTGCAGCATACCAAAAGATAAATATTCCAGGCATGCAGTTCTTTTCCTGAAAGTGAAAGTTCTTGTCAGTTCTCAACTTTGGTGATTTCAAGCCCATTGACTGGCCATGGGATCAGTTACCTACTCCTGGAGCTAAAGGCAACGGGAGTGGAGGGAGGCAGTGTTCAGTCCCACCCAACTAAATAGCCCAGGTAGGAAAAAGGGTGTTCACTAAAGAAAAAACAGAGGGCTGTTAACAGAAGAAGAGTGAGGGAATGGGTGTTAGGCAGGTGACAACATATGGTGTTCATTTCAGAATCTGAGAAAATAAAGGACTGCTAAAGGAGAGACTGTGGAGAAAAGGGAACCCTCCTACACTGCTGGTGGGAATGTAGTTTGGTGCAGCCATTATGGAAAATGGTATGGAGGTTCCTTAAAAAAACTGAAAATAGAGCTACTATATGATCCAGCAATCCCACTCCTGGGCACATATCTGGAGAAAACTCTAACTTGAAAAGACATATGCACCCCAGTGTTCATAACAGCACTATTTACAATAGCCAAGACATGAAAGCAACCTAAATGTCCAACAACAGATTATTGGATAAAGAAGCTGTGATATATATATACACAATGGAATACTACTCAGCCACAAAAAAGAATGAATGATTGCCACTGGCAGCAACATGGATGGACCTAGAGAATATCATACTAAGTGAAGGAAGTCAGACAAAGAAATACGAATATCATATGACATCACTTATATATGGAATCTAGAAAATAATACAAATGAATCTGTATACAAAACAGAGACTGACTCACAGACATAGAAAACAAACTTATGGTTACCAAAGGGGAAAGGAAGTGGGGAGGGATAAATTAGGAGTATGGGATTAACAGAAACACATTACTATACATAAAATAAACAACAAGGACTTACTATATAACATAGGGAACAATATTCAGTATCTTGTAATAACCTATTATGGAAAATAATCCAAAAAATATATAAAATATATGTATATAACTGAATCACTTTGCTGTATGCCTGAAACTAACACAGTATTGTAAATCAACTATACTTTAGTGAAGAAGAAGAGAAGGAGGAGGAGGAAGAGGAAGAAGAAGAAGGAGGAGAAGGAGGAGGAGGCAGAGGAGGAGAAGAAGAATTTGAGAAAGTTAAGGAATGTTAAAAGGAGATCAACTAATACAGATATAACGACAACTATCTCAGGGGGAGGGTATAGCTCAAGTGGTAGAGTGCATGCTTAGCATACACAAGGTCCTAGATTCAATCCCAGTACCTCCTCTAAAAATAAATAAATAAGTAAACCTAATTGCCTCCCCCACCCAAAAAAAAAAACAAATAAAAAAAAAAGTACCTCAAGAACTTCAAATATGCTAAAACAGTATGTAGATTTATGCCATGACTATCAGGAGAACAGAACAAGGACCAAAAAGTAGAATTTTAAAGAGAAAGCTTTAACATAAGGAAGAACTTAACCATAATACGAGGTGTTTAAAATTAAGGAAGCAGCCCTGAGACGGATTGGTTCCCCGTGACTGAAGGGGACAGGCAGAGACTCTTCCTCCCTCCCACGTCTCTCTCATTTTAGGAAGGAAGCTGCTCTGCCCCCTCTACTCACCCTTTCATGCTCTTCTTCTCCCTGGGAGGAGAAGGCACCTGATACTCATTGTAATACAGCCAAGGCTCTCTCCAGACTCTCTCCCTTGCAGAGCTGCCTATACAAGAACCACATCCATTCTCCTCCTCTTGTGCAAATGCTCCCAGGATGGACCCTGCAATGGCTGGGGAGAACTCCAGTCATCCAGCGTTAGGGTCTGCACCTGGGCAGGAGGCTCAATCCCAGAGATAAGACACAAGAAGCCACTTTGACCACAGGATTCTGAACCACCTTTGCCAGTATTAGAGTCAATGTTTGACTCTTACCTCACTTCCATGTGTATTCTAAGTTGCTCAGAATTTAAAAGGAAGGGGAGTGTGGTTAATTGGCTCCTTTAAGTCCTCACAATTTTCAGAAGTGATTCAAACTTGGCCTAGAAATGGTGTCTGGAGTGGGGATGTTGTTGGAATAGTCCACTAGACTTCCTTCCAATCTATAATACTAGTTATGCAAGGCAAAAAGGGTCACTGCAAATAGCCAGTAATTATTCGTACATGTCTATTCTTCAGAAACAGTCTGAGACTTTTACCTGATGGCAGACCACTTGAAAATCCAGTATCCTTTTATTGAGAACTGACACTGTTTACCTCAGGCAGTGGGATTTAATGGAATTCACTGTCTCTAAAAGCAGAAAACCTGATTCCTACCTCACTGAACAGCCATGTGGCATTTATCAGTTAACCCCTTGGCTCCAGTTAACCCTTGCGTGAAATAAAGTAACAATGACAACATTTTACTACAGTGTTGGAGAATTGCTGATTGGGTGTGTAGTATTTATAAAACAGTCATAATATGCTAAATGCTAAAAAGGGAATTTTACCTTCTAAAAGTGAATGGGTTATTGTAAAAAAAAGATGATTTGCTAAGTTCTCAAACTGAAATTAGCAGAAAATATGGAAACATGCATGCACTGGATCTAGAACATCCAAAGCAATATTGAAAAAAAAGAATAAAGTTGGAGGACGTATACTACCTGACTTCAAGACATTAAGCTACAGAATTAAGATAATGTGTTACTGGCATAATAATCAACAAACAAATCAACATAACAGAATAGAAAGACAAGAAATAGAAACATTCCTGTAATTTTTTGACAAAGACAAAAAGTCACAGCAAATGTGCTGTAATAACTGGATATTCATATGCAAAAAAAATGAACTTTGACCTTTACTTCATATCAAGTACAAATTAATTTGAAATAGATTGCACACTTCTCACCAAAGTTAAATAATAAAGCTTTTGCAAGAAAAGGTAGGGAATATCTTTAACACTTGGAGGAAAATGAATGTTTCTTAGCTGATCTTCCCAGTAAAAAATGGGTAAGATCTCAGCAGATCTCTTAGTAAAGTAGTTATATGACAGGCCAGTAAGTACATTTGCATTCTCATTAGAGAAATTTTTTAAAAAACCAATGAGATACCAGTAATATCCACCAAGATGCCTAAAACTAAAAAGACCATAAACACCAAATGTTGACAAGGATGTAGAGCAACTGAAATGCTCCTGTAGTCTGGTGGGAATATAAAACAGTACAACTGGTGGTGTGCAGGAGCTAGTTTGCACAGGTTCACAAGACTCAGTCCTGCACATCTCTTCCCATCTTAGCTCTTAATGACTTCACACTGGTAGCCTGAAATTGGCCATGATGGGAGTATTTACATCATGAAATTGGCAATTTTGCACTTGTTGTTATGGGTGGTCTTCATCATCATTGTCTTCTCCATCTCTTCCTCCTCCTCTACCTCCTCCTACTTTTCCTCCTCCTTGTTTTTGTTTTTTTTGGGTTTTTTTCCTTTTTGGAGAATCAGTTGATAAACATTTACCAACATATCACTGGGTACAACAACTTTAGGATAATTCATGTCCATTTCTTATAAAACTAAATAAACAGCTACTCCCTGACCTAGCAATTCCACAAAAAATTTTCTACAGGAGTGTTCATAGCAGCTTTATTCATAATAGCCAAAACCTAAATATAGCCCAGGTGTCCATAAACAGGAGAATGGAGAAATAAACTGTGGTATCATCATATATTAACTAGTTCTCAGCAAGAAAAACAAACACACACTACAATGGATGAATATCAAAAACATTATGCTGAAAGGATGAAGCCTTACAGAAGAGTATATATTGTATGATGACATTTATATAAAGTTATAGGACAGGCAAAACTAACAAGGTTAAAAAATAGAACAATGGTTGCCTCTGGGGGTGGAGAGTGGGGCAGGGACGGCCTGGGAAGGAGCATGAACGTACTTCCTGGGGTAATGACAATTCTGTAACTTAATAGGAATTTGCATTAAACAGGTACAAGCATTTGCCAAACCGAGTGAATACACACAAGCTTTGGGTGTTTCACTCTATGTTCATTACCTCAAAAGAAAAATATTTAAACAAATATTGAACTCTAGTTAATGATTTACTTGCTGAAGTATTTAAATGTGTTCTCATGTCTGAAACTTTAATGGATCACAAAAATAAGATTGGTGGATGGAAAGAGAGACAGATAGATGGATAAATACACGATAAAGTAAATTAGTAAGATGTTAATGGAAGAATCTAGGACATATTATCAGTGTTCACTATAAAATTCTTCAACTTTTCTGTGTTTGAGATTTTTCATAATAAGGTGTTGGAGAAAATCAGTAAAAGATAAAATGTATAGCTATTACTTAATGAGTCCTTATCACTGCCATGTAATATGCTAGATGTTTTATAAGCATTATCTAATTTAATCCTCCCAACCATCCTATGTTAGATACCATCATCATTTCCATTTTCCAAGTTTAATCTGTCTCATCTATACATTATACAAATCTCTTCTCTGTATGGAAGAAACGGAAGGACAAAAGCAGAACAAAAGTCAAAAAGAAAGTCAACTGGTAATACATGACTGATGGGAATATTTGGTCAGAATCCCTGTTTTACCATCTTTTAAGACTAAATTACAAGCAGCACTGGGTACATAATTTGTGGAGCTTAATGAAAAATAAACATGAAGGACTTCTTGCTCAAAAGTTAAGAATTTCAAGAAGGTAGTGGGGAGGGTATAGCTCAGTGGTAGAACCCATGCTTAGCATGCACAATCCCCTGGGCTCAATCCCCAGTATCTCCATTAAAATAAATAAATAAGTAAACCTAATTACCTCCCCCTGAAAAAATTAAAAAATGAAAACAAAAGAATGAACAAAATTTCATTAAAAAATCAATAAGAGAAGAAAAAATTAAAAAAAAAGAATTTCAAAAAGGTGACCATAGAGCATCAAACCAAGCATGGGGCCCTTCTTCAATCCAGCCCCATGTCCCCGCACCCCCATGACGCAGACCCTGGATAAGGAACAGAAAGCTTGATGTCATTAGGATTACTCCAGATTCCTCACAACATTAAACAACTCCTTCTGTGATTAAATTTTTTCTTTTCTCCCATTCTGGAGTCAGGGTTTTCATACCCAAGATGCAAAAAAGGCCAGCTGAAACCTGGGTGGTCATGACGTCTGAATACGAAAGCTGTAGTAAGTCCCCATAAAGTCTGTTTTGTGTTCTTGCCAAAATTAAGACATGTCAGTCATAAAAGGCACTGATCTTCTCTCAAAGTGTTAATCACAGACAAGACTGGGAGATGCTGATGGATCATCCTGCGGAAGTAAACAGGTTTCAAAGAGGCATCTTTGGGGCTTTGTCACCAGCGGAATGAATGCGAGATCGATCTATCATTCCGCTCCAGCTCCAAAACTGACGGGCAGTCAGGGAAGGTCTCCTCTGTCTATGGGGCTGCCTTTCACCCTCAGGATTTCTAAGCAAAAAGCTCATTTGTACTTTAGAAGATGGAGACGATGGCACCAACTGAACATGCTTTAAAAAATAAAGCTCCCATCCATTTCCAGGCCTCGACAATTCAGCAGCAGCCTGGCTGCCTCCCGGGCTGCCGCTGCCATCGGTAATTCCCAGACAGACATAAAACACAGCAGTTTTGCTATGGATAATAGGCTGTTCATCCACTGAAAAGACTTCTATATTTTTTCATGTACTGTACAAAATGCTTCATTTCGACTAGAATCAAAATGACAAATCCTTTTACATCAGAGTTCTGCTGGCTGCCTCGGGAAGCTGAAAAACACTGTCACTCGAGAATAACTGGGAGGATTTTAAGAAGCCCCAGCTGGGGAAAGGTGCGGAGACCTGACTGGCCTCCCTCTTCATCCTGCACCAGACACTGCATGGGTGATTCACATTAGAATGATCACTCCCTCAGCCTTGATAACTCTACATTCCAAAATCTGTCACCAGATTACTCCATTTAAGAGACCTATCTGAGAAAGGTCACACGAAGATGCAGCACGGGAATGGGTTGCTCTGAGGACTCCCAGGAAATCCTTAATTTCAAAGGGCAGAAACCACTTACACTGAGAATGCAGGAAGTATGCTGATTCCCGAGCAATTTCGGGGGCCACAGCCTCCGGAAAAGGTGCTCTGTGAAATGCAGAAAGCCAGCAGGCCTCCAGTGGCTGAGGGGCTGGGCTTTCGTGCTTCTGGAGTGTGACAAATACAGTGCATTTCCAGTAAGAAGAGGTTCTCCTCTCCTCTGCAGACTATGCTTTATCCACATACCTGGAACTATGTCAAGAAATCCCACCTCATAGGGATGGCTAGCCCGACCTGTTTAGATCGAAGTTCCCTTACTTGAGACGGGCTGAGCACAAGGATAAGTAAAGTCAGCACGGGCTTTTAATTTGGAGAATTCGCCAGCGTCAGGGCAACTGCATCCAATGAAGCAAATTACTGGAATGAAGTCTTGGGGTGGATTTCCTGCCAAGCTTATTTACAGCACAGATCAATACACATCAGCCACGGAGCACAATTCGAAGACGGTACCTGGAGATGTGTATTTACAGCTTCAAGTACCTCCCTGCAAAGCCAAACTCTCCCTCAAATAAAGTGAACAAATGGATAATTTAGCAGGACTGGTAATGCAATAGACAATGTGTTTGACTACAAGTAAACCAATTGTTCACTACTCTTGTTTTCAGTCAATCAGTGATGTCTTTGGAAACCATTTATCTTTTTTTTTTAATTTACTGATATTACTGTTGTCAACGAATCTGAGCTGGGAGGCCGTGAGGGTAGCATCATGTTACCAGGATGCAGAAATACCTATTTTTTAAATATGTTCACTTGAAAGCCATTTTTCTAATATTTTAAACATATCACCATGTGCACCTTCCCAGTATTTCTCCAAAATGCTAAACTGGGAAGAGGATAAACTTTGAGAGCAAGTGAACCTGCTCTGAATCCTGCCTCCATCAGTTAGCAGTTAGTTGTAAGATTCCAAGCAAGTACGTAATGGCTCCAAGCCTTGGTTTTCCTCTTTTGTGAAATGGAGGAGATGATACACTGTCCCTGGCATGTTGTGAGGATTAAACAAGGCAATGTGTGTAAGACATCCAGCAAGGAGTTAAACACACATCATGGGGTCCCTCTCACTCTCCCCTCTTCCCCTCGCCCACTTGGGGTGGAATCGCCCCGGAATTGCCCTTGTGTTGCCTCCACGTGATGCTCACGATCCCCTGAAGGCAGCTCAAGAGCAGCTTTAACAACCTCCAGTCATCCTACTTGCCAGAGTCACAGTGAATAATACATACAACGTGATCGACATGCCGGAGGGTCTCTGCACTGGAAAATCACATTAGCAGCATCGCATAACAAAAGCTTTAAATGTGAGCCTCAAATGAAATAAAGCTTGATCACTCAGCTCAAAATTCAGCATTCCATACTTTGTCTCACTGAAGAACCTACAATCACCTTTGACCAACATTTAATCCACACTTCTCTCCAACAGATAGTAGTAAATTTGCAAGATTCTCCCTCAGATACAGTGATGTGCTTAGGTCTGGGGCCAGTCTACCTGGGCTGGAATCCCACTCCTCCACTTAGTAACTAGGTGAACTTGACAAAGTACTGACCCTTTCAATCCTCGGTTTCCACAACTTTAAATGAGAACAAAAGCATCTGTTTCGTTGTATCAAGTCGTTGTCAGGATTATAGAAGTTGATGATGTAAAGTACATAGATGGGTCCTGACACAGAGTAAGAGCTCAGATATGAATTTTTCCAGCCTACCTAACACATTAGCTGGAATTCTTTCTGGGGACCAGCACATTGGACTGGTCTCTTCAAATAGAATGTGGTCGCCATTTTCCCCAGAAAGTCTATTTCTCTGTCTGAGACTCTACAGATCACCAGAAGAACAGAAGTTGGAAATGAGGAGGAGGAAGTAGAACTGAAGATACCCAAAGATCTGCTCTGACTTGCGCCTGAAAGGCACCCCCAACACACAAACACACACACACACACATACACATTTAGAGCAACTGCCTCCTCATAGAGACAGAACCTGAGGACAGAGAGATTAAGTGACCAACTCAAATCCCTATCTGTTTTCAATTTGGAAAAAAAAAAAAGAATAGAAGGTATCTAAAATGTCCCCTTTACTAATGATGATTTCCAAAACCAAGTTAAGTGACCAAGTTCTAGAAGACATCTTCTGATTTTTCAGTCAGGTGATTTAGAGCCGTACTTCTCAAACGTTAGTTATACATAGGAATCACCTGTATACAATGCAGATTCTGATATAGCGGGTTGGGTGCACCTTGAGCTCCTGCATTTCTAACAAGCTCAGGGCAATGTCAACGCTGCTGGTGGGTGGCCCACACTTGGGGGAGCAAGGATTCAGAGATCCACTCCAATATAGTCTGCTAGTCACGCCTGCAAATTTCTCTTTCCTAAGAGAAAACAGCCCCATATCCAAAGAAAACCGTCCTGTACAAATCTGTGGCTGGAATGAGTGCTTACTCTGGGCTTCCAATATCTCTATGGCAACTGGTTCAGTTGGTGAGCATGTGCTGCTAATGGGGGTCTAGAACTCGAACTTGACTTCACCAGCCATGATCATCATAGCTCTGTTTTTAAAATACTGCTTGACTCCTCTCTGTGCAACACAGGTCTAGGAACTCAGGATACAAGCCATGATCAAAGCAAAGTCCTTGCTCTCACAGAGCTTACATTCTAGTGAGGGAGGCAATAAACAAGCAGCCAAGAAAGTAAACAGCATGCCAATGGTGACGATGCTATAGAGAAACACAAGGCAGAGCAAAAGTGATGAGTGCCATGGTGGGGTATTTATTCAACAGAAGGTGGTCAGGAGAGGCCTCCGAAAGCTGACATTTGTACAGAAACCTTAAGGAAACGAGGGATGCAGCCATGTGGGTCTTGGGAAGACTGTTCAAGGTAGAGCAAACAGCAAGTTCAAAAACTGAGGCTGGAAATAGGGAAGCCCGGACCGGGAGCGCCGGGAGTGGGAGGCAGAGCAGGTGACGAGGCAGCATTCTGAGCTGCGCTGCTGCATCGCTTAAAATCATGCCAAAGCACAAACAGGAACAAAACAATAACCTAATAATTTTCCAACTTAGGGTGCAAATGAATTTTTGACAAAGGGAATACTTATCATCAGTGGTCTTTAGTTAGAACTCCATGGTGGACCACCCTCTCTACTAGAAAAACAGGTAAATCAGTGTTACAAGAAGCAACAAGGTCTTTAACAAGAGAATGGTAATTCCAAACAGTTAAGTCATTACGAGGTGCTCTGGAGTATGGGGAAGTGAGTGCTTTTGTCATTTGATCAATGGGGTACCACAAATTTGTTTGCCTGTCAAAATTAGCCCTCTTAATAGATACACCTGACTAAATGCATATCCATCCGAACGTGCACCTGGAGGATTCTGAACATAAAGACGCTGCAGAGCCAGGGCTTCCACCGTCAGTTCCAATAAACACTGATGCATCCCCAAGTAAGGGTTCAGATATTCATATTGGTGAGATCACATATTCAAAAATATGTGGACCATGTTTCCTGGAATCCATGTGCTCCTGGGAAGACTCAAATGAACACCAAAGCAGGTACACCACAAATCACACATGTCTGAGAAGCCAGCACGCACCACTTCTGCACTGTGCTGCACACACTCTGCAGTGAATACCCTGCACCAGCAGGAGGGAGTCAGGGACGGGGGAAGGAGCCCTGGGGCCCTCGCAGGGCAACAGCAGCCGGCCATAGTTACAGTCAAGCTCTGTGTACCACCTTGGTCATGTGAACCTGAACTTGAGCCTGGGAACCAGCCCACCACTGATCAGGCATTCTCCGTAGCCAGCTCCTCTGCTCTCCACCTATATACGTAGATGCTCAGGGGTCTCCCATCGTAAAAACAAACACGTCTTCCTTACATGGTTTCCCATCACAATTAATTCAGGTCTCCTGCTCAAATGTCACCTCTTCATCGAGGCCTTACTTGTCTCCCCCATCTAGCACAGCACCCATGGGACTTGATCACCTGCCCCTCCATCACCGTTCTTCATAGCACTGGCACCACCTGACCAGGTATAAGGTATCTGTTGACTGCCATCTCCCTGCTAGAGTGTGGCTGAATGTTGTTCTCTTTAGTCCACCGTTGCATCCTGAGGATCTGGAAAATCAGGTACTTATTAGGTGCTCAAGAAGTATTTGCAGAGTGAATGACTGAATGAATAAATGAAGCAATTTAGTTCCCTGATCTATAGTACAGGAGCTATACTGGCTTTTTGTTTATGTTTTATTAAAACAGTGGCTGGAGGTATATGTTCATTTTCTAAGCATACACTTCATGATTAAGTGATATATTTTTCAAGCTAAAAGAGTGAGGGAAAAAGATACAGATATTAGTGTACAAAACAACGCTCTAGGGGAAAGAGGAGGAAATAGAGCAGAACCCATTCCCCTAGGAACACAGCAAAGATAGATACTCCTAAATGATGGAATAAATGAGCGAGCTAAGAGGATCACAAAGAGGGATCAGATAAACAAATACCACGGTTGTGAAAATGTTTTCCAAGTTGCATAAATAATAACTCAGCAAGACAAAGTGCTCAATGGATGCTGGATAAATAGGTTGATGATATGTAATATAAAAATTAATTGATGAATCTTCAAAATCTGCATAGCCCAGAACAGAAACCCAAATAATTTTTATTACCAGGAAGATTACATTACAAATACAATTTTTATGACCAATGGCTGAATATTCTTAACATCGTGATTTTTTAAGAGGACCCCATGTTCCAGTTCTAGGTGACAATTTTTATTTATTCAATCATAAGCTATTATATGGGTCATAAACTTGAATGCCCACAGGAGTCAGGCAGGCGATGTAAATGAAGGACGTGGGTCCGGGGCTGCCTGGAGACAGCCTGCCACGGCCTGCCACTGGGAGAGCGGCTACTCCGCCCCAGCCAGGAATAGCACCCATGGCATTAGGAAACCTGGTTTTCTGCTAAGAATTCTTGATTTTTATTGTCAGCAACAAATTCAAACACTTGATAAGAGCCACGCAAATAAAACACATTCCAGTTCCTTTGGTTTGTGACAAATTATTTAAGTATGAAACTCACTGGAAGAACAGAAGTGATAGATCCACTTCCTAATTATCTGACTAAATTCCATAAAAATATTTGCCACCTACACAAACCCAGGTCTTTGTTAGTTATAAATGAGGGAAAGCTTGAGGGAAATCCAAGACACTCGAGACACAAGACAGCAGCTAAGGCTTTACAAATGGGACGTTAATGGTAAGATGACTT
Organism: Vicugna pacos; assembly: GCF_048564905.1. Classification (NCBI taxonomy): domain Eukaryota; kingdom Metazoa; phylum Chordata; class Mammalia; order Artiodactyla; family Camelidae; genus Vicugna; species Vicugna pacos. Next base: position 76,792,646 of record NC_132988.1, read on the forward strand.
CATTTTTATCCACAGACTTTTAAGGTCACAATTACTTTTAAGGTCACAATTACAATTAAGGGCTAACAATTCAGTTATCAGGTATTCATTAAATAATCACAAGTTTCTGTTCAACATACAAAGTACTTAAAAAGCAAAGTAAAGATTTAGCTGGCATACTTACTATCTAATGTATTAGTTTAACTAAAAAACAAGCCTACAGCTAACATACAAAACAAACACTATTAGTATTTGTGGTTTCACTATTTGCAAGTGACCCCTAAAGGGCCATGACATGTAAAGATCCGTCAGCTCCTTGATGATGAACTTGGTGAGTGAACCCAGCAATTACCTAACATGTGCCTCTCCCCGCAGTTTTATTGTTCTCTATGCAAAATCACACACACACAAATCTTTACAAGGTGTCTAAAAGAGGTTTATTTAAGTTTCCAGACATACTTTACTGCACTGTGATCAAATTTAAATGTTACCCCAATAATAGCAATATTGGGAGATTCACAAAAGTATTGGTATGTTTCCTTGATTAACACCAAGGTGTACCTCACCTGTTTACACCCAGTGAAAGCAACTTTTACCTTCATGGACACCTCCCAGTGCCAGGAGGCTTCCCCGCCCTCGCAGCTCTCTCAGTCTCCACCTGGCTTCACCATCTCAGTGAGCATTCGTGTCCTGCCTCCTAACCCCCACTGCATCTATTCTCCCACTCATCAAGCCTGACAAAACTCAGCCATCTCTTCCTCGACTTCCTAGCTCGACCTGCCAGCCTGGTGGGATACTGTGTCCGTTTAGGCACAGTTGCAGACAACATACACTGCTATACCTGGTTTAAGCAAAAAAAAATACATTTTACTGCTGGGTTTTAGGTGCTTAACACAATCATTAAAGGAAACAAAGAAACAGATTAAGTCAAGCTTCCAAGAACAGCTCCCATGATTGCTGAGCCTCCATCATGCCCTAAAAAAAACTCCTGTCCCCAGGATGAAACAGCCCATCAGGGAACTACTGACGGAACCAAGTCTCCTCCACCAGGACGGAGAGAGCCCTGCAGCTGCAAAAGCCAACGAATCAGGAAGGTAGGACCTCACAGCTTGCCTCCTGCTCCTTTTATACATCAAATCTCTTACTAGTGGTCCCACAGCAGGGATCCAAATCACACTGGGAAGAGAATCTTAAAAGGTTTTAATCTGGCAGCCAGTGTAGAGCATTACTAGAGGGAACGTGGAATGGCAGTCCAGCATGGCAGTCCACAGCAAGTGCCACCAAGTCCCTGCCCAGGATCACACCTGGGTGCCCCCGCTGATTCTTGTAATTACTGGGGGTTTTATGGTTGCTTGGTTGTTTTTTTGTTTTTATGTGTGTGTGTCTTTTATTGTTGTTGCTGTGTCTGTTTGTTTGTTTTTTGGTGAGAACTCTGGAATCCCAGAAGAGAAAATCAGAGTAGTCACCAGTAGAAAAACAGGCAGTGCTGGTGTCTGGTATTGGACATGGAATGGATGTTTACAGGTCAAAAAGAGACGCTACAGGGATCACTTGAAGACTGTCCTCATAGCAGTGCCCCTTGATAAGGTGGGCGAGTGGAATGTTCTATCTCCTGAGATGGGATGTAGTAAATCCTTTATGTCTAAGGGCTAAAAAAAATTGGAAGTGCTGGACCATCTAGGAAAGAAGGAGAACTCTGGGTGGTGGATTCCCAGCCCTAATGCAAGAAATGACAAACTCAAGGAGGCTGCTTCTCTGAAATCGGCACTCACCATCCTTCCCACAGCAAGAGAGATCATTCCTTCATTCCTGACGGAGAGGGAGCTGATGAGGACCATCCTACCAGGTGACAGGGGTTGGTACTGATGTCCTGTAACCTGGAAAAGCGTCTATGCCCATGCTAGGGCAGGGCACGCAAGTGCACACTAAGCTGAGGGAAGAGGGAAGTGGACACTCTTATTAAAGTGGTGAAATTCACATAACCACGCTGCGACCACACTATCTACTCTATATCTGGCCCTAGTCTTACCCTGAAATGCTCCTGGTTTTGTTCCTAGAAGATTCGTCAGAGAACATTTTTGGAACGATTTCCATTCTCCTTAAAACCCTGCTCCCCTACTTCTGACCCCTTCTTCTCTTAACACAGCCTTTCTCCTATGAACTACCACAACTACCCTCCCCTCCTTTTCTCTCACCTTCTTTCTACACCTTTTCAAGCCAGTGCCAGTCTCTCTCTCCTTCCAGACCTTCTAGAGCAGGGGTCAGGGCCTGTGTTTATAAGCCAAGTTTTACTGGAACACAGCCATGCCCTTCTTTGACCTACTGTGGACAGCAGCTCTCACACTGTGATGGCAGAGCTGAGTAACAAAGACCTTCTGGCCCACAGTCTAAAACATTTACTATTCAGGCCTTTACAGAAAAGTTTGCTGACCCCTATTCTGGAGGATCTATCCCCTTCTACCCTCTGAAATTTCCTCTTATCAATATCTCCCTTCTCTCTGCCATCTTCAACCTCTCCGTCTCTATGGTTCCTTTCCCTTCAACCTATAACATTTTTATCATTATTCAATCCCTCTTCAACAAACCCCATTTGAGTACCTACTAAGTGCCAGGAATGGGGGCTACAAATGTTAATAAAACACAATCCCTGCCCTCAAATTGCTTGCGGTCTAGAAAGGGAAGGCAAATATATAAGCAGCTAAGTTTTCTCTAATATTTCAGAAGACAGGAAGAAAGTCCAAGGAACGCTCATCTCAACCTGGGGCAATTAGCGGGGGTCAAGCACACCAAAGAACATACAAACAACAAATGCTCATCAGAGTGGTGATCCTTACACAGTCTTCACCAGCTTGTCTTCCCCTAACCATCCTCGCCCTCTCTCTACCAACCGCACTCTCCCTCTGTCTTTATTGCTAACATTCTTGACCTCCAACCTGCTCTGTCACTCCTGGCTGCCTGGTTCCATAGCACCGCCCCACTGAAACTGCTCCCTCAGAGGTTACAGGGCTCCTGGCTGACCTGTTTACAGCCACAGTTTCATTCTCATCTCACACACCCTCCACACACAGTATTTGACTGATGCCCACTCTTACGCTCAATTTCCTGCCTAAAAGCTCTCCATGGCTCCACCTGTCCAAGTTTCAAATCCCCTAGACTATCATACAAAGCTTATTCCCAATCTCTAAGCACCTTCTTGCCCACAGAGCACTTTACAAATCCACAGGTAGACCCCATTGTGTATCTCCTTGCCTCTTTGGGCTTTGCCCCCTTGTCTGGGGTGGTCTTCACTGCCTTTCCCCATCCTCCAAACTCCTAATTATTCCTCAAAACCCAGTTCAGGGCAGGAGGGAATAGCTCAGTGGTAGAGTGAGTACTTAGCATACAAGTTCCTGGGTTCAATCCCCAGTACCTCAAACACCTAATCATCTCCAAGTCACAAAAAAGAAGAGAAAAAGAAAACCAACAACAGAAACAAAAAATCAGTTCAAGCGCCACTCCCACTGGGAAAGTATCCCAAGGGGACTTGGTCATCTCTTCCTCCCTCCCTCCTCGCTCCCCTCAGAGCACTTGGCAGAGGCTCTGCTGAGGGTTCTGGGCTCCAAGTGCTCACTTGCATGTGTGACGCCCCCTGCTTACTGTGTAAGGGGATCATGGGTCACACCTCTTTAAATTCCAAGGACTTGGACTAAATCCACATAAAGCTATATTAAATAAATGATTAGAGTACAGCCAGGCTTGGCAGTTCCAACCATGGGGGAAAAAAAAACTGAATTCCTAAATATATCAAGACGAGCTATTTCCCAGGCACACATCTCTTAAAATTCAGTAAACTTTCAGAATATGCAAATGACAATAAACCTTCCCTTCAGCACATTAGAGTGACAGTTACAAGAAAATGACATAAAACTGCTCCCTGAGGAACCATCTCAAGACAGCATCAAATATTCAGGCTTGTCACTAGGAAGGGCACCCCCTAAGTCACATTTTTTTCAGCTTTAATAACAAAGATGGCATGGTTATCAGTATATTTTCATTATCATCTCTATCTTTAGAACTATGGGCAGAAAGGTATTTGCTATGAATGAGAAACATGTGATAGTAGAGGACGAATGGGTCTGGCGCAGGTAAGTATGACAGATGTGGATTTATGGTCCAGGGGGCTCCACCTTCCCCAGGATGGCAAGGTAGACAGACACTCCACCCTTGAGATTTCCCCGTGAGCACCAGCCTATCCCAGTTCTTGAAGACAGAATGAGACACTTGTCCAGTCAGAGTCTGTCCCAGATGCCCCACCAGAGCTTCTGGGGTCCACGAGAACCCTGAGGCAGGAGGAAGAAGGCAGGACTCTTCCCCACAACGAGTATTCTTGGAGTACATACACTTGGGCATACGATATTGTAGGGAAGTTACGATTATGTCACTCCGCAAACTTTCAGGAACAATTCTGGGTTAAATTCAGGCCCAAGCAAAGCCCATTGCCAATTCTGTGGGGGCAGAAAAGCATTCATCACCTCCTGTAAAAAATTTTCCACTTTCTGACTCCTGCATGTACTCAGCTAGTCAAGTGTCAGCCCAGAGCCTGGATCTCATATGCTTTGCGGCTTTCACGGTGACAACTGCATTTCTAAGCCTGTAGTTGCAGGCAAGACAACATTTGTAATTGTCTTGTTGGCTGAGGGTAAAACAAATACACATTTAGATCACAACAGATAAAGGCTTCCTCTGAATTAACCATACACGGGAGGCCAGAAACACACTTCTATCAGGGAAATGGAATCTCATCCTGGCGAACCCACCCGCAAAGAAAACAGAACCGCAGGAACTAAAGGGAAATTTTAGAATATTCACAGTATCCTTGAAGCAGGAGCTTTTGTTATGAAACAAATCTCCAGAAAAGCATCAAATAGAGAAGGCTGAGCATGTCTGAAGGTGAGTGACCTCAGGTCAGGTTTCCAGGGAATCCCCTCCACCCCAGCCAATGAGATCACACTGATTACAGACTGTGCAATTCTTTCAGAAGTGCACTTTTTGCAGGCCCACTGTGTGCTTGGCACGGAAGGTCACGAAGCCCACTCCCATACCCCACTGGCAGGAGCGAGAGGCAGCAGGAGCCCTCTCAGCGAAAGCCCCTCCCCCCTTACGTACGCGCCATAAATAGACCTTTTCCCTTGTCTTCCAACACGCGAATTTGGGATGGACATTTTTGTTGTTGTTCAGAAAGAACTGGGTAAGTTAGACTATGCTTGATGAGGAGGAGGAAGACGGGAGAAAACAGATTTTGTAAAAAGCAGATGGTGTATGCAGAACCACCATGTAACACCAGGGCCAGCCATTGATGGTGGAAGGTCAGCAGAACAGCCATTAGTAAACAGACTCACTGTTCGCCGGGCAGGCAGACTGCGAGAATCCAGGAGAAGGCACAAAGAGCCCCTTGCTTCAAGCTGGAGTCACGTTGTCTAAGGACACTGACTTTTCCCAGAGGTGAAGTCCTTTTATGCTGATGTCTCTCTGGGGACTACGACATATGACAACCCACGAGGGAAAATTTTCTCTCCTCTTCCCTTCCTTTCACCTTCCTTCCTTTCCCGTCTCTTCCTTGCTTTTTCCTTCTCTACTCTCATAGGTCCAGTTCCCCAGGGCACAGACTCTGAGATGCAGAGTCCGGTGCAGGAACTTTCCTAGGAAGTGCGCTGGGAAGCACAGCTGTGCAGGGATGAGGGAGGCGGAACTGGGCAGAGGGAGAAGTTGAACTCGGTTGTCACCGCAGCCTCGACCATCCCCGCTGGGAACTGTAAAGCTGGGGTGGCCCTCGGAGATGTCCACAGTGGGTCTCGGTAGTGCCACCTTGACTTGAGGAGGGTGGGTTGGGCCCTTTAGAGAGGCAATGCCCTTCAAACAAGGGCAGCTTCTGGGAGAGGACTCAGCTTTGAGCCCTCAGCAGCCAACACACTGCCCTGCTAGCAGCTGGGGAATGAGTAACTCAGTCCTGAGAGGGAGAGCCAGGCATGGCCACTGCTCCTCTCCCCTTCCCTTCCTCTCTTAACCCTTCCTTTCCCTCCCCTTCTCTTCTCTTCCCATGGCCCTGAGTCCTTACACACCTCTGTCCTCCCTTCCTCAGGGTCCTGCCTCTCCTTGGTCTATGGGACAAGTTTATAATACTTCCATTCCATCCACCTTCAGTTGAATGAGGTGATATCTACAAGCCAATCAGCCTTTCACACTGACAGCATGTACCCTCTCTTAGCAGATCTGCAGTAAATTTTCAAGAGAAAATTCTCCTTTTTATCTGAAATCCACACTCCCAAACAGGCACCACATGTTACCCTAGCCTTAGTATGTGCCAAGACAGCAGCAGGATCTGTCAATTTAAAAGTCTCTACCGGTCTTCTACCTTAATACATAAGACTACATCGGCTCCTTGGGTTGCCCAAGTCTTGTATGTGCCATGATCGCTGCCAAAGAAAAATAAGCATTAACACAATAAATATCTTAATTGAACTGGAACATGAAAAGTAACAACATTATGCTAGTTCTCCTACATGAAACAAATATTCATCAACACTACTGCTAGCTACTTCAGATCCATGTGTCATTTAATATTGACAACAACCTTGTAGGATTCTCATCTGCAAGGAAGAAACTGACTTGAGGCTATGAAATTGCCTAAGATTACACAGCCAAGAGATGCTAAAGGCTGAATGTAGCAGAGATGGCCAATTGTTCACTAAAATCCATACTTGTCCTCCATGATATTAAGTGTCTCTTTGAGGAAGCCACCCAGCCAGGGACCACGTGTTCCTTCCCTCCTTGTTCCTAGGTAGGGTCCTGTGGCTAGTTCTAGTTAAATGAATGTGAGCAGAAGTGCTATGTGGCACGTGTACCCTCTTTATGCTCTCTTCTCTGTCTGCCTGCCATATACAGTGGGCTCTGCAGCCCCAGTGGAAAGCAGAGCCATGAGACAGAAAAGAGGCCAGATCCCTGAATCACCAAGTGGAGGAAAGCCACCCAGCGATGTTAGACTATCACGAGTGATAGCCACAGTTCTGCTGTGCAAAACTGACATGTAGGGGCTTACTTGTCATCACAGCTAGCACTACCCTCGTTAGCACACAACATGAAAGCGAGACTTACGCTTATGCATTCACTTATTTATTCAACAGAATGGCTGGCAGCAGTCACTGGAGTAAACTCTACCAGCGAGGTATATACTGCACACCAGGATGTAAAGATGCAAGTGACACAGTCTCTTCCTTCTAGGAGCTCATGGTGCAATGAAGAAGATTATTCACACTATGGAAATATTGAGGGGGAATGACTAGCCCTGCCTGGACCCATTTATGGGGTTTCTCCCCTGGGGAGGCATTGATATTTCCATGGCAATCTTATGTTCACTTGTATTTTCTAAATGTATAACATTAATATAGATTTTCTCCATGTGGATGTTCTGATAAACATAGAGACCTGTTTTGAAAACAAAGCAAAACAAATAAACAAAATCCCTGAAATGAATTGGGGGAGGGGAGTTGTTAGAATTTTAAGTCACACAATATATTCAGTGATTACTAATGGCTCACCAAAAAATAATTTTTTGAATGTTGGGTAATTCTGTCCTCTGCCTTCAAAAAACTAGTTAGTACAATGGATAGATTAAGAACTACAGTAAGTATAGGTGCAATAAAAAGTGGCTTTTTTCCCTTCTTGGTCTCACTTTAAATTATGTATTCTGGTTGGGGGGGGGGCCAAGTAGAGCATAAGAGATCAAAGAACTGTATTTCTACACACACATTCATATCTCCCTTCACCCTTACTCCATTACCCCAACTTCAAAGCTGGCCCAGAACCTTCCCTCTCCTGTCCTAATTCTGTTTTCACTGGTAGAAAATCCTTTTCTTGCCTTCCTGTGTCTGGTCCATCTTCCATCCCCACCCACCCCTCCACGTCCACTCATACCCCACCTTCCCCATTCCTCAGGTGTTTCAGCCTACGCCGTCTCCTTTCCTTTTCTGAGCAACTCTACATTTGCCATTTAGCTGTAATTAGGAATTTAATTCTCCTTTAAATATTTTGTTTACATTATTCCTCTTCCAATGAGACTGAAAACTCCTCAGAGACATAAAACATGACCTAATTTCTTTTCTCCGTGTGCCCAGAAATGCATTGAGCACTTACATAATCAAAGAAAGAAATGCCAGTGCCCTGGATGATCTCCTGGGGTCTCATGACAAGAGGGCTTTTAAGCCTTCTGTGGGCTTTAGCAAACTTTGAGCAACAGGCAACTCGACACGGTGCTGAGGAAAGAGCCCAGGATCGTGAGCAAGTTGATACTGGTTTCGCTTCCATTTCAAGCCCCGCATGGCCGTGGGTGTGGCCCCTATTTAAACATCTCTGGGCCTCAGTTTCCTCATCTTTTTAAAAATTTTTTAATTGAAGCATAGTTGATTTAAAATGTTGTGTTAGTTTCTGGTGCACAGCATACTGATTCAGTTATATATTCTTTTTCATTATAGGCTATTAGAAGATATTGAATATAGCTCCCTGTGCCACGCAGTAGGACCTTACTGTTCATTTACTTTATATATAATAGTTTGTATCTGCTAACCCCAAACTCCTAATTTATCCCTCTCCCCACCTTGGTTTCTTCATCTTTAGAAAGAGAGTAATACCTTCCTCTTAGAAGCAAAACAGGTTAAGTAGAAGAAAGCCCTTCAAAAACTCTACTTTAAGGGATTTCCTTTTGTATTGAATTAGTGGGTAACAGAATCCAGTCACTCTTGTCCAAAGTAATTCTAATAAGCATCTTAATATTGACTAAAGAGGGATTACATCTCAGAACAAAACAGCCCTCCCTTCTAAATCCATGCTGCTCCCAAAAGCAAGTGACTAAATAAAGGAAAGTGACTAAATAAAGGGCACTTCACTCTGTGCCCTTTGCTTCTGCAACCTAATTCTACAAACTTCTCCTCCAGTGGAACCAGGAGGGCAATGGCGAACTGTCTGGTCACAAGCCCAAGCTATGAACAGTATGGAGAGACGTCTGCCGTCACTGTGCTGCTCATTAACTGTCCCATCGAAGGCGACTCACAGTGGGGAGAGAGCACTCTTCCAAGATGGAGCGGGAGGCCACTGAGTTGGGGGAGCCAACAGGCAGGGTCTCTTGCTGCTCAGTCAACAAGCTCCAGGCCTCACTGGGGCTGGGCTCCTGCGGAGAGCTTTATCTTTCTGTCAGCTGTGACTCCCCCTCCTCTCATTAAGGCATGTCCTGGGGTCTTCTTTTCAGAAGCCAAGGCAGAATTCTTTATTCATCAAGACGGCTCTCCTAATTGGTGGAGGGGGGCTGGGAGGTGCACATTCAAGCAGAAGCAAATGTTTACACAGTTCCTCCTCAGCCCCTCTCCTCACCAATACTCACAAGACGCCTGGGGCACAGTTTCCTTGAATGTTGTCAATACAGGCTCTCTCCCTCCTCCTTTGTCTGTCCCTACTGCCTCCCTTTTTATACTCACTCTCTCCATGGTCTCTTCATCACTATGAAGCAGGTTAGGAGCAGAGGCTCCAGGGTCAGACAGCCAGGGATTGAATCCTGGTTCTGGATAAATTTGGGCAAGTCACTTCATCCTCTGCTTCCTAATCTGTGAAACAGGTAACAGTGTTCTCCACATAGGGCTCTTATGAGGATTAAATGGCATAATGTATGTAAAAAGCATTGCCAAGCTCAGTCCTTGCCACGTGATAAATGCTCAATATCCATTATCATCAACTGCTTTCTGACCACCTATAACCTAGTTCCTGTCTCCCAGGAAACCCTTTAACATCCTTCCCCCAACCTAATCCAGCCATTTGATTCAGTTATTTGAAACACGATGCATCAGCTGAGATGATACCGGAAGACCAAGCACTCTTCCCACAGGTTAAGACTGTACTCGGGACGTGTGTGCAAACATGCAGAGTACCACAGACCACCTGAGAAGTCACGATTTCCTCCGACTGTATTCTAACCTGGGTGCGATCTGAAAGTATGAATTTCGATGAAACAAAGGGAACAAATCCCACCCCCCATCAATGATGGAAAAATTGCTGCAATGTGACTTTCAGCCAGAATCAATCGCTTTCATTGTTCCCCCAACTACCTTCACACGTTAAGAAGAAGATTACTTCATCATAACACCAGTGTTTCAGCTTTCAGCAGGAGGGGAATTTAAGAGGGGAAAAAAAGTCCTTTCATACAACAACGACGAATTTAGCCAGCCCCAGTCATTCTCCATTATAATTAAAGTGATGATTACTGAATTTTTAGTTTCAAGATGGTAGATATTTTCCCACCTTTCTCATCTTAAAAATCACCCCAGTACTCAAGGAAATAAGAACCAGAAATAGCAATTCAATCTTTGATCAGTCTAGGAGACAGTTTTAATGCTGAATTAAATTATAAGATGGCAGAAAGCAACAGAGAAGAAGATGACTCGCTAGAGAGATGGAAGAATGCAACATCTAAGTGCTTGCAAAGGAAGGTAATGTAAAAAGCAAGTTAAAGATATCTACAGAATGCAGGCAGGCTGGGAGCACAAGAACCTCAGAAGGTGGGGAAAGCTAGGTCTGACTCCTGCATTCCCACCCCTGCAGGAGAAAGTGAGGGTCCATACTCAGAGATGAGACATAAAAAGGGGGAGTAGAGGTGAGGCATACAGATGGAAACAGAGAGTAGATGCAAGTCTGCAGATTGAACAAAGTTGCAGAAGATTGAAGGAAACTTCTCTAGAAAACCTGAACCACTCCCTGACAAAATACTACAGATTCTGACATTTGAAGGTCCCCAGTGAAAAAGAAGTGTCATCCTAAAGACCCTACAGTGAAAGCCACCAGCTGTAAAGTCCAATGAATAGACATAGGACTTCCAAACTGCTTACTAAAGGCTTACTCATAAACATGAATGCCCAGGAGTGGAACTTGAGGGAACTCTAATTCAAAAAGATACATATACCCCAAGGTTCATAGCAGCACTATATACAATAGCCAAGACATGGAAGCAACCTAAATGTCCATCAACAGATGACTGGATAAAGAAGTTGTGATATATTTATCCAGTGGAATACTACTCAGCCATAAAAAAGAATAAGATAATGCCATTTGCAGCAACATGGGTGGACCTGGAGATCATCATTCTAAATGAAGTCAGCCAGAAAGAGAAAGAAAAATACCATATGATATCACTCATATGTGGAATCTAAAAAAAGAAAAAAAAGAAGAAGAAAGAGGACATTGATGAAATCATCTATGAAACAGAAACAGACTGGCAGACATAGTAAACAATCTTATGGTTCCTGGAGGAAAGGCGGAGAAGGGATAAATTTGGGAGTTTGAGATTTGCAAAGGTAACCACTATATATAAAAATAGATAAAAACCAGATTTCTTCTGTATAGCACAGGGAACTATATTCAATATCTTGTAATAATCTTTAATGAAAAAAGTATGAAAACAAATACATGTATATATATGCATGACTGGGACATTATGCTGTACACCAGAAACTGACACATTGTAACTGACTATACTTCAATTAAAAAAATTAATCAATTAATTTTTTTAAAAAATAAATGGACAGCAGAGGACTCCAGGTATTTGAGTAAACTCTGCAATATTCAAGTGAGACAAGCAAACAAGTAATGGGAAAATAAGAGGAAGTCAGGAGAAATGGAGGCAATGCAGGAAGAAAAAGAAAACTACAAAGACACTCTATTCAATGTCCTCAGGGGTCCTGAAACTGTTCACCCAGCATGCCTAAGGGATACGACTTCCCAGCTCCTTCCTCTCCTCCAAAGGGTCATATTAGCGCTCTACTGACAGGGGGAGAGAAATAGGCAGTTTAAACATAATTTTTTAAAGTACATCCATGAAATTAAAAATTATAAAAACAAACATAAAAAAATTCTTTTAGATATTAAAAATATTGCTAACATTTAAAAATAAGAAACAGTAAAAGAGCAGCAAGATTAGGTCAAGGAATTCACCCAGAAAGTAGGACAAAAAGACAAAGAGACAGAAAATAGGACAAAAATATTTAAGAAGGTTAGAGGTTCAATCCAACCAATAGGAGTGCCAGAAAGAGAGAACAGAGAAAAATCACTGAAGAAGACGTTCTCAAAGAAATACTCCAAGGAAATTCACCAGCACTGAAGAATGAAATTCCCTGCTTAAAAGACAGCAAAATGAAGGAAAAGGAACACAAATTGAGGATAGCAGTGTAGAAGTTGAGAATACCAGGGATAAAGAGATCTTAAAGTTTTCTAGCAAGGAAAAATTGGTCACAAGCGAAGGCTCAGAAATAAGAAAAGCACCCATCTTCTCAAAAGAAACATTACAGGTAGAGGTCAATGTAGTAACAGCTCCAAAATTCTGAAAGAAAATAATTTGCCACCAATGATTCTAAATTTAACCGAACTATCAATCGAGTGTAAAAGGAGAATAAACTCTTTTCTGCAAATATGTAAAGTCTCAGAAAATTTACCTCCCATGGCTCTTCAGGAGGCTGAAGAGGATGAAGAAACAAACTAAGAAAGAAAATGACATAAATCCTGGACACAAGAGAAAGAAGCAAAGTGAACTGGGCAAAGGAGGGCATTCTGCAGCAGGTCCAGGGAGCAGCCCACCTCGGTGGAATGGAATAACCGAGGGCCACAGAAGACGTCTCAGAAATAAAAAATAAAACAGAGGACAGGATATGATGGACTGTTTGGTAGGTTTGACTATGAGAAAAATTTTAAGAAGGACATCTTACAAAGCTGTCGGAGGGTATGGGGAAAAGAGTTGGGCCAGAGATTTGAAGGCAGTGAAGTAAATAAAAACAATGAATGAGGCGATTATTAATTCCAGAATAAAAATAAAGGAAATGTAACCATCACCTACTATTTGGCTTAAGAAAAAAAGTATATTTACCTAGTAAAAATATTTTAAAAAACTGTGCCAAAAGTTGTAAAGTAACTAACTATATTGAAAGGATAAAGGAAGTGAGAAGACAGGGCATGAAATAAAAAGTTCTGGCTTTATAAAATTGGAAGTCATAGAAAAAATTGCAGAATTAGGAGCAATTAATTGCCTCTGGAGAATGGCATTGAATGAGGGAGGGAATGACTACATATATATATATATATTTACCATCATTTGACTTCTAAAACCAAGTGCATGTATTTGTGAGATAAATTTGAAAAATAAATGTAAGTTAAAAAATTGGATGAAATTACTTACCATATGACCCAGGAATCCTGCTCCAGGGCAAATATACAGAAGGAACCCTACTCCAAAAAGACACCTGCACCCCAATGTTCATAGCAGCACTATTTACAATAGCCAAGACATGGAAACAGCCTAAATGTCCATCAACAGATGACTGGATAAAGAAGATGTGATATATTTATACAATGGAGTACTACTCAGCCATAAAAACCGACAACACAATGCCATTTGCAGCAACATGGATGCTCCTAGAGAATGTCATTCTAAGTGAAGTAAGCCAGAAAGAGAAAGAAAAATACCATATGAGATCACTCATATGTGGACTCTTAAAAAAAATAAAATAAAATAAACACAAAACGGAAACAGACTCATGGACATAGAGTACAGACTTGTGGTTGCCAAGGGGGCGGGGGGTGGGAAGGGACAGACTGGGATTTCAAAACATAGAACAGATAAACAAGATTATACTGTATAGCACAGGGAAATATATATAAGATCTTGTGGTAGCTCACAGCAAAAAAAATATGACAATGAATATATGTATGTTCACGTATAACTGAAAAATTGTGCTCTACATTGGAATTTGACACAACATTGTAAAATGACTATAACTCAATAAAAAGATGTTTAAAAAAATTAGATGAAATTACAATACAGTTAACCCTGTGCCCTATCTTTTTACAACTGAAATATTTCTAAAATACACTGGGGAAATAAAAAAGCCTTTTTCACTAGTGGAGCTAAGCTACAAATTTGTACTAAACATTTTATTTAAAAGATTTGGTAATAAATTATTAATCCCTCCCCCTCATCCGCAATTATGGCTCACAAATGACCAAAATACAAAGCTCTCTACAGTTGTCTTTCTTTTTCATATCATTATTATTCACCCATAACTGTAAGTGTTTAAAAGTGACTCAGAACACTGGGGACGTCTTCATGACAGAGTATTACAACACACACATGAAACTGCCTCCATCTTACCCCATTCTCGACTGCAAAAACATGAAAGAAATGGGGACACTCTCCTGAACTGTCTACCCTATGAGCCTAAGACTTTTAGTAGTGATATTCATCGTGTATATCATGCTATCATTAATTAAAATTAATTATAAACTCAAAGGGCTAGAATAAACAAACATACATGGGAGCTAGCAATTTTGTGATATGATGAAGAACATGAAATTAGAAAGGATTCTGCCCAGAATTTTCAGACAGATAAGGCAAAAGAAATGGTTAAATCCTGGGATTTTAAAATTGTAGAATAGATAAACAAGATTACACTGTATAGCACAGGGAAATATACACAAAATGTTATGATAAATCACAGAGAAAAAAATGTGACAATGAGTGTGTATATGTCCATGAATGACTGAAAAATTGTGCTGAACACTGGAATTTGACACAACACTGTAAAATGATTATGAATCAATAAAAAATGTAAAAAAAAAAAAGAAATGGTTAAATCAGGGGTTCTGAGCCTCTTCTCTCCCCACCCCGCCTAAGAGACAGGACACACTGTGTTGTGACTCAGGCTCACTAGTCACCTCCCATCTTCCACGGGACGGGGCATTACCAGCTCTTCTGCTCATGAAGAAGAGACGTGGGTGGTGTGAAGACATCCCACAGGGACTTCCGGCAGGCCCCTGTATCCTACTCGCCCCCACTCACACGTGACTTTTCCCCTCTCTTCCCTCTCCACTCTGCTCCTCTCCTTCCAACAGAGATAACTAGCTTAGGGATCAAATTAAGAAGATGGTGTCACCACAGGGCAAAAGATAAGAGCTCAGAGCAACACAAAGATAGAATGTTTGTAATCTGCCTCCACTACCTCCAGTTTCATGTCATTTGCTGATCTTCCAAGCTTAGCACTGAGACTTTCAGAAGGCATGAACGTGGAACATCAGAGACAACTTCAGACAACTTTCCCCCACCAAGGACTCCCATTTCTCTTCCTGGTCCGCACAGTCCCCATCAGAGCAGGGACTTAGCATCACTGGATCTGAGCACAGCCAAAAGCGTGGCACAGCAGATAGGACACTTCTGGCGCTGCGACCAGTGCCACACAGGCCTTGACTCACTTCCTGCTGTTGGCACCTTCCCTCCAGTGTGTGACTGAGCTCAACCCACAGCCCTGCACGGACCCCAGTGGCACACCTGTCCACTGGCTGTTCCCCCGTCCCTGACTCCCCCGCCCCACCCGCTCAGTCCTGCCTGCTAGGATCACCTCCAAAATAAACTACCTCCTTGTTTCAGACTGTTTTCAGAAACCCAAGGGAAGAGCACGATCATGTTAAACTGCAGTTTTCTTTCTTTTTTTTATATTGAAGTATAGTCAGTTTACAATGCTGTGCTAGTTTCTGGTGTACAGCATAGTGATTCAGTTTTATATATGCACACACACATTTATATATATTCCTTTTCATATTTTTTTCATTATAGGCTATTACAAGGTATTGAATATGGTTCCCTATGCTAAACAGTATGACCCTGTTTATCTATTAAACTCGAGTTCTCAAGTTAACTTTACAACCTTACACTGCCCTCTCTCCTACAGACTAGCTACTCAGGGAAACAATACTTATTTCCACGGCACTCTATTTCTGTCAGATAAAGAAACATCACACTTATGAGTGACAAGGAAAGTGACAGGGTGGTTGTTATTACCAACTCCCAGTCTTTTCCATTTTTAAACAAACAAGGAAGCTGAGGCTTGGAGCGGTTGTGTCTCGTCCAGTAACAAAGGATCTGTACGTGGTGTGGACAGGGTACTGTGTGTCCTGATATTGATCACAGGTGCTGTGGGTGCCCCACACAGATCTCCTTTATCAGGTCAGTTTCTCCATCTCTCAGCTGCTCTAGGTGTTGCTGCTAAGAGCTCACAGCTACACCTTTCTCCAGAGAATTGTCGTCCGTGGACATCGATGCCTGGGAGGGTGTGTACTTCCACCCTACTCTAGGGCCTCCCGGAGTTAATCACTGACAAAAGGCCACCAAAGCCCAGCCACCTCATCTCAGGATGGGACTTCTCTTGGTGTTATTCATGCCCCCAAGCTCCCCGTGTGATCAGGATGAGGCTAGATTTCAGTTGAAACACATCTTTGCTTATCTTCTTCCCCTGCCCTGCCCCGTTCTCACTTCCTTACAAGTCCTTCACTCAGTAAATCATTCACACATCCCTGTCTCTAGTGAACCCTACCCAAGATAAGATCCATAGTTCATGATTCCTAGTCTGGTGTTTTCCCACTGCAGAACACCATGTAGCTAAAGAAATGCAGACACGACATACTAACCACTTACTTATTAATGCTGGCCACTTATCTGGGATAGACATTCTTCCTGTGTTTCAGAAACATCATGTAAACTTATCTCTCAGTCGATCTTCTAGCAATACTACCAAGAAGTGTGTCTGCCTCAGATGAGGACAAAGATATTGTGCTTTTAGGTATAAACTTTTAAATACTTCAATTAATACATTTTAGCAGTGTCACTTTATACCACTTAATATCCTTCATTAATTACAAAGTGCTATAAATCCAAGGTGGACAATAAAGAAACTCACAGGTCAATGCAATTAACACGTCTCATTTGATAGCAGTGTATAAAATAGTTCATCAGAAGTACCTGCCTACAAAATGATACAATTATTTTCTCACTTTTCCCATAGTACCCTGTTCCTCAAGGTCTAAAGTAATGTAAATTCTATGAACGTTAATTTTCTGAAAATTCTCACAAAGATGATGGTTCATTCTGTTGGCAATCATCCCTGAGAACTGAGACCTGTATCAATCAAGGTCTAATGAGGAAATGAGAAACCACAGTACACACCTACAACAGGGACTTCCGAAAGAGGAAGACAGGCAGTGGCACCGCGATGGAAGAGCTGCTGAGTAACCAGACAGGAGAGCGAGGCAGCCCAGAGTTTCCAGCAGCTGAAAGCCACGACCAGCCGCAGGCTAGACGATGAAGGCAGGAGGCGGCAGCCGGGGTGCCCCGGAGGAGCCAGGGCCCTGCCTCTTCCATCCTCCCCACAACCTCCAGTTTCCTCCATCGGTGGACCCCTTCCAAAGACCAGCTGACAAGGAGGAGCCTGGGCACCAATCCAGCCCGCCAGGTTCGACCCCCGTCACAGGGGGTCACAGAGCAGAGGAAGGGCAAGGAAGGCACACGCAGGCAAACGGGACTGGAACCAGCACCCCGACGTTCTAAACACGGCAGCAAAGATCCCATATAATCGAAGGCGCCCATGTGAGAAGCAGCACATCCAGATCATTGCCTGAAATTCTAACACCGGAGAACAAAATGAGGGGGAATCTAGTCTTTGATTTTGCAGCTCATGAAATTACAAATCAAAACCACAAGGAAAACCTTCTGACTCAGGTTTGTAGCAGCACTTAAATGTTATTTCAGAAAGCCTTCTCACTAGCATCCTTAGGAACAGCTTTGTGAACAGACTAGGCGGTTTTGCAAAAAGCTGTATTTCCAATCAGGACGAAGAAAAATGTATCTGGTCTGTTGTTGTAATCGCCTAACCTCCAAGTTATTCTATAACATGTAAATACTTGCTGCCTATGCTTAAGTTTAAGGGATTGCTGAATTTAAACATATGTTTCTACAATTTGAGGTGAAAATCATTGTGTAAACACCAGGTATTATAATTAATGCTTGCAATGATACTCAGGATCAAAAGAAAAGAAAAAATTTATTCAAGAATGAGTCTTTGATGCAAAAATTAAATTTAGCAGAGAAAAGTCTATTGTGCAAACTGAACACTTATTAACGTAATAAATCCAATGATTTGTTTGAATCCTCCCAGTATTTTTTCCTTTTTACAAATTTCAGTGGTAATAGCATCAGAAACTGTGTTATGAGCAATTGGGATTTGTGGAAAACAGGAAACTTGGAAAATATGCAAAATGCCATAGCTCCACTAGCCCAAATACAGTTAGCATATTGGTATTCCAGTCACAAGCTGTTTATTGAGAGCCCAGAACACGAACCATTATTCAGAGTTTTGTGCTAGACAGTGGACAGTTCCAATTTGATTTTAAGTCTAACTTATGGTTACCAGGGGGTAAAGAAGTGGGGAAGGGATAAATTGGGAATTCGAGATTTGCACCTTTTGGGGAGTGATGGAGAGTGGTGGCGGTTTCATAGGTGTATACACCTATCAAAATCCAACAAATTGTACATCTGAAATATGTGTAGTTGACTGTACAGGAATCATACCACAATAAAGGTGGTTTTTTTAAAAGTCTAAATTAAGACCACAACTCCCACTTCTTCATAGCACAGGGGAGTGATGGGGAGGGGAGGCAGGGGAAAGAAGGCACTGCTACCCTCCCCTCATCCTGCAGTGACACAGTACAAGGATAGCTGACACTGCTTAGGACGCCGCAGACAGCAAATCAGTTGTCTGAATTCCCAACAGAGTTTGCCATCCCCAACTAGCACTGTATTTCCAAATACATAAATAACCTCCCAAGAAAAGGAAATCCCTCCAGGAGTGAGAACTAAAGTTCCATTACAGAACATTATTTTTTCCACCTCTGGTTTTATTCTACTGCCTTGTCTTTAAAAATGTTTGAATCTAGTAAAATTAGATGTTCACTTCTGAAGATGTAAGACACACCCTAGACTCTGTGCCACACAGTTCAGCACCAAACAATTCTATGCTGCGTCACCATTTGATATGTTTATGTGCATCATTCTCCACTCCCGCTGAAGCTGTCAATGAGGTGCTCGAAGTCAGATCTCATGTTTCCCTGTCATCCAACAGCCCCCCTCACCCACCAAGCACCAAGTACCTGCTCAATAAGTACTTCTGATATGATTATCTCTGATTTTAGAATAAAGCCCAAACTACTGCAGACAAATCACAAATTACCTTCTGGAACACATGTCACCAGATATTCACAAGGCGTTCCCCCTAACTTCATTCAGGCAAATGCTCACACAACAGCCCCTCAGAGTGGCCTTCTTTGACTATAAAATGAGAACCCCCTACCACTTTCTATCTCTTTATCCTGCCTTCTTTCTCTCTTAGTTGATGGCCACTCGATGTATTGTTGTATATATTCCCCATTAAACCCTAAGCTCCATGGTCTTTCTTGTTCACTGCCGTGTCCTCAGTCCCTAGAACAGAAGCTGGTTCAGAGTAACCCTCAGTGAGTATGGACCAATTCAACATGTGAATGAATTAAATTTGTACCTACACATGAAAAATTACGTATAAAGACAAGTAACGGGCCTAGAAAACGTTTAAACCACCATACGAAGTAGAATTTATACACGAAAGCCAAATAAATTTGACTTCACTAATTGACCTTGCAAAAAGTTCTAATGATACAAATGGATAAAATAAACCATTCACTCACTCTAAAAACAGGCAACCTAAAGCATGTGGAAACTTTCCTCTATGTATATACAAGCACAATAAATGTTTACTAATAAGTAAAAAGTAAACATTTCATCCTTTTCAATGTAATCCACTGAAATTTAACCTTTCAGGAACATAAAGAATTCTAAGAACAAGAATTCTCTTCTTTTTAATCTTTAGATTTTAAATGTTTACTCTCTGAATCTCAATGTCCCCATCTGTAAAACCTAGCTAGCTCATAGGATTGGTACATGACAGAAATGACAAATATATCTGAAGTGCTTGGTACGGTGTCTGCACATAGCAAAAAACAAAAACAGGTGATAAAAACAAGTTAAGTTCAGGGGCCAATGAAAACCCAAGAGGAGGACTACCTGTGCCAGTGGAGGTCAAAGGAGCTGCTTGAAATGAGGGCTCTTGAGTTTTGAAGGATCACCAGGCATCAGTCAAACCCAGGACTGGAGCCTGAAGGTCATTTTAAGCTAAAGGAAGAGTATGCTGTGGGGGAAGGTATAGCTCAGGGGTAGAGTGTGTGCCTCGCATACACGAGGTCCTGGGTTCAATCCCCAATACCTCCATTAAAATAAATAAATTTTAAAAATTTAACTACCTCCCCCTAAAACAAAATAAAGAAAAATTTTTTTAAAAAAGAGGATGTTCCTTGAATGAGAACAGTAACAGCTGGTAGCCTTAGGGAGGGAACTGAGTTTGCAGAAAAGATCTTGAAAAACTACTCTGCAAAGGGAAGGTGAAGCCACAAAGCAAGGAAATCTCACAACAAGCAGGAAGTCAAACCAAATATAAACGAGAAACTACGATGGGTGAGAGAAGAGAAGGGAGAGGACAAGAGTGAAAAAACAGAAGACCTGGTAACACGATGAAAACTGTGTTTATAGTCATTTCAGTCTAGAATCAAGCTCCATTTTACATATCATCACAAAGTATTTTTGCACACTTTGACTATGCAATAAATTTTCCAGAAAGGAAACAATCATATAAATTTTATAAAGATTGAACTTTGATAGTTTGGTATTTTCCAAGAGTTGCTCACTGTGTTAATTTCTTTTTGCTGCTGTAAGAGATTATCACGAACTTAGTGGCTTCAAACAACACATATTTATTATCTGTCAACTTTAGAGATCAGAAGTCTACAGTGGTCTTCACAGCTGTGTTCCTTCTGCAGGTTCTGTGGAGAATCCCTTTTCTTTTCTTTTCCAGCTTCTAAAGGCCGCCCACATTCCTTGGCTCAAGGCCCCGTACCACTCCAACCTCTTCTTCCACTGTCCCACCTTCTCTGCCTCTGACATTCCTGTCTGTCTCTTACGAGGACCCTTGGGTTGACACTGGGCCCACAGGGATAATTCAGTATACGCTCTCCATCTCAAGATCCCGAACTTAATCATATCTGCAAAGTACCTTATATCACATAAGGTAACGTGTTCAGTTTCCAGAAATTGGCAAATAGACATCCTTGGCAAGGTCATTACTCTGCTTAGCACAGTCACCATTTGGGGAAATCATGTCACTGACTGTGGTGACAAGGCTCCTTGGTTTTGAGTGGCTAAGATAGAACACCTGCTCAGTCTGCATTATTCACAGTCTCATTCTCAATGATTCTAAAAAAAGAGATGAAAATATCTCACAATCTTTTATGTCTCTGATATAGTTCTACCTAAGAATTTACATTTACTTTACTTTCTTTTAATTTTTTGTACAGTTGGAGCATTTTTTAAAGTATGTGTAAATAGGTTATATTATCCATACAAATAGTAAAGAAGTCATTACAAAATGTTTGTTAAACATTTACTGCCTAAAGCGGTCACTGGATCCAATAGGACCAAGAACGACTCAGTTAGACGGTATTATTTTTAGTGAGCTGAGTGGTATTGAAAAATCTACCATATATATATTAAATCTGGTCACAGCAGTAGCAGCAAGTGTGAAGTTGAAGGTAAATATTCTATGGCAAATATGCTAATAAAATGAGCAGATGTGCTTACAGGGTACAGCTAATTTAACTGAACTTTCTTACCTTCCTGTGCATTCTCAGACCCTGCCCCCTCCTTGGCCAGCCCTCTCAGCTCCTTACCCGCGGCTTCCAGCCCTGCAGGCATGGAGAATCTGACAGATAATGAAGCATCTGGAGAATCAGCTGAAGCATCACAGACAGCTGAGCTCTGTACAGTTACATGAAGCATTGCAAAAGGAAAAATCAAGGTCATTCCACTGATGAAGACTCTTCCACCAGTGTAATGACGGCTACAGGAGGTGGGATGGCCAGAAAAGGGGGGAAGACCGTGAAAGGATAGGAAGACAGGACAACTCAAATTGGGAGCAGAGGACTGTGAGACTGGGAACAACAACCTGATGGGCTATTCTGGGTTGTGGTAAACACCTCCGGCTGTCTATTAAGATGATGAGGTTATGTAGGGAAGTACACACAGTAAAGAAGCCAGAAAACAGGCCTGAGTGAGCTCAGACATACTGGAGCATCGTTTCCCTGCAGTTCTAGGGCTGAGCTGTGTGGGTCCCCTTCAGCTGCAGGGTTCCCTCACTCTCCATTCTGGGCCTGAACCTTATGGTGAAACGGCCTCTTCCTCTTTGCTCTTGCCTCTTCCAACAACAGGTTCATTGACTGCCTTGGTCTCACTGTCTTTAGGTTTGTGTGTGTGCGTGTGTGTGTGTGTGTGTGTGTGTGTTTCCTGATTCTCTCTCTTCCCCTCTCCTCCTTTGTCTCTTCCTTCCTCTCTCCCAACATCAGATTGGACAGAAACCACATAGTATAGAAAAACCAATAAGCTATGTCTTCCCATCAAATTAATTCAGCTCCTCTGAGCCAGTCACCTACACACGGCCTCTCTGAGCTCATGACTGTATCCCTGATCCAGGAGGAACACCAGGAGAGCAGAGGCACATCAGCAAACACGGAACTTGATGATCTGGGGGCTGAGCCACCCCAGCAGATGTGGGTGGTATGATTCCGTGGACACAAGTAGCTTCTCGAGTCAAACTGCCTGGATCTTGGCCCTGTCACTTATTAGTTTTAACCTGAGCAAGTTACTCACCATCTTTAAGCCTCAGTTTTCTCATCCATAAAATGTGGAGATACATAGGAAATAATAGAACTTACGAAGTTGTTCTGTATATTAATTTTTTTCAAAAAGCATGAAAAGTGCTTAGCACCATACCTGGCATAGGGTAGCTCCTAAATGCTGGCCAGATTTCAGCCTGTTGGCCGACAAGACCATGTTATCCATCATGGTTTTTTTTTAACATTAATTTTGATTCATAAAATAGTGCATTAACATTTTAAAAGATTACATTATGTGAAAGTGTTTATCATGATTACTAGGTTTCTCGGCACCCTCTCAAATACTGTGCTTACCTCACTCACCTCATTCTAGATCTAGACCTGCTTGTGGCAGTGACGCTATGCTTCTGGATCCATCAGCTCAGGCAGCTGCCTCCCAGAAACCTATCATTTGCATTTTAATGTCCAGATTTCTTGCTAGTCCTTCCTTTTGTGGACTATCTTATTTCTCTCTTCTATTTCTTCCCCATTTTGGTTGTATTATGATTGAGTTCCTAAGGTTTGAGAATATTTTTGTTTCCAAAATTGGTGTCCAGAATAATGTTGGGACTTGGACTAATGTCATTATGCAGAAGCTACCGTATTCATGTAGTGGACTCCCGTCCTTAGTTTCATTTTAAAGGAGATTTATTCTTAGCTTAACTAGAATGCAGAACTGCTGTTCTGTAAGTCAAGCGCCCGGTGGGAAACAGAAGAGTGATAACACATCTACAGCCATACCACCCTGAAAGCACCCGATCTCATCAGAAGAGTGATAACATGGAATTATCTTTTACCAAAAAAGTCTTAAATACCATAATACACTAGATGAAAATAAGTTTATTTTTTCCTTGAGCTTTGTTCTTTTATTATTATTGAATTATAGACAGTTTAAAATATTGTGTTAGTTTTCTGGTGTATAGCACAGTGGTTCAGTTATACATATATATTCCTTTTCATATTCTTTTTCATTATATGCTATTACAATAATTAAATATTATTGAATTACTATATTCAACAATATAGTTCCCTGTGCTATATGGTAGGACCTTGTTGTTTATCTATTTTATATGTAGTAGTGTGTATCTGCAAATTTCAAACTCCCAGTTGATCCCTCCACCCATCTCTTTCTACCTTAGTAACCATAAGTTTGTTTTCTATGTCTGTGAGTCTGTTTCACTTTGTAAATAAGTTCATTCGTGCCATTCTTTTTTAGATTCCACATATAAGTGATATCATATGGTATTTTTCTTTCTCTTTCTGGCTTACTTCACTTAGGATGACAATCTCCTGGTCCATCCATTATTTAATTCTTGTTTATGGCTAAGTAACCCATTCATCTATCAGTGGATATCTAGATTGTTGCTCCCTTGTCTTGGCTATTGTAAATAGTTCTGCTATGAACACTGGGATGTATGTATAGAAGAAAATAAGTTTAAACCAAAGAAGGCTTAAAGCAATTCTTTGCTGAAGCCTAAGATGTTCCTAAGAAAATCTGAACCCCAATTAATGAATTTGCTAAATAGAATGTGTTTGCAAGACAGCTCGGCATTAATCTCAGCTAAAATATCTATATAAGGACTTAGAACTCTTCAAGGGAAGAAGTAGCATACTATACACAGGATAGAAGTCAAAAGCTCAAATGCCTCTTGGGGCCAGAAAAGCAGGGAAAGACATGAGTTGGAGGGTGTTGGGAAGACAGTGGGGAAAAGTAAGGAACATGGTGAACTGAAGGGGCCTTGCTCTGTTCAGAGGGGGCAGTGGCCCCTTAGCTATGGTAGATTATTGTCATTTGGAAATCCATACTAAGGGTCCAGTTATTCCAATTTTTCAGGACAAGCCCCAAATCCAGATATTTATGTGAAAGCACTCATGCTTTGAAATATTAGCTCAGTATTTTGAAAAATCACTCAAATGGACAAAGCAAAACATATCTGAACTGTGACTTTCCAACCTCCGCAAAGAGAATCATCTTTATTACAAGGAAAGGGAGAAAAGTATACATTTTCATTCTTTCCTTCTGAAATCCTATCTAGAGCATTTCTGAAGCATGGAAGATTTTGATTTATGCAAATCAAAACACCTTCTTTGTTTTAGTTAAACTAAAAGGCCACTTAGAGAAAGCCATGAACACAAAAATCAAAGTTTTGACTTCAAAACAGCCTGACACAAGGGTACGCAGATCGACTTTTCTGAGCTGAAGTGCCACGAATTTTTCAGAGCTAATATTTCATTCTGTTAACAGAAGAAATTGCATTATTATAGATCCTTTATGACATTTCCCAGAAAAATCTCACCCCGTCTCTACCTCCTATTAGGTTTAAGTTCATTGGCTCTCCTTGTAGAATGACTGTCATTCTGAAAAACTGGGTCTAACTCACAGGCGAGAACAGCCCATTAGAGGACCAGCCTGGAGAGACCCACCCAAACTCAGAGAACCACAGGGGAGTTGGGCCGGGACCACATTTAATATTTAACAAGGAGAGCTGTACTCGGAGGCATTATTATTTTTCCTTTGCTCCAGAAATACAAGGTGGATGCTTTGAGCAATCCCACTTGGGCCTCACCTCCCACAGGATTTATACGAATACATCTGCTCTTTGAAAGGGATTCTTAAAGCTGTTGGCCTACACCGCCCTTGAAGTCGACTCCTTTTATTGAGTTTGAGATGCTCAGCTGCAACCAAAGCAAGCCTGAGCATGCATTCTATCTCTGGAATGTCTCAGGGTGCTGGAAAATTAAGGGAGAGGAAACAGAACTGAAGGAGACCCTTGGCCACAAGGAAACGAGACACGGAGAGACACAAGCTTGGGTAAGACAGGTGCGGGAAAAGAGAAGTAAGTGAAAAATTAAATGACTCTGATGCCCACTTAACAAATACTGTCACGTTAAAAATCCATGATATTCTCCCAAAGCCTCTGCCCAGGGCTCATATTTGCCAAATACCATTCAATATAACACAAGTTCAAGGGGAAAAAAAGGCACTGGACAGCCAGTCCCCTGGAGCTTATGGCAACAGAATTTGACCTACATTGCTGCAATGCCCAGTTTGTCCTTCTGGGTCTGTCATGGCTAGAATTCAGAAATGAGCTGACTGTAAAAGTTAGCATCAGTGCATCTGATACACATAGCTTTTGAGCCTTTGAACAATATTTGTCTCAAAACCTTCCCTCTTTCTAGGAAAAAAATAGTGTTTTTTAAAATCCAAAATATAAAAATGCTAATTCAGGTTTGTTTGTTTTCCTGGGGAAAAAAAAACAGTAGGCTCTCCTAGAGTCCCCATTGTTGGGGGTCTGTAGAGATGATCTCCATCTCTTTTAAACTCATCTTGTTGGTTTTGTCATTTTTTTATTCAAGCTACATCTTCTAGAAAGCCACTGGGCATCTTTCATAGCCATGAAAAGATAACATGGATGAAAGATAATATGGGCCCCACTTCAGGGAGTCCGATTTCTTCTCCGTCTCCTGTCAGGACCTTCAAGGGGAACTGTCACCACCAGAAAGCAGTGACTTTTAACTTCCCTTAAGCTAGATTCAGTGTTCAGATCCTCACAACGATGTAAAAGGCCCAAATGACTCTTCCTGATACCAGTAAGAACTGCACGGGCAGACAGAATTTAACTCTTGGGTGCTATAACTGCAGTTATGGCTTTTCCTTCTTCACTTGCCCAAATCTAGCGGCCACATTAAAAACTTCTCTGTACTATTGTTGCATAGGGTTTCTCTCTTTCCTTACATTTTCCTTCAAGTGGGGCACAGATCACTCCTGGGGGTGCCAGAGGCTCAATGCAGGAAAGACTCAGCCAACAACGAGAAGCACATATGGGAAAATACACAAGTTGGAGCAGACACTTGAGGACAATAGAGCAAAGGCTGAGGGTCATTTGCAAGAAGATGATAAAGAAAAAAAGGATGTGGCAATCGTACACCTTAATATTTATTCAAATGAGTTGAAAACTTATGTCCACACAAAAACGTGCACATGGATGTTAGGAGCAGCTTTATTCTGCCAAAACTTGGAAGCAATCAGTTTTATCTGCTCAGTAGGTGGATGGATAAACAAACTGTGGTACAGGCAGACAGTGGAATATTGTTCATTGCTAAAAAGAAATGAGCTGTCAAGCCATGAAAAGACAGAGGAACGTTAAACGCATATTACTAAAGTGAAAGAAGCCAATCTGAAAAGGTTACATACTGTATTACTCCAACTACATGACATTCTGGAAAAGGTAAAATAATGGAGACTCAAAAGATCAGTGGCTGCCAGAGGCTGCGGGTGGAGACGCGAACAGGCAAAGCACGGAGGACTTTCAGGGCAGTGAAATGAAAATGGTGGATACGTGTCACCCATTTATCAAAACCCACAGAATGAACAACACTAAGAGTGAACCGTAACGTAAACTGTGGACTTGGGATGATAACGGGCCATCAGTGTAGGTTCACCAGTCTTAACAAACGTACCAACGTGGTGCAGGATTCTGACAGAAGGAAAGTCCGCTCCTGGGGCAGGGGTGGCGGGAGTTGAATGGGGGAATCAGAAGGGCAGAAGGACACTGCTGATGGAGAATAAGGATAGAAATAGAAAATGAAAATAATACCACGGGAAAAGTTCGAGAGCCGTTTTCAGTCTAGCAGGAAAAACTAAAAACTCCAGGGAGCCGAGACTAACACTGGGCTCCTTTACTGTCCGCAGCATGGACTGCTCAGGTGTAAAAGGGGCATGGGGTGTTTTTTTCAGTACACTTATCAGCGTGTAAGAAGCTCTCAGATACTTGGTGCCAGAAAGAAAGGGGTAGAGGAAAGGTACAAACATTAACAAAACACGATTTGTGTTTAGAGGAGAGCTTCCAGTTCTGTGGGAAAGAGGGACATTATACTCAGTAACAGGGAGGTTGGTGGAGAATGGGGATGGAAGGAGATGGTCGTGGGCTGAACAGACAAGTGCCAGCCTCAGTGCTACAAACCAAATCGCTGACTCCCTACCAACTACACACATTTGTGACCCTAGATCATCTAACCAGTAATGTCTCCTTGGGAATCAATCTTACAGGTAAACGATGTAATTTTAGGAGTGAGGACAAGATCTTTCTACCAACCAAAAATTGTTCCCTGTTTTCTAATGCCAGAAATTCCACCCCTTCAACTCGATTTCATTAGCTCTGTCATCTGTTAAAATGCAAATACTCTTGGGAGAGATTAGACTTTAAGCCATATAATTCAAATGTAACTTATTGTGAATTTATTTTTTCAGATCTGAGAAGATGGCTTTGATAGAAGCAAGGATATAGTAAACTCAAGATCATTGAACACCAGAGAAATGTGTGGGCAGGAGACTAAGAAGATTTAAAACACTCTGTTAACTGGTGGCTCTGGCAATTCAATTTTCTGTTTGATTAAAATCGAAGGCAAACAGTGCTACTACTGAATGTTTGCAAAGCAACCAGAACGTTGATGGCATGTTATTTTTACCATTAATATTGTTATTAATCTTGACAAGATACTTGGGGAGTAGAAAGTTTTGCAGGAAGGAGACAAAAGTGTCTTCTATTTATTTCAACACAGCTCACTGAAATTCTCCACTGGGGTAATAGAATATTCATTTGCCAGTCTTTGCCCTCTGTGTATCTATTTTCCTCTGATTCCCTTGAGCTGAGGGGGTCAAGAGCAGGTTTTGATATTCCCACATCCTACAAAACATATCTCAATATAACCTAACCTCCTCAATTTTCACCAGAACTTATAGAAAAAGCAACAAGACCTAGTATGACCTTGAGTACCTGACTACAACCTTGGGGTTCTCTCATGAGCACCCTGAACGCCACAACTACAATGCTTCCCCTTAAAGTTCGGACCAAAACATATACATAAAGCCCTTCCCTTAGTTCTCTTCAGGATTCCAAGATATTTGGCACTTTTAAGCAAAAAGAAGATGAACACAAAGGAGAGAGAAAGCATAAAAACAGCCTGATTTACCAGGAGAGGCTCCTGATCCCACCAGGTAGCTACTTCCAGGGCTCTAGGGCCCTGCCCGGTCCAGGCTTTCTCCCTGACTCTATGGAACACTCTAGAGAAAAAGGGCCCACACAGCATCACAGTCCGTACCCTGAAGCCCTTAACTCTTCCTACACCTGCACACAAACGTCTTACAACCTACAGCCAGGGACCCAGGAGCCTCCTAGTGTTGCTGCCTCCCAGCCCCTCCCACACATTCCCTGTGTCTGATCTGACCTCTTCTCTAGTGAATGAATGAGTCTGTCCTTTAGGACAGACAGCTGCCTCCCCTCACACCTCTACACCCCATACAACCTTCCCTGGATATCAGTTGACTCTGTAGTGGGCCCAGTAGATATTTCACCCACATGATGACATTATATCTGTGTAACAGGAAATATTTACACATGCACACCTGTCAAGGATAAGGAGGAGGGAGGGAAAATGAGCAGTTGAGTTTTTGCATCATACTCCCCCCTAGGCTGGAAGAATCAGTCTCTAGAGTAGGGTCCATATGTCTGTTTATATCACCCCCCATGCCTAGTACGATGTCTGCTGCAATTAAGTGCCCTATAAATGATTACTGCATTAAAGAGCAAATGAATACATTCAATGATTTCCCCCACCACTTAAAATCCAAAGTGAAAGGCTAACTCAGTGCCCGAGGCAGCCCCTGATAAATTCTGATTTTTCAGGACATCGTCAAGAAAGCCTCCATTGATCAAGCTCCAGCATGAACTTCTCTCTGCTGCTCACCTTCCAACCGAAACACTTAACTATGCTAAGCTGGAGAGATAATCAACTAAATAAACAACCCCTCGGAGATGAGATCACCCCAAGGCAAAGGCAATACTTTCAAAACTACACATAGATTCACGGAGGCAAATGAGTACTCTTCTATACTCAAAGAGAGAAAAATGCCATATTTAATAACAGCTAGTATTGTTCAGAACTGACTATGTGCCAGGAAATATAGCAGGCACATCATTTATATTGTTTATGGAACCCTTAGAACAACCCTTACAAGTCAGAGAGTATCATCCTTGTTTTGCAGATTTTAAAAGTAAGCTTTAGAGAAGTGTGTTTGCCTATAGTCACTTGTTCTAAAAGTTAACAGCATGAACCTTGGAGTCAGGCTGTTTAGGTTTAAGTTCTGACCCTGCCTCTTCCTAGATGGGTGTCTTACTTAGTCCATTCAGGCTGCGACGACAAAATACCACAGACTAGGTGGCTTATAAACAACAGAAATGTATTTCTCACAGTTCTGGAGGCTGCAAGCCCCAGATCATGGTACCAGCATAGTCAGGTGAGGGTTGCAGACTGTTCACCGTGTCCTTTCATGGTGGAAGGGGTCTTTTTTATAAAAGCATTGATCCCATACATGAGAGCTCCACTCTCATGACCTAGGCACCTCCCAAAGGCCCCACCTACTAATACTATCCCCTTTAGGGGTTAGTGTTCAACAAATATTCAGACCCTAGCACTGGGTAAACACAGCTTAATATATCTGTGCCTCAGTTTCCTGATCTACAGAATGGAGCTCACAAGTGGACCAGTTTCTCATCTCCACACCTATCCTTCTGTTACCAGCTTTACTTTGTTTTGTTTTGGTTTTTATAACCAGCTTTGTGATGTTAAGTCTGGGACTCTGCAAGACACTCCTGCTTAGTTAGCAGGCTTCCTGTTGGCTCTACCAGTAGGGGGCGCTGGAGGGGAGGGTGCTACGGAGCTGGAGCAGCAAAAATGAACTTGCTCCTTCCTTCGCGCTTCCTCTGAGCCTCAGCCCAATGCTACCACCCTTCTCTCCTCCCTGCAGAGCCACTGAATCTGGCTCGACTGTTCCCAGGACTTGTAGAACCAGCTTCACAGCGTGCGGGCCAGCCCCCTCCCCCTCAGAGACCTGCATTTTAGCTCTGCGGGGGCCCCTCCTCTAAGTGTCTCCGAAGTTTTAGTAATCGCAACTCTTTCCTTCCTTCCCTCAGCCCTGGGGGTGGTAACCGCTTCCAGGACTTGCTACCCCCACCCACACCTTAGAGTTCTCTTTTCACTCCTTCCATTTCCCAGTTAACAAATTCACAACCAATTAGCAGCCCTTCATATCAAATTGTCGCCGTTCAAATTGCTGGTGTGATTACTCTGCTGGCAGACCCTGAGGGACACAAGAACACCTACCGGAGAGTACATAACAAGTTGATCCTTGTAAAGTGCCCCTAACTGCATCTGGAGCACAGGGTTTGTCCTCTCAATGCCAGCTATGACTTCCTGCAAAGTGTTGAAGCTGGCATAGAACCCAGGTCTGTCCATCTTCTTCCAGATCAACGTGATGTTTCTCTAGTAACAATAGCTGTGATCTTCTCAGGCACTGGGCTTGGTGCCTTCACAGACGCTCTCTTTAAATCTCCTTAAACACCTCTTAGGTGCTTTACATTCATGAAGTGTTTTTTCTCTAAGAGTTGACATCAGAAAGGTATTCTGAGTTAAGATACCCATTATCCTCAGAGGTCAGGCAAGTACTCCAAACAGTTCAGACATCTACACTAGAAGCATAATTTTAAGCATAAACATCTCCCAAATTCTAATAAATCTTTTTACCTCACCGCCCTCTATGTCATCAGGAAATAACATAATTTAAACATAGCGTGTGTGTCCAAGGATTAACACTTTGAAATTTCAAATTTTCCATTGTTTTTATACATAAAATTTCAATGAAATATTATAGAATTAAAAAAATTATTAAATGCCTATTTTGTGCTAGACACTGGGATATAAGTGCTTTCACATATATTATCTCATTTTATCCTTAAAACGTACTACATAGGAGGTACAATCATCTTTGTACGAATATGTCCAAGGTCACATAGCTAGCAGAGTGACAGAATCAGGAATTGAAACCAATTTTTTCTGACTCACGGAGCTCATAATTTAGCCAATTCATCACAGGTCATAGGTGAGGGTCATTTTCCACAGCAGATGCTGAGAGTTTGGTAAAAATATGAACTGAGATAGGAACAAATTCCTTCACTGTGAAGGGCTGAGAAAATAAAAGAGCTGAATCTGGGAGAGTAGCTTCTGACTTGGCTTTCAGAATTGCTTGTAAGCCATGGGGAAATGCTCAGATTCTGTCACTGGGTTTCTAGAATCTCTCTCGTTCCATTTCATTTCAAGGATCTCTTTCCAATTTCAGTGTGGCTATTATGGAGGCAAAGGAAATGAAAATCAAAAAATACTTCGTTTCTGGGTGTATCCTTGACTTCCAAAAACAAGTCACCAAAATAATTATTTTTTAAGGAATAACGCAGAGGCAGGAAAAAAAAAACATACCTTTTGCTTGGTGCTTGATTTCAGGCCAACGCGGGAGTGACTTTTGGACTAGAGGAAAAATGAGAAAGGAATTTATGAAGAACACAATATAATGGTAGAACTTATTCTGAAGTCATTTCTTCTAGAAGGTATGTTTTCTTTACATTTTTTTTATTGAGTAGTAGTCATTTTATAATGTTTTATCAAATTCTAGTGTAGAGCACAATTTTTCAGTTATACGTGAACATACATATATTCATTGTCACATTTTTTTTCGCTGTGAGCTACCACAAGATCTTGTATATATTTCCCTGTGCTGTACAGTATAATCTTGTTTATCTATTCTGCATTTTGAAATCCCAGTCTGTCCCTTCCCACCCCCCACCCCCTTGGCAACCACAAGATTGTATTCTATGTCTATGAGTCTATTTCTGTTTTGCATTTATGCTTTGTTTTTGTTTGTTTGTTTGTTTTTGTTTTTGTGATTTAGATTCCTCATATGAGCGATCTCATAAGGTATTTTTCTTTCTCTTTCTGGCTTATAGAAGGTATAAGTTTTAAGTTAAAATCCTTCCCCCTAACCTTCCTTCACAGCCCCTAGAAATCTAAACCAGAAGCAGAGCATAGACTCCAGGGCTGAATTTTACATACTGAATGGAAGACTGTTTAAATCCGGGCGCTGAGAAGGCAAAGATGCACCTACACTTTGTCAATGC
This sequence comes from Vicugna pacos, assembly GCF_048564905.1. Taxonomy (NCBI): domain Eukaryota; kingdom Metazoa; phylum Chordata; class Mammalia; order Artiodactyla; family Camelidae; genus Vicugna; species Vicugna pacos. The sequence goes on from NC_132988.1 coordinate 76,825,309, forward strand.
CTCGCTCATTTTTACCGATTCAGCATCTTTCTTAGAGGATGCTGGCAGAAACTACAACACATGAGGAAATACTTCCAGCTATAACTGGGCAAAGGGAGAGGAGGGGAATGAATAAAAGAAGAGATAAGGCAGAAAGAAAAGAAGGAGAAGAAAGAAAAAACAGTGCTCTATAAATTAGAAGAAGAGAAAATAGAGGCAGAATGAAGGAAAGGGCACATTTGTGGCAAGATTTCCAAGTGCCTTTCAATAGGACGGATTTTAATCTCTGCTAATTTAAATACATTTTCAGTAGACAGAAACAAAGCTCTCAAAAACATTAGTTCTTCTAGAGGGCTTTTTCTTTTCCAGCTTCTTTATGATATCTAATCTTATTTGGGATTAGGAAACGTAAAGCAAGCATTAGTTAAGAATATTTGGGTATAGAATACCATTATGGTTTTTCTCCCAATGAGAAAAAAGAAAAATCAAGCTTACTGTGTTGAGCATTCAGACAGTGAATACCTTTGGTATTAAGTGTACTATGAGTCAAAGTTAATGCTAAACCAGTTACTACAATGTAGCTAGAAAAATGCTAAGTCTACAGTCCACAAACTGTTCAATCCCAGGATTCCTTTGCCCTTTTAAAAATTATTGGAGCCCCCAAATAGCTTTTGTTTATGTGGGTTATATCCATTAATATTCACTCAGCAACTGGAAATGAGAATTTTTTAAATGTATTTATTAATTCATTTTAAAAATAGCAATAATATACCCACTAAATATTAAGTAACAAATGTTTACATATTTATGCATATTCCTAAGCAGAAAAAAATAGTGAGAAGATGGTATTCTTTCACAGTTTTTCAAATCTCTGATGTTTAGTTTAAATAGAAGACAGACCCTCATATCTGCTTCTGCATTTAATCTGTTTTGATATGATATGTTTTGGGTTCAAGTAAATGAATAAAACTCAGCCTCACTCAGATATGTAGTTGAAAAAGGGAAGAGTATTTGTAATAATTTTTTCAGATAATTGTGAATATTCTTCTCTGATAATATGCCAAAAGTTGACAACTGATAGTTTCTTAAAGGTTAGTTACTATGTAGAATCTAAATTATATCAATGAACTTTTTATACTCTATTATATAAAAATTTGTCATTCTATCTTGCAGTTTGAATAGATCTTTTACCCACACTTGGTTTTGTAGCATCAGGCATTGGCTGTTATCTGGAAAACAGTGATTCAGTGAGTTATAAGTTTCCCAACTACTGACATATTTCATCACATAAAATGGAAAAACAATCATATTTGTTAGTCACCAGCCTCACCAGAAAAATCTTCAACTCTTGGTAAGCTGGCAAGCTCACAGTAACAGACCCAAGTTTCCCAAAATTCTAATTTTCACTTGAAAGTTTGAATTTTATCATAGGCAACAAAGACTGTCAGCTGCTTTTCTTGAAGCGACAGACTCACTCCACTCATTTTTGCGAGCATGTCTGCCAGCTACGTGAGTCTGAATAACCAGAGTTCACCTGTCACTTGTCTTTTGAAGTTAAACTGATACTTCATGAAAACAGAGGCTAGCTTGGCCGACAGTTCAGTCACAGAAGTGCTTTTCTTCAAAACAGCTCCTGAATGTTTACATGCAGTAGAAGTGCTTTACAAATACTTCCCATTTTGTCACATAAGATACTAAAAAGATGATACTAAAATTTCAAAGGTTGCAATTTAGTGAACTTCAGAATTTTTCCTACTTCATCAAGGGCATTTTTAAGTGACTGTGATATTTTATTTCCTGCAATACAGTTGCACGGTGGTGAAATTATAAGGACTACTGGTGCAGCTTGGTGCTACCGCCTTCATCCGCACCGTGGCCCTTGCGGTCAGTGCAGATGTCATCCAGTTAAAAAAAGCAAAGAATGTGTTTTTACTATAAATTATGAAAAGAGCTTTGGCTTCTCAGATTTCCTTTGATAACTGCTGCTTGGGCGTTTGAAGCAGTTGAGCCAATAGTAATTCGACTCTCAATGAACATTCAAAGAAATGGAGCTTAGGAGGAGCAAAGCCAATGAAAAGCAAGTTGCCATTGTCCCTCCCTCCCTCCTTCCTGCTGCCTTAGAAGAGAGACCAAGAGAGCAGGCAGGAGCACACTGCCTTCTGGGGGACAGTCGGAGTGGGGAAAGAAACCGTAAGACGTCTACAGTGGTCATCTCCCACGTGCTCATATGGTGTACTGAGATCCATCTAGATTGAGGTGGGCTGAATTGTTCCCCCAAAATTAATATGCTGACTTACTAAGTCCCAATATCTTAGAATATGACTATATTTGGAGATAGGTCCTATAAAGCGGTAAAATAAGGTAAAATGAGATTCTACGGGCAGGCCTAACCCAACATGACTGGTGTCCTCAGAAGAGAAGAGACTAAGACACAGACAGCACATGAGCATAGAGGAAAAATCAAGTGAAGACAAAGAAGACGGTCATCTAGAGCCGAGAAAAGAGACCTCACCAGAAACTAACTCTGCTGGCACCTTGATTTGGGTTTCTAGTTTCCAGAACCACGAGAAAGTAAATTTCTGTTAAGCCACCCAGTCTGTGGCACTCTATCATGTAATCCTAGCAACCTGGTACTACATAGACCCTGACTAATCTACCCTAAAGAAGTTAAGAATCCAAAAATGGAGGTCCAACAAAACCGAATCCTGAATCAAAAGGGGCCATTATCCTCACATTCATTGTCAACCACATACATCTGAAGGAAAAATGTCTGGTTCTCAAATGTTAGAGCTCACAAAGATTATTTAGGGGGCTGTTCACCACACAATTTGCTGAAACCCAACTCCGGAAATTCCAAGTCAGGAGGTCTGAGGTGGCTCCTAGGAATGTGAGTGTTACTGAGCATCTAAGGAAATTCAAAGAGATACATGGTCCACTAACTACAACTTGAGGACCACTTGCCTGCCAAGGATTGTGGGAATCTGGGATGAGAAGTAGGAAAATACAGAAATGGGTGCTGATTCCTGCCCGTCTTTCTCTTTGAAGAATACAAATAAATGAGCCTCTGTTCCCTTTCCGCTTCTCTTTTAAATGCCTGGTGTTAAAATTCTTAATTTGATTGAGCCAGTGGGTGGGCCGGGATAATGGAAACAGGCTGAATGTTGGTGAATTACTCAAACTAGTCCAAAAGCAGATCTGCACTAGTTCTTTAAATTCCCCAGTTTAAAAACATAAGCACACAAATTTTGTGCTTATTTGCATTTTTAGAAATTTAGTTGGGTTTCTATGCCATATTAAATGCCATAAACATCCATGAATATGGCCTTTGTACTCACTTCCAAATCATGATAGCAAACATGACCTCAAGGACAAGACTTCCATTTATGAAAGGGATTGAAAGCTGTGATGGTAAATTTTATGTCAACTTAACTTGACTTGGCTAGGGGATACCCAGATGGCTGGTAAAACATTATTTCTGGGTATGTCTGTGAAGGTGTTTCTGGAAAAGACTGTTATTTGATTTAAGGGGCAGAAAAAAAGAGACCTACCCTTACCAGTGTGGGTGGGCATCAGCCAATCCGTTGGGGCGCCAAGTGGGAGTAAAGGCTACGGAAGGGCAAACTCCCTGTCTTCTTGAGTTGGGATGGCCTTCATTTCCTGCCCTCAAACGTTGGAGCTCCTGCTCCTCAGGCCTTTGGACTCCAGGACTTACACTAGCAGTTCCCTGGTTCTCAGGACATCACATATCTATCACAGGATTTTAGTATATTTGCTTTGTGTAAGTGTTAGTATTGTGATACTGTACCATTTTTAAGTGGACTTGCAGAGAGCATTTCAATCATATCAGAGGTTAAATAGGCCTTTGTATGATATATAAATATATATTATATATAAACAATAAATGCATAACATATAAATATATATTATATATAAATAATATATATAATATATGTGATAATATATATGTGTATTTCCTATTGGTTCTATTTGTCTGGAGAATTTTGACTAATACAAAAGGCAATCCAATTCCAGAGAAATATCATTTCCATTTGACATAAATGAGTTCTTTGATCTCTCCTGGTAAATGTCTTACCTAGACAGAATGGACAGTGGGCCTGGTAAAATATCACCTGTATTGTCCGTATCATGCTTTGCATTCAGTCCCCACTTATAAACTTCTAAAAATGTCTTTCATTAGTTAGGCATTAAAGACATAGAGTTTATTTTCCCCATAGAAGTCATTTTATAGGGGAAAAACACAAAAGCCTATTTAACCTCTGATATGATTGACATGCTCTCTGCAAGTCCACTTAAAAAATAGTGCACTATCAAAATACTAACACTTATACAAAGCAGAAAAATACTAAAATCAATTTAAGAACCATTTTGCTTTTTCTATATATCTTTAAGAATAGTGTGAATAAAAAAAGCATACTTAATTTGAAGAAGATGGAGACTGAAGTAGACACTCTGGAATTCTGAAGAGGCCTTACTAGAAATTTCAGGACATGGTATCCACTGCTAATAAATGATGCCTCGGGTCAGATGCCCCCCACCTTCCCTCCCAAGCAGGTGCTTTTGCTTTTCTTGATTCAGGTTCAGCCCAGCGTTACTCTCCTCTGGAGCAGCTGCGACTCGGGGCACTTAGGATGACTGTCGATGAAGAGTAGCAGGAGAACAAAACAAGCTGCTAAGCAGCTCCCTGCACAGAGCACACCGTGCCCAGGCCAGCCCACACTGGGGACTGACTACTTACTGCCTATTGTCACCTGTGTTCAAGCTCAAAAAACTCAGAAATGAGAAGAGACCATCAAAAGGGGGAGAAAAACTTGCTTTCCTCAAATAAATGAGTAAAAATTAGAAAAGAGAGGAAAGATGGGGAAGGAAGACAGACAAAGAACAAACTAAAATAAAAATAATAACATCAACAACGCACATTTTCTGAGCATTTACAATGTGTTTCCACCTGCCCTCCAACTTACATGTTTTCACAGGACTCTCATAATACGGCCACGAGAGAAGCATAATTGTATTACGATCTCAGTTTTATAGATGGGAAGACTGAGGCATACAGAGCAAAATCATTTGCCCAAAGTCATGGTGCTGAGAAATGGCAGAACCAAGACTTGAACCAATCCATCTGATTCAAAGCCCATGGTCTTAAAAACCCTGCCATTTATATGAGAATAACTGCCCAAGGAAGAATTAGCAGTGTCTAGAGTAACAGAAATCAGAGACTACCCAGAAACCATGTCGCACGAATAAGAAAGGAAGTTGTGGGGTAAAGGTAGTAGATCAGAAGTCTACCCAAGTCAGACCTGAGCTGGCATCAGCGGCCAAGGACGCCAAGGTGTTGTCCAGAGGCAGCTCTGTGGGGAGGCAGGATGGGGAAGGGTTATTATTTAACTGGCACCACATCTGCAACAAACATTCACAATATCAGGTGCATCTAACTTGACGACCCTCTGCAAGGTACTTTATTGTAGACCTCAATACCTTTAAATAAAACTAGGCTACCTAATAAGGCTAATCCTCCACCACCACAGACATATACGTACTTGACAAGAGGCAGCAGTAGCTGAAGGAAATGTTACAAAAGAAATCCATGATTTTCTTCTATAATCAAATCATACCAAGTGTCCTGGAATTCGGACCTGAACTCTTGTAAGTCAATGTGAATTAGAACAGTGTGTCCTGTAAAGTTATTCCAAGGCTAAAAACAGCAGAGGGGGATATGATTATGTTTACCAGATCTGTTTATGACAAAGAGCATTCTGACAGCTAAGTCTACAGTTGTGACTGAGCACAGAACAAGCAGGACTTTAATGGAAACCAAATGGGAATTTAAGTGAACTCTCCCAGCAAGTATCAACCCTTTTCCCCACCAGTGATCCTGCCCACGTCGGAAAAGGGGCCCCACTATATGATTTCTCTCCTACTTCCAACAGAACTAGGACACATGTCAGTTTTCTCTACCAACATTAAGAATTCAATTTAAACCCCAAGATGAAACTGACAAGGGAGCAATCTTAAATATGGGCCCTGGTCTGAGTTCCCTTAATTGGAGCTGCAGGGTAATTTAAGGGCTCACTCTGCAAATGGGGTGATTAGCAACCCAGTAAGCCGGCTCTCTTAGCAGGCTGTACTCAGAAGTGTCACCCCCAGGTTCAGAGACTGGGACAAGGGACACCGCTGAGCTGATGTGACATTAAGAACGCCCCCCCCACTCTGTGTCCTTGTCTGTGCTTGCCTTCCAGACTACAAAAGAAGAAACGGCTAAAAATGGAAAGGTTCCAGAAACAGGAGTATCCGCCACTGGATGCTTTGTCAGGTGATAACAGTGCAGTAAAACTGCACAGTGTTAAAAGAAGACACTCCCTTGACCTGTGGATTGTTTTTAACCTGATTATCTTTGGAAGAAATCATGAAGACAGTTGAATTCAAAAGACCTATGATGCTCTGAACGGCAATTCTTTCATCACGTAGGACCACTGCCTCCTTGACTGAGGGAGAGGGAAAGTATCTGAACCTCCAACAGAAATTTCAGGAGTCTCCCCTTGCGGAGGAGTATCTGTGTAAGTGACTGGGACAGAATTCCTCTCTGGTCACTGAGCTGCTGTCAGGCCCTCCCAGATTCCCTTCCTCTGATTTTCAACTCTCCCCACACGGTGGGTCACTGCACAGCCGTGGGCCCAGTCCCGTCTGGGGGAGATGACCAGATGTTCTCATCCGGGAGCAGCGGTGAGTCAGCCTCAGCTGCTGCTGGACGTCTCTTTGCCTTTCTTTCCGTTAACGGTGCTACATCACTGCAGCAGGCGGGCTCCCAGCAGGAGACAGAGGGCACTCTAAAGGGAGTTTAGTGAAAGGATGTGGCACAGAGGTGTAGACAGGATGAAGGGAAACCAGTAAGGGGTGGGGATGCACCCCAGGCTAACATCAGTGGTAAGTTATTGCCGCCAGCCCAGGGGAGAGCTGCAGCCATGAGAGAAGGGGGCACCAGGAGCCCCGCAGCTGCCACACTGCAACCCGGCTGTCAGAGAGTCAGGGAACTCTGTCCCCGCACCCTCCCACACCCCGCTGCCACTGCCCAGTGGCCAAACCCAAATGGAGCCAGAGGACCGGAGAGTTAGAGGCTGTGAGGTCAGCCTCCTCGTGCAACAGGACATCTCCAACCCTGTAATAGGGAAGAACAAATCTGACTTCATATTAATCTGTTCCTTTGGCTCTAACCCTGTGCTGCTTCCAGTCAAGCTGGTTCTGTACTTTTTTGTAAAAGAATGTTGCCCGTAGCGTGAAATATACAGGAGAGCCCATTCTCAAAGCCCCAAACTTTAAGGATATAACACCTTCCCATTCGTATAAAGATTAAAAGTTGCAGAATAGGGAATAACACTTGCCTTACTGGAGGTTTACAGGGACGCCATGTCCTGACCTACATGGACAGCTGCAAGAACAAAGGATTCTGACACCAAGAGGCTTACAGCAACTAATCACACCCCTTCCCCTTTTTAGTATAAAAGGAGCCTGAATTGTGACTTGGGGGAGATGGCTCTCCAGGACATGAGTCTGCCATTTTCTCAGTCTGCTGGCTTTTCAAATAAAGTCATTATTCCTTGTCTCAACAGCTTGTCTACCAATGTGTTGGCCTGTCATGCAGCGAGCAGGACGAGTTTGTACGTCAGCCTTTCTTCAGGAAACACCTCCTTCCCACCCACTTCCCTTCATAGTGAATAAGTATTCTGTTGTGAGACTACATATATGTCCTTGCCTCGTAGTTCTTCATCAGCTTCCAGTCTGTGGCCGTTTGAACTCACAGTTCCCTGTTGCATTCAGTGGGTACTGACTTCTTGGAATCGTTATTTATTTTGAAACTCCACTGGCCCCAGAAGTGGCCAGTGGGGACCTTCAAACTATTCCTGAGTCCTCTGGACATGTCCCTCTCATCCTCTGAGCCCTTCCTTATTTTCCTGCACAAAACTTTCCAGCTCACACTGTGCCTTCCCTGCCCCAACCCTTTAATCAACCATTTCTCCAAGGACCCCTGGTTCCTTTCAGTGAAGAATGGTATTAAAAACTATAGATATTTACATTTAGAAAGTAATTTCCACTGCATAGATACACACTTACATTTATGTATATTTTACTCTACATCTCTAACTTTCCACCTATTTATCTACCTATCTAGCTAGCTAGCTAACCATCCATAACAAGAAAATCATGAATTCACACCATTACCTCCAGTTCCAACCCAGGACCACAGGGCTGATTGTACTTTTCTCCCTTTCCATGTTTGATCTACGTTTCTGTCACAGTTGCAACCTGGCCCCTCTGTTCCCTGCCTGGGCTCTGACCCTGTCCCAGAGCTGCCCCCAGCATTCACAGGGGGAGCCTTCTCACACTTCTCAGGCACTGACACCTCACTCTGGGCCACCTTCTTCCACGGACACCCTCCTCACCCTGCCTGGGCTCCGACACTCCATGCCAGGCCATCTCCGTCCTGGACATTGATCTTCAGCACCGGCACTGAATGGACACCTCCTCACCCCGCTCAAGCTCAGACATGATGCACCAAGCAGCCCTCCTACCTGGATGCTCTCGTTACCCACCTTGGACTCTAACGCCTGGCACAGACCACCCTCCCGCTGGGATGCACTTCTCACCGCCAGCACCCTGCTCTGTGCCACCCCGCCCCCAGGGAAGACGCTTATCTTGCTCAGCCCCATTTAATGGCTTTCAAGTGGAATGGTTCAGAAAGGGAAAGGAAAAGATGGGAAGAAAAGAAACAGAGGAAGAACAGGAGTGTTAATTTACTAGAATATAAACCACGGATCATTAGTGGCTGTGTTACTCTCATCATGAAGAGCTGCCAGAGAATGACACCAATACCGGGAAAAGCAGAGTCAAGAGTTGCCAAGAGAGAGAAAAAAATGTGACAGTGAATATATGCATGTTCGTGTATAACTGAAAAATTGGGCTCTCCATTGGAATTTGACACAACATTGTAAAATGATTATAAATCAATTAAAACATGTTAAAAAAAAAAAAAGAGTTGCCGAGAGAGTTCCAACATCATGTGAAAACCTGGGTCCAGCCATGCCTGAAGCCAGGTATATGACCAGATTTTCACTACATAAAACAATAAATTAAATGATGTGCTCAAGCTTGTTTCAGGTGGAATTTGTCACTAGCAATCGGCAAAGTCTTAATAAATAGCACAACTATCACTGTTAATCTTGTTTTTTTCTTGCGGCGTTACTCTAATAACTGACTGGGGTTGTGCAACATACCTAATAAAGTCCTTATGAGGTATTGCAATTCAGATAACTGGATTTCCCCATTAATAACCAACAATACATCCACCATACTGTGAGCAGGATTATATGAATTGTCTTTCTACCCTTTGAGCAGAACCTGGCCCTTAACATGTACTCCATAAACATCTGCTGGCTCTGACATGAGGTCACACCTTGCTCTTTACAGGCCCCACTAAGAACTGACGTCACGTTCCTCAATCTGAGCCTGGTATCTGGGACCCTATGCCCTTAGAACACTTGCAGACATTGTAAAGCAAACTGCCTGCTTGTGCACTTAAAATGTTACATATCATCCTGATAATCATGGTGAAAACTAACACTGTTGCGCTCTTCCGAGAGCCAAGGGCTTTCCATGTAGTATCTCATTTAGTTTTCACAAAAAATCCTATAGTATAGGTAGTATAATTGTCAGTCCCATATTACAGTGTCTATGCCAGGATTTGGACTCAGACAGTCTGTCTTCTACACCATCTTCCTTTTTCCCTTTTAGATCATCTCTGATCTTTTAAAATCTGTAATTGTGGCAAAATCCACATAACAAAATTTACCACAGTACCCATTTTTAAGTGTACAGTTCAGTAGTATTAAGTGCATTCACGTTGTTGTGCAACTGACCTCCTGAACTTTTTTATTTTGCGAAACTGAAACTCTGTACCTGTTAAACAACTCCTCCTTCCTCAATTACTCCAGTGCCTGGAAACCACAACTATTCTACTTTCTGTACCTATGAATCTGACTAATCTAAGAACCTTTGATAAGTGGAATCATACATACAGTGGTTGGGGGGTTTTGTGATTGATTTTTTTCTTTTAGCATAATGTCCTCAAGGTTCCTCCATATTGTAGCATCTGTCAGGATTTCTTTCCTTTCTAAGGCTGAATAATATTCCATTGCATGTATATACCACATTTTGCCTAGCCATTCATTCGTTGATGAACATCTACACTGCTTCTAAAAGCTGCCCTTTCTAACCACTGCACTTAATCATTATCTCCCATATGCCCTGCTGCCTGCCCTCCACATTCAAACCCTCTTCCAAGACTGTCCCATGACCACTTGGGTGCCCTGGTCTGCCCACCTGCCTTGTCCTTTCTTCCCACTGCTAGCTGGTGCCTCCACCTGGCCCAACCTTAGCACCTGCCTAGCCCTTGGGTTGGGGAGGAGGGTTTCAGTCCTAAGGTCCAGTTTTTGCCTGTCTTCCCTGGTTGCTGTGGTTCACCCCTCTATGCTAGCCCTATCACGAACCACGTCAGCTACAAAGAACAGGGTTTCTAAGGAGCAGTACTCCCCGGCATACAAATTACTTGGAAGATGAATCCTTCCTATCTCTTTCGAACATCCCTCTCAGGCACGCTGCTGACTGAAGCCGAGAAGCTCCTATTACTATTAATAACTCTACAGACAAGAGGAAAAGAAGGAGCAGGGCTCAAAAATAAAACAATGATGAACTTGCCGCACGAACAAGGCCAAGACAAATGACTATAATGTATTCTGGATTCATACATTTCCAAGGCTAATTAATCTGCCAAAGCCTAATCCTCAGCATTCTCTGAAAACACAATGCCACAAGGAAAATACTAATAAAGACCAGATATTTTCATTTGATAAACTCCAAAGAAAGGGTTATGTCCGTCTTCTCTCTAGCTCTGTGAAGGCACAAAGCAGGCACTAATTCATGAAACCAACAAAAGTCCAGAGGAAGGCACTCATTTTCTGGCTTGCACCTCTGCCAGCTATTTTAGCTCGAAAAGGGGGCAGGAATAGGAGAGGTCACCATTGGATCTGCCACAACAGAAAGGAGAAGAGGATTAAGACGACCTAAAGAGCACTTAGAAACTCACCTCTTCCGCTAGTCCACTCCCTTCCCATCCTACAGCCTTGAAGGAGCTTTATATTTTTATCTTTTGATTCCGAGGTCTCATCCTCCCCTGCACCATCTTCCCACAGAGCATGAAGACTAGCTCAGCCCTGAAGTGTCCGAAGTGATGCCTGATGGCCCCAGGAGGTCTTTTCACTTCCTTTCTCCCAGGTTCAAGAGAACCAAAACAGGCACACAGAGACCCCTCACAGCTCATCACGTTGAAGGGTCTACACACCCGTTCAGACGTCCCCGCGTCCCCGCGTTCTACAAGTAGTTACGAGCCCACGACGTGCCAGATGCTGTTAGGGACACAGTGCTGGGCAGTCGGCACAATTACTGTAGATCTCCATGTGCTGCAAAGTCATCACGAAGCCCTTTCTAAAATGCAAACACGTAAAATACACTGTCCTCTGGCTTATGATAAACCTTCATGTTACTTTCCTCATGTTCGACTGTGGTTTGACTTTTTTTACTTTTTTTTTCTTTTTATACTTTCCATTTGGTATTTATTTTACTAGATAGTCTAAATTAAGTCCAGCCCCAACTGCTAATTAGTCATCCCAATAGTATTTTCAAGAAGAAAAAAAATCTGTCCTTTGCCTCTGTTTCTGTTATGTCTTGAATCATACAATTAATTTTTTCAGGTGAAAGGGCCATGGTTTTTTGAAATACTTCCCAATGCCTTTTTTTTTTTTTTGATAATCTACTTCCTTCCCCTGCTGTTCCTAGGAAGAGAAAAAGAAAAGGCATACTAAGATTTGTACTGTTCTGGTGAAGATCGAGAGCAAGATGAGATTGGTTACAGACATTTTTTACAAATGCATTATAATATGAAACATATATACATACAACAACAAAAGAATGAAATATTTTTCAATCTGTGGATGAATACAAAATATCTTAACTACTATAACTTCTTGTGCTTTAAGATCTGATAGGGATAACCTTTCAAAATACACTTTTTCAGAATTTCCTTTGTAAATTCTGACTGTTCTTTCAGATAAACCCTTCTCTTCCATTCCAATCAGATTTTAATTGCTAGTGTATTAAGTCAGTAAATCACTTAAAGTTGGGGAAATCTTTACATGATCTAGTCTTCCCATCTGGGAGATATTTACTTTAGTGAACTTGGGGACAATTATTCAGAAAATAACCATTCAGTTCCAGAATCCCTGACCACGGCCAGCCTGACCTGCCACCATGAATAACACACTCACCTGAATCCAGTAGCAAAATCACAGAGCCTCACCATCAGAAAGTCCCCTGAGTCCTCTCAAACACTGGCCAACATCTATTAAGGCACTTCCTAAAGTTAAGAGCTGAAGATACGGTTCCTGCCCTCGAGAGTCTTATAACTTAGTTGAATAGGTATGTAATAGTCCCAGAATGAAAATTAACTGTAAAAATAGTTTATATTAAATATCAAATATGCAGTACCTATAGGAAGTGATAAAGTGATAAAGAGGGCTGAGGCCATTGGTTAGAAGACACAAGTATGAACAAGACTTGGAGGGCCTGGAAGGTGAAGATACGAGGCCTCACACTGTCAGGCATACAGGTAGTCAACAGCTTCTAGATAAACAAGGAGGATGGGCTTGCCAGCAGGGTAACACCACATACAAGGGCACAGTGGGAGCAATAAATGCACATGGTGTCTCTGGAGAGTAATGAGTTGGCCAATTTTTCCATCAGGTTATGGAGAGCAGATGGCAGAGGTGGGCACAGTGGGGTGCAGTGTCAAACTGGTAAGGGCTCATGGGAGAACCTCACCTCAGTTTTCTATTAGGGGCTCACAACTACTGGATTTGTTGGTGTTATTGTTTAATCCAATTCAATGACCATTTATGGAGCACCTACACATGCCAGGTATTGTGCACTCAGAATGTAAAGATGAGTAAGACGCTCTCTCTGAACTCAAGGATCTCCTAGTCAAATAGTCAAACGTATAAGCAGATGACTTCCAATCACTGTGGCAGGTATTATACAGAGAAATGCAACCTCCATGACAGGGAGCAGCAGGGAGAAGGTGCAGGAGAGCCTCTGGTGGCGGCGGTGCCTAGGCTGAGTCTGGATGATGAACAGGCATTGCTAAGCACTGGGAGCCAGACAGGGACCCCAGAGAGCGACAGAGAAGAGGTGTGAGAGCATGACTCCAGGACTGCACACCAGGAATTATGTCCGAATGGCAGAGCTTGAGGGGGAGGAAGTGGGCACACAGGACCAGAGAAATGGGTAGGGCTCTGCTTATTATCCAAAGGAATCTGAACTTCACGCCATAGGAAATGGGGAGCCATTGAAGACTTTTATGTAGAAGGACTAGCATAACTAGACTTGTTTTGGAGAGAAAACTCCGGCCAGATTAAAGAGGCCTAGAGAGGAGTGAGGGGAGTTGGTAGGATTTTGCCCATGCTGCTTTTTTATTGCTAGCGTCGGTAGTAAGGTGGGTTTTGCCCTTTAGCAAGTACCCTAAACGCAGCTCTCTTCCTAGCCCTGGCACAAAACAGTTAGGCACCCTGGACACATCATTTCTCCTCCGTGGCCCTCAGTTTGCTCATGACAAAATGGAGATGTTGTATGAGATGATCCCTAAGCTCCAGGTGGTGATAGTTCTTCAGACCCTCTCACTTACTTTCAAAGAAAGGTTGACAAGTATGTAGAAGGGGAGGGTGGGGTGTCAGTCAATAGTCTTTACCTTGATTTCCACAGAAGGTACACTAATTTAAATGAGTATGTTATCAAACTTATCAAACATTTTCTTTTTACGTTTTGTCCAAGTTACAGGGAGGCCTACATTCTCAGAAAATTCTGTCTATATATTGTGTGTTTTTATGTACTTTAAATTAAACTGCATTAGTGAAAACCACGTGAGCTCTCTGGATCAAATACTATATTTCAGGCCTAAAAGTTCTGCCCATGCACAGAGTGCACCCAGAGGAACGTTCACTCTCTGACTGCTCCTGCAACCTCCCAGTCCTAGCTCAGCCCAGTTTTATTAAAATCTCTATTAGTGCAACTCAGTTGTGATTAAATATTCTTCCTACTTTTTCAAGAAGAAAAAAAATGCAGCTAGCTCTGGATAGCCTGTGTCAACTGGGGACATGGATCACAGGGATAAATTAAATCCATAAATAATCCAGAACCTTCACTGAAGCCAAGAACTTCAATCTCCTTCCTCAACAAACCTTTTCCAAGGGCTTCTAACAAATTATTCAGTCTGACGTAGATGAGATTGCTTTGTGCAGGGTCAGCTCTAGGCGAAACGGGGAGGTGACTACCTGCTACCCTCAACCCCCAGACCCCCACTCCCTCTCTGCTCTATATCTCACTTGTCATAATCTTCCTAAACGCCAAATTGCAGTCTTCAACTGATCCGACCATTCTGCAGCTCCTGACACTGCTGACCACTCCTATTTCCCCTGGCCTCTACCTCTACACTCCCCTGGTTCTCCTCCTACTTTTTCAATATGCTGTTTGGGGATATCTCCCCCTCATCACCACCCCCAGTCCATTTTTTTCTTTTCATGGTCTTCCTGGAAGATATCATCCACACCTATGCATTTAACTATGATGTCATAAATACAGCTCTCTTCTGAGCTCTTTTTTGACACACATTAGATGTTTAGTAAACACCTATTGTTGGTTTAGTAAGCACCTGCTGTTGCACCGTGACAGTAGTTGGGTTCCACCCTACTTTTCCAGCCCATAACTTAGCAGAATCCCTGCTCCCGTGTACTTCACGCATCAGGCAGAACAGTTGTCTCGCAGGCTGTGACTGATATCTCTGTGGCTTTGCTAATTCCTTCATCCCCTTCTCAACTCCAATTCATCTTTCAAAACCCACTTGCAATGTCAGGTCTTCTGTGAAGTCTTATTCAGCTCTTTCTATTCATGCAAAATTATTAACATTCACCACTGGACTCTGAAAACACACTTTAGTTATACCAATCTATAATAGCATTGAGCACACTAAAACTTAGTTGATGGTATACTGGTCCATCTCTTTAACTATATTGCAAACTCCTTGAAAGTAGGGACCATATTCCATTCAATTTTGTATCTCAAGTGACTGGTTCAGTGCCTGACACATAGGGATCATATCCACTCTATCTAGGTAAAGGGCTTTAGCTGAACAAAAAGGATGAGTACTTATGGATTGTGTTGGGCAAACTTTAGGCTTAGAATGGATGCTTAGGCCACAGGAAGGGTATTAGGCCAGGAAGAGGGCATTATGGACTGAGACATGGTACTGGAGATGCAGGTCTTCCCTGCCCATGCATATTCCTTTCTAAGGAAGGGCGACCAACTCACAACACCTGCTGCCTCCTTGGCCATGTTCCCATCACATGCCCTCGCTCCTCACCTCAGGCACAGACGATTGGTCTGAGGATGGACAAGTGATCCAATGGGAAGCCAACAGATGGGCTGGAAAGCAGCCTATAGCCTGGCTCAGAAAGATAAGGAGGACCAGTAAGATAGCTCTCTCTCTCTCATTCTCTCTCTCTCTCTCTCAGAAATAGAAGGAGTCTGAAGTAGTCAGTGATGGGAACCAAAGGTTAAGAGTTACAATCCAAAAGGATGCTAGAAAGTGTTGGCCATTATGACTTTTTAAAAATCTAAGTTACAAATAAGAAAAGTAAATGAGATAGCAGAGAATAAAACATATGACAGAGAACAGCTGGACGCTGAGGTGGGTAGGGGAAGAGACAGAAACCAAGCTTTTTCTCAATGGCTTCCCAGTTCCCATTTCTGTGAGGTCTAGTTCCTTTCTTCATTGTCCATTATATAATCTCCTTTTCTCTTGGCCTTTCTTGAATTAATCGCTGTCCCTTACAATAGTCAATATAAAATAAAGAAGGCTGCAGGAAAGAAATTATAAAGATGCTGAAGACAAATTGTATCAGTTTTGTAATTTGCCTACAGCTAAATCTGTAAGAAGATAAAATTGGACCCCTATCTTACGCCATACACAAAAATTAATTAAAAATGTATCAAAGATTTGAACATAAGACCTGAAACCATAAAAATCCTAGAAGAAAGGAAGCTCCTTGACATCAGCCTTGGAGATAATTTTTTGGATTTGACACCCAAAGCAAAGGCAGCAAAAGCAAAAATAAGTAACTGAAACTACATCAAAGTAAAAAGCTTCTGCACAGCAAAAGAGACCATCAACGAAATGAAAACACAATCTACTGCATGGGGCAAAATATTTGAAAATCATCTAAAATACATAAGGATCTCATACAACTCAATAGCAAAAAAACCAAATTATCCCAATTTAAAAATGAGCAATAGACATTTTTCCAAAGAAGACATACAAACAGCCAATGGGTAGATGAAAAGGTGCTTAATGTCACTAATCACCAGCAAGATGCAAATCAAAACCACAGTCAATTATCACGTCACACCTGTTAAAATGGATATCATCAAAAAGATGAGATAACAAGTCCTAGCACGAATGTGGAAAAAAGGGAACCTTGTGCACTGCTGGCGGGAATGTAAACTGGTGCGGCCACTTACGCAAAACAGTACGAAGGCTCCTCAAAAACTAAAAATAGAACTACCATATGACCCAGCAATTCCACTCGGGCATATATCCTAAGAAAACGAAAACATTAACTTGAAAAGATACATGCACCCCCCCCCGCGCAAGTTCACAGCATTATTTACAATAGCCAAAATACAGAAGCAACCTAAGTGTCCATCAATGAATGAATGGTGTGTGTGTAAATGTATACATATATATATAATACACAATGTAATATTATCATATAAAAAGGAAGAAAATCTTGCCATTTGCGACATAGATGGACCTTGAAGGCATTATGCTAAGTCAGACAGAGAAAGACAAATACTGTATGATCCCATTTATATGTGGAATCTAAGCAAACAAGAACAAACAAGAACAAAATGAGCTTCAGGGCACAAAGAACAGATGGGTGGTTGCCAGAGGCAGTGGGTGAGGGCGTAGAAGAAATGGGTGAAGGCGGTTAAAAAGTACAAATCCCCAGGTATAAAATAAGTCATGGAGTTGTAATGTACTGCATGATGACCAGAGTTAATAATACTGTATCGTATATTTGAAGGTTGCTAAGAGAGTAAACCTTAAACATTTTCATCACAAGAAGAAAGAAAGAAAGTAAATGAGAGCAAATTACCTTTCTCCTTTTCCTGAACCACACTCATAGCCCTGGCTCTCGGAACCTGTAACTCGAGCTGCTAATCCTAGAGCCATGGGCAAACTACAGCCTTGAAATAAACAGGCTTTTACGAGGTGACTATGAAATCAACTATTATTTTTAACATTTCTGTGGGACAGTCAATTCCAAGATGATTCACTCAACCAGTAGCCATTTACTGGTTACCTAATATGTGCAAGACACTAAGTATGGAACTTGTTCAAGAGTAACTGTCTTTGTTCTCGTGGAGTTTACATACTGGTTTGGAAGAGAGAAATAACATAAGCAAACAGGCAAATAAAATAATGATAGCCTCACAGTATATGTTATAAATGAAACAACAAGAAAGTGAGAAAAAGAATAACCAGAGACACCTATAAGGCCAGGCCCCTCTGAAGAGCTGACATTTGAGCCAAGACCTACAGGATGGAAAGCGAGCTGTGCGTACACACTGAGTGTGTGGGGACACAGCAGGGCCCTCAAGTAGAGAGCCCACGATGTGTTTGAAACACTGGACAGTGTGGGCTGAAGACTAGAAAGCAAGTGCTGGAGGAGAGGCAAGAGCCACACCGTGTAAGAGTTTGCAGCCCCTTAAAAGGCCTTTGGATTTTACTCCAAATACAATAGGAATCTATTAATGAACTATAGCCAGGGGAATAAAATGGTCTGATAAATGTTTTTAGAAAATCATTCCTATCTCTGGGTGGCTAATTGATGGGAGGGGCCAAGGGTGGAAGAAGGGAAGCCAGTCAGTACACTAACGCCATGGTACAGGTGAGCAATAAGAACGCCTTAGACTAAGAAAATGACAATGTTCATGGATAGAGTATATGGATTCAAGATACTTCAGAATCAACAGGACTTGCTTATAAATTGTATGTGAGACGTATCAGAAACAGTCACAACAACAGTTGGGTGGATGTGGGTGCCATCTGTGGAAATGGAGGAAACTGAAGATAGGGGCATAGACTTGGAGAAGAAAATAAGAGTTCCATTTAGGATGTGCCACGTTTGAGCTGTTTGCGAGATGTCTCCAGGGAGAAGTCAAACAGGCAGACTACCTTTTGAACATCATGTTTGGTAAATCATGGCTGCCTGCCTTAATGTGTAGTTATTTCTCCTGGTTTTTAAATGGTTAAGGCTATTTCAGCCTTTATCTATTTTTCATGTCTTCCTTTTGGCAATAAACAAGAAGGGGTTCAAAAACGTAGGGACTAATTTCATTTCTCCTCCAAATATATATTACAGTGGTCTAAGTAGGGATAACTGTAATAAAAAGAAATAAGGTCATGGATAGCCTCTGTGTTATTTATGTGACTAATTATCATCCTCTGTATTATTTATAAATAACTGAAACATAGGAATACAAAGTTCTGACCACAATATTGAACTCATCTACAGAGAATCCCTACGTAGAAAATTCATAAACATAGATTATACAAAGGTGTGCACCATTATTTTTTTCTGCTCTACCAGTTGTCAATACTGAGTGCTGACTTGAAATTATAAAAACATATGATAGGTCTATGGCCATCTTAGGGGCAGTCTGCTTACCCAAGAAAGGGATCCTTATAGCACTGACTGTTTCTGAAAGCTGACTTCCCATTCCTACTGCAGTGGTTTGAGGAATCAACCACAGAAACACACCAAGACAAAGAGAGGTGCCCAACACAGAATCAGCACAAGTATACTTGATAAGCTACGTCTCTGAGCAGGATTTTTGTAAATCAAACCCGGTTGTCCTATTGACTCACATTTTGCCTTAAGAAAAGTCTATGTTTGTTTCTAACTGATCTCCAACTGATAGTGGCTTCTAACTCTTCACGTTTATGTTCCTTTTCTCCTTAGTCACTTTGAATTAATTCTATATAAATGTGTACTTTAATGCCCAAGGAATAACACTGTGTAAGAAAAAAATCCTACAGTGAATCTTTTCTTTAAAGCATAGGATCCTTTGAAAGGTAGATACTGATCTTCTAATTTTCCTGTTTAATGAGTTGAAGAATTTAATGTGGATACCAAATAATAAAACCTATGTTTTCTTAAAATAATAGGTGACAAAACGCTATGACCAATATTTTCATGCTCTCACTACTGTGGTTCCCCCTTCCAACTCTCAAGATGATGGAAAGAAATATACATGAAGTATAGACTCTGAAAACATCTAGTGAAAGCCACCTCATGTTCTCCACAAGAGTCAGAGAAGTCCCCATAAACCTCACAAGAAGGGTTCAGAGACCCCAGAAGTAGGATAAATTCCTCGTAGTCTGAAGTATATCCCCTCCTCTGCCACCTACTCTGTAGCAGAACTTCAGTTTGGATTCTCCAATCATAAGTCTCAATATCAGACCTCCACTCTGACCTATTCAGCAATTTCCTAGGATTGATGTATGTCCACCACTTCCTACAAATTCTGCTTGTTGGTCTATCCCAAAGGCATAAAAGAAGATTCTACTTTTTCTGGATTCAAAAAATTTGATTTGGCTTCAGGAGTCACAACTGTCCTTCATTCATCCCCATCTGGTCATCAGCTCTTTAAAGGACTCCCAGAGGAATTTTAGACACTAAACATAAATTCTCCAATTGTACATTTAAAGCCTCCCTTTTGCCAGGGAGCCCACTGGGTACTTCTATGACATCACTGTAGACATGCTACTATGAGTTTAGGGGTCCTGCTAACTATGCCAAGTTATTGAGATTCACTCTCAGGTCTCATAGGGGCTGCTCCCACATCCAACCATTTGGATGCTCAAATTGGAATTTTATTAATGTATTTTGCTGAATCAGAGGCCTGTCCTCAAGCACAAGTTCTACTATATTTCTATTTGTATGCTCTTGATTATGTTATTTAAGCTTTCTAAGCCTTGATTTCTTCATCTGTAAAATCAGAATACTAATAATAGTCACTTCATAGGGTTGCTAGAGAGTTAAATGAGGAAATGCCATAAAACACTTAGCATGTTTCCTGGCCTAGAGTAAGCAGACAAGAAGTGATAGGTGTCAAGGCAGTGGTGGTGATGGTGGTGGTGGTGGTGGTGGTGGTATTGTTAGCTACGGTATAATCTGACTATGCCTTCATGACATTTCTTCAGCCAACTCTTGAGTACATAAAGTTCTCTGGTCATAACTCAGTCCAAGGTACTTTCATCTAAGAACACATCAAAACATAGTAAGATACTCTGTGTGTCTCTTAGGTTGCTTTATGTGGGCTGTCCTAAAAGGTAGGAATGCTGTCCCAAGACCTCAGTTTCTTTCCATGATTCAAGGCTGTATTGTGAAAAATCTTCTACCTTCCCATGTGTTTCATCTGATCTCTCTTTTCCCTCCCGAATTGTCAGTTTCATTTCCCAAATAATTATCAGCATGTATATGAAATCCATACAATGTTTGAAAAAAAAAGAAATCCATACAGCTTCACAGAACACAGACCCACATAAGTATTCTCCAGGATTCTGAAGTACTTGGGCAGCCACAGGAATACAAGGGGGCTCGGGAGAGAAGCATGTCTCAGGGTCACAATGGCAGCAGAAGTGGCCATGAGGGAACTTGCAGCAGGTGCAGGGTTCACCAGCTATGCTACTTACTTCCAGTATAGGAAAAAAGGAAAAAGAAGGTCTTAGACAATTATTTTCACAACATGTGCAATGCCTGACATACTTCAAAAAGCGCCAAATTAACTGAAAGCATAAGTGAATTCTCAGGGGGAAAAATATTTCATTTTCCTCAGAAACAGTCACTAGGACAGGTAGTGGTGGTTTATTAAGTTGGTGCGGATTTGTAAGCTGTCTCCCTTTCACAGATGTTACAAGGATGACACCTTTTTTCTTTTCTTTTTTTTTTTTTTTTTGCTTCAGACCTACCTAACGATCTCAATACCACAAATTTCATTGTGTGATGCTAAACTCTAGCTAATGAGTGGCACCAAATGTTACAATACTATTTGATAACCCTACAGCAGTCTTTTGGCCAAAAGCAGACAAATGTGTAGCCCCTAATGACTGGTCTCGTATTTGCAGAAGATAAGCCTACTGACTACTACCAATAACTGAACAGGAATTTCTTACTTTGGTAAACTAGTGCCTGCTTTCAGGATTGTCCCTGAAATCACCCAGGGCCCATTCGGACTTATCAGTTTGTACTCTAAGAAAAAGGAGAAAAACGGGGTCCGAGTACGAGAACCAAAATCATAACTTCTCAGGGAAATTCTTGATTGCTTTCTCCTTTTCACATCGTGATTTACAAGAGTCCAGGAAAGTAAGAAGAATCCTAAATGCCACAGTTCAGAGACTCACAGGTGACTCAAACAATGGGTCCAAGAGTAGAGAACAAACTAGACAGATAGTGGCTCAGAATAGGGCTGTCTGAGATACAATACTGGCCTTTTGAGGGGCAACATGTGCTGTTACAGAGGAAGAATATTGTACTTACATCCCAACAGACTTCTCTTGGATCTTTAATAACACTAAAAAGATCCAAGAAGCAAAGGAAATTTGGTAACGTCGCTAATAATCCCATATCTGGTACTGTGGGCTCTTCAACATTTCGTGTAAGGCCTAATCTCTTGGTTTAATTTGGGCACTCTGGACTTCTGATTGAGAAGCAGACTAAGAACTCTGATCGCAATCCTTCTTTTAGTATTTGTGTCACAGAGTTGAGATGTATGATCTCTGGAGTCTTAAATCCTGCTGTGCAGCCTTCATCCCATCAAATGACCCAACAAGCAATCATTGAGCAAAAAGAATGGGAAAATTTGATACTGACAGGGGTAGAAACAACAACCCCCAGATACCTGATATGCAACTGTGACACCTCAAACACTGGTGAAGACCTGGCTTGATCACACCCCCAGATAGAAATGACCTATCCTTCAGTTCGGGCTGAAGAACGGCCACAAGGGGAACACCGGAACACTAAGCCATCTGGAGCAGGCCCCCCTTATCTGCAGTTTCAGTTACCCAAGGTGAACTGCCTTCCGAAAACATTAAATGGAAAATTCCAGAAATCAACAATTCTAAGTTTTCAACTGCATGCAGTTCTAAGTAGCATGATGAAATCTCACTCGTCCTGCCTAAGACATGAATCCTCCCTTTGTCCAGCATATCCTGTCCCTTAGTCACTTAGTAGCCATCTGGGTTATCAGATAAACTGTCACAGTATCACAGTGCCTGCGTTCAAGTAACCCTTATTTTACTTAATCATGGCCTTGAAGTGCAAGAGTAGTGATGCTGGCAATTTGGATATGCCAGAGAGAAGCTGTAAAGTGTGTCCTTTAAGTGAAAAAGGGATAGTTATCAACTTAATAGGAAAAGAAAAAAATCACATGCTAAGATCTATAGTAAGAACAAATCTATCTATGAAATTGTGAAAAAGTAAAAAGAAATTCATGCTAGTTTTACTGTCAGACCTCAAACCATAAAAGTTAAGGCCACAGGGCATGGTAAGTGGTTAGTTGAGATGGAAAAGGTATTTTGAGAGAAACCACATACATACAGCTTTTATTACAGTATATTATTATAATTGTTCTATTTTATTATTAGTTGTTGTTATTAACCTCTTACTGTACCTAACTTATAAGTTAAACTTCATCATAGGTATGTATGTATAGAAAAAAACATAGTATATATATAGGGTTTGGTACCACCCACGGTTTCAAGCTTTCACTGTGGGTATTGGACCATATCTCCCACAGATAAAGGGGGAATGACTGTACCTTCAGTGCACAGATTGGACACCAAGGAACTACCGTGGAATGACCTACTTTCACACACACACACACACACACACACACAGAACCAGCTACATTTACAAGACTTTTCTTCTCCACTGTCCTCATTAGGATTACTTTACTATTCCAGAGGACACTTGCTGAAGAAAGTACCTTGATTGTTCATCACAAGAATTTCCCAAAATCTTCATTAAGTATCAACACTCTTGGACTCTCTCACCTTTTTGTTTTCACCAGTCCTGAACTATTATACTGCCATCCTTACTCAATCCTAGTCACGTGCCCTCACCGAAAGACTCACCTTAAACCAAACGCCCAATTCTCAGTAAAATCCTAGCCATGGCACGGTTGAAGGAGACAGCACCAAGGCTCTGTTGAGATAATGATCTTCACTGTGGGAGGCAATCAGTCCAGGTCTGTCTGCTCAGTTGGGTGGGATGGCGATGTCTTGTGAGTCAGCATTAGAAATTAGAAAGAGATCCAAACTTGGGAGTCAGAAAACTTGTTAGGGTTCTGGCTTTAACATCTACTAGTTGTAAAACTAGACAATGAGTCTCCTTGTTTGTATTTTAATGATAAAAACATAACTTCTAAGGCTGAAAATTAGATCAAATAATGTATGCATATAAAAGTATCTTGCAAGTTTTAAAGCTGAATACAAATACTAGTTATTGCTACTATTAAGCAAGATAGTCACCAAACTGGCTGTCTATAAGGCCACCACAAACCACGTTAAGCTCTGTGACTACCACACACCCCATGACTAGATGTAGACTTCTGGGTAATCTGAAGCTCCCTCCTCCCTACAAAGAATAGCTTGCTCTGGTCAAAACATCATCATCCTACCACCCCATTTTAACATATAAAATCTTCATTACACTTTTTTTTTAAACAATAAAAAAATAAAAATCAAGATCATTGTAACTAATAAGCTCTAACCTATTTCCAAAATGTATCTTGTAGCAAGTGAAAATAAAAATAGAACACTGAATCTATTAAACTAATCTTTATTTAAGGCACTGCACATCAACAATTTCTAAAATAAGTGCACAAAGTATTTGAATAGGAAGTTAGAAGTTTCTTATACCATTGTTATATATAATTCAAATAGACTTTGGAAAACATAACTGTATAATTAATCCTTATGGGTCGGGTATCTATGGAAATAATTGCATTTCAATACAAAAATGGACATTTATTTATTTATCTGGATTATTTTTCTCCAGACAATTTAGCTTTTTAACACGTAGATTAAAAGGCAATTTTTTGTCTTTTTTAGAAACAGATAGTTTCTTGACACTACAAAATACTCTCAAATCTCCCTGGCTTAAAGATCACTTTTAAGAAAAGAACTTATTTCTTCTCAACTAAAATAATTGTTAGGGAAGAGCTTCCAAAACTAAAAGAACTCCGCACAAAAGGATGAAGAAGTAACAAAACACACAGTCTTCAAGAGCCAAAGATAAACCTGAACTTCATGCAATCCTGGGAAAGAAAGACAAGATGTTCTATGGAATACTAGAGATCATAAAATTTTAAGTGAATAATAAAGAACAAATTAATGATGTTTGGGGCTGCTAAGACATTTCTATGGAATTTTTCAAAATCCTAGATTCATTCTTTAGGTGACCTGAAGGCATCTGCCATGAGGCAATGGTTCAGAGCACTGGTGCTGGAATTAGACCACATCCCATCCTGCTCTGTGTCCCAAGAGGCTGAGCCACAGGGACTGACCACATCAATGGGCTCTTTTGCCCTCCGGCTTCCAATAGGATTCAGCCAGTGGAAGGCACCAGCAGGATATCCAAGGGCAGAAGGAGAGTGAGGTTGGATATTTATTGCCCCAGCTCCCTTTCTGCAAAATCTCTGAGATGCCAACATCTCTCCCAAAATCCATAGATCCTGTCAGGCGGTCCTCTCTATACAGCTTGAATCCAGAAACTGTTCCTCCCCCCAGTTCCTCAACCCTAGGATTAAAAATGACCTTCAATCTTGCTAACTCTCTGTTGGTTTCCCTAAACCCTGCCAATACTCTGTAACCCCTGTAATAAACTCTCCTCCAGTTACCTAATTTCAGGACCTTGACTGACACACTTAGGTAAGTTATCTAAAACTTCTGTGCTTCATTGTCTGCATCTGTAAAACCAGCCAAGTAAGATTATCTTCCTTATGGGATTATTGCCAGTGCCTGGCTCCCAGGAAACTCTCAATTTCTGTTAACTACAAGTACAGTGTGTCTCCGGTCGTTATTCAAACAGTGTGGATTCTTTTTTCAAGGCAAAAAATACACTTTACTTTGCATAATAACAGTATTTTACAGAATTCCCGTGGTTCTTCTGTCCCTAAAAATGAGGTTTTATTGCTATTGACCACTATGGTCTTGCTATCTTGGAACCCCCTAATATTTCTCTTCTCTCTCCTGCTTTAGCAGTAAACAAGCTAGCCTTAACTCAAATACAAGATCAACAGAAAGCAACATGAAATAAAACAAGGCTTAACATTAAATAATCAATCTCTTAAAGGGACTTTAGGGAGAGAGAAGAAAGGAAACAGATTTTAGCGAGGCCTAAACATGTTTCCTGGGGGACATACGTCCACCATTTGAAAGGTTTTATTGGCAGTGTGAAAGTTTCATCCATGGAAAATAATGATCATTAGCTTTTCCATGACAACTGTGGCTTGCCCACGATATCCATCATGCTCCCGGGGTCCACAGCTTTTTCACAATTCTGATCCCTTGGTGCAAGACATTAGTGGGCATTGATGCTATTTTAATTGTTTCTCACATAAAGTCCATTGCTACTTGTCACAAAGTCCACATACCCTAAAGATCATTATTGAACTTTTGGGAGCTCTGTGTGTGTGGAGCAGTTCTGAACTTGCCCTGCAATTTTAACCAAGGTCAAGTAGTGAAAGCCTTGGCAATCTGGCTTGATTAACAGGGTCAACTTGAGCGATACCTCAGCTCAAACACGATTGTACAAAGCGGCAGATCTGTACCAAAATGTCTGGAAAAAAATCAAGATAGCATGAAGGCATATCATAGAGCATATATTTCATATAAATAACTAAATAGCTTTCATTTGAATTATAATTTTCTTTGTTAATTAGAGAGCCTCAATTTCACAGGTCAAAATAAATATTATTTTTGAAGCCCCAAATAGTTTAAGCCCTAGGAACATTACAGTGACCCTCTGTTTCAGTCATTCCCAACATTTAAAATAAGCTCCTATTTTGCTCTAGAGAACCAGAGGAAACACATTTTTCTGACATTCTGCATAGAGTATCTGTAGCCTTCTAGATAGAGTCTGGCCTTCAACATAGAGAGAGAAGGCTCTCAATATTACCTATATATCTAAGTGGGTATGCATAAATAAATTCATGTATTAATTTATTTATATATCCACACATTATGGACATGTATACAAAATTCACAATGTATTCCAGAAATTCTATAATGCACATTTTTTCACATGTTAACATCTCTGACATTGGGATGCATCTTATAATATAATAATGTGACATCATTATAATACTAAAATCATTATAGTGCAGCAGTTTTTTCCATTTTAGCACCACGTACCTTAACGGTACACCTTACAATCAACACATCTTCAATTGTATGTGCATTTCTGTGTGTGTGTCTTACTCCTATTGTCTACCTCTGCTGTTGCTGTTTCAGCGCTTTTATCTTTTATGTGCTTCCTGAGGTAATGTCAGTCTTAGAGTCACCGGTTTGTAAGTCTGGTAAGTAAACCTTAGTTACTAGTCAATGATGAAACCTGTTGTCAACACTCACCATACAGAAATTAAGCCCTGCACTGGTTGAGCTGTTTATAGTGTAACCAAACTTCAGGAACAAAGTTCCAAGAGGAAACACAGCCAGTGAGCCACACCAACTCCATAGCAGAAAATAATGACCCATGAAACTGACTGAAGGTTATCGGGCTCAGACTTCATGGATGCATTATCACACTTACAAATGATTAAAAAGACTCTTGATGCATGAATGCACAGAGCTGAATTTTCTATAACATTAAGACACACAAGCAGTGCATAGTTTCAGATCCATGCTATTAAAACCACAAGTGCTAAAACCAATTTCATCTTCTCTATGCTGAGAGGCACTCAGGCCCAATCAGTCTCATTAATCTTACTTTCCACTTCCTAGATGTTTAGCTTTTACAATCTGTCATTTTCCTGATTTCCCTTCTCTTTTCTCCTCTTTATTTAGGTCAAACTGGGACTATATTAAAGTTGAAGTCACAGTTTTCAAAATCACTTCAACTTCTCAATACTTCACTATTTCAAAATCACGTCATCTTATCATTACTTCCTTTTCTTTTAGAGAATCTTTCGCCTGGTAAGAAATTTCATCCAAAACATTCAAAAGAAACTCAGTGAATGCTCTCTGTGTTAGAGACCAAGGATAAAAAGGTGAATGAGGCAGTCTTGTCTTCGCTTCTCAAAATGCAGTCCACTGCCTGGGAGCATCAGCATTACCTGGAAACTTGTTAGAAATGCAGAATCTCGGGCCCCACTCAGACCCACTGTAGTAGTCAGGTTCTCCAGAGAAACAGAACTAATAGGAGACTGATAGATATATTTAGAGATACACACACTCACACACAAAGAGACTTATAAGAAATTGGCTCACACAACTATAGAGGCTGACAACTCCCAAGATCTACTGGGTGAGTTGGCAAGCTGGAGGCCCAGGAGAGGCAGTAGTGTAGTTCCAGTCCAAGGCTGGCAGGCTGGAGACCCAGGAAGGGCTGATGTTTCAATTTGAGTCCAAAGGCAGGATGGTGCCAATGTCCAACTTCAAAGGCAATCAGGCAGGAGGAATTCTCTCTTACTTGGGGAAGGGTCAGCCTTTTTGTTCTATCCAGGCCTACAACTGATTGGATGAGGCCTATCAGAATTAGGGAAGGCAATCCGCTTCACTCAGTCCACTCACTTAAATGTTAATCTCATCCAGAAACTCACAGACATACCCAGAAATAATGCTGGACCATCTATCCGGGCACTCAGTCAAGTTGATGCATGAAATTAACCATCATACCTACTGATTCAGAATCTGCATTTTAACAAGACCCCCCAGGCCATTCATAGGCCCGTCGGAGAAGCACCAGTTCGCTCTACGCACCCAAGGACGTCACTGAAACATGAACAAATAACTGCAACACAGCACAGCTCCAACCGCAGTCCAATCAGTCCAAGACGGGGGGTGACGGGCATAGAAAGCAGGGAACAACCTCCCGAACAGACCAGGAGAGACCGCACAGAAGCCCTCACGGAAGAGGGCCCCCTGGGCGAGGGGTTCAAGGGGAACAGGAGTGCCCCATGCACAGCCTCCGCAGTCAGACTGCCCGGATTTAAAGCAGTAACTCTGCCACTTACTGCTTGTGTGACCTGCGATGAGTAATGTAACTTCGCTGTGCCTCAGATTTCCCATCTGGAGCACAGGGACAATGATAATACCTACCTCATCAGGTCCCTGCAGTAGTTACATAAGCTGACACATGCAAAGTTAAAACAGTGCTTGACACTTATTATGCACTAAAAATGTAAACTGTCACCATCCTCATCATGTTCTTAGATCTTCTAATCCACAAGGTAGCTAGTGTTTGTAGCTCATCTTATTTAACATTAGATTTGCCTCTGTGCTATGAACAATGACATCACCCTTCATATATAAGCTTCCTGGATTCTCCTGACACTAAGGTCAAAGAACATAAATGCTAAGGTCCTTAGAAATCCTAGGCCAACCCACAACAAGGACCCTCAATAATTATAAGAAATGGCATTTATTGTAAGCTTACCACAAGTCAGAAAACACCACAAGCACTAAGCTGCACTAATTCACTTAATCCTCGTAACAACCACTTGAGGTAGGCAGTGTTAGCTCTATTTTGGAGGAGGAAACAGAGACAAAGCACGGTTAAGCAACTTGCCCAAGTTCACAGAGATAATAAGCAACAGATAACAAGCAACATTTACATCCAGGCATTCTGACTCCATAGCCCACACGCTTAACCACTAGGCAACACTGTCTCTCAACAGGGTAAACACTGGGGAGAAGAATTTAGGAAGATGATTTATAATCACATGTCTGTGTCTTCCTGTAGATCTGATAAGCATGGAAGACGTAGCTTAGTCTTCTCTTTCTACTGTAAGTTCAGAATGACAAACAATTTAAAAGATACAATAAATGTTGAGTAGCAAGATCAGAGGTCTACCCGGGAGAATCTATTTCCTACAATAGGGTAATGCTAGTTGATGTAACAAACAGACCTACAGAAGTACAAAAGCTCAAACACAATTAACAATTTATTTCCTGCTCAGGGAAGAATCCGAGGTGGATGTTCCTAGTTGAAAGGTGGCGCTGCTCCTCACAGCGGTTCCGTCCTGTAGCTCTGCCCAGCCCAGGTGGAGTCATCTGCATCCAGCCAGTAGAGAAGAAAAGGAGGAACACAAAAGCATCCCTGCTTCTTAAACGCCATGGCCAGGAAGTGACACATATCATTCCCCTTCACATTCTATTAGTGAGAAAGAGCTACATGGCCATGCTTAAGGGCAAAAAGGGCTGGGAAATTTAGCCCCAGCTGGATAGCTACTTACCAGGGACAACTGTGTACTATTGAAAGAGAAGCGTGAATTTGGGGGGTACAGCTAGCCACCTCTGCCACATGGAGATCACGTGGGCTCTCCATCACTCAGGGATACAGGATAGTCTGTGCCTGTGGGAGATGCTCCCTGGGGAATCTGAAGGGAAAACAATCGACCCCATTTCTACAGCACATACCAGTCACTGGTGATGGGGAGGGCAATGCTGCTTGAGAGCACTAGATGCACAGACAGACCATGGTCTCCTAAACTTGACTATAAAGCCAAGATCGAGGCTCGTAGAATCCTCACCCATCATCTAGTATTTTAAAAAAAAAAGTATGCAAAGTCAATCCTTTGTGTTTACTTAATACTTGCTGATTAAAATATCTGCTTATGCTGATGAAAAATATTTCTGGTATCAGTACACAGAAATTCTCAGTCATCTTAGATGAAGAAAATAATCTGAAATGGTTAAACTCCCAAGTGAGTGATTAATATGCAGTAAACAGAATGAATGGCATGAACTGACTTTCAGAACAGCAGGAAAAGGGTTCTGATGTATTCAATGCCAATATACTTCCTTATAAATATCTTCCAAGTCCTAATTCTTGTAGTAACTATGGCTAAATGTGGTCAGCACAGAGAAAACATAAGTTTAAAGGCCTTTGACCTAGAGAATCTATTTCAATAAAGTAAAAAATAAAAATGTAACTTCAAACACGCATTTTGCCCCTTCTAGAGAGGCTCATTACCACCCTCTAACAACACATCCGGGCAGACCTGAGAAGCAGAGGAAACACTTTCCTTGCCTAGTAAATTATTTTGCAAAGCTGGATTTAAGTGTCAAGTATGTCAAGCCTAGGGCCTTCTCTGCCTTATTTATATCATTAAGTAATAAAATTAAAGCTGTATTAAACATTTTAAGCTTCAGGTTGGTTCCAGGTATATTAACTTCAATCAAATCAAAATTTTGCTGAACGGATGCATATATTCCAGAATAGAAACTGCTCCAGAAAAGAAAGACTGGACATGTCCATCTTTTTTTTTCTTTTAAATTAAAAATGCCTGTCATGAATCCAAAATTCTGCACTAGGTGAGAAACCAAACCCAGGGACTCAGCCAGGAGGCCCCTCAGTGACTGTGAAGCCTCGGGCCCAGCCCTGGGCTGCCCGGACTGCCGTGGGAAGGAAGTACGCCTCCTACGGAGAGCCCACCGAGGCCGAGCGCGGCCACGACGTGGCAGGAGCTCCTGCTCGGCTGAGCCCAGGCCCGCTCTGCTTCCTACCCTTGCCCAGCCTGGGCGCAGGCCTCCACAGGTCCCGTGGGCAGCCCAGCACCTTCCTAACAGTCCGCTGCGGCTTCAGTTAGCGAAAGCTGGTTTCTGCTCCTTGCAGACAAGGAACGCTGACGGAAACACCCATACTCACACCCGAGGACGCTGAGGCCCAGAACGGTTCTGTGAATCGGCAAAG
The DNA here is from genome assembly GCF_048564905.1 of Vicugna pacos. NCBI lineage: Eukaryota > Metazoa > Chordata > Mammalia > Artiodactyla > Camelidae > Vicugna > Vicugna pacos. Next base: position 76,856,448 of record NC_132988.1, read on the forward strand.
GGCACATAATTGGCTGGTGAAAGAACAAAGAAAGGAATCCTAGTCCAGCGTTCTTCCCGCTCTCCTGCGTGGAGTCGCCTGCAAGGACTCTCACTCAAGGATGTATCTCTGACTCTCGAACATACTTGAACTTATTGGCATGCTTCCTGGGAGGCGACATTCTTACTTCATCCCTTTGCCCTCATTGCTTGCATCTCACAAAGGGGCCTGGACACTGAGCTGTGGACACAAGCAGCACCCCCACATCTTAGGGCTCCCTTGGTGACAGACACGATTCTGTGAGACCCACAAAGCAGGAGGTTTGTCACTCACTTTGATTTGGCTGAACAGTCACGACGTCCAGGTAATCTGGAGGATACAGCTGAACATGATCAGAACAATCTTTTCCTTACAGGTGTTGCGCCACGACTGAGAGTCGAAACAAAGAACTGTTTCTAAATTTGTGTACTAGAAATGTCACAAAGAAGTCCCACCAAGTGGCTCTTCCTGAGCGAGAATATTGTCAACCCGCCTTTTTCCCCTCACAACAGACAGGGCCCGATACTGGGAGCAGAGGCTTTGCAGCAGGGGCACCACCAGAAATGCAGCTGATTAAGAGAGCCCCACTCAACAAAGGGGCATTGTCTCAAGGGAAGAAAAAGGCCAGGTCCTTTCACACATAGACATCCTCCTCTCCCCAGCACGCTTTGCACCAAACAGAAATGAATGCTGTTTAGCATTTCCTGTTTGGTAAGCACAAGAAAGCATTAGGAGGTAGTCTAGAAATAAAGGAAAAGGGCAGAAAAACACAAGTGTCCTCCCTCATAGATCAGAAAGTTTTTTCTTCTTCTTTAAGCAAGCGGAGATTTTGCTTAAATGAAGAAATTCTGTATCCAAGGCAGGGAGATCTACTTTGAATCTCTGATAGATTTCCAGGGATATTATCTTCCCTGAAGTAAAGCATCTAACGAAGTTTGATTTGACCCTCAAGAAAATTTTTTCTCTGCAAAATGATTCACAGAAATTATGATGAGCCAACTCTTTGAAAATCTTACCATCATTGCCCTGCGTAATTAATAGGCTATACTGTGAAGAGACACAAGATCCCTGAACCCCAAGTGGAAACAAGGCATCCCCCAAGGGGCTATTCTTGCCTGAATTTATGCTCCTGAACTCGGGGACGTTCCAGGACAGTGGTACTTAGGTAACATTCTTTTTTTTTTCCCCAAACAACAAAAATTTATTATTTCACAATTTCTGTACATTAGAAGTCTAGGCATAGACTACCTGAGTCCTCTGCTCAGGGTCTCAGTAGGTCTCAAGGTGTCCGCTGGGGGTACAGTCTTATCAGAAGCTGGGGCTCTTTTCCTAAGCTCATTAGCAGAGCTTCCAAGCCCATTAAGGTCATTAGTAGAATTCACTTCCTTGTGGTCATAGGACTGAGCCTGCTTTCTTGCTGGCTGTCAGCCAGAGGTCACCCTCAGCTTCTAGAGGAGCTGTCTCAGAACGTGGAGGTTTACTTCTTTAAAGCCAGCAGGAGGATCTCTTGCATTTTGAACCTCAGTCCCTTTTGAATAACGCTTACCCGATTAAGTCAGGTCCGTCCAGGATAATCTCCTTTTGACCCACTCAGAGTCAACTGATCTGAGATTATATCGGCAAAATTTCTTCATCTCTGTCATGTAATGTAACTTAACCATGGGAGTGAAAGTGTTATATACACAGATCTGTCTATACTCAAGGGGGAGAGCATTATAAGGAGTGTGTGCAAAAGGGGGCAATAACCTTGGGGGCCATCTTGGTGCTCTGCCTACTACATATGCCATGTCCTTTCAGAATGACTTTCTATTTTCAGCACTGGTTCAGGATCAAAGTGCCAAGCTGAGGGTGTATCAGTGAGTGCTGTGACTAAAGACCTTATGGGTCCATAGCTACAATAATCCTGTGGCTCCCATCTGCCATCATTACCTGGCAGGTACAGAGTAAAATTCTTATTGATCCAGAAGCAATCTTTCTCTTTCCATGGAACTACCAGAACTTTTACCTTCCTTAAAACTCAATGTAATTAACTTCTACAGAAAATCCTCCCTGTGGAAAGTCAACTCTGCTCTCTCGCTCTCCTCCAGCTTATTTCATTCCATCCTCCACATTAACTAGCTTTGTGTTGTTGAACAAGTCACTTTGCCTCTCTGGGTCTTGATGCCCCTCATTTATAAAATTAGAAGGAGGTGGTTGTAAGTGATCTTGAATGGGTTTCCCAAGTCTACCATTTAACTAGTCTAGATAAATGACCTGGGGAAGCAAGTAGTAGTAAATGTGACTGTCTTTTATGGGGAGATGTTGTAATTAAAGGAATCCAAAAGGAAGAGAAGATTAAGGCAGTGTGGTGATTAAAATGATACTTTTTAAGAATAACCACACACACAAAAATACTATCTAAACAGAAAAGCAGAACCATTTAGAAAGTCACTACATTGAATGTTGGTACAAGTTCACTGTCCTGGGACTACACCAAAGCTCAGAATTGACACGATCTGGAGGCATGTCACAGGACATGGCACCACAACCATCCCTCTGGGTGGCAGCAGTCACTGCTCTCTCCATTTCAAACATCTCCACTCATTATTCTCACTATTCTCCAGTCATCATTCTCCATTCAAACACCTCATCTCAACCCTGATACCTGCCACTGTACTGTGGACTTCTTCCACTTTCAAACCAGCTTTTAGTGCTGGCTCCCTCGTTTCCCTTACTCCCCCAAGCCTTAGTTCTTCCACCTGTAGAATGGAGATGACAATAGCTGTCCTTCTTGGGAGTTAGTCTGAAGAGAAGATAAGAGCATGTATTTGACAATACTTGATACGCTATGAAAAACATGATGCAAATTAGGACATCATTAGCGGTACTGTTATCAGTAATAATAATTTAGAAATACACCTTGATAGAGTTCTGTTGCTTCTCTTGGGTCACTCAAAGCCATTTATCTTGGATAGATGCAACATAAAATTCATCAAGAAAGACAATGCCTTTTTATGCACAACAAAGCTCCAAGAATAAAAGCAAGAATAAACAAATGGGACCTAATGAAACTTACAAGCTTCTGCAGAGCAAAGGAAACCATAAGTAAAACAAAAAGACAATCTACGGAATGGGAAAAAATTTTTGCAAGTGAAACTGACAAAGGCTTGATCTCCAGAATATACAAGCAGCTCATACAACTCAATAAGAAAAAAATAAACAACCCAATCCAAAAATGGGCAGAAGACCTAAACAAGCAATTCTCTAAACAAGACATACAAATGATCAATAGACACATGAAAAAATGTTCAATATCACTAATTATCAGAGAAATGCAAATCAAAGCTACAATGAGGTATCAATCACCTCACACCAGTCAGAATGGCCATCATTCAAAAATTCACAGATGACAAATGCTGGAGAGGCTGTGGAGAAAAGGGAACCCTCCTTCACTGCTGGTGGGAATGCAGTTTGGTGCAGTCACTGTGGAAAACAGTATGGAGATTCCTCAAAAGACTAGGAATAGACTTACCATATGACCCAGGAATTCCGCTCCTGGGCATATATTCAGAAGGAACCTTACCTCAGGATGACACCTGCACCCCAATGTTCATAGTAGCATTATTTACAATAGTCAAGACATGGAAACAGCCTAAATGTCCATCAACAGATGACTGGATAAAGAAGATGTGGTATATTTACACAATGGAATATTACTCAGCCATAAAAACCGACAACGTAACGCCATTTGCAGTAACATGGATGCTCCTGGAGAATGTCATTCTAAGTGAAGTAAGCCAGAAAGAGAAAGAAAAATACCATATGAGATCGCTCGTATGTGGAATCTAAAAAACAAACAAACAAACAAAGCATAAATACAAAACAGAAATAGACTCACAGACATAGAATACAAACTTGTGGTTGCCAAGGGGGTGGGGGGTGGGAAGAGATAGACTGGGATTTCAAAATTGTAGAATAGATAAACAAGATTATACTGTATAGCACAGGGAAATATATACAAGATCTTATGGTAGCTCACAGAGAAAAAAAATGTGACAATGAATATACATATGTTCATTTCGTTTAGTTCGTGTAACTGAAAAATTGTGCTCTTTACTGGAATTTGAAACAACATTGTAAAATGATTATAAATCAATAAAAAATGTTAAAAAAAAAAAAAAAAAAAGCTCCAAGAGACATGGAGATGTGTGCCTTCACCCTCAAGGACTCTGGGTCAAAATATGTCCTTTCAAGCCTCTTGGAACCCTGAGCGGCCACACTGAACATTCCACTTCTTTCTTCTGATATTTTTGTTGCCCATCTCACTGAGGTCTGGGAACACTCAAACATTAATCATACACTATAATTTACGTCTCCTTCCCTTATTATAACTTTTACATAACACATGGACATCACAGCTTCCTGAATAAACCTGTTTCTTCTAAAGGTTTCCCCTGCACCACCCTTAAACATGCCGGTTCTCCATGGACAACCTGGGTGTACGTGGCAGCACAGATAATATAGCTCGTGACTCAGCTGAACTCCAGATTATAGTTCCCCTTTTTGGACTTCAGTTTCACGTGTTTTAATAGGAAATATATAGTACAAAGTTCAAAAGATACAAAAGAGATTAAAAAATATGTCTCCTTCATCCCATCCTCAAACCACTGAGCTTCCCACCCAGCTGTAGCCAAGATTAGCAGATGCCAGTCACAATGCTATCACAGTGATATTTTTAAATTTTGGTTATGCAACAGATGGAGTATCCATGACATGCACTGCATTAGTGATTAACTAACAATAATTGTTACAAATTATTAAGCACTTACTGTGGGCCAGGGGCTAGGTACGAGGCTAACCATTTCATATGCCTTTCTCTCTTAAGCACCATGATAACCCTATGAGTTGGCTCTATTAATGTCCTAATTTAACAATGAGGAAACTGAGAATGATTGAATAATTTGCTCAAGATGTCTAAAGACATACATCAGAAAAATGGACAAAAGACTTAGACAGACACTTCATCAAACAGGATATCCACATAGTCAATACCTGGGTAAAAGGTGATCTTTTTTCAGTCACCAGGAAAAGGCCAATTAAACCACAAAGAGCTATCAAACCACCAGAATGACTAACATGAAAAGACAGGGAATGCCACGTACTGGGGAGGGCTTGGAGCCACTGGAACCAGTAGAAGCCTAAGTCAGCACAATCACATTGGAGAACTGAAAACATCTGCTGAAGCTAAACACACTCAGACACAAGACTTGCCATTCCATTCCAAAGGATATACTCAAGAGAAATATTTCAGTATGTTCACCAAAAGGCACCTACTAGAATATTTTTAACAAGTATTCATCAAAATAGCCCAAAACTCAAAACTACCCAGAGCCTCATTAACAGCAGAATGGACACAGTATGGTGTAGTCACACAATGGGATGCTACATAGCACAGAGACCGAACAGTCCACAACTGCGGGGAACGATGCAGGTGGTCGTAGACATGCACAATCCCAGCATCATACGTGTGAACTCGAGAAGCCAGACACAACAAAGGATACAGTGCATTATTCTGTCTATAAGAAGAACAAAACCAGGCTAAACTGTTCTCTATTACTAGAAATCAGAGTAGTAGCCACCCTTAGGGGAGATGGGGTGTCAGGAAGGTGACCTGAAGGAGCTTCTGGAATGCTGGTAACATCCAGGTTCTGCTCACACCAGTGTGCTCGGTTCATGAAAATCTACTAAGCCATACGCTGGGTGAAAGTTACATTTATAAATGTAATACTTCAGTAACAAGTTTTCAAAATTGTATGTCCTCATGACGTTACATCTAGCAGAGCCGAGGTACAGTACATAACAGAAGCAGAAGGCGACCCGAGACTTGAGCAGATGCATCATTTCTTAGCATGGGTTTTCCCAGGGCCCTAGGACACTGCCCAGAAAGGATCCTGCTACTGTTAAGAGGCTGGGTTCTGGCCACACTGCTGTCCCTCACACTCAGGCTTCCATCACCACTTCACTGGAACTCAGCATCTCAGCATCCCTGTGCTTGCAGTTAAGGCAAGTGTTCTCAACCTGGAGCCTTCAGACCCCCAAGGAGCCCTTGGAATTCAGGGCTCCGTGAACTTAGATGGAAGAAAACTGTGTATCAGTCTACATCACTAAACTCTACTCAACTGAAATTTAGCATTTTCCTCAACTATGAAAATAAGCAACAAAACACAGTAGTATTAAATCATCTAAGACTTTATCACCAATAAAAACACCAAGTGCTTTCATATTCATTTCAGCTGTTGCAGATGTCTTGAAATATCACTTACCCTTATTCATTACTTAGAAAGTTTGGTGATTGCTGGTTCTGCCACTGGGTATTGTAGTCCATGTGTTAATAAACAAGCATATATATATATATATATTACTACATCACAGTTTTGTATCTTTAGTCTTTTGATAACTGTATTTCAATATAACTGGTTTCCTCTGTAATTCTATACATTCTATTTTTTGCATTTAGAAACATTATTTTGAAAAAGCATCTGCTAGCTTTCCAGATTGCCAAAGGGGTTCATAGGAGAAACAGTATGTTCATATGGTGGCTATTTTCCGTTTACTCCACCCGCCCCACCACCTCCCCTGCATCCTTGCCCCACATGGCCCTCGCTCTCCATGCTCCTCTGCCTTGCCCTGTGCCCCGGAAGTGTGACCTGCATGGACTCACCTGAAGGCTTTCTTTCCCCCTCCCCTCCCCTGGTTTGGCAATGTATGAAACCCCACTCCCTCCCTGCCTCACTAGGCTTCCAGTAGAGACTTAACTCCTCTGCAGCCATCGCTCCCAACAGTCAGCCCTCTTTCATGGCTCCATCTCTCCCAAGGCCCCAGTAGCTTTATTCCTGAGCCTTGTCCCTTCCTCCCATTACCAGTCCCGGAGATTTTAACCCTTGCTGGTTCCTCAACTCACCCACACTGCTGAAAGCTCCCCTCATTAAATTCTGCTCAGCTAAAGTCTTTTGAAAACAATTTCCATTTCCTGCCATTCTGATAACATTTACAGACACTAGGCTCACGATTTGTAGACTGAACCAGCAAGGCTATGACCCCACTCTCATTGGAGGGCACAGTGCAAAATTGTGAGTGCGTGTGCGTGCGTGTGTGTGTCTGTGCTGCATATCTGTTTTGGGAGTGGGGAAAAATGCTCAGGGACCCTGAACAATAACTTTCTCCAGCTTTCCATTGTCCTGAAAAAACTCTGCACAATCTGAGATGGGAAACCGGGCAAGGGATGCTGAGAAAAGGTCATGCCTGAGCTGAATGCGTAGCATCCAGCAGGAGTTAGCCCAGGGAAGCCAGGGGAGGGGGAGGCAAGATTCTTAACAGAGGAGGTAGCCTTTTCCAAGGCACAAATGGAGGCGAGTGGCTGTCAGAGGTTCTCCTGCAACCGTTAGCATCACCTGGAATAAGCCCTAGCAGCACAAGGAAGCAGGGAAGAAGCCATTCTCTGAGCAGGCAGAAGGAGAGGGAGGGTCTGCTGAAAGGAGCTCCCTGCTGTAGGGGCGCACAGCTCTCCACTCCTTACACCTGCCAGACACTCCCCTGGGCATCTCTGATTTCCCAAGGCTGGACTGACAGGAAAAAAGAAACTAGATCAAGTCCTGCTTGCAAAGATGATCATTTCTCCTAAGATATTTCTAGGCACTTGCCCTCCCCCCTAATTCCCCAGGACAACGCTGGCTGACAGCCCTCTGATATGGAAGAGTGAACGGAGGAGACTGGCCAGGCGGGGAAGGAAGAAAGGAAGGAAGCCTGCCAGGAGCACACTTCCATATATCAGTGTGTGCGCAAGATAAATAATCCCAGCCAGCCCAGGCAGCTATCAAACCAAAGGGCATGTTGCAGGTAGCAAGATAAATCGCCATTGTCAAGGATGTCTTTGTTTGTTCCCGACAGACTCTTACTATATCTCCCGCTCCTGACAAAGCAGCCCCCGGAACAGGTTTCTAACACGCGCTGCCCTCTGGAAATGACAGTGCTTTTAGGGAGAGAAAAATGAGCTTGAGCTCCTGGATCCAGAAGCCAATAGACAGTACTCACTAAATACAGGTTAGAAACAAAATCTATTGGAAACAATAGCTACCTGCTGTTTTCACCAAGAGTCATTTCTGTTGATCCAGCCTCGCAAATCCGAGTCACCAGCATTCCTTCCACGGACTCATAACCATGAATCCTACCCATATTCGCGTTTCATGCAATTTCTCCTGACCCCACCATAAGTATTATATTCACTGGCAAACACAGTACCCCAGAAGAGCTCCGTGTGGAAACATGTGTAAGAGAAATTGGTCATTTTTTTACTCTAAACATAGAAATTGTTTTAATATCTTTCCAGAAATGTCAGAAATAGGCAAACTCTTTATTTTGGGGTCATAATTACAACTATGTCTGATAAAACTTTGCAAATATGTCCACCAAGCACTTGTCTAGGGAATATGGGGAGGGAAAATTCAAATTATCTCTGCACCAGACTCTCTGCTCACCACCATTTCAGACACTTTAAAATTATTTGGGTAGCGGTTGCCAGGGGCTGGGGGAGTGAGAACTGGGGAGCTGCTGTTCAGCAGATACAAAGTTTCACTCCTGCAAGACGAGTAGGTTTTAGCCATATGCTTGCTGTATAGCGTGCAACTTTGTACCTGTAGTTAAGGACACTGTACTGTACACTTAAAAATGTGTCAAGAGGGGTAGATCTCATCAAGTGTTCTCACCACAATACAATAAAAAAAAATCATTTGGAGATTCTGTCTGGGCCTGAAGCAATGGAGAGCAAAAGTGCCAGTGCAGACTTAGTAATAAGCAGATCTGGGCACACAGGAGCAAGCTTTGGCAGGGATTACTTTCTGGGAATGAACAGTCTGGCTGAACACCCAAAACGCTGAGCTTGAACTTCCCCTATCTGTATAGCCAGTCTCCTCTCTCTACTTAGTCCTCCTCTTCACACAAACAACAGCAAAATCAGAAAATGTTAAGAACTTTTCCTCTTTAAATGCAACAGGAAGAGGCAACTGCACCGTCCATCCGTTTTGGTAGAGGACCCCTCCATGCCCTCGGATAGCCTCGAGGAGTCCAGATGTAACCGTGCCCTTGCTGCCTTGAAAGACCAAATCTCTGGTCGTCTGTTTCGCTCATCCGCAAGCGTGAGCACAGCAATGGGATTAAGACACTGGGCCCTGCAGCTGGGCTGTTTGGGTTTGGAGCCTGGCTCTACCTGCCACTTTCTATGTGACCTTGGGTAAGATATATAACTTCTTTGTGCCTTGCTTTCCCATCTGTAAAATGGGAATAATAATTTTGTTATGAGGATGAATTTATAAAGCACAGAGAAGAGTGCCCAACTCATATTAAGTGCAAATAAATGTTTGTTGAATAAACAAATAAAAAATTGATCTAGCTACCCCTTCCCGCATATCCAGCCCTATTCTTGTGTTGCCAGCATCTCTCATTCTGGAGGGTCTCTCTGCGGCTGGCTGTGCCCCTCTTTGCCACTTACTATCCTCTCTTATGATGAGGACTCTGGACGATACAGATCCTCAAACAAGCATTTCTTTACTTCATGACTAATGCCTACTGGTCCTTCAAGTTTCCTCTTATATTTCTCTTCCTCCTGGAGTCTTTCTGAGGAATTAACTCTCCCTCTTAACATGCTCCCATAGCAGTGTTTTCTCTCTACTCACTCACTCATTCATTCATTCATGCATGCATTCATTGAATCAAGACAAAATTATCATGTAAGGCACCATGCCAAGTACTGGGAGCTTACATTCTAGAGAGAAACACTTAGGCGGCCCCAAAAACTGTGATGAATGGATGAATATACAAATGACTCCCTTGTGTATCTGATCCTTAGCATTTTCTCCCCACGGGAACAGACTAGAAACTGTCCAGATTACTAAGTAATTCTCTGACATCAGCCAATGGTAAAGGGATTTGAGGGGATTAGCCCCACCCCACCCAGGACCTAACTAACATGGTGACCCCTTCAAGCTGCTGCATTTCTGCAGCCCGCGTAACCATGCAGCACACAGCACCAGCCTAGTGCGCCGAGCCTTGACTGTGGCTGGACCTGTTCAGGGCTCTGCAGGATTCGTTCATGTGGACTGTCAGAGAGACTGAGACACTGGGAATCACAGTGGATGGAGAAGTGCCCAGAGAAAAGGAAAGACAAGAATGAAATTAAAACCAAAAGTCAAACAAAACTTAAGTTTTGCAAAGCTAAATTTTCGCTTTATAGAGGAACATTTTCCCATCTTTTGCTACAATCAACTGCACAACTTGGCAAATTTTCATTCATGACTCAAAACACACACATAGGCTCTGTGGTACTCTGAGCCTTTCTCATAGATGGTACAGCCACCAGCTCGAATTGATCTTCATCTTAATACGGCCATTTTCAAGTTGTTCAGCATAAACCCGGAAGATTACTCAGTATAGCCATCATCTGATTCTTTAATGAGATATAGGATATAGGACATTGAATTTATAGATTTAGGAAACTGAAAGAGAAGAAATTTTCCATGTAAAAGGAAAAAAAAACTTTTTAAGCATTAAAAATCTTTGTAAAGCAAGGAGAGTGAAAGCAGATCCTGGAGACTGCAAGCAGAGGGACCGAGGCTGCCTCTGTGCCAAGCTAGGACTTGGGGGAAGCACTGTAACCAGCAGAGATGGACAAAAGCAGGTCTGGGCAGAGCGGCCGGGTGGTACTGTGGAGAAAGCACTGGGCTTTAAGTCAGGAAACCTGGACTTTAGTCCTGCTTTGCCCTTTATTAGCTGGATGACTTTGAGAACCACTTACTCCCTCTGGGCCTTGGTTTCCACATGCATCAGATGGGAATAATATTTGTTTCTGCATTAGCTATCTCAGGGGCTTGACACTAGCTAGGATCAAGTCAGTAAGTGGCACGTAAACTCCCAGCAGAGGGCCTGATGTGCAGGGAGGCTCAATAAATGTTTTGTTTACATTTTTTCATTGGGATGAAATAAGTCTCTAACCTGAGTGATCACTTACGTGTTTCCAACTTGGCTCCTGTTGAAATATACCAGTCATAAGAGTTTACCTTCACTCTTTAAAAGAATAATGATGATGACAGTTAACACTTACTGAGCATTTATAATGGATATGCCAGGAAACTACGCTAAGAGCTTTGCATACACTCATTTATTCCTCAGATTACTCCTGATGTAAGTATATCATTATGGAGGGGGGAAACGGGCACAGGGAGGTTAGGCCACATCCCTAATTACAGCAAATAAGTGGTGGAACCATTTTTTAAAATTTATTTAAAAAGCAAAGTGGAAGAGGGGGTGGGTATAGCTCAGCGGTAGCACATGCTTAGCAGGCACAAGGTCCTGGGTTCATCCCCAGTACCTCCATATATATATAAATGGAATATAAATAAATAAATATAATTAAATAAATGGAATTTTTGATTGAGAGGAGAAAGATATGAGAACATACGCAAATTACTTTGAGGACATACATCGATTATACCTCCCGTCATATTTCCTACCAAACAGAAGCATGTACCTCCCCGGGCTAGCTCTCCCCGTTCTGTTCCTGCTGCCTCAAGGCTTCTCCTACTGCCAGAGGGTCCTGACTTCCAGATGCCATCCTGGCCAAGGCTTGGAAAGCCAGCCAGAGCCCTGAGAGTGATGCTCAGTCTTTATTTTGCCTTTAGATCATAAAGAGAGTTCTCAAAAACAGCATACTTTAAGAAGACATTGTACTTGTGCCTCAGGTTAACAAAGGTTTTGTTTGCTTTTCAGTTTTCAGAGAATGGGTTAGTGCTCTAATACCACACAGCGGCTAAAAGCATACACCATACACTCTGGCTCCTCTGTCTCTGAGCCGCGTGAAGGTGATGGACAGCTCCCTTCCCCTCCTGGGGTTTCACTGTCCTTATCTGCAATATGGGTGCAATATGGTAGAACCTTATAGGGTTGTCATGATATTTAAATAAATGAGCAAACGCACTGGAGAGAGAGCAGGGCCTGGCAATTGTAAAATGCTCAGTAAGTAGTACTATTGTTATTATTCACAGAATCCAAGAGACTACACATGTGAGGTGATAAGGATCTATAGAAAGAGCACTGAATGCAGAGACAGAGACCTAGAATCTAGGGCCAGCTCTGCCACCAACAAGTTCTTATCAATAACATGCTAAAGAAGAGATGAGCCGCGCTGACCCCACAGACACGTGTTAATAGGCCAGCACGGGGCTTGTTTGTCTTCATTTTTAGATGTAAACACGTTCGGGCCAGGCAGTCTTCGACTGTCTCCCATTCCCTATTGTTTCATGGCTGATGAAACAGGGGTTTGAGTTTGCACCTTGATCACCCTCCATGGTCTCAGTCACCACCACTAAAGCCAGCAGAAGAACGTCTGCCCTTCTACTTGGCAAAACTGGTGCTCAGTTCAAATGAGACGGCATTTGTCCACGGCACTTCATCATCATAAAGCCCTATAAAACGGGACTGATTATTTGAAACTTGGGACATTCAGCCTTTTTTTTAACGCCCATTTGTGCTGTATTGCAGAGAACAGTCTTGTCTGAACACAGATAAAATCTGGTGGGTGGAGTTGTTTTTAAACACTTCATGCCAATTTTGGTCAAGCAGTATGTCTACCCCGATATTTTTTTTCAGGGAGGAGCCCAAGGGAATAAGGTCTCAATCATTCACACTTAGGGAATCAGTTCATTTACACACCTCAGATGGCAGATCCTATTCCTTAGAAAAAAGAGGGTCTGGGAGCAGGCAAATGAAGCTCCCCAGTGAACAGGAAAGGCCTGGGGCCACCTTCTTCGCCGTCTCTTTCTTCCCCTAGCCTAGTGCTTTCTTCACCCAAGTCCCCTATGATGCTTCAGGACCTAAAGAGACCATCTAGATCCTAAAAAGCCAGTGTCTCTGACTACAGGTGTCATTCCCTCTGAAATGAGCATCGCATGACAAGATAACCCGCACTAATTATTCGCAAGCATAAAAGACAATTTGCCCGAAATTTAATGTGGATACCACACAGAGATTCCTACCAACCACATGACAGACTCCGGACACTGGTGCTATAGTGGGAAAATGACAGCCTCTGAGTCTGCATTCTCAGCCCACCATTAACAGCCTTGGGCCGGGGTCTTCCTCTGTGAGCCTCAGTTTCCTCAGTTGTAAATAGTAATAATGACAACAACAGCTGTCATCCAGCCCCCCTATGACGTGCCAGGCACGATCTAGGCAGGCACCTTACCTACGTTTTTCTTCATGAAAACCTCACCAGAATTCTAAAAAGTAAGTATCTCTATTCCCATTTTAGAGAAGAAACAGACTTTGTGAATTTAAGAAACTTGCTCACGGAAGCATAGTGTAGGCCTAGACTTCACCGGTGTGACACGGTCGCGTGGAAGGTGCTCTCTGCTCTGCCTTCCTCTTAGACGCTCGTGAGGCTGAAATGAGACTGTGTTGACACGAACATTTTGTTTCAATGGAGAAATTATTATTATTATTTTTGTATAGGTACATCCATTTCTTTTGGACGTGAGCATTGATGAGCCCAATCTTTCAGTGCCACAATTAACTCGGTCTATGAACCCAAATCAAATACACAGACTTGGATGAAGGCAAAGGCGTGTGTTTTCAGGTTACCACACTGGGTCTATTCCTGAGTCGTGACTACAGCAGCTCTCCATCTTCAGCAAAATTGCTCCCTTTACCCAGTTTCTATAGGAGCTAGTAACGGAACTCCAAGAAGGATGAGGAAGGCTCATTCTGTGGCTCCCCAGAAAGAAGGTGGTTGGTACTTAGTAGAGTCCTTCAGCATGGGAAGAGGGGCAGCTCAGTGCCACAGGTCTGACACGCCCCCGCTACCCTCATATATAGTCGTGTGTGTGTGTGTGTTGTTTATTTTCTTTTTTTACTTATTTTTTTTTAATTCTTTCTCCCAACTAGAATGTAAGCTCCATGAGGACAGAGGTTTCTTTGCCTGCATCTAGAACTGTGTTGAATGAAGGGAGAGCCATGAAGTGTGGCCTGGTTAGAGCAAGCAGTGGAGATCAGGCCGCTGACAAGCCCCGGAGGCAAGTCCAGAGCGTAGCCCTCTCGGTAAGATCAAAGAGCCAGTATGTGAGATTTAGAGCAGCTCAAAAAGAGTGGGTAAAAAGTGATCAGGGAGGTGTCTGGGCCTCGGAGCTGGACTCATCCTCGGTGGGGCCTGTGCTCAGGATGGAGCCAAGGGAGGAGGACGCATGTCCCAAGGTCTGGGCATGTTTGCACTTGCTGTACCAGAGCAGCATGTAAAACTCTTTCCTCTGAAGATGAGTGACCATTAGAATGGACACAGTGGGCTCAAAGAGGGTTTCTGCTGAGACGGGGTCTGCAGGAGGCTCAGAAATTAGTGAATATGAGTTTGAACACACTGCAGAGATCACCCCTTGAGGTGGGGTTTCTTCGTCTGTGATTCTGTGAATAACCAGTGAACCATGGCAAGTCGACATCAAGAATCAACCAGCCTCAGAAATAATGGCACAGACCTCTCCTCCATGACCCAAAGCTGTAACATTTTCCCAAGCTCTTGGAGGGTGACCGGAGCCATCAGCATAAGAGGTTCACCAGAAGGAGTCTCTCACTCAGTCTGCTCGGTCTGACCTCTCCTCACACCCAACCAAGCACACCTCCCACTTGCCTCTCTAAAACTCCAATCATGTCTCCTTTCCTTCCAGCACCACTGAGTAAGAAACACTTGCAGAGATGAGGAAATGAATCAGGAAATGAACAGAGAACTTCATCAAGGTCAAGCACATGGCTAAACCCTACAGGACGCCCTACATGTGATAGAACTCAAACAAAAAGCAAATGGAAATTAGCTTTGGCATATGATGCTTGCAATGCAGTGCAAAGCACTGCCCTGTGAGTCTTCTGGCTCCGTCTAAAGTTTTCTTTATTAAACATATCTTTGTTGCTATCCAGGGCACCTGCCACAAAGATACTACAAAATACAGCTTATTCCTGGGTTCATAAGAGCTCTCAGATAGGAACAATTAAAGCTATCTATGCCTCTGGGGACATCCCATTTTACATCAACAAATGTTATGTCATCTGTAACCTTGCCAATTTCCATTTAGGAACTTCCAATTATTCATACTGCTAGGGGGTGAATTCTGGTTTTCATGCTGATAATTTCATTACCTCTTCTCCATCCCCCTCCCCCAAAAAAGCCAAATTATAGGCTTTTCTAGGGGGGAAAATCATAAACAACCTGCAAGTTCAACTTTCCAGTACTGCAAAGCTGGGTGCTATTTTTCTGTGGTTCCAAATGGCCTCTTAAAACCACATGAAATAAACCTATTTCATTCTCGCACACATCATTGTTTCCCCGTGGGCTGAAGAAAACCATTTCCAGCCAGTCACCAATTGTTCTAAGTGGATGCAAAGTTTTCCTTATTGTCCTACTACCAGGGCATCTCAGAGTTGTACAGGGGACGCAAGGAAGAACTCGTGGGAGAGCGTGGGGATGGAAAAGGAAGTTAGGAAGTAGGGTCAGGTCTGCTGATCCCAGTGGTGGCCACTGCAGTGGAAGGCTCTGCTCCTGACTGAAGCCCAGAGGTTACAGAGCGGCAGCTATGTGGGCCTGAGAATCAGACAGATTACAGAACTCACTTCCCAGGCTGCTGATGGCAATATGCATAAATTAACATCTCATTCTCTGCAGTTGCCGCAGTGGCTGGAAGCAGTGACTGATCTCACGTTTGGCCTCCCTACGAGGGCTGTGCTAAAGCTTTTCCCGGCACTCCCCACTTCCTTATGAGCTCAGCTTTTCCTCACTAGACAAATATCTGGGCTGGAGACTTGGGACCATCAAGCAGCAGACAACTTACTGGGTTGGTTCCTCCACCTCTTGTCCCTGCAGCGGCGCTTAACTGAACAGGCAAAGCTCATGGTTCTGTAGTCAGCAGACTCAACAGCACTGGGAACCACAGCAGGTCCACTTTCAGATTACAAGCCTTCCTCACCCTTCAGGGCTTTGTTAGATTTTTCGATGTAAAAGTGCACATGTCTGAGCAAAGTGGACTGGGTTTGAGGGTCTGGCCAAATTTAAACAAATTCATGTGGCTCGTTTCCCTTAAAGTAATTATGAGCATTTGGTCTGTTTTTGTAATAACTTCATCCTTTAACCAACAAATGTTTCCAGGAGTTTTTCTATTATCAGTCATCTGATTTACTGGCTTGTCTGAGAGTTGAGCCCACAAAGGCGTCTGTTGGGGAAGGCAATGGGGCTGCCAGAAGATTGGGGATGGGAGAGGTTTTCTGTGAGCCACCAGAGGGGCCCCTTTTCCTGCTTTGCACAAAGACCTCCCTCATGCCAGCAGCAGCCCGAGTAACAGCACCATGCCATTGCTGTAAAATCTATGCCACAGCCTCTAGAGGTCATAGGAGGGCTCTGCAGTGTGTGAACGGCTCACACTCGGTACATTTTAGCTAGCGATTGAGGGCATTCTGTACGTGTTCGATGCATACTTCTCTGAGGAATAGGTGGAGGGCAGGCAGGCTTGAAGTAACGCTTGCTGTGTTTTTGGCTTATCAAAAAGGATGGCTCCGTTCCTGGGCGACTGAAGAATTTGGAAGCAAAGGTGGTGTTTTCACCTGTCCTGAGGACTGAAACTTGGGAAGAGAATGATATGGGAGGTATTAAAGAAAATGGGCTTTCAAGGAGGGGAGGGTAGATAATAGGAAAGAATAAAGTGGGAGTTTGGGATCTGTAGATATTAATGATTATATATAAAATAGATGAACAACAAGGTCCTACTGTATACCACAGGGGACTATATTCAGTACCTCGTAATGGCCTATATAAGGAAAAAGAATATGAAAAGGAATATATATGTGTGTAACAGAATCACTATGCTGTACATCAGAAAGTAACACAATTTTGTAAATCAATTATACTTCAATTAAAAAAAAGAAAATGGGTTTTTCTAATCTAAGGTTTACAACATAGATAAACATGCTTCAGGACTGGCTAGACTACGCTTATCCATTGAGTAAGTATCTATTAAGCCCTTGTTACATCTCAGGCACTGAGGAGCGAATTTCAGGAAGACTGTGAAGAATGGCTTTGCCTGGAGCCACCCCACCACTTAAGAAAGGCAGGTACAAGCCAAGCAGGAGTGGCCTCATCTGCAAGAGAGTGAATGAGCTTGAGGGACAGGGGTGGGAACACCAAGAGGGTTGAGGAAGGGGCCATGACAACTGTGTTCAGCGTGTGAAGAGTTGTTACAAGAAATTAGATTCGTTCTGTCTGGCCGTTAAGTGTTGGGTCTATGGGTAAAAGTGTCAGTGGAAACAAGGAACTTCAAACCGTTATTTCTGAAGGCTTGAGTGCTAATGATTTTTCCATCACAGAAGGTATTCAAGCAGGAGTTGAACAAATACTTGTCCTCGATGCCAAAGTGGGAATTCAAGCCGCTCAACAGAGGGTGAATGAATTGAAAGTCCTTTCGGATCCTTACACTTCATGAGATTCTGAAAGAAGTGATCCTTCTGCTTTTCATGTCAGTTCCGGGCACCAACTCCTTCCCTGTCTTCTACCAAACTTGTTAAATCTGAATACTGGATATGTTGTAGTAAGATCATAAAATCTGTTTCATTTTTGTTGTGCCCTAACATTTATGACGTGCTTGATTCATACTTTCCATTTATTTTGCTTTGTAAAAAAGGACACAGAGAACATTTGAGTTAAATAAAACAACAATCAAGGAAGGGTTCATTGTACTAATAATGCTGTTTCTTGAGCTGGATGGTGACTACAGAAGCCTATTTTACCTGTCCACCTGTCTGTCTATCTTCCTAGGTATCTAATTGGAATACTGCAACTGAATTATAAAGAGAGAAAAATAGCTAACATTAGAATGCCTACACTCTGACTTTCTATTTTAGAGCCTGTAACTTACACTATCCATGTGTAAGATTAATAAAATTTAAACTTAAGTTAAAGAATTTTTTTAGGTAGCTTGTAGATATTTTACCTCATAAAAATTTCATAATTACTACTCAAACTGGCATCAGATCTGCCCCCATTCTTCATTGCCTCTCTCTTGGCTTTGTGATTACATCTACTTCAATTCCCCACGCCACTCAGGATATTACAAAATGAAAACAAACAACTGTCAAATCTCAAATACAATCAAACGTATCATCCTTCTCAAGTTGCCCTCTTTTTGTCTTTTAGCCTCCTCACATGGCCTACCCTACCCACTTCAATGTATGCACACACACACACACAAACACACACATTCTCCTCTGGAACATTCATTGCCTGATTCCTCGCGGCTCTGAACACTGGCAAATTGCAGAGCATCAGAAAATCCATATATATTCTAGCAGGCTGTGAAAAAGAATTTCCCCTGGAATTTGATAAGATGACCACCCAGAATGAGCATAACACTCATTTAAGACATTTAAAACAGACTGGACAAAGCACTAGAGATTATGATGTAAAGATCAATTCTCCCCTATCAAAGAAATAGACTAGGTGATTTAATGTACTTTCCCCATTGTTAATTTCTATGATCTTGAGGTTTATTTGAATGCAGACAGAATCCATTTGAATAATGGCTCAAGAAAAGAACTTGGTTGCTAATTTAATAGGTGCCAAGGTGTGAAAAATTATTGTCATGATTATGGTAACTAGAACTAAGCTTGTAAAAATATTTTTGCAGAATATTAAACAGTTCTGTAATGACAAGGGCCACACACCCATGCATACAACATAGCAGTCTCCCTCTTATCATGAGTTGATGTTTTCCTTTAAGTGAAAAGGTGCACCAAGATGCTGTTGGGTTAGAACTGCCTTAGTTCATTTCGCTCTGATTTTTCATGGTTGCCGAAGAGATATGAGAGACAGCTCCTAAGTAAGATCACTTAGGATTGAAAGATGGCTGAAAGCTAGAACAAGTACTCAAAACCGTAACGTGAAAGGAAGTACATGGCAGAGATGGGGGTGTGGTGGGGAGACAGCCTCGAAATTTGCTTTTTGGAATTCACGTTTGTTTCTTTCAGTAGTATCTGTAGATCAAAGACTCATCTTGCCCTTGTCTCCCTACTGTGAATTCCCTAACTTTTCGTATAAATTGCTCTGATTACAAGCATGCACTTCGACGTTTGCATTTGCACACACGTTATGGTTTCTGTTGCCTGAGTGATAAAATAATAAATGACAAATACTTCCACATCCAACGAACAAGAAGACCAAAAAAATTCATCATAATGACTTTGCATTTTGTTGATTTGTTGATTTGTTTTTTGGATAAAGGAAAAGTCAGGAAAGAATGAAAAACAGGTAAGAATGGGTTGGTCTCCTTATTTCCAAAAAACAATCAAAAGTTTAGTAATAATGCCCACATTTCATCCGGCAGCCACTGCATGCTACACAGTTTGTGAGCATTCTCTTAAATCCTTATAAAAACTGTGCATGCAGGCATTGCTATCCTCATTTTACAGACAAAGAAAGCAAGAATCAGAGAGGCTAATCACCTTGCCCAAACAAGTAAGTGACAACGTAGAAGACCAGAGCCCTGTCATTTCACCC
This sequence comes from Vicugna pacos, assembly GCF_048564905.1. Classification (NCBI taxonomy): domain Eukaryota; kingdom Metazoa; phylum Chordata; class Mammalia; order Artiodactyla; family Camelidae; genus Vicugna; species Vicugna pacos. The sequence goes on from NC_132988.1 coordinate 76,876,069, forward strand.
ACATGTCACAGCACCCACCATGCATATCTAAAGGGAGATGCCCCTGTTGAGAAATGACGATTGGGCCTGTCTTTTAGGGTTATTTTTAATTTAGGCAAAAGTTTCCTCTTGCCATACCAATCTTAACCTGACAGCCCTAGCAGAAAGAGTATCATAATCTTGATTTTGCAAAACAGAGGACTGGTTTAATTTAAATTTTCTAGAGGCTGACAGAGTATATTTTAACATGTTTAACATATTCACTCATAGGAATTTGTATAACACAAAAGGCACACTGAGGTGAACGGGGCTTGTGGAGGACAGATCCTGGGACACGTGAAGTCCCATCCTAGAGACATGGTAAGAATTCTGTACTATTTCTTTTCATGGCTTTCGTAGTTTTCAGCCCAGACTCTTCCTCACATAGAAGTTCCACATGGAGAGTGTCCCACTGGGTGAATTCTGTCCAATCACTTATGCCATGTTTAGATCTAGATTTTGCTTCCTCCTGTTGTTACCTGCTGCTTCAACGACTCCATGAGATAACAACACAAGGCCAACTGGGACTTGGTCTCACAGAGATCTGCTCTGAGACACAATCCCCAGAAGTAGGTTTGCTCTGAAACAGATGTTGCATGTACCAGGATACAGCAGTCAATTAACAAATATGTACTGAGTGCCTACAGCAAGCCGGATGCTGAAGAGAATACAAAGAAGCAGGAGGCCCAGTGTCTTCCCTCAGATGCTTAAAATCTAGTTGGGGATTTAAAAAGACAAGTAATGAGAGTAGGCGGCAAATGATGGCCCTGGCCTGGCCCTAACCAGGGCAGCTTGGCCTGGATACACCCCAGGAATAAATCTACTCTTAGGCAGAAGGGATACTGGAAGCTACCCTTGAAATCAGATCACGTCTGTAAAGTACCAAACAGTCCCTGGCACACAGCAGGCACCCACTGAAGACTGTGTTTTCTCTCTCCTGTTTCTCTCCCATGACTCCCGGGAGCAGTGCCAGCTCTCCTCGCGGTCAACCCAGCTTTACCTTTGCTCCTCTGTCCTGATAACAGGACTTTTCTTGCTTCTTGAGCGCTTGGCCCCACTTACGAGTCCAGTTCTAGAACTCTGTCCTGCTCCCCATTTTGGTAAACTGCCCACATCCTGGATCCACATCCTTAACAGTGGAGTGCTCTGTGCCTTGCTGTTACTTGTCAGTCTCCAGAGGACTGGAGTTTCAGGCCGGTAGGTAGCAGGAGCCTGCTCCAACAGTGCCTGCGGCCTGCCTGACTGCTGGGCCGCAGACTGCGGGCTCTGTGGTTTCTTATGCTCCAGATGGGTCAGAAAATTAGACCACAAATATCAATTCACTTCAGTGTCCTGGCTGCCTAGAATACTTTGCTGAAAACAAGTCCAAGGTCTCATCTAGGTCCTAGAGGAAGGGACGTCATGATCAATAGTAATGGCTGACCATGGCATGGGGGCATAGGGCTGGTGGGGACCAGGGCTGCATTCTTCCTGACCCTGTTCACAGACTGTTATCTTTTAATTACCTCCTTACTCAGTGCCATGTTTCACTCACCACACTCACCTACTTCCCAGCACTTGTAGTTGGATCTGTCCTTCTGACCCTACCTCAGAGACTCAGAATGGATCCAGACCCAAATCTAAGTCTTCCCTCTGGCTTCACTATCCTATTGTTGAAGAAATTCCAGACTTAGCACAATATAAATGACATAGTTCAGACTGGAGAGGTCAGGGTGACAGCAAGAATGAACAGTGCAGACTGAGGGAAATCCATTCATAGATGTGATGGCCACAAAGTGTAGAATTAGTCCGAGCATAAGCAACCCACAATGACTGATAGTAACCCATTCATTCACATTTGTCTTGTAATAACTTTTTAATGAAAAAGAATATGAAAATTAATATATGTATGTATAAAAAATAAAATAAAATAGCACACATCATAATTTGAACTCTGCTTTCTAGGACACGAGTATCAGTCAAATCATTAACTCATATCTAACTCCTCCCAAAGAACTTGACATAAGATTTCTACCATTGAAATGTTTGAGATCCCAATTAGGGAAATTAATTTGCAATCTACCTTAAACAATGTAAAAATTCAGATGTGTCTGCAATCCCAATTTTCAAGTGGCCTTTCATAAACTTGTTTTTCCATGGCTGTTGGCTAATTAAGAACCTTAGTTTCCATGAATATTTTATTTTGGAGGTTGATTAGGAAGGTTAATTGTCTATTTCCTTTATTTGTCTTTTTCTCCTTAATGGGACAAGCTATCAATTTGTCTGAATTGGCACACAAAATGAACAGGAAGAAGAGAAAAGAAGAGAAAAAACAGACTTAATGATGGGCAGAGTTTCAAGTTGCCATGGCATTTATTTGGTCTACAAATTGTGAGCAATATTTACCACAAGAAATGAAAAACAAGGAATCACATAGAGGTTTCTGGGGATTTATTTTCTGCATTTGTCTAGCATTTCTTTCAATTCATACTTTCGGGAAACAAAGTTTACACGCCAGAAAAGTAGATACCTATCCCTTTAGAAAGGTCTACAGTTTAACCCGTCACAACGGCTGCCAAGACGTGCTCCTGGTAAACCAGACTGTCTCCACTCATGTCTGCTTACAACAGTGAATTCTGCTCTTGTTTGTAATCTTGCACCACAGAGAAAGGAGAGATGTCATTTTGTCTCTGTAGTCTAGGAGGCATTCTTAATGATGCCCCGTGGTTGGAAAGAACATTCCAGATACTTGAACATCTTGGAGCAAAAGATGCTCCCCCTCACAATTCCTGTTTGTTACAGCATGATGTTACATCGCTGTTGGTTTACACTACACTCGAACTGCAGTTGCCCTAATTAGAAATGCACACCCCAGGGTAGTCAGCCACCACTTAGTCAGGGGCAACCACAAGACTTCAGCTTTCCTTACCTCTGATCAACACCAGAGGTTTTGACAATCGGCTCAAGAAATGTTGAAAAAGGTTTTCACTGGTAAAATTAATGGCTTTTTAATTAGCACCACGGATGCTAGGGGTGGGTTACTGGTGAAATTAGGTATAATCAGAACAGATGATTTGGGACACTCACCTGAATGTACATGAAACCACTATAATAATATAATAAGCCCTGTAGTTGTAGATTAATCTCTACAGATGAGTGCCCAGCCAGTGGGTCAGAGGATCTGTGGTTTCCCAGCAGTTCACTGAATCGTGACACTGGAATGCTGCCACGTTTGCCTCAGGTGAGCCTTTCCTGCAAGATGCTTTCAGGTGACCACACGGGGCAGAGCTGGAGCTTCGTCTACCTGCCTGCAGAACAAGCCGAATGACTGTCCTGCAAATTAGCATCTTCATGAGGGGAAGAATTTAGTCTAAGGCTTGCTTTCATTATAACCTGGCATCAAGAGTATGCATGTGTTGGAGGGAGAGGGGAAGGGGTAGCTTATCATCTTGCCCCTCTAACTAGTAAGGACCACTGAGATCTGTCCAAAAGCAATATCCAAGTTGGCTTGGGCCTGTTCACAAAAGGCAGCCACCCTCCAAACATACCTGGACACACTGTTATTGCCAGACAATTCTACAATCTCTATTCCACCATACCTACCCTTATCCTAATGGATTGATTTAAAGGATAAAACCAATATTGAGATAAGAAAACACAAAGCAAATTGTGCCCCTGAGGGGCAGGACAGATTGTGTAGTAAGACAGTCACACTAAGCAATGATTGCTCATGCCAGATCATCACTACTTATCCTATAGCCAAAGCACGTTTGAGCAAAATTCTAAAACTATATTTCTTCTATGTGCAAACAGAAAATCATATCAAATGCTACCAGAACCAAAATGAATGAGCCAGTTCTACTATGTGAGGGGTGGGGGAGAGGGGTGCACGGGTGCATATTTCATATCAGTGAGGATCTATTCTGCATGGTCTCTTTCTCTATTAAAGATGACCAGAGAAGGAAGAAAGGCCCACATTTTTCAGAGTACATTAACAGCTCTTCCGTTTGCAGAGAGAGAAGCCTGGAGCAGACTTTGAAGATAGTAGGTAGAGAAAACCAGACAAGAAGAACTTTTAAGAGTAGCTAGGACCAGTAAAGAAAAACTGAGAAACAGAAAACCAGAAAAATTAGAGTTCAAGGAAATGGCCAAGAGGTCTTTTTGTGAATGGAAACATCAAAAAAATTTAATTTCAATTTCAAATTATTAATGTTGTTACAGAATGCACGCCCCCTTCGACGCTCCATAAGGTCCTACTCAGAGATCTCTGGTGATTGATTTTGGTGGGTATTTTTTTGATATGGGGTTGGGGAGATATGCAGTGAGGGATTGTCCAAAAAAAGGTATTTTTTTGTTTTCTGTTTCTGTTGACTCTGCAATACTGGGATAGCACGTGTGAAACAGTGCACTGATTTAATAAACAGAACTAGAAGCCAGAGGTGACCATGAAACAGCCTCCCTCAAGGGACACCTGGATTACACCGGCACGACTAGATTGATTTTGAATGTTAAAAACAGTGATTACGATTAGTAATAATTTTCTTTGTTACAGATCCTTTCGCCTAAATCAGAGAAACGGCTCTGTGATATTGTGATATAATAAGAAATACTGCTTGGTCTTCATCCTGCATTCCTGGCACAGCCCTCCTAAAACCCTTGGAATTTGCTGAGTGACAGCATTAAGAGGAGTGTATTTTGTTACCTGTAACAAGCTCTTTTCAGCCATATCTGAGTTTCTGCTAATGAGGTGACTCTTGGAGGACGGAACCAACAGGAACCAATCAGGAGATTCAAGGGTTGGAACCTTCAGCTCCACCCTCCACCCTCCAACCTCCAAGGAGGAAGGAGGGAGTGGAGATCGAGTTAGTCAACAATGGCCGATGATTTATCAATAATGCTTACATAAAAACCCTAATGGGGGGAATTCAGGGCGCTTCCTGGTTGGTGGACACTCACAGGTGCTGGGAGGGTGGCGCACCCAGATAGGACGTGGAAGCTTCATGCACCCAGACCTTGCTCAATGCATCTGTTTATTCTTTTTGGCGGTTCCTGAGTTGTATCCTTAACAATAAACCAGCAATAGTACAACACTTTCCTGCATTCCATGAGCCACTCTGGCAAATTATCAAATCTGAGGAGGAGGTTGTGGGAACCTCCAACGTACAGCCAGTTGGTCACAACCTGGGACTTGTGACTGGCATCCAAAGTGCGGGACAGTCTTGTGAGTCCTTAGCCTGTGAGGTCTGTTAATTCTGGGCAGTTAGTGCCAAAACTGAGTGAAACTGTAGGATTCCTAGCTGGTGTCTGCTGAGAACTGGAAAATTGCATGGTGTGGAAAAAAAACATATCTAGTGTCAGAAGTCTTGTGAGTACAGAAACTGTTTTCATTCAGAATCCTTAAAATATATATATATAAATATATATATCTCATTTATTCCTACATACATAACTACACACAGAGAAGAAAACTGCAACATCAAAGAGCCAAAGAGGGGTTATTGAGGGAGCATATTACCTTTCCTTAGCATTCATGGCTCAGATAATGGAGACACCCCTGCTCACGCTACGCTAAGTCCAAGCTGCTCCCTGGAGTTCACTGGCAGATGAGCAGACACGCAGAAGTGTTTCTCTAGGAAACCCAGGTAGAAGTGCTCCATGAAGCTGTTCCAGCTGGTGGCATCTGGCTCATCTGTCCCTGCACACAGAGCCTTACCTCCTGTCATCACCACCCATCCACAGCACAGGGTCTCCCCACCCTCCACCTTTCTACCTGTACACTCTGTCCTGAGATGGTTTTTACTTAGTTTTAGAGACATTGCCCCATGTGAGCCCTCTCTTGGCCCCCAAATGAGGGCTCCTCATAACCATTATCTAAAGCAATTTTACAGAGATGAACTTACACTGATACAAATGAATAGATTAATAGGAATATTCTCTGCTTCATGGTTTCCATACTCAACAACCTCATATTCCTAAACAGTACTTCCACCAAGTTCCTAAACTGGAAGTGGAACCACTAAGAAGACTGCAGGTGACATGGCACTGTGGTTAAGAGCACGGGATCTGCTCTAATGAAGAAGAATAGGAAACGGAATATGTACATGTGTATATGAGTATATGACTGAATCGCCACGCTGCACACCAGAAACTAACACAACATTAGACTTAAATTTTAAAAAAAAAAAGAGCTAAACTCTGGAGCCAGACTGCCGTGTGCACATCCTAGCTGTCCTACCTGGCAGCTGTGTAATGTGGTTGTTAATTCACCTCTCGGTGCTTCAGTGTTCTCATCGTTGAAGTGAGGCTGTGAAGGTACCTACATCACAGAGCTGCGGTGAGAGTGAGCACACGTGGAACATTTAGCCAGGGACGCGCCGGTGTTGACTCCTATCAGCTCTCAAGAGCCTATGGGCAGCATCTCTTCCCAAGTCTCCTGTCAGTGACATCACACTCATGGCTTGACACTGGTCATGGTGAGAGTATTTAAAACCGCAGAAAGTGGCAGACGCTACAAATTAGAACACTTTTTTTAATTGAGAGCTGATTGCTTAGCGTTTATCAGTGTACCCAGGCACTTAGCACAAGAGCTAGCCCATAGTTAGCTCTCAAGAAATCAGAGCTATTATCTTTAGAAAAGATGAAGCAGGGACCTTCTGGAAAGTTAAAGAATTTTCCTCCAATTTTTCCTCGCCTTTGCAATTACACAAAGAAAATTGAGTCAAACTACTGTCTAGTGAGAGAAACTTCAAGCTAAACATAAACCAAATTTCTCCATCTCTAGCTAGCTTTAACAACTTATATGTTCTTGACCAGAATCACCTTGCCCATTTCAATCTATGACATGGCACTAAAGTGCCTTGTAAAAAAAACACATTGTACATAACATGTGAGCACTTTTTCTGTGGTCCTGCCAAACTTAAGGTCATGCGGGTTACATATTTCTACTGAAGTCTATAAATGAGTCCCTGCTTGGGAATTAGTTCAAGGACAAAACCCTTAAGTACTTCACAAACAACACAGATAGCTCAAAGACACAATTTTAAAGAAATGACTGATGGACTCCCTCATCACCCCCAAACAAGAGAGAAATCAATAGAACAGAATCTTGTCAGAGTTTCCAGTTTGTTTGTTTGCAAAGGAGACAGATGCAAAGTGAAAGAAATCAATCAAAAATGGTTTTCTTTTCTTTCTTTTTTTTCTTTACATTTACAGATAGAGTTTAAAATCAAGTTAAGTATCCTAGAGCACTTACTATGTAGTCTCCTTGGGCAGAGTAGAAATGAAGACAATGAATTTTTATTGTTTTATTTTATTAATTTTATTTTTAGTATAAACAGGAGAAATGAATAAATCTACAGAGGCCAATTAAAATTACCAATGGACCAGTGATCAAGCAATAGGATACCCTGCTTTGGGAAATCCTAAGTATTTCAAAAACATCATCAATAATGTTCTAAAACCTCCTTTTGCCACCCCTCTGCAATTAAGAATTTCATGACATAACTTGGGCCCATACCATAAAACAGACCAGTAAATTACCAATGGATTCCACAAGTCTCAGCCAAATATTGAGTCATGCTCACACTACAGGCTTAGGATAGTGCCCATAATTCTGGGTGCGATGTTTATTATTGCTATCAGGTATCCAGACAAGTGGGAAAGAAGAAAACTAAATATTATAAATTTACCAGCACACTATCCCTGAGCTATAACACTTGCAAGTTTCTGCTGAATCAAAAAGCAAATTCAGTGCACATGGTACAGTCAATCTGATGACTATTCCTAGTGCACGGCTATAGATAGATGGGGTCTGAATGACTGGTTGTCTTAATATTTAGATTAGTGGTCAGGAGTCGGGTGGGTGTGGCACACACAGGTCTCCCAGAGGAAGAAGTAAGACAAGGTTTATGGCATTACCAACCCAGAAGAAAGTAAAGGAAAACATTCTGCTCCAGAGACAAAGATGGTTAGGAAACCACAGATCCTCAGAAACAGCCCTGCAAGGGCACAGCTATCCATGCCCCAAGAAAGAAAAATGGAATACACGCTTCCTTTTCTCTCTCCTCCATCAACAGAGAGGTCTTGCTGACAGTGGAGCCAGAAGAACCCTCAGCAGTGCAGGCTGCCATGCACTCCTCTCCTGCCAGGGTCCTGGACTGGGGAAAGAGCGGAGGAGAGGAAAGAGGTGTCCTTGGAGAGAAGAGGCCTTTGGGGGCCAGCAGTTGAGAACAGGTGCCTGTCTGAGAAAAGCAGGTCAAGAAACTATTCCATTCAACTGTTTACACACCTGAACATCTATCTCTCCACCCCCGGGCTGCCACCCAAAGGCAAACCAAGCCTTTCCCAAGTCCATGCCCTACAGTGTGCATGAAAGCTAGAAAAGTTAACTCTGCAGCCTGCCCAGCTTCTAACTTCTTTTCCCACAGAGTACGGCTAGGAGGACAGAGACCTATATTAAAAATGCAAGTTATGTTTCTCTTACCTTCCCTCCGCTTTATCAGAGAGCTCTGTGTCCAACTATGCTCCTTCCTGTACCCACCTCTGTCAAAGAGCTGTGTGACCTCGCTCACCTCCTGGGTCAGGGGAGCTGCATTCATCTCCGACTGATGCTCATCCTTCACTCCTGCCAAGACTGGAGAACTAAGTGCTTGGGGTTATCAGCTCCTCACAGGCTTTGGACATGAATCCTGTTTCCACTACTTACTATCCCTTTAACCTTGGATGAATCACCCTCTCTGAGAGGCAGTTTCTACATCTAGATAAAGAATAAATAAGAAAAAGCCCTATTCCTCAAGTTTGTTGTGGATCCAATGGGATAATGTATACAAAATGACTAGCACATGACAAGCTATAAACCTTCCAAATGGGATTAAATATGGGATTTCATATAAATAATTTAAATTAATATAGAAGAGGACCTCAAGAATCCTGAGGCCAGATTTAGTAGAAAAGGAGGAGGAATGGGGTAGAGGAAGGGACAATGGAGGATGAAGGAAATCATATGGCTGTTCCGAGTCCAAGATCTAGTCTTTGGATGACAGTATGGCTGAGTCAGTACATAAAGAGAGGATTACACAGTATAAAACATCTAGAAAAACTGTTTACAAGCAAACAAAGTAGGAATACTTCTCTACTCCTGATGAAGGGAACTCATCTAGTGCAACTCCCATTGACCTCTCTCTGGGAGTGATCTATCTGACTGATAAGTTTGCAGGAATAAACTGGACATGCTCAACTCAGCCCTTCCTTTACACCTCTTGGTTCTTTGGTGTTCCTCCAGGGCAGCCCCAAGTCAGCCCCTAGCATCCCTTATCCCCAGTCCCTGTCCCCCCGCAGAGTGAGTCAGCCACGGCCCAGCACAGCCAATGACCAGGTGAGAAAGCACCCTCCAGCTGAGCCCTTAGGAGTAACTAAGGTAACATTTTGAATTCTCATCTGTTTTACTCTGTTGTCTTAATTCTTACTTTTCTTAGCACTCAGGCAGGACAGAGGGTTTTATTTAATGGGCTGCTTTCAAGGATCCCAACAAGCCTCAATGCTATTTATGGATTCTGGAAAACTAACAAAGCAGAGGGAATGCTCGATACTGGTCTGGCTATGTAACACTAATTAGAATAACTGGCAGAAAATCCCATTATGACTAATTGTCGTATGTATAATAACTACTGAAAATATGATTAATGTGGGTCCTCTTATTTTTCTTTGAAATGTTAACGTGTGAAATTTAATAAATGTGTTTCAATATACTTAGGCTTCCTCTGTTCTTCTAGCACTCAAACATTACAAAACTGAGAAAAAATGGCACCCACATAAGCGGATGCTGTTTAAGCAACCTGGATTAACCCTAGTCCTTGCCCCCAGCCTAGCCCCTGCCCTGTGGCCTTTCCTGAGCTGACCTGCAGGAAGTCAATTCATTGCTCAAGGAAGTTTTGTATGCACCAAGGGATCTGCACCTTCCACCCTAGGGAGGTAGTTACTTAGAGAGAGAGCAGTTAAAATGTGAAGTCCATCATCAGTGGAAGCTCTCAGATGACCCAGAGGGCCTACTTCTTGGAGAGAAAAATAGGATTTTAATTGACAGATTCGATCCTAGGTTCCTCTCTAGGGCCTCCCAGTAGAGGTCATGAACTGTGATGTAACTGCTTGGTTTCAAATCACTCAATTCAGTTCACACCAGGCCCTATGGAATGCATGTCAGGCTTCCACCCCATCTTATATTCCAATTTCAGCCTGTCCCACTCCTAGCCACCCTAGGTTTGTGACTCCAGTATGAGAAATTTAAACTGTCAATCTCTGTTACTGACAGTGCACCTTTCATCCACACTACTTAAGTCCTTCCCAAAATCCCTCCGTCTGAGGTAAGTGAGTGAGTTCTTCACACTTGTGTACAGGCATGAAGATTTAGCTTCCTTGGCCCAGTTACAGTCAGACTGGGAACCCAACAAGGATTTACCCTTGAGTGACTAAGTGAAGTGCTTACACTCTAACAGTAAATCTCCCCATCGAAACCTTTAGGAAATGCTCCATAAATCAACAGGATGATGAGCAAGAAGAATGACTCACAAGATCTGCTTACAAAGGGATAAGAGACTAGGACCCCAACTCAGCCAGATTTCACTACCTAAGAGAAGAATTTCTTCTTTTATACCCCCAGATGTGCTGAGCCATTTTCACCTTTGCTGGGTTTGGCTGCTCAGAATCCACCTCTCCCCGATGCAGTTTTGTCTATCCTGTATTTTAGCTGGCAACCCCACTTTAGGGAAAAGCTGCCCCCCCCACCTCTCCCCTACACACACACAGTGGTTCCAGGTGACCTCACATTGCTCTCCCTTGGCCACTGTGATGACTGATTCAGGGATGTCACAAGCGCGTGAGACTCCACCTCAGCTAATGAGATATAGAGAAGTCCTTCTTGGAACCTTCTAAGAAACACAGTTCTTTGCCCTCCTGTGGCTGCTACTGAAAGTTGTGCTGTCTTCCCCTGCAGGGCGTACACAAGGAAGCACAGGGCCCCTAGAAGCTGCTTGCAGCCATCTGATGACCACATGAGGCATAATGAAAACGGAGAAGAGAAGGAAGAGACAAAACAATGGCATCAATGAACCTCTGGCTCCAGCCTGACCTGAAGACTCACCTCTGTGACTTCTCAGGTACATGAGTTGATAAAAGCCTCACTGTTTTAGCCAGTTTGAGACAGTTTTCTGTTACCTGCCTATGGCCAAAGCCAAAATCACTGAATTTTCAAGGCAGCTCTTAACGCCCTCAGTAAGTTTCTATGTCCTCTACGAGTCAAAAAGTTTAAACATATCAAGGTCAAGGGACCCACTAGGAGAATTTCAATGCAACAAAAAAAAGTAGAATGCAAATACCTCACCACTTCCCAGCCTCAGCCCTCACCTCTGGCCACTTCTATCTCTTTGGATCCCTTCAGGCATTTACCTGCATTCATCACATGCTAATTATGTTCAAGCAAGTGCCTACAGAATGAACAATATTGTCTCTACTTTCTAGAAGCTTGAAAATAACTATAGAAGGTATGTAGGTAAAGTATTAAAAAAATTAAATAATTATAAAGTATTAATATAGTGGATTTCCCCCTAAATTCCCTTTAATTTTAAGCCTAACTTTTTTACAATTTCAACTTTGATTTAAAATAACTTCATGATAAATTATCAGTGTATTAACAGTAAGTGCCACAGTACGGTATACAATCTAATAAAATAATATCTGTGAAACCTTTTGTGCAGCACAGTGCACCCTGCACCCATGTAATGTTTTGTAGACAATAATAGCCAAGAATGATTGGACATCTACTGTATGTCACGTGCTGGTTGTGCCGAGCACTTTGTACACATTAGCTCAATCTCCACCACAAATTATCATTCCCGTTTTATAGATGAGAATGCCAAGGCACAGAGGATGTAATTGATTTTCCCCGGAACACAGTGAGAGAGCAAATTGAACTCAGGCCATCCGACTTCAAATCCTGGGTCTCTCACTACTGTATTATTCTGTTAAAAAGATTCCATAACATACAGTAGGCAGAATAACAATCCCACAAAGATGTCCATATTCTACACACCCAAAGGGGGATTAAGGTTGCTGATGGGATTAAGGTTATCCATCAGTTGACTTTAAGATGTAAAGATTAGTCTGGATTATCCAGTTGGACCCAAAGTAATCATAGCAATGACAAAAGCAGAAGTCAGACAGATAAAACGTGAGGAAAAACCGGCCATTGCTGGCTGTGAAGAGGAAGGAAGGGGCCATGAGCCAGGGAGTGAGGGCAGCTTCTAGAAGCTGGAAGAGGTGAGAAAGCAGTTTCGCCCTTACGGCCACCAGAAAGGAACACAAGACTGCCTGCAAGTTGATTTTAGCCCAGTAATACCCATTTTTGAACTCTGATCTGCCAAACTGAAAACTAATGAACTTGTTTTGTTTACAGTCACTAAGTTTGTGGCAGTTAGTTACAGCAGCAACGGAAAACTGGTCTACAGAGTGTGAATGCATTTTCACACCATTTAGGTAATAAGATGAGTAAGAGAAACTGTCCCCAAGACACCATTTTCAAAAGTGATTTGAAATCCAGCCCCATGGGAAAAGCAGCACTGGCTTGGAGACACCAGAGTCTGGTTTGCACTGATTAGTAACTAAATGACCTTGGGCAAGTTACCAAGCTCTCTGAGCTTTCCTCTCTGTAAATCAGGGATTATTACTTCTCGTGGGGCTGGAGTAAGGGCAGAAAGGGAGAGTTTCCAGAAAGGAGCTAACACAGTGTGGAGCGCTCACAGGAGAGTTTCCTGTCCCTTTCTTCTTATACGCCCCCCCATGGAACACTAAGAAAGAAACGCGGTCTTCTTAGGAAAAAGCTGTATTTTATGAATATTAAGGATATCAAATAGGGACTTCCGGGCAAGATGGCGGAGTAGAAGGACGCTTGTATGTCACCCTCTCCCACAAATACACCAAGACCCACATCTACAGACCCACTCAGCCAACCAGAGCACCTGCGGAACTCCAACAGATCATCGCCCTCTTCAAAAGATAAAGACGCCAAAAATCTGGTAGGAGAAAAGGGAAAAAGAAAGAACAAAAGGCAAAGCAGCCCGGGATGGGTCCCGCGGGGAGGGAGCGGCAAAGGAGGACTAGCGCTCGCTCGCTGGGTCTCCCCTCTCCAATTGAGGGGCCAGCGGGATGGAGGGGGAGCCTCCAGGGCTCGGATCTGTACAGAGCAGCCCTTGTCTGACAGAACTGAGTTAAACGGGCACAGAGCGTCCCCCCGACACCCAGCCTGAGATGCGGGCCGGCAGCGGCGGGCAGGGCCAGGCTGCACAAGCCGGGCAGAGGACGGGGGCGGCTGCACGGAGGCAGCTCCGGGGGACTGCAAGGGGCTGGGCGCTGGGGCTGTGGGTGTACAGGACAGAACAACCTGGGCCCTCCGTAAAACAGCAAGGTTGATGTGCTCTGCGGGGAAGGGTGCATACCCCCGTCTCTGAAAACCCGCAGAAACTTTTCAGGGGAAGAGGGGCAGGGCCCAGGCAGAGCCGCCATATTCTCCGGCGCTTAACACCCAGGCGGGGGCAGAGGCGAAACCTGCGTCTGCACCGAAGGGCTTAGCAGCCTCAAGGGCCAGACTGAGACGGGCCTACAGCCCTGGGCAGACAGGCTCCTTCCATTCTGGTCCCCCAGAGAACTTGCTCCACAAAGACAAACAAGCAGCTGGGTCTTGGCTCGGAGCAGGGACGAGGCTGCCCCTCGGTCTTCCCCGAGCCCACCCGCGGAGCGCGACCAGGGCGGAGCGCCGACCGGGGCGGAGCGCGACCAGGGCGGAGCGCCGACCGGGGCGGAGCGCGACCAGGGCGGAGCGCCGACCGGGGCGGAGCGCGACCAGGGCGGAGCGCCGACCGGGGCGGAGCGCGACCAGGGCGGAGCGCCGACCGGGGCGGAGCGCGACCAGGGCGGAGCGCCGACCGGGGCGGAGCGCGACCAGGGCGGAGCGCCGGCGCAGAGCGCGCAGCCGCACAGAGCAGCGGAGTTACTGGCGGCGCAGGCAGGGGGAGAGCGGCCCCCCGCCTGTCGGGCAGGAACACAACCCCTGACCGAGGTGCTGGGAGGGGGCACGACCCGCCCTCCTGCCTGGCCAGTCTGCAACATCTGACTGCGGCATCCGGAGGGGCAGTGACCCGCCCGCCCGCAGCAGAGGAGAGCTGCATCTGACCCCGTGTTAGGAGGAGGCGCGATCTGCTTGCCGACAGGTGCTGGGAGCAGCACAGAAGAGGGCGCCAAGGGAGGGCCTATGAAAACAAGCTGAGCTTCCAAAACAGGACGAAGACAGAAGGACATCACATTAAAAGCACACACACTCCAGGAGAACACTGACAAACCCCCCCCTTTTTTTTTTTGTTTTGTTTTTGTTTTTTTGTTTTGTTTTTTGTTTTTGTTTTGTTTTGTTTTTTAATCTGTTTTTACCTGTTCTATTTTCAATTACTCTCAATTTTTACTTCTTAATTCATTTCTATTTCTCTTGGGTTTTGATGTCCTGTTATTGATTAGACACAGGCTTCAAACACATATATTCATCTCCCCACCCCCCTTTTTTTTTTAAAGGTTTTAAAAGGATGTCTCCACCCGATTAATACTCTGCTTCAACCCGCTCTTCTATTATTCATTATACATTGTTTTCAAACCCTCTTTCTCCCTTCTTTTAAAAATCTTTCTCTCTCTCTCTTATTCTTTTCTCTTTTTTTTCTTTTTTTCTTTTTTTTTCTCCTAAGTTGTATTCCTAAATAGGCATTAGATAGATAAAATCCTTAAGATCCAAAATAGACAACTGATACTCCATAAACCACAGTGCCAGAGAGGTATGAGCAAGATGAAGAAGCAGAGAAAGCTTTCCCAATTAAAAGAACAAGAGGAATCCCCTGAAAGAAAGCTCAATGAAATAGACATCAATAGCCTACTAGATCAAGATTTCAAAAAAGGAGTGATCAAATTGCTGAAGGAATTAAAAGAGATAATGCTTAGAGAAATAAAATATGTCAAAAATGAAACTGAAGCTATAAAGAAGAGCCAAGCAAAATGGGAAAACTCATTGACAGAGATGAGGAATGATCTAACAGCTGTGCAAAGCCGACTAGTTAATGCAGAGGAACGAATTAGTGATCTAGAAGACAGGGCAACAGAAAGCACCCATTCAGAAGAACTACAAGATAAGCAAATAAAAAATAATGATAATAGCATAAGGGACCTTTGGGATAATATAAAGCGTCCCAATCTTCACATAATAGGGGTCCCAGAGGGGAAGAAGGATCAAAGGGAATTGAAAAGGTTTTTGAAGAAATCATGACTGAAAACTTCCCAAACTTAAAGAAGGAATCAGATATCCAAGTACAGGAAGCTCAGAGGGTCCCAAACAGGAAGAACCCAAATAGACCCACACCAAGACATATCATAATCAAGATGGCCAGAGTCAAGGATAAAGAAATGATTCTAAAGGCAGCAAGAGAAAAGCAAAGAGTGAACTACAAGGGAACCCCCATAAGGCTCTCAGCTGATTTCTCTACACAAACACTACAGGCCAGAAGGGAGTGGCAAGATATATTCAAAGCCCTGAATGAAAAAAAGATGCAGCCTAGGATACTTTATCCAGCAAGGCTATCCTTTAGGATAGAAGGAGAAATAAAGAGTTTCACAGACAAAAAAAAGCTGCAGGAGTTTAGCAACACTAAACCCATGCTAAAAGAAATATTGAAAGGGCTATTCTAAATAGAAAAGCAGCAGGATGCTACAGAAATGAGAAACGTACAACTGGAAAGGTGATAACTCATGAATTACAAATAAAGAAAACACGAAATTACAGAAGAAGACATACAAATCACTGAGAGTGGGAGAGGGAGGCAGGGAAATATAGAATTTTTTTTCTTTCTTTTTAAAAATTTTTTTAACAGTAGGATGGGTTTGAGATCATGTTATTATCAGTTTATTAAAAACGGGTATAGGTTAATAGATTTACAAAAAAGGGTAACCACAAGTCAAAAATTTACAAGGGAGTCACAAAAATTAAATAAAATCCATGATAATACAAAGGAAAATTACCAAACCACAAAAGGAAGAAGAAAGGAACAAAGAGGATATACAAATTCAACTGCAAAGATAAGTTCAAAATGGCAATAAACACACATCTATCATTAATTACTGTAAATGTTAATGGACTAAATGCTCCAGTCAAAAGACATAGAGTGGCAGAGTGGATAATAAAGCAAGAACTTTCAATATGCTGCATACAAGAGACCCACTTTAGGGAGAAGGACACATATAGATTGAGAGTGAAAGGATGGAAAAGGATATTCCATGCAAATGGAAAAGCCAAAAAAGCAGGTGTTGCAGTACTGATTTCAGACAAAATAGACTTTAAAACAAAGGCCATAAAGAAAGATAAAGAAGGACATTTTATAATGATTAAAGGAGTGATACAAGATGAAGATATTACACTCGTTAATATATATGCACCCAATATAGGAGCACCTAAGTACATACAAGAATTACTAACAGAGATAAAGGGGGATATTGATGGGAATACAATCATAGTTGGAGATTTTAACACTGCATTAACATCACTAGACAGATCTTCCAGACAGAAAATAAACAAGGCAACAGAGAAATTAAATACTACAATAGAAAAACTAGATTTGGTGGATATTTTCAGAGCTTTACACCCCCAAAAAATAGAATATACATTCTTTTCAAGTGCACATGGAACATTTTCCAGGATCGATCATGTACTTAGACACAAAAGAAACCTCAACAAATTTAAGAAGATAGAAATTATCTCAAGCATCTTTACTGACCACAATGCCATGAAACTGGAAATCAACAACAGAGAAACAAAGGAGAAAAAAAGAAAAGCATGGAGATTAAACAATATGTTATTGAAAAAACAATGGATCAATGAGGAAATCAAAGCTGAAATTAAAAAATACCTTGAGACAAATGATAATGAAAGCACAACCACTCAAAACCTATGGGACACAGCAAAGGCAGTGCTAAGAGGGAAGTTTATAGCGATACAGGCCTTCCTCAAAAAAGAAGAACAATCTCAAATAAACAAGTTAACCCACCACCTAAATAAATTAGAAAAAGAAGAACAAAAAGCCCCAAAAAGCAGCAGGAGGAAGGAAATAATAAAGATCAGAGAGGAATTAAATACAATAGAGATTAACAAGACCATAGAAAAAATCAACCAAACCAAAAGCTGGTTTTTTGAAAAAGTAAACAAAATCGACAAACCTCTGGCCAAACTCACAAAGAAGAAAAAAGAGAGAGCACAAATTAGCAAAATAAGAAAGGAAAATGGAGAAATTACAACAAACAAAATAGAAATACAGAATATCATACGAGAATATTATGAAAAACTATATGGAACCAAACTGGATAACCTAGAGGAGATGGACAAGTTTCTGGAAACATACTGTCCACCAAAACTGAATCAAGAAGAAACTGAACACTTGAACAATCCGATCACTAGAAAGGAAATAGAAATAGCAGTTAAAAACCTCCCTACAAATAAAAGTCCAGGACCGGACGGCTTCACCGTGGAATTCTACCAAACATACAAAGAAGAACTCATACCAGTCCTTCTCAAACTCTTCCAGACGATTGAAAAGGAGGGAATACTCCCAAACTCATTCTATGAAGCCACCATCACCCTGATACCAAAACCAGGCAAAGACACTACAAAAAAAGAGAATTATAGGCCAATATCACTGATGAACATAGACGCCAAAATCGTCACCAAAATTTTAGCAAATAGAATCCAACAACACATAAAAAAGATTATACATCATGACCAAGTGGGGTTCATCCCAGGGACACAAGGCTGGTTCAACATACGCAAATCAATCAATGTAATACATCACATCAACAAGAGAAAGGACAAAAACCACATGATCATCTCAATCGATGCAGAAAAAGCATTTGATAAAATTCAACACCCATTTATGATAAAAACTCTCGCCAAAGTGGGTATAGAGGGAACATATCTCAACATAATAAAAGCTATATATGACAAACCTATAGCCAGCATAGTTCTCAACGGTGAAAAACTCAAAAGCTTCCCACTAAAATCTGGGACAAGACAAGGATGCCCACTATCACCACTCCTATTCAATATAGTCCTGGAAGTCCTAGCCACAGCAATCAGGCAAGAGAAAGAAATAAAAGGGATCCAAATTGGAAAAGAAGAGGTAAAAGTGTCATTATATGCTGACGACATGTTACTATATATAGAAAACCCTAAAAGGTCCACAAAAAAGCTACTAGAGCTGATCAAAGAATTCAGCAAGGTAGCAGGTTACAAAATTAATGTTCAAAAATCAGTTGCCTTTCTTTACACTAACGATAAATCAACAGAAAAAGAAAGTAAAGAAACAATCCCCTTTAAAATAGCACCCAAAGTAATAAAATATCTGGGAATAAATCTAACCAAGGAGGCGAAAGAATTATACACAGAAAACTATAAACCATTGATGAAGGAAATTAAAGAAGACTTTAAAAAATGGAAAGATATTCCATGCTCTTGGATTGGAAGAATCAATATCGTTAAAATGGTCACACTGCCCAAGGCAATCTACAGATTTAATGCAATCCCTATCCAATTACCCAGGACATATTTCACAGAACTAGAACAAATCATAATAAAATTTATATGGAACCATCAAAGACCTAGAATTGCTAAAGCATTACTGAAGAGAAAGAAAGAGGCTGGAGGAATAACTCTCCCAGACTTCAGACAATACTATAGAGCTACAGTCATCAAGACAGCATGGTATTGGTACCAAAACTGACATATAGACCAATGGAACAGAATAGAGAGCCCAGAAATGAACCCACAAACTTTTGGTCAACTCATCTTTGACAAAGGAGGCAAGAATATACAATGGAATAAAGACAGTCTCTTCAGCAAATGGTGTTGGGAAAACTGGACAGCAGCATGTAAAACAATGAAGCTAGAACACACCCATACACCATATACAAAAATCAACTCAAAATGGATTAAAGACTTAAACATAAGACAAGATACAATAAACCTCCTAGAGGAAAACATAGGCAAAACATTATCCGACATACATTTCAAAAATTTTCTCCTAGAAGAAATAAAAGCAAGAATAAACAAATGGGACCTAATGAAACTTACAAGCTTCTGCAGAGCAAAGGAAACCAGAAATAAAACAAGAAGAAAACCTACGGAATGGGAGAAAATTTTTGCAAGTGAAACCGACAAAGGCTTGATCTCCAAAATACATAAGCAGCTCATACGACTCAATAAGAAAAAAATAAACAACCCAATCCAAAAATGGGCAGAAGACCTAAACAAGCAACTCTCCAAGGAAGACATACAAATGATCAAAAAGCACATGAAAAAATGCTCAATATCACTAATTATCAGAGAAATGCAAATCAAAACTACAATGAGGTATCACCTCACACCAGTCAGAATGGCCGTCATTCAAAAATCCACAAATGACAAATGCTGGAGAGGCTGTGGAGAAAGGGGAACCCTCCTACACTGCTGGTGGGAATGCAGTTTGGTGCAGCCACTATGGAAAACAGTGTGGAGATTCCTCAAAAGACTAGGAATAGACTTACCATATGACCCAGGAATCCCACTCCTGGGCTTGTACCCAGAAGGAAATCTACTTCAGGATGACACCTGCACTCCAATGTTCATAGCAGCACTATTTACAATAGCCAAAACATGGAAACAGTGTAAATGTCCATCAACAGGTGACTGGATAAAGAAGAGGTGGTATATTTATACAATGGAATACTACTCAGCCATAAAAACCGACAACATAATGCCATTTGCAGCAACATGGATGCTCCTGGAGAATGTCATTCTAAGTGAAGTAGGCCAGAAAGAGAAAGAAAAATACCATATGAGATCGCTCATATGTGGAATCTAAAAAACAAAAACAAACAAACAAACAAAAACAAAGCATAAATACAGGACAGAAATAGACTCATGGACAGAGAATACAGACTTGTGGTTACCAGGGGGGTAGAGGGTGGGAAGGGATAGACTGGGATTTCAAAATTGTAGAATAGATAAACAAGATTACACTGTATAGCACAGGGAAATATACACAAAATGTTATGATAAATCACAGAGAAAAAAATGTGACAATGAGTGTGTATATGTCCATGAATGACTGAAAAATTGTGCTGAACACTGGAATTTGACACAACACTGTAAAATGATTATGAATCAATAAAAAATGTAAAAAAAAAAGATATCAAATAATTAGAACATCAGTGTAACTTATTAAATGGAAATGATGTGAATTTTTAAAAAGACATCAACATACCTAAAATTCTAAGGCAATACATTCCTTATCCTAGGAGTCATTCTAGAGCTTCGATCTCTCTCTCCTCTCCATTTCTGTCTGTCTGTCTGTCTGTCTGTCTGTCTCTCTTTTGCTATACAGGGATCAAGTTAAAGTAAAATAGTTCAACAAAAAAGAAGGCTGTCAACAGATTGATTTACATCCATTTTGCTGAGTGAATAACCAGCACTGCTTCTGTTACAGGCTATATTATGTATACACAATATTGAGATACATAGATATATTCTCAAGAGGAATATATATTTTAAAACAGCCTTCTCTGGGGCCTCAGAGCAGATCTGCATATCAAGGTTTTACCCCTTCCCCCAGTGACCATTTGTCTGAGGGAGGCATTCAATTAGACTGCCAGAGCAAATTGATTCAGTATTGACCAGGAGAGGCTTCTCGCTTGAAAGACATATTACACCAAGGTGGCGGTGTCACTGCCACCAGTCAATACTCCAAGTGCAAGGGCCCAGATGATTCAGGCATATGAAATGAGGAAGGGCCTCCCAGGCATTTGGAACAGAAAAGCCTCCTCTCTCTCTTACAGAATAGACAGCGTGGGAGTGAGAAGCCCGGTAACATGTGTTTTCGTAAAGGTAGGTAACTGATTCCCCGTCTCTGCCAGTGGGAAGGGAAGGTGGAAAATGGAAATTTGGGAATAAGGCAAAGATTTCTTGACCTCAAGAGCCAAAACTGGAATTTGGGGTTTCAGCAATCTTCTCTCTCGAGATCACTGCCTTTTAGAGAAATACCGCTGCTCTTTTCAAGTACTGTTTCCTCTCCTCCATCTGTGGACCGCAGCCATTAAGCCCAGGTCTGGCAAGTGTATGGAAGCTCTCTCTTCACAATCTCCACACAGTATGCTTATCTTTATAAACAAAAGATAGACACTCAGTTGTTTTAGACAAGAAATTGAGTCCCTTTACATCTAGACCATCAAAAGGCACTTACACCCAGTCAGACTGAGATAAATGCTAATCAATGCTAAGTACGCTCTATTTAATATAAAACTGGTACTCGGATTAAAGGGCAGGGAGGACCCGGGTTTGTGGTGTCCGACGCTGCCTTTTAATCTTTATTATTTCTCAAATGATGGCTTTGATTTGTTGAAATGTTTTATAGCCTTGAATATCTGACAGAATAAATTAAACCCTTTCTAAGAGCCTTCCCTTGATTATCCCAAGTACCCACTATCGATAAGATTGTCCTCTACATCCAGCTTGAAAAAAATCATAAAATTGGCTCCATTAAAATAATTAGGACCCCCTACCTTCATTTTAAGATTTAGCCTCTACATATTTACAGCACTGCTATTTTATTTATGTTTTCACACCCTTGGAACAGGGTGACCGTTTCTATTGTGTGGCACACATATTATTTAAGACATGTAGTTTCCAAATGTCACTGGTGAAAACTGAAATCCATTATCATTTCCTCCCAGAAATGAAGCCCATCATGCTGTGCACTTGCAGAAAAGAATAAAGAGACTTAAACCAGAATCTGCATAATCCCAGGTAGAGGCAGAAGCAGCAGCACAAGAAGGGGAAAAAAATAAAAAGGAATCATCTCTGATATGCAAACTCTGGGGAAAAAATGGCATATATTACAAATCAGGCCATGTGAATGCAGAGGACCCAAGAATATGCTTAAATAAGTACACACGTTGTAATGAATCTGTTCAAGGCATTGATGATCATTTCCTAAGCTGTTTCCACAAATTTCCTCAGATGCATATATGCACAATTCTGCAGTTAAAATACAGCTGCCCTTCCTTCTATTTTCATCTTGGAAGACAATGTCAGATACAATTAAAAATATTGTCTTCAACCCTATCCAAAAAGATCCTCCTCACAGAATACTTCTTTCACGTGTTATTTCCAAGTAAATTTCTAATATCATTCATATGCCTGGATGAAAAAATATTTATCATATTAAGTGAAAGAGGAAAACAGGGGAATAAGGAGGTGACTGAACACATGCCCAAGGTGGAGGGGGAAACGTCCTATATTTTCTAGAACGCTGCTCAAACCAAAAGGATAGAAGGGGAAATGTTGCGCAGACTCCGTTTCTTCTAACAATAGCTCATTTTCAAAAATGGAACTCAGTAAACTGTTAGCCACTAAAATGATAACCATGAAGATTATGTAAAAAACACAGAAAAGCACCTACAAAATGTAAGAGCAGAAGAAAACATGGAATTGTCTATTCTATTGTTGCCACCCTGAGGATCTATATAGGGGTAATTATTTATACCTACAGAGAAAAGATCATAAACAAGATCATAAAATATACACACATATGACAATAGTAATCACTTTTGTGTAGGAGAGTGGTAGCAGTTAAGGATGGATTTTTTTCCTTACTCTTTATAGGTCATTTCTAATATTTTTACAATGAACATATATTGCTTTTTAGTTTAATTTAATTTTTTTTAATTTTTAAGAGCCAACAAGCTGAAACCCTCCCTAAACCCTAACTCCAACTTCTTTGTAGGGAAAATTATTTTCTCAAAGCATTGAATTCACAAGACTAGGAGAAAATACTACTGTTTGGGGCTCAGTATCTCTGCTACCCAGTACCTGTTCAAAATGAATTTCTTAAATTGGAAAAGGCTATACCTGCTGGGAGAACTTGGGAAGAATGAGTAAGGCAACCCAAGAAGGAAAGTACCAGGTATAGTTGTGAGCTTTCCTGGATGTTTACTCATAGCACTGATGAAGTTCAGAACAACCTACCCCCAAATACGGCATATTGAACATTTTAAGTTGAAAAAATTTGAGAAGTAGCACATGCAGAAAGGACTTTCTGAACTTCCCCCGAAGTAGGTCACAACACCCTCATGGGAGAGGGGCCCTCCCTATGCTGGGAGGAAAGGGACATTCTTATCTCCAAGATGGAGGTACGCTGAAAGGAATCTGAACAGGCCATGCTCTTTCCCCCAGCATAGCCCATACTGTTGTCTTATCACATTTTCCCATGACTTTTCACTCTTCATCAAACCTAGAGTGAAAACACTCTGGTTTAACTATTTCTTTAAGACTTTTTTTCCTTATCAAGACTCTTGTATCATGTAAAAATTACATTAATATATTTGATATGTTTTCCTCTTGTTATTCTGTCTTGTTATAGGGGCCCCAGACAAGAACTTAGAAGGGCAGAAGTGAGACAGGAGGGAAGGGGGTACCGCACAACCATTAAAAGAATGACACAGCAATTGAGGATATGACATAAACTGGTTAGAACCAACTTGGCCCAAGATGGCAGAAGATATGACTTCCAGTAGACCTTGAGCTTCATTGTACATTCACTGTAATTCATTAGCATACTAAATGACACACCCACAGGTGCAGTGACAGTTCCAAGGCTAACCATAGAAGGTCAAAAAGTGGGCAGTGGCCGATTTCCTGGCAATCCCCACCCCTCCCCCAAAGTAGTTGGGATAATCCTCCCACTTGACAGCATATGAAGTTACAGAACCCATAAAAACTAACCACCCCATAACTTCTAGTCGCTCTCTCTTGCCTTCTGAGACGGCCTGCACTCTGTCTATGGAGTGTGTATCTCCCTGAATAAATCTATTTTTATTCGACTACAGCTCACTCTTGAATTCCTTCCC
This sequence comes from Vicugna pacos, assembly GCF_048564905.1. Taxonomy (NCBI): domain Eukaryota; kingdom Metazoa; phylum Chordata; class Mammalia; order Artiodactyla; family Camelidae; genus Vicugna; species Vicugna pacos. Next base: position 76,900,069 of record NC_132988.1, read on the forward strand.
ATGGGAAGCCAAGGATCCTCACTAGGCAGGGTGCGTCCCAGAGACTTGCAAGAGACCTGGGACAACACCATCTTCTCATACCCTCTTCTCCTGCAACAGAAGGAAATGATACTTTCCCCCCCCCCATAGCATCATGAAAAAAAACTATATTAGCATACCATGTTAAGTCCAAATCAGTTCAGAAAAATATCTAAGTAATAGTAGAAGGAGCTCATTCCTTCCCTCACCACAGCATCCCTCAGCACGGGTCTACATCAGCTTAAAGTGAGCTGCTTTCCTTCCAATAAAGTGTTCCAAAGCAAGGAGAGGCAGGAGGTAATACTGGAAGCTTTATTAACATCTGAATAAATGTGAGTGGATAGGCTACTCACAAAGCTGAAAAATTAATAATAATTGATTAGGCCAGGCACCACAGGATACCACGTTCATCTGCTCTTGTGAAGTTCTCTCAGTGTTCGTACCCTTTGCACTGTTCCCTTGATAACAAAGACAAGAATCTCTTCAACAGAGACTGTCAGCTGTGACAAAATCAGGGATGATTTCTCACTTGGCAAGTGTCTTTTAGAAAATAATCATAGTAAAAGAAAGCATGTTTGATGTTTAGGGGGGAAAAATGTAGCATTCTTGTTTAAGTATCTACACATAAATTAACCAAATAGTCACAAAGAATCAGTAACACTAAAATGAACAATACTGATATATAAACAAGATGCGAAAAATCATAGACATCTGATAACCAAATTCTCAACCCTGTGTGTCTACAGCATCGACTGAATATTCAAAAACGTGAACTAAATACCTGAGCATGTGATGGTAAAAATGATAGACACTCTAAGCAAAGCCAGTTGATACTTTTCCATGGATAATTTGCAGAATGGAAAAAATACTTTTGGAGAAGGGTGAAAACACATAGCTTGTTATGTATTTATTTACTAAAATTAAAATGAAGGACAACCAACATACGAAACTACCTAATCCTGATTTTTGCAATACAGTTTCAGTAGAGGCAGCGGGCTCACCAAACATTCTACCAGATCCTCAACACAAAAAAAAAGCAGCCCCATCCCTGGGTCTCTACTTAAAGGAAAGTGTCTCGAATCACAGCAGGCTTTGCACGAGCCACTGTTGTGTGAAACCAGCTAGGATTCGGTGATTGGGCGTTCCCATAGCTGGATCTAGCCTGCTCTGACTACAATAGTCAGCTCTGACTTTTCTTTGCTTTGATCAACATTAACTTTTCTTCTGCTCTGCCATAAAACTGATAATTCAAAAAGTGAATAATGCTGATTTTTAATAAATATGAGAAGCAGCAAGGGCTATCTTAAATATTTAAAATTTTAATACACATCATATCAATTGATATTAATTGGTGTCCCATGGTTAAAAAAAAAAGTTTCATCATTAAGTAAGGTTTGGAAATAGAGATATCCCTTCCAGGAGATTTAAAATGTAAAGTCATATGTTAAAGGCTCTGAAAAGTTCTACAACAAAGAAATAGGTGTAACTTTGCTCAATCCAGCATTTTTCAAGTGAATGAACAATATTTCTGTGAAAAAGAGCTTAGGAAATGATACATTCTATCCCCCCACCACCCAAAAAGAACTGGTTTGCACACTAATAAAATCTGCCTCCAGTTATGTTTGAAATTTATTTGATTTTCTCAAGTAAATATCACCTGGTGAGTAAAGAGAGATAGTCAAGATCTTTGACAACAGTATATCCCAGACATCTGTCAATCAGAATGGCCTCTGGGTCCTAAAGACCCTTTATTGTGCCAGGCTGGATTCTTCAATAAATCCTTTAATTGCTGGATCATAGGGAGGTCCACGATGCTGAGGGCAGTAGAAAGGGTAGGTACTCAGAGCAGCGGCCATATACCAACTGGTACAGTTGATATTTTACATCCAGTACTAACAAAATAGCAATTCTACCTAAGAGTTAAGTGATAGATAAATTATTTGCTTTAAGATTATGATTTGAACATTTCTTCATTTTCACTTGCCTAAAAGGCTTAAGTCTTGCTTAATCATTTGCTTCTGAAAACCTTTTATTTTTCAGTGGGTAGTCAAAAAATTTAACAGGTGTTGAAGTCCACAAAATGTTTAATAGGCATCTATCATGTGACAGGCACCATGGTAGGTGTTTTCATAAAATTAAACCAGAAAACATATTTTTCTGTAGTCTAGGACACAATAACACATTTAACTGATACATACTTGCAGACTTAAATATTTGACAATGCAATAGTCTAACCGGGTATTTGACAAAAGTAGTTCAAAAAAATATTTTAAGTCTGTTTTGTTGTATTGAAACTAAAGACATAGTATGAAGGCCTATCTAGTATACTTTTCCTTGTATAAAAAACTGTTCGGTTTTGTTGAAAGAGTATCTGAAAATAAATCTTATTTTGTAGGTAAAAGAGGTTTATGGAAAGAATATTGTTAAAGGTTATGCTACTGATAAAAAAAGACATGTGCCAGAGGATTCTTTAGAAATTGATTCTCCTTACCACCTGGCATCAACTTGTGGAACTCTGTTTTCAATAAGAAGCATTCTTTTTTTAATTTGGAAACGTTCTGGAACATTATAACATGTATTTGGAATGGAGTGAAGCAGGAGTCAATTCAACTAATCTTTCGCATCTCCTTGACAGCCAAAAATTCATATCTATCTACCAACAAGATATTTTAAGCCCTGTTTTGGATCTAAACATCTAAGAAAATGAAACATTCATATGATGTTTCAGGACACTGTTTTAAACAGAGTCCTTTGAGTGGCTGAGCTGATCAGTAATGACCCAAAATATTTCTCAAAAATCTCAGCCACTATCAAATTTAATTTATGTAAAAGAAGAACATGACAGCACTGATCCAAGAATCAGTTTTGGCTTTGACAAAAAGCTGTTGTCAGTGTTTACTTCTATATCCTTTAAAAGGAAGGCAGAGACTTGAGGCATTATTCCAGAGAAAGGTGAGTCCTGGATTTTACCAAATAGGAACTCACCATCTTCCTCCATGCTTCCTCTTAATTCTTCTTTATTTCATTCCTTACATTCTAATAAAATTCTCATTTATTTTTCACTCAAATGCCCTTAACAAACAAGGGACAAACCCACTCGTAATGGCTGAATAGTTCCATCATCATTTATTAATTCTGAGTTTGTTGGGAGCTTTATTCCGCTTGGGTTATCCCAGTTTATGTCTCCTTGGTCCAAAGTACAAGCCCAGATTCTGTCATCATAAAAGATGATGAAAAAGTTCTTAATCAGTTCTTGTGGGATAAGCTACTCAGATCTGTTGTTTTGCCAGGGTCTGTAATCTTTTCTGTTTAAATTACAACTCAGAGTTCAGGAAGTGTTTTCAGATTAAACAGAATTAGATTTAAAATTCTGACTCGGGGGCACATCCCTGACATAATTAGCAGTTTAAATCAATATGGACCCCTATTGTTAGGTGATTACTGAGATAATCCTCAGCTCTAACGCAATATGCGGGGTGAGTAGTTCCCATTTATGTAATTTATACGCTATTGTAAATTCTTTGCCTTCAAATGAATTTCTTTAATATAGTACTTCTTTATATCCTTTTAAAAGTGTCAAGGAAACATAGTGTACCTATTTATATAAGAAATCTATAGTTCCATCACCATTTATTAATTCTACATTTGCTGGGAGGAACTGGGATGTTAAGATAAATTGAATTTCTTATTGACTGAGAAGAAACCAGAAGATAATTGGTTAATACCTTGGAAACCTTTCTAAAATGTACATTTACTTCCAGTTAAACATGATACATTGAACACCTTCTGATACTCCACTTTCAGGAAAGACCTTCCAAAAACAGAAGACAGAAACAAAATATTGGAGGATGGAGAGTAGACAAGCAAGTGATCCTGACTTCACAGACCTGAGAAAATTTAATCTTAAAACAGCAGTGAAAGAAACCAGGAAACCAACCAACTTTACTTCCTCAGAATGATTAAAAGACTCAGCAGAGTAACCGTATACCTCCAAAAGAGTGGGTAATTGGGCAGGGGTGAAAACAGGACGACTGACTGGGCACCTGTGTAAGACTGCTCTAGATATTCCCCCACACCTGCAGAGAACTCCAAATCCACTCTCTGGAGATGGGGAATGGGAGGGACTGTGGGCTAGGGGACACCAGGGACACAGAGAATAAGGGGTATCACATTAAAGACGGGGGGAGTACATAAAAGCCACATATTAGAAGGTGAGATTCCCGGTGTCTCGCTCACGCTTGCATCCAGAACTCACGTAACTAGCCTTATATCTTTCCCAACAGGCAGGAGTTTGGGAGTTTGGGAAATTTCTCTTTGGAAAAACTCAGGCCCAGAGCATGGAGCCACAGGTATTTATGGTGGGGAAATGCAGGAAGAGGCAGAGGCAACTGAAGTGGCCTCGTCTAATCAGCCTCCACTAAAACCCTTCCAATGACCAGTCACACACAGAACTGCCAATCAGAATTTTAGTGCCCCCTTCTTAAATATGTAAAACAGAATGGAGCAATTAAATTTTCAAAAAAACCTACCTAAATGTGGACTTTCAAAAATGCAGAGAAAAGAAAACTTTAAAAGCCCATCCCTAATGTTCTCTGATTGATAAGAGAAGATACTGAACTAAAACAAAGAAGGAAAAGAGTCTATGAAAGAAGCATTGTCAAAGAGAAGCTGCACTGGACAGTCAAACAGGTGAGGAAAACTTTATTCAGGATTACTGCAACAAGGACCATGACTATTTGCAGTAGCGGAGAGAGACTGAACTCAACTCCAAATACACTAGGGACAGCTGGGGATTTACAGCCAATGGGCAGGATGAGGGAGTCCAGCAGCAGATGGGAAATTGCTAAGAAGAAATTTGTTAGGTATCAAAGCGGGCGGAGGAGGGATGAGGAATTTGACTGGATATCAAGGGTTGGGGGATTCTCACTAAACTGGCTTAGCAGGATTCTCGCTAAAATTGGGCCAGCAGGCCAAGGAGAGACATAGTCAAGAAGAGGGCTCAGCAGAGCCTGACTACTGTTTTGTCAAGGAAGGAGTATTTGTCATCATTCAAAAATAAAATAATTAGTTCTTGGGAATTAAAAACATGATAGCAAATGTAAAGATTTTAGTATGAGAATTGGGAGATAATAAGTAAAACAAAAAATACAATAGAAAATGGAAAAGATAAGAAAGATAATCAGACAGGTACTCCTGCTCCTTGGCTAGCCTCCACCACTGGCACAGTGATGGGCTGACAGGTTCCTAGAGACACAACAGAACAGGGTCTCTAAGGAGGTACCTTCTCTCAGGGGCTGGCCTGCCATTCACTGAAGGTCAGCCAGGCAGTCAAGCCCTGGCTCAGGGTGGGTCCAACAGCAGGTCACAGGTTCCTCGTTCTTGCTCTCTGTGTATAATGTGCTTCCCCGACCAACCCCATAATTAAAATATCAAAAACTCATGATGTCACCCACCAGAGAGCCAAAGGAATGAATCAAATTTTCAAACACTCAGACATGATAATTACAGCCTTTGCATACTTTGAGGTTTGCAGGGTAAATGACCCCAGTTAAAGCACTGATTTCTTATTTGAAATCTCTCCATATTTCTTTTAAACCTTTATATCAGTTTTCTATTGTGGCTGTACCAAATTATCAGCAACTTACTGGCTTAAAATAATATAAACGTGTTATCTTTAAATATCTGTAAGTTAGAAGTCCAACACAGGGCTCGCTGGGCTAAAACCAAGGTGTTGGCAGGGCTGTGTTCCTTCCCAGCAGCTTTAGGGGAAAACGCATTTCCTTGTTTTTCCCAGCTTCTAGAGGGAGCCTTCACTCCTTGACTCATGACCCTTTTCTACCCTCAGAGTCAACAACAGATCTAGTCCCTCTCAGATCACATGGCACTGACTTCTGCTCTCCTTTTCCACTGTTAAGAAGGATCTTTGTAATTACAATGAGACCACTCGGATATTCTAGGATAATCTCAACATTTCAAGGTCATCTGACTAGCAACTTTAATTTCATCTACTACCTTAATTCCTCTTTGCTATGTAACATAACACATTTACAGGTTCCAGGGATTAGGACATGGACATTTTTGGTGGACCATTATTATGCCTGTCACGTCCTTAGTAAAATTAATTCCAAAAATCTCCCTTTTAAAAAATGTTGTTCTGGAAACATGTAGCAGTAATAGTTACTTCAAACATTGCTTATTAAATTGGAGTATTAACAACATGTGATATTAGATCTGTGTATTAGGCCAACAATTAACTTGAACTGATACTGGTAATCAATGTCTATAATCTCAAGGAAAGTAAAAGAAAATGACCACACATAGGAGTTTTGTGTGGCAGTCAAAAATATCAATTAATTCACTTAAAAGAAGTAATTTTTAGAGAAAATAAAAGAAAACACAAATGCTACATGGATAATATGGAAACAATATTTTTCAATTACTGATCCTGGAAGCACTTTACCAATGTGAACTTAGTAAGCCTTCCAGGCAGCAAAACAGTTCAATCCCTGCAGGTTAGGCCTCACTCAAAACTTGATCTCTACACTTCCTGAACTGATGTTAGGCTTCTGTTAAATCTGACTCTTTAGTGAGCATTAGCATCATCTGAGGTGCTTGTTAAAAATGCAGACTCCCAAATGCCACGACCACAGACTGTGATCCAGTAGGTCTAATGGGGGCCTAAGGAATCTATATTTTTAATGCACGTAACAGAATGTTAAAATGGCAGTATCTCTATGTCCGTTTCAACTAAAGGGTCATATCAAATAGGATCCCAGCAGGAAGCAGATGGCACCCTGAAGCTGGGTAACATGAAGAGAGTTTAACAAAGGGAGGATTTACAAAAGGTGTGGGCAGAGTATAGCGAAACCACAAGGGGTGATGCAGTGGCCCTAGTCTAGTAACAGCATGGCACCTGTCAACATCCCTAGGCCCGAAAACACAAGGGAAGGGAGCTGTCACCAAAATCAGAGAGAAGAAGAGTTGGGTGGAGAGGGCTGCCTGACCAACAGCCTTGGCTCAGGGATGCAGACAGCCCAGGGAGCCCAGGAGGAAGGGAGCCAGGGGATTACTAACCCACCTCACTCTTCTTCCTGGCTTCTCCCGAGACTCCCTACTGACCAACTCCACAGGAAGCCAGCAGGCAAGGGAGTCCACTGGTGAAATCCATATTGGTCAGTGTCCTGGGCCACACAGGAGGATAGCAGAGATGGAGGGTGGGTCTGGAGGGACACAGGCACCAACACAATAGATATCAAAGCGAGCATAAAACACACCTGCTCACCAACCCCTCTATGCACAGAATTTATGAAAGAAATGTTTTAAACCAGTTCCATGACATTGAATGCCTCATCTGTACAAGGAAATAAAATACAGTCAGAATACGAAAAGAGAGGGGGGCTCTCATGAGACCACTTTATCATGTGTTCCTGGTCATGGAAAGACACAGGGCTCCACATAACCTCTGAAAAAGTGAAAGTGTTCTGAAGTCACAGAATCTTGTTGGCTGGGGGCTATGATCAGTATGTGCTCTCAGAATTTACAGGTGCAAGAGATGCTTGTGTGTTTTCTTTAGAACAGGTGGGCCACACAAGAGAGAGCAGGCCTCTAATTGGTTTAGGTTCTGCCCAGGAAGACCTCCTAAAGCAAGAATCAGTGTGGAATGGACCTGTGAACAAAACCAGGCAGGAGAAAAAGCTAAAGCTGCACTTAGATTACATGTCACACTTAATCACTGAATCGGTCATGTTAATAGAGTGATTCTGATTCAGGTGGTCTGGAGAACGTTTTTGTAAACCACTGCTCTAGACTATTTAAATCTGCCTGGATATGATAAAACAGACAGGACAAAAGATGATTCACTATGGTACTCTTATTCTTGGCATTAAGAACCGAATGGAGTGGTTAAAAACCTAAGTTCTATGTACAGATCAACTGTAATAAAACCACTTCTCTGTTATTTATTACCTGGGTGATCTTGGGCAAGTTACCTAACTTCTTCAAGCATCAAGGTCACCACCTACATGTAAAATGAGTATAACAATAGTACATACCTCCAAGTATTGGGAGGATGAGACAAGGTAATCCAGGTTCCTTTACAGAGTGCCTGGTACTCAGTAATACATAGTAGCTATTTTTATTATCCAAGCAGCATTTATAAAGTTATTATTATATGCCATATTTAAATATTGATATGCAAATAACCAAATTCTAGTATAAAACCCAATTTATCTAAACTCATCCTCCTTTTGTTTCCATAGAACGTTTGTTTTACCCTCTTACACTCAAAACGTTAATAAATACAGACTTTTGATACATGAGTCTTACTTACTGGTTTTCCTACAAGGAAAGGTAGTAGGTTAGTTGGTTAGTAATCATTACTCAGAGCCCAGTTTGGACTAAAAGCTATATTAAATGCAGTGAGAAGCATTATTATTCAAATCAAAAATATGCCTGCTGAAGGGATTTTGCCCCAGTGGCACCTCAGAGGGAATAAACAGCTTTAATAGAAAACTTCCTGCAGGAACTGAGTTTGAGCTAGATAAGAATGGAGAGATTAACTCTTACTAACAAAGCTGACATTAGGAGGCTTTTCAGGCAGCAGACAATAGCCTGGCAAGGGTGGGGAACTGGGAATTAAACAATCCTGAGCTGGGTACCACACATGGCAAGACTCAAGGGAGGAGCACATGGGTTGTACAGGGGACAAAGCAGTGAGGTCAGAAAAGGAGAAAACCTCTCCTGGACGTAAATCACCCAAGTACATCAAAGTCCACCTGTGCACAAAAATCTGTGTGATAGCAGTAATTTCTACGGTTTCCAAAATGAGAGCTTTCTGAAAATTAAGAGAAAATCGTTACTGTAAGGGAGAGTATAGGTCATTAATGATCACTGCTGATGGAAGTTCAGCTATTTCTGTGGCAGAACACAGAACACAAGGAAGACGTGTGGGAATTAATTACATCTTTCTGGACTTTTAAGAATTTCTCAGGGTCCCATTTTCCTCTCCTGTGAATCAGGAAAAATTGCTAACACACATACCTTTCATGGTGAGGTCTAACAATACACTCCTAGTAAGAATGCTTCAGAAAATGCCCTTGGAGTGTGATAGATTTGGGGAGATAATTAATTCTGTCCCCTTCCTTTCTCACTCACCCCATGCCACTACCAAGCACTACCTCTAATCAATTTTAAACTTGAACAAAAATCTATAAGGTTTCAAATGACCAGATGACATGTTTATTTCTGCAGTGATTAATTTCCTCAAAAAAAAAAGAAAAATTCCAAAAGAAATTGGATTGGTTTAATTGACACTGTCTAGGTTTGAAGCTAATGAAAACCCTAAAAAGCTTTTCAACACCTACATTTCCAATCTGAATGATTTTTAAGACCAAGAAAAACAAGAGGTTGGGGGAAAAAAAGAAAGCAACCCCAGCTCACAAAAGAAGACTAAAAAAAAAAGTGCTCAACATGGTAAAAAGTAAAATCCTTTCATAATTCTAGTGATATGGAATAGAACCAATACCTGAATTTTAAGCTAATGGTGCTGTATCAAAAATTTTTTAGTAATTTTCATGTTTATAGGGCAAGAAAACAGAAACTGGCTTTGGCATATCTGAAATGCATAAAAATGATATATACACTGTCATCATATTTGTAAATTAAATAATAAGGAAGCAATGTATCCTAAGCCACAGACAGACACATTCAGAAAAATTAAATGGTTGCATTAAAATAATCCCACTAGCAAGCCACCTCCAGCTAGGCTAGTTTCTTTTATCACAATCTAGTTTCCATTTCATTAACCTTTGGGTCAGAGCTTCCAGAAAACTGTTGGCTGTATCTCAAATGGAGAGATAAATGTGAAAAACACACTGATCAGGGAGGAATTCTGGGAATATGATGACAGCCACAATATAGTTTTTAAATCTCCCCAAATCCCCCCATAAAAGCAGACAGAGCAACCAGGATACTAAAACCAAAAACTCATGAACAATATTTACATCAAATGGTGACAAACAAATGATAAGATTTCCCTAGGAACCTGAAAATATGAGCAGGTGGGGATAAGCTACCAGCAGCCACAAGAACCATGTGGTATCCCCTGCCATGCACAAGGAAAGAGAAAGAAGCAAAGAGCATCTGATGGATCTGAGCACAGGAAAACCCCAAAATTGGCAGCAAGTGCTGGGAAGCACCATGGGCCAATGTGAAGACAGTGGTTGAAACTCAGAAGAACTCATTACATTCCCATTTGCAGAGCAAGAGGTTCTCAGCAACATCTAAAGGGGCTGGGGGAGCTTGGTTCCCACAAACTCTCAAAACTAACCAAGCAAAGCTCCCTTCCAGAAGGAAATCCACAAAAGAAAAACTGCGGAGAGGAGATGCCAACTTGAGCAGGACAGGGATAACAGAGACAAAACAAGAAAAGATCCAGATAAAAAGTTGGGGAAAGAAACACAGATACAGTTAATTCAAGCAAGGTCATCTGGTTGATCCAGTATACTTACTGTATCTTGCACATGGCTTAGCATATAATTATTGCCCAATAAAAATGAGTATTGAAGTAATACAGACCAGATATACCCTCCTGCCTGAAACCACCAAAAAAACAAACAAAATATAGGAAACAATGGTTTTCAAGACACTGGATAGCAGGCCATGAAGAACAGTGATCCCTGAGAAATGAGAAACAAAGAAGGCAAGGCCTACATTTGTGCCAGGATACTGCCTTGAGAGCTTCCAGGGTGCAGCCCAGGGAGAGAGAATTCAGTGGGAACCCAGCAGACTCCCTGAGCTGAAAAGGCAGAGTGAGAGTCTAGGGAGATCAAGGCAGCTAGAACGTACACAACAGAGAACCAAAGAGCAGAGACTTTCAAAGAGAGAGAATTCCAGAGATCTGCAGAAGATCTCTCTAAACAATTGAACAAGGTACCAATTTGCACATAAATATGAGGATACGATCTGAGGCTGGGGAAAGAACCACCTAAAAGGATTAGAAAGAACAACCCTTGAGTCCACCTAAGACTGCAAATAGTGCCTGTTCCCTCAAGGCAGACAGGGAAGCATCACAGCGCATCACTGGGTAGGGTACTGGGAAGAAGACGGCCTCAGAAGTGGGGAATAATTCCCTTAAACTAACACACTTCTAAGTGAGCCTAACAAATCTTTAAAATAAGACCTGGTAGGAATAAACTGTTTGTAAGTAACTGAACTGCATTCCAAAATAAAGCACAAAAATACTTTCAGGAATACAAAAATGTTCGGCATTCAAAAAGGCAAAATTTACAATGTCTGGAATCCAATCAAAAATTATCAAGAATGTAAAGAAACAGGAAAATATAAATCTTAATGAGGAAAAAAACCCAAGCAATTAAAACTGACACAGAACAGACATAATTGTTAGAATGAACAGACAAGGACATTATAATAGTTGTTAAAACTATATTTCTTATTGTCAAAAACTAGAGATAAGGAAGATATGAAAACGATCCAAACAAAACTTCTAAAGATGAAAACTACAACATCTAAAAGCAAAAATACACTGGAAGAGATTAATGGCAGGTTAGACATTGTAGAAGAAAATATTATTAAATTGAAGGCAGACTAATAGAAATTTTTCAAAATGAAACACAGAGAGAAAAAAGAATTTTAGAAATGAACGGAGAGTCAGTGAGCTTTGCGACAACTTCAAGAGGTCTAATATGCATGTGCTGGAGTCCCAAAGAAGAGGAGGTAGGGAGTGAAAAACATTTAATAAATAATTGATGAAAATATTATAAACTTAATTAAAATTAACTCACAGAACCAAGAAGCTCACTTACTTCAAGCACAAGAAACATGAGAAAATGACACCAAGGCACACCATAATAAAATTACTCACACCAGTGACATAAAGAAAAAAAATTTTAGAATATGAAAACAAATATATGTATATATATGTATGACTGGGACATTATGCTGTCCACCAGAGACTGACACATTGTAACTGAATAAACTTCAATAAGAAAAAGAGAAAAACAAAAACAAAACAAAACAAAAAAAGCTTTAAAGCAGCCAGGGGAAAAAACACATTATACACACAAGAACAAATATAAAATGACAGCAGATTTCTCATGGGAAATAGGATACAGAAAAAGACAATGGAGCAACATCTTTAAAGTAACAAAAGAAAAATATGTCAATACGATTGCCTATGTAGAAACTACAATGGAATCTACAGAAAAGCAACTAGAACTAAGCAGTGAAGGTTGCAGTTTTGCAGGATCAAAGATCAATATAGAAGAACCCATTGTATTTTTGTAAACAATCGACGAATAATCAGAAATTAAAATTCAAGAAACAATGCAACTTATAATAACATTAAAAATACAAAATACTCAGGGATAAATCAGATGAAAGAGATACACTGCAAAAATGTAAAAGATGCAAAACCTATACTCTGAAAACCATAACGTTGCTGACAAAAATAACAGGCCTGCATGAATGGAGGGATGCATCGTGCTGATAGGTCAGAATATACAATATTGTTGGGAGGTCAGTTATCCCCAGATTAATCTATAGATCTCCCCCCAAAAGAATCCCAGCATGCTTTTTTACAAAAATTGGTAGGTTGATTCTAAAATTCATATGGCAATTCCAGGAACCTAGAATAGCCAAAACAACTTTAAGAAAGAATAGCATAGTGAGAGGATCAGATTTTAAGACATCATACAGCTACTGTATTCAAGATAGTTTGGTATTAGTGCAAAGATAGGCAAATAAATCAATGGAACACAGAAAGTTCCAAAACAAACTTACGTGAACAATTGATTTTTGTTTGCTTTTGCTGCTCTTTTCTTTTTTTATAGACTATTTTTTAGAGCAGATATAGGTTCACAGCAAAATTGAGTAGAAAGTACACAGAGTTCTCAAGGCAACTGATTTTTGACAAATATAAAAAGGCAATTTGGTGGAGAAAGGATCATTTTTTCAACAAGTGGTAGGAATAATTTTGCATCTGTACACACATACACACACATACACAAAAGCTTTGATTCATACCTCTAACTATGTGCAACAATTAATTCAAAATGGATAGATGACCTAAATATAAAATGTAAAACTGGGAAATTTCCACAAGAATATATAGGAAAAAACCTTTATGACCTTGGATTAAATAAATATTTCATAGCTATGACATCAATGCATGATCAACAAAAGGAAAAATGGTAAATTGAGCTTCATAAAAATTTAAAATTTCTTATCACAAGTTACTGTTAAGAGGATAAAAAAATAAGGAACAGACTAGAAGAAAATATTTGCAAATCATTTATCTGATAAAGTACTTGTAACCAGAATAAAGAACTCTCAAAATTCAGTAATAAAAAAAATCAAAATGGGCAAATTATTTGAATAGACATTTCACCAAAGAAGATATATGAATGTCAAATAAATCCATGATAAGATGTTCAACATCATTAGTCATTAGGCAAACATAAATTAAAGCCAAAATGAAATAACCTCTACACACCTATTAAAATGGCTAAAGTTGTCCATCAACAGAAGAATGGATAAAGAAGATTTGAGACACACACACACACACACACACAGGAATATTATTCAGTCATAAAAAGAACAAAATAATGCCATTTGCAGCAATATGGATGAACCAAGAGATTATCATACTAAGTGAAGTAAGTCAGACAGAGAAAGACGAGTATCGTATGTGGAATCTAAAAAAATGTTACAAATGAATTTATAAAACAGAAATAGACTCAAATTTATGGTCACAGAAAATAAACTTACCAAAGGAGATGGGGGGAGGGATAAATTAGGAATTTAGGATTAACAGATACATACTAATATGTATAAAACAGGTAAACAATACGGACTTAACAGTGGAGGGATAAATTAGGAGTTTGGGATCAACAGATACACACTACCATGTATAAAATAGATAAACAACAAGGACCTACTGTATAGCACACAAAACTATATTCAGTATCTTCTAATAACATATAATAGAAAAGAACCTGAAAAAGAATATATATGTATAACTGAATCACTTTGCTGTACACTTGAAACATTGTCAATCAACTATACTTCAATTTTTAAAAAATGGCTAAAATTTAAAAAGTTGACCATACCAAGTGATAGTTAAGGATGTGGAGGAACTGGAACACTTATACACTGCCAATGAAAATGTAAAGTAGGCCAACCAATTAGGAAAACAGTTCAGCAATTCCTTAAACGATAAATGAACACCTACCATATAATCTAGCCATTCCACTTCTAGTATTACTCAAGAAATAAAAGTATATGTCTATTTGTACAGGAATATTCATAACAACTTTATTTGTAAAAGCCAAAAACTGTAAACAATCCAAATGTCTATCAACAGGTGAATAAATAAACCAGTTATGGCATATTTATACAAAAAAATACTCTCAGAAAAATAATGAACTATTGATACACACAGTAACATGGCTTGATCACAAAATAATGAGAAAAAAACAAGACAAAGTAAGTACAAGTCTGAATGCAAAGGGAGCAGGCAGAAACACCCATCTTCCAGTCTCCCCCTGAAAGAGGTGTATTTGCAAACTTTAAAAGCTGCTGCCTGAGGGTCTGGCTTCCAAATAGCCTGAATCTACCTGCTAACTAGATCTTCCTTTTTGAGACACTGACATGTTTTGGCACATCCTCAACTACTGGGAGCCAGTAAAAACAAAGTAGGCTGTTTGGACATCACAAAGGTTTGAGAGAGGACCAAGAGTTAGGGTGAGGTTGAATGATAAAGTTTATCTTCTACAAGGCCACTCCTTCAAGACTGGGGGAGGTGGCTATTTTCATCTAATGCATAGAAACAAGCCCAAAGAGTCAAGGAAAATGAAGAAACAGATATATTCCACATGAAAGAACAAGATAAAACCACAGAAAAAAAAATGAGTACAAACAGTATGGTTCCACTGTTACAAAACCCTGGAAAATACAAACTAACCTGTAAAGACAGAAGACAAATCAGTGGTTGCCTATGGGTACAGGTGAGGGGTAAGGGACAGATGAAGTGATTATAAACAGACACAATGAAGCTTTTGGGAATGATGGATAAGTTCATTACCTTAATTATCATAATTTCACATTCACTGTGCATGCATATGTCAAAATCTATCAAATTGTATACTTTGCAGCAACTGTACACTTTCAGAGCAAAATTCTGTGTATCAATTATATCCCAATAAAGCTTTTATAAAATGAGTGTTTGTTTTTAAACAAACTAAATTACAAGCTAAGAAGGATAAATCAGGACAATGTAATAAATTAATTTTTTTCTAGTATAGTTAAGAGTAAATAGTATGATGTACTCCAAGGTTCATAGCAACATTATTTACAATTGCCAACAAATGGAAGCAACCTCAGTGTCTACCAACAGATGAATGGATAAAAGAAAGATGTGGTACACACACACACACACACACACACACACACACACACAATGGAATACTACTCAGCCATAAAAAGAATGGAATTTTGCCATTTGCAACAATGCAGATAAACTTGGAGGGTATTATGCTAAGTGAAAAAAGTCAATAGAGAAAGACAAATACTGTATGATATCACTTATATGTGGAATCTAAAAAGTACAACAAACTAGTGAATATAACAAAAAAGAAACAGACTCACAAATACAGAGAACAAACTAGTGGTTACCAGTGAGGAGAGGAAAAGGGAGAGGGGCAGTACAGGGGATTAAGACATACAAACTATTATGTATAAAATAAACTACAAGCTTATATTATACAACACAGGAAATACAACCAATATTTTATAAGCACTATAAGTGGACTACAACTTTAAAAGCTGCGAACCACTATATTGTACACTTGTAACTTATATAATATTGTGCATCAAATGCACTTCAATTTTTAAAAGAAGAATATTATAAACAAGAAACAAAAAAAGTAAATTGTATGCACTTGCATAATACAATGAAAACATAAGTTTAAATTAAGGGATGTTTTTTGCTATTTTCCCTACATTTGGAAGACAAAATGTCTGAATTGTTCTAAAATTTTCCCCATATTCTAAATAAAATACAAGTAATCTTATTAATTTTTCAACAGAGGTACCAAAACAGATTTCAAATCCTTCCAAAAGACAGTCAAACCAAGACAAAAATAATGGGAAAAATAAAATTAGTAATGCAATGTGCAAGAACAAACTAAGTAGCATCTCAAACTATTAGGAAGGGAAATAAAACCTTTACCAGATAAAATTTTTCTAAACATGATTCATTAGGGTGGCTCATATTCTATCTCAGAATTTTTACTTAGAAGTCTCAAGATTTATTCTTCTATATCTTGCTATCTTTCCCCAAAGTTTTTTTTTAAACCATGACTGGACACTGAATTTAAATAGTTAGTCCTAAAATAATGAGGTAATTGTTTGTATCTGGAAAGTACTCCAAGTCAGTTAGAATTTTAAGAACACTTTCAAAAGACTCAAATGTGAGAAATGATTCAGAATTTAAAAAAATATTTTTCCAAATGGGTTTATAGCTCTCACCATTAGAGCTGTTACAAGCTGATGAAATCTCATCAGTGTACCGAACAAGAATAGAAAAACTATATATTTTCTGTATCCAAAAGGTTTATTAAGACTCACAATGCAGAAACTGCTCTTTCAAATTGAACTCTAGCATTTTGTGCATTTATTAACTCTACGGGGTCTTCTAGGTTTGAAGACAGGTTTGCCAGCCTGGCGAGGTAGAAAAAAGCACATGGATTCTTGTCCTGATCAGCCACTATAAATTATATCAAATTAGGTAAGTAAGTTGACCTCTCTGTAATTCTTCACTGTATATGGGGGCATTAGTCTGAAAGTTTCTCACGTTCCCATCATTTTGTAACTATGTCTAACAAGACAGAATGCTTTCAGCACCATGGACAGTTACAAGTAAGACAAGGTCACAAACTCCAGCAGAAAAAACCAATGGTGTTGTTTTAAAACTCAATGCAGCAAAAGTGCACAAATGGTTTTAATATTTCAAGTTAATGTGGTGTTTATAATAATAAGAAAATTTTTTCATTTTGATTTTTTATAACCACCTTTCAAAATTATGAACATTTTGGAATATAGCAGAAACAATTTGCCTTGTGAAGAAAATCTGTATTTATTACACAAGTGTTCCAATTAATAGTGATTGAAGACTTACACCAAAAAAATGCTTCAAAAGGCATAAATAAACACACAAAAAATTAACAAAAATGTGAAGTAAAAGTATATTAAATTTTATGTTCTTCAATTAAATCCTAGTAACTTAAAAATAATGAAGTTTCGACTATATCAACTAAAAATGTCACATACATTAAAATATTGTTAATCAATTTAAACAATGTTAAAGTTGTTATCATAATATATCTTAGAATTTACAACCAAAGTCATCCTAAGACATTTTAAGGTCCAGGGCCTTCCCCAAAGATGGGCAAAATCACATTCTAATGTCTCTTTCTATTCATCTCAATATTTGAAAGCAAATGAAGTCAGGCTAAAGGAAAGTCAAATATGTAAGTCCTCAAGGCCAAAGAAAAAGGGGAAAGGAGTTCATCAGAAAGGTATCTTATATCCTTAAGTATTTACATTCATATAGCAGAAATTTTTCAAGTTTCCTTGGTGATAGGGAAAGAAGAAGGTCTGTGGAAAAAGGTATGGTATGGTTTTATGAATTTATTTATATGTGTATTAATTCTACAAGCCTGTTATTTAGGAAACATTGTTATATGCAGGAGACACAACAGTGAAGAAATAAACACAGTTCTTCTCACTGCTAACACTGAGCTGCTTGCTAGGACAGTAACTCAGTATTTGTTACAGTGTGGAATGAAGAGAGTGAATTCAGAGAGAGCAAGAAAGTTTGCTGGACCTCTTCTGCGGAACAGCTTTCTACTTTTACAATACAGAAGAAAAAGAAAGAAAAGGGGGGAAAAAGAGGGGGTAGTTAGCTGTGCATTTTTTAAGTGGAAAGTTTCCCTGGTCCTTACTATTTTACAAGGAAGAAAGGAAGAAGGAAAAAGAGACAGATATATGCATACAGACACTCCCCACTACTCACAGATATGGCCCAGTCTGAGGTCTGCAACCTGCAGATTTGTATTCCTCCACCTTGGAGTCAAATGAGAACTAATTTGATAGGAAGAGCAATAAGGAATGCTGAGTACTCACCCCATAGACTATGGTGTAAATTTCTACTTAACTTTCTGTTTGGAGGAAATGTCATTATCAAAATATAATTTTTACATATGGGTAAGCATATAGATGATCGCTATCTTTTCAACAGAACTGTTTCTCTGAAAGTTCTACCATTCAAAAGATAATTAAGCCAATATTGATATAAAAAAAAACATGGACCCATTTATGATGTTTTAAAGGGAATGGCATGTATTTGCACCACACAGGGACAAAACCAATAGTTCGAAATTCTAAAATATGCATGTAATATAGCAATGTGTAGCATTATCCAGGAAAGCAGATTTAAAGCAAAGATCATCCTAGCACACTACAGAGGTACAAGGAAAACTAACATCTCTAGCTGATGTGAGTCACTTTTTATGGATCAAAGCACAAAAACTGAAGCCAATAAACAGCTTATATTTATTAATTTTCTAGGTTTTATGTATAAGAAAATTGATGTCTCATAGTAAAAACTGATTTAAATCAACCTATTATTGATTTGTTTACCTAAACAGTTTCACTTTTTAATTTATTAAAAAGATAAGATTGAATTAACAATCCAATTTTCTATATGCAAACCTAAACAGAAAAAAAAATAATGGCACACACACACAATGTATATACCAAAGTAATACTCCCAATGTGTGATCCACCTAGCTTAGCAATTATGAACTAGATAAAACAACAGATTAGACTAAACTCCCTTTCTTACTCCTGAAATACTACAAGAACAGCTATCATTGTTTCACTTATTTATTTGTCAAATATTTACTAAGTAATTATCATTCTTTCTGCTCACCACGAAAAGAGGTAGAAGAGACTATGAAAGAAATGTAAGTTTTTACCTGTGATTTCAGGGGCTTACACTTTAATTGAAGGGGTTATCTTGCAGCTCTTCCCAACAGTTGACTTAAGCAGGAAATTTATCCTGTTTATTTTCCCATTTGGATATAATCTCTATCCCATATACCTTGCATATACCACTATCCTCTCTACCCATAAAACAGCATTAGGTTGTTATTATCTTAAGGGTAGAAACACTGACACCTTTCATATAACAGCTACATCAATTCTCAGGGTATACACTCCACATACAAAATAGAAAATCAAATATTTTCTAGCATGAAACAGTGAGGAGAGATCAGTGCCCCAAAAACTCTTTTGATAATGAAATACATACAGGGGTTAGGACTGTTTTCTGAGCATTTTTATAATCCATCACTCAGTACAAGTATAAATTATATTTTCTGAAACTAAAAGTGCTATAAAGCAAAAAAATTCCCTTACCAATAGACCAATTCTAAAACAATGTTAACATCATTGTTACATTATTCTATTTGGCTAAACTGATGTGACAGATGAATTATTATAAACTGAAATTCTTCTCTTGCACTTAATTTCCTGGTTAAAGACAAATCAAAACTCACAACACCGTGCTCAAGCACATTTCTAGTTCATTGCAAGCTGAACAAAGTATTCTGCTTGATGGAAACTAAATTTAACTGTTTTCCACAGTTTGGAGCACTAAAACAACTACTAACCTTAGAGACACAAGACGTGGTTCACACACTATAATCATCTGACCTTGGGCAACTCATTTAATTTCTTGGCCATTCAGATTCCTCACCTGCAAGTTACAACGTTGAGATGCAATGCATTCAGCCTCCCACTCCATCTCTAAAGGCTCTACTCTTTTAAGATTCTGGCATTTACTGACACTCTAATATCTCATTCAACCCAAATGACATTCCATGTAACCACAGTCACAACCAACAAAAGCCACATCTTATATATCATTCTTGTGAATTCACCCACTTTGACCTGAATATGTAATGAGGCACACACCATTTTTGTGAATTGGCAGAATTTTTTACAGACCAGTAATTCATACAGTGATTTTTGAAAAGGAAGTTGCTGTTGTTCCTCAATCATTCAGGGTTCTAGTAGGACTCAGATGACATACTCAAATTGGGTAATGTAAGGAAAGTTCAGTAAAATTTTACAAAGATGCTAGAAGGGTATAAGAAAACCATTAGGCATGGTACAATGTCTTGGGGCTAGAAACATGCCCAATTACCCCCCATTAAAGTAGCAAGAAAAAGGAGAGTCACAGAAGCTAGAGGCAGGCAGGCTACATGGAGAGGACCACCTTAAATAGGAGCTGTGATCTTAGACACAGCCAGATCAAGGTGACTTGCAAATAGCAAGTCAGGGTAATAAACATCTTGCCTTCACAATCTCCACTCCCCACAGTCTCTAACCAATGTCCCCCACTGGTCAAAGTCAATTAGATGCTGAGGCTAAACCAACTCTGTAGATGTATTTCATACAGCTTAACTTCCTGGAGAAAGATCAAGAACTAAAGGTACAAAGAGAAACAGATCTAACACAATCCTGTTTTCTCTAAGTAGGCTAGACTCACAGAATTATAGTCCCATCTTTGCCTAAAGCTTCTTTAATGTTGTCGTGGGTCTACTGAGTTCCTGCAATATGCTGGATCCCTTCCAAACCCTGGCTGTGTATTTAATGTTCAGAAAATCTTTATTCTAACACCAAGAACCTATTAGAACCCTCTAATGTAGTCATCAAGGGTAATTTTAGATCTCAACAGGTTTTCACAAAGAATGTAAGCAAACCAATTGCTTAAAGTGGAAGAAATGTCAATGTTAGTAAAGATTGATTTTCTATATTCCCTCTCTCTAATTAGTTGCTTTGGACATCAATGAGTTGCACAAAAAGAGCCACAATGATTTCTCTGATTAAGTAGCTCTAGCAAACTGGAAAGGTTGAAGCACAGCATTATTAACTCTTTGATGGGCTATGTAAAGCCATGCTGAGCTGTAGACAATACTGAAATGTTCCAAAATAAAAGTGGATAACAGGAGGAGAGGCTTCAAAAGGAGGACTTCATTCAAACCTCTGGTCTAGAAAAGACAAAGAGCATATTCATCAATGTAAAAAGAAAAAGATTGCTAATTGGATACTAAAATATTGCTAACTTGCTAACACATGCCAGGGCCTATGCTAAGTGCTTTCACATCATATTTCATGAAATCTGCATGAAAGCCCAGTGAGATATTTTTATTTAGAACATTTTACATATGAGGAAAGTAATTTGCCTAAGGCACTATGAAATAGAATCTGAAAATCCAATAAAGAGGTATAGTTTTAAAAAGGTTTTACATCTGATGTGACCTCAGACATAATCCCACCTTTCCACCACCACTTCTTGTGTCTTGGAAAGTGGTAAACCACAAATGATAACTTATTCTGCCTATTTATAATACCAATCTGGAAAAACAGAATTTCTTCTAAAGTCAACTTCTTCTTTTGGAAAATATTTTAAATGGTTGTCACAGCACTTGGAAGGATTCTGGGGAAAGAGCCTGTGAAATCTTTTCACTGCAATAGGCATAGTAGCTTCCTACCAGGCATCAGCTCAGAATAGTCCTCTGTTTTTGTGCTTAGAAATCAAATCTCTTCACGTGAACTTGGGGAAGAGACCATGTCTTGTTCCTTTTGTAAGGAACCACATGAATAGGGCATATACTTGGAATTTAAAAAATACTTGTTCAAGGGGGAGGGTATAGCTCAAGTGGCAGAGTGCATGCTTAGCATGCACAAGGTCCAGGGTTCAATCCCCAGTACCTCCTCTAAAAATAAATAAATAAACCTAATCACCTCCCACACCAAAAAAAAAAAAAAAAAAAAAAAACTTGTTCAGTAAGTAATCAACATAGCACAGTATGTGATAGGCAAGAGACTGCAGAAAGAAAAGTAAATACCAGTTTACTTACCCAGAAAAAATCATCAAACCAATCTTTTATCACCACTAGTGCTATGGAATCTTATTTGGTTTTTACGTGAGCCAAAAAGAAAATATACAGTAGGTGCCTTCTCTTTCCCACTCTCATCACATGCCTGCTCAATATCCACCTGACCTCCAAAACATTAATACAGGGAGAACTAGGCTGAAATGTAAATCAAGCCCAACCATGAAGTGGAAAATTTTTTAAAATAAGCAGAAGAAAGGTAACATCAAATGTTAATTACGTTCCAGGCAGAGTGCTTAACACTGTACACATGTTTTCTCATTTAATCCTCATAATAACCACCATCTTTGTTTTTACAGATGAAGAAACTGAAGCTTAGAGAAGGTAAGTAACTTGTCTGTGGTCACATAATAATGTGACAAGTGAAAGTAGAGATTTAGCACAAATTCTAGAAGATAATCATTAATGGAAGCCTATAGTATCAACAAAGATACAGGGAGTGGGAAGGGCCATGACTTTGCCTTGATGGTGGAAGAGTCATTACAGAGATGATTAATGTAAATGAGTCTTGGATGCTTCCTTACACTGGTGAGGGCATCACAGTTAACACCTAGCTTGTCCTACAAAGAGTGGAGTTGAAGTCTTAGCTCCACAGCTTCCTGGTGATGGTTATCTTGGCACATTCACATTCGCTTTATCTCTCTGAACCTTGGCTTCTAATCTGTCAAGTGAGGATGATAGTGCTTCAGAACTCTTTAAGAGGACTCAATCAAAGTGCTTCAAAATCTCAAAGCACTGTGCCACAAAGTTTGTTGACTATTCTCTCCACCAGCAGCAAGGAGATCCCATGTGACATAAAATCCTGGGCAATCACTCCAACATATTGTACCTCAGGAACAGTTTGTCTAGAGAGAAAAACCAATTGTTCTCTACAGATCTTGGCTTGGGAGCTCTTCATCTAGTGATTAAGGAACTTGAAGGAAGAGATGGGGACAGTTTGAGTGGCAGGTGAGATTTATGCTAATTTTGTGGGACAAAGAAGGGCTTGGAAATAATTTCGGAAACAGATCATCAAAGCTGCTCCCATTTGTTATCATGTTCATCTGCAAGGCCAGAAATGGGAAGGACCTTTACTAATAATGGAATTTTTCATTTAAATAACACTACTAATATTTTACGGCATTTAGGTATACCTTGTATCATTCCAAACTGTATTTAAGGCAAGATACCTCAAATTTTTTGCACTATTTTATGATTTTCAAAGAATTTCAAAATTAGTGATTTCAATTGATGGTGTTTTTATAGTGCTATCTTCTAAATTCTATTGAGAATGACATATATAGGAAAAGGTGATAAATATTTTTTATTATCTGCAAGGCTGTTGGACAATTTTAAACCCAAGCTATTTACCAATAGCTAATATTTGTCAATTCCCTGTTCCTTTGTTTTTCCATCTGTAACTAGAGTAAAATAACCCCCTACTGTTTCTCCATTTCTAATAAAATTATGTATGTGAGGTGTTTTGGTGAATTCTAAAGAACTGCTATTATTGTCTCTTATCCATCAACTCTGCTAGGTGAGGGCAGATTTCTTGGTCATTCTAACGTGCAGTAATTCCAAATCAAAGATGTAATCCAAGGTAAGCCAAGTAAAGTCTCTCTACCTATCCAAGAAGTTGTCACACATAAGGGAAGTCCACACAACATGCAGAGACAGGGAGCTACATTAACTGGGAAAACCCGAGGGTCCACCCAGCTGCTTGGACATCCAACCTGGCACTGAACAAATGGACTCCTAAAAATCACAGTCGGCATCGGGGTACTCACCCAGCCATCTGACTCACTCACAGCATCTGGGCACAAGAAAATTTTATTTCCCAAATCCCTCTTCCCTGCCCCCATCTTCCCCAGCCACACACACAAACAATCTGGACAGTCCATAAGGTAGAGAATAATTTTAGGGGCTTCCCTAGGGCCTGGCTGGATGCTTTCCAATCATTTTTTTCTGGCCTGTGAAATCAGATGCACTATTTCTTTATACACGAGAAAAAAATGAAATCAGTTTCTATTTGCAGAGTGAGATGGAAAAAATGAAAATTGCACACAGCTATGTCACAGACTCTTAGAAAGGACTTCCCTAAACTAGAGGAGAGGAAGGAGGCAAAAGGGAAACTCAAAAGGCAAGGAAGTTCAATCTGTTAACCCTTGAGAAGTAGCCCATGAGCTTGGCTTCACATACATAAGCACATTTAAGGTTTTGGAGCAAAGTTGGTAAGTAAAATCAGTGAGATTTCTGGATTCATTTTAACCACTGATTATGATGTGGTTCAATCACCATGGCCATTCCAGGATCAAGTCACTGTATGTCTTTGTGTCTTTCTGTCTGTGTGTGGCTATGCATGTGGTCTGACCTCTCCCACACTACCCCACTTTCTCTTAACAAACACACAATACATTTTAACACACATGAAATTTGGTTAAAATAAATATCAAGAATAAGCTTGTTGGGCCAAAAAAAAAATGGCTTGGGGGTTAAATTTCACAAAAGGCCTACCCTAATTCAAAAATGGAATAGGAAAGAAGGAAATTGACAAGATTATATGGGACCAGTTTTATGTACCCAAATGTGGTTACAAATGAAGTCACCTTACCACTTATATCCCAGTTTTGCTAGCTACATAACTCCATCCCCATTCTGAGCACATCAGATTCTTTTCCAAGGATCCTTTCCTCCTTTGGTATCAGTAGGTGTCCTCTGGGGGAAATTACATCATATGAGCTCTCAAACCAGTCCAAACAGCTATCAGACCGTGCTGGCTGCAGGTTGTCTGGGTGTCTGTTCTGCTCCTGCCAGACCATCAGTGCTCCCCTTGCACTGAAAAGGCTCCCTGCTCTGAGTTCCACTCTCAGAAATGGCCCCGTAACAAGGTTGCTTGAGTCATTGTATGTCAGACTCTTTTTCCTGGCACAGGGTAGACTCAGGGAATAGAGAGTGAATTCAAACAACAGCCACTATATGTTTCTTCAATCTATAATCCTACACTCTGAGACCCTCTTTCTGAGTCTGGTCCAGCAGTCCTTCCCTGCAATTTGCCTTCTGTCACTGCTATCTGCATTCCTTCCCCCATGTTGATAGAATTTCATTCATAAACTTAGTTCAAGTTTAGTTATCAAAAAGTGCATTATTCCCTAAGGAAACCTCTGGACACAAAGAGATCCCAGGGGTTATCACACAAGGGTCAAAGCTCTAGCTGTAAATTACGACTGCTTCATATTTCCTTCTCTATCTTTTAAACAGAAGCATTTCTCTTCTTTATCATTCATACCATCCCGAACAGCCCACTGGCCAGCAGGTCCCTGCTTGCCCAGGATGCCAAGTATACACCTTATGTTTCTGTCCTCTTCATCACAGGACCAGTGATGGCAATTCACATTTGTATAATGCTTGATATTTCATAAAGACTTTCACATTTATTACCACACTAAAGCCTCACATCATTTCTGTGAGTAAAGCAAATCGAGTATTGATCCTTGCAATTTAGAGCTATGAAAATTGACACTCCGAGAGGTAAGGAGATTTCCTCCAGCTGCATTCAGCTAGTGAGGAGATGAGCCAGGCTCAGAATCCGGATCTTAAGGCTCTGGGTGTAGGTTCTTTGCAATTCATAACGCTGACCCTCTTTAGTTTTCAGCCCATGTGCCTCTCTGTAGGCATCCTCACTAGACTTTCAACCAAATTCAAATAATCTCCATGACAGTAAATTCCCATGCTTTCAGTCCATCTAACAGAGTTTTCCAGGGAAGCAGGGCATCATTACTGCCTCTTTCCCACTGGAAATGATAAGGAAGCCCACTGGGTAAATGTTCTTTGGAGTAAATTAATTTCAGAATAATCTAACCTGACTTTAAGCCAGAATTCTCCATCAACAGCTTGGAACATAAAAGTCTGAGGACTAAAGTCTTGACTTATGGCATGGATTTGCTTCACTTGACCTGTTTTGAGGATACATGTTCTGCAAACCAATTGAAAAATTAAAAATATGCTTTGTTTAATTGTATTGCAATCTATGGTCGAATTCCATTTAAATGGCATTTACAACTGGCACATTTTTCAAGTACTGCTTCTGCCACAGTTGCATGTAAAAGTGCATTGTCATCATTCATCCAACTGCAGCCTAAGTTAGCATCAACATACATCCCACAGATGAGGGGGCAAGTCACTGAAGGACAGTGGCTGTCATATTTCCATGAAATACAATTAAATATATCCAGAAATAAATCAGTTCCCAGATTTTGATAAAACAGTATATGGCATGTTTTCAAAATTAATAAGCATTGATTGAGCACCTATATTGTGTCCAGCACTGTGGAGAATTCAGAAAAGTATAAGGTATGTTCTAAAATAGTCAAAGAAGAGAGAATACTCAGGGTATGGGGATCAAGGTGAAAATGTATGTTACAGTAACTATAATGATTATTATTATTTTTGTCAATTACCACATGCCAGGTACTATGCTAAGTATTTCATTTGAATTATCTAATCCTCATAACAACTCAGTAAGATAACTACTATTATCATTTTAATTTTGCAGAAAATAAAAGTGAGACACAAGCAAGTAATTTACTTAATTAAGGGCACATTGTTAGGAAGTGAGGGATTTGCCAGCCTGTGTACTCCTAGCCTCTTTGCTTTATTTAGGGAAGGCTTCATGAAGGGCTGGGTCTTTACTACAGCTCTGAAGATTCGATAGCGTTTAGGTAGGAAGAATGGGAAGAATGAGGAGAGGTCCTCACACAGCAGGATAGACAAAGATCATAAACAAAGGCACAGGGCAAGAAGGGACACGGGAGGATCCCTGAAGGAAGTCAACGGCAGGAAGCAAAGTCGGGAGGGCAGGGTGAGACACTTAAGTGAATACCTTACAAACAACCTAGGCAGAATTTAGAGCCCTGAGCCTTTGGAAATAGAAAGTCATGAAGACTCTCACACAGGAAAGTAACAATGAAAGGCTCTGTGGTACACTAGCAGCACATCCAGGAAAAGGGGCGAGGAGGGAGACTTCAGGGAAGCAAACTAATTAGGGGCTTATGGAGAAATCCCCTACAGACCACACCAGAGCTTGGTCATAGCACATACTCAATAAACGCTTGTCAGGTCAGTGGATGATGACTAGTAGGAATAAAAAGGCAAGAAAAAAATCTACAGGAGTCACTGACAAATTGTTCACGAAGGAAAAAGAAAAGGAAGGAAGGAAAGATGGTACCAAAATGCTACTCTGAGTAAAAAAAAAAAAAAAGACATGTGGACGTGTGGGGCTTTTGGCTGACGATGGAGTTGGAAGGAGAAGTGGGTTTCACATGGGAGCAGGATGATGAGTCCTCTATTTTGGTTTGAAAATGTAGAGGTTTGAAAGAGACATAGAATATCGTTAATATACTATAGGTATTTGGAGAAATAGGCCTAGAATACATTTAAGACTCTCCAAAGGTGGAAAGCACAGTCCTTACTCCTCACAAAATTCAAATTAAAGTTGTACTTTTATTTATAGGCCACTTCCATAGGCAACTCTAAGTAGGTAGAGCTTTCCTTATATAAACATCACTACTAGACCTATTGTGTCTTATCAAAGATTTGCAAAGTAGAAATTCATAATGTACAAGAACATCACTACAAATTGAAAAGACCTAAGCAGAAGGAAATAAATCAAAGAGTTAAGCTCCTAACCCTGCTCTCTGTGACATGCAGCCAGCACTGGCGATCTGACAGATGTGAAACACCAGCCTTTCCTTATCAAAATACAAAAAAAGGAGAAAATCATGTAACAGTTTCTCAGCACGCAGCCATTAGACAGATGTAATCATAATGCGACCAAATATTCTTATAAGTGAAATTCGTGCATTTAGGACCACATGCAGGGTTTAAAAGCAGCTAACACAAAAGGTAAGCAGAGTTGCCCGTGTGTATACAATGGCTCAGATGTGGTAGAGACATCCAGTTGGCCCTCAAATCAACTGAATGGTAAATTTAAAAGGCAAACTCAGCACCCATTAGCTTAAAATTCAAATGACCCTCATAGGAATCCCAGCTGTGGCAACAGGAGCTATTATTCTTAAAGTAAACTTCTCCTTTATGATTATCCACCAACATCCAATCACTGAAGCTACAGCCACACTCATCCAAGTTATCTGCTTTCAAAACAGCCAGACCACATGGTTCATCCTTTAGATGCTTGAAGCCGATCAGAATGATCAAGTGGATGAGAGTGTGCAAGATTCATTTAAACCAACAAAGGAGCTCATTGTAATGGATAAAATCAAGATCTTCACCAGGCAAATTAGAGGGAAGAAAATGCTTCAAAGCATAACTCCCTTCAAGGGGGAAGGGATAGGGTCAATTAAAATATATAACTGGAGGGGGTGGATGGTATAGTTCAGTGGTAGAGCGTGTGCTTGTCACGCACAAGGTCCTGGGTTCAATCACCAGTGCCTCTCTTAAAGGGAAAAAAAGAAAAAAGAAAACAACAACAACAACATATATATATATAAATGGAAAGACCCATTAAATGTAGGCTAGGAAGTCAATCCAACCCATGGAGCAAATTTGTTGTTACCAGATGCAAAGAGAGAAATAAACTGAAATTTGAGTACAGAGTTCAAAATAAAAAACCATGTCATGAAATATGCCCATGTAACCTGACTAAACCTTTTATCCAATTTAAAGGTAGGATATTCATCAAAAGTTATTTGGTAAGTTAGATGTTTAAAACTCTGAAAATATTTTCTCCCCCCAAAATAATGTTCTGCATGATAACTGGCTTCCCAAGATAGACCCCAAAAAAATCCCCCAATGTATAGTACAATAATGTGCAAGTACAGTTTGGGGATAATGAAGTGATACAAACTGTTCTGTGCAAATAGAATCTTACCATCCCATACAGCAGCACTTTTCAATTTATGAGTCACAACTCATGAAATCAATTCAGTGAGTCTTTCCCAGTTTAATTCTTAATAGAATGGACGAAATGGAATGGAAAGGAAAGAACAGAATTGCATAGATCAGAGTACATCCCCATCATAAGGAAAAGAATTATTCTTGAAACTTAATTTCAGAGTTATAGGTATAAATAGCTATGTGCATTCAGGATTGCTAAGTAAAAGATATTTCTGACTGTGGGTCACAGTCATAACAGTTTGAACGCCTCTTAGCAAGGCTTCCATGGGGCATCTA
Source organism: Vicugna pacos (assembly GCF_048564905.1). NCBI lineage: Eukaryota > Metazoa > Chordata > Mammalia > Artiodactyla > Camelidae > Vicugna > Vicugna pacos. The sequence continues at coordinate 76,929,297 of NC_132988.1, forward strand.
GCACAAAGCTGGCATTTAACATTTGTTAAATGAGTGAATGATTGAGTGAACCAGCGAACACGTGAAGAATGAATAAACAGAATGCCAGTAATACGCCTCTCTCAGCCACAGCTCTGGCACTTGGAATGGGAAGTTTGCTCGCTTTATCACTTATCAAGCTTGCTCACTAGTCAGGCATTGGGTATAGACAGCTGCCCGGCTGCAAGTCCCTAGAGGTGGTACCCTTGGCCTGGGACAGGACCTCTGGCACAGTAGCTAAAGAGGGAAGGATGGGGACAAGTCTTCCCCAGCTGAGAGGGATTGGTCTCTAGGAGTTGGGTGCTGAGGGGAAGAGGAAGAAGGTAAGACAGGGTTGCCAGATGTAGCAAATAAAAATACCAGATGCTGGTTAAATTGGAATTTCCAATAAGCAAAAAATAATTCAAGGGCAAAGAAAATCATGAACTTTCAGGAATGAAAGATCAGTTCAACCCATCAGACATTTATCTGGTGCAAAACTATCTGTAAAATCCTCTGCTAGGTGCTATGAGGGGAAAAAGTACTCAGCTCTTGAGGTTGAAGAGGTCAGAGACACACAGGCAGGAACCTCAGCAACTACCATGCATTGAGCCCGATTCCAAGTGCTTTCCAGGCATTAACTCATTTGGCCCTCACTGCCCTGCTGTTATCATTCAGCACTGCTATTATCCCCACTGAACACAGAAAACTGAAGCATTGAGAAGTTACAAGAGAAAGTCGTCCAAGGTCTCATAGAGAAACAAACACAACTAACATCAGTGGGCCTGTGTGGGGAGCTGGATGATGCCCGAGGGGTGGATCTGGAGATAAGATTTGAGCTGAAGAAAGGAGAGACATCAATAGGTGAATATTAGGGGAAGAATATTCCAGGCAGAGGAACAGCCTGGAGTTGAGAGGACATGATCAGGAAATCGGAATAGACTAAAGTTTCCGGAATACTGGGAAGATAAGAGGAGGAAGGTAAGACTGGACAAGAAAATGAGGTAGGAATAGACTGTCGAGGGGAATCGTGCACCCTGCTGAACCTGCGTGCAATGGTGAACCACCAAAGAATCTGGGATCTATAAATGGGATACTGTGTTGAGTTGGGCTATTAAGGAAGATGACTTTGGCTATAGTCCAAAAGACAGAGTGGGTGAGACAGAGATCAGAGGCAAGAAAAAGATGAGGTAAATCAATCCAGCTGGCTGGCAAAGCATGCCGCATCAGAGTCCAGGATTTACCTCCCAGATCAGACCCTTAGTAGGTAGTGACCTTGGACAATTCATGTAATGACTGAGCCTTGGCTTCCTCGTTTCTGAAACAGGGAAGACAACACGACTTCCTTCTCAATATTATAGGAGAATAAGACAGAACAACATACAGAAAATGCTCCACAGATGGAAGCTGCCTGTGAAAGGTCACCACGATTGACCTTGAATCTTTCCCTTAACAATTCCTCTGAGTTCAGTCAACCTTGGATTGAACCCTTCCAGGAGTAAGGCACTCATGCCATCCCAGTGGTACCACAGTGAGAGTGAAGCGACGAAAGAAAGAAGCTGAAAGAGTGGGGGGCTGCCTTTCCTACTTCCAAAGAGAAAGAGTACATCTAGAAAGGAAGCTGAGGCAGAACACAATAAGCAAAACAAAGCAAAACCCTAAACACCAAGTCACCACAGTTGAGGAGTTGAGGGAGGTGAACCTTGAGATCCTCACGGAAGCCCATATTACCAAAGTGACATTAAGCAAATCACCTAAACTCTCTAAACCTTAATTTTCTCCATCTGGAAAACATGGCTGTTAACACCTATACTGTGAAACTATTGCGAGGATAGCTGGTATCAGGTATATTATGCCCTTGGAATAATGCCTGGCCCAGAGCAGGCAATAAGTGATAGTTATTGTGTATTATGGATAAATTTAAATAAAGCTGTAGCTGCAGTTAGGCAGAAGTACTGGTGGGATCAGAAAAGAGAATGTGGAAATAAGTAAATATCCATGAGGAGCAGCAATTCTAGAGACCACATCCATGAACAGTGGGCGTGGAACTGACAGCCTTTTTCTGTGGAGCCAGATGTGTTCTGTCCAGCAGGGCTGCTGAAAGGTCCCCCCACCATTAAATGACGAAGGATGGAAGGATTAAAAATGCAGGTTTGTAGACTGAAGGAAGAGAGGCCTGGAAGAAGAAAAAGCCATCACCTCTGACTATGTAATTCTGTCACTTCCTGTCCTGGAGCCCGACCCATCACTACGAGCCCTGAGGTACAACGCAAAGCAACACTGAGGCTGGAGGAGGGAGACAGGTTCATAACACGCCAGAGCTTAAAGGCGAAGGTATGGATGCCAGGGCCAGACATCCATCCACCCAAGCACACAGGACACATATAAGCAGAACCTGCTAGGTTTGAAACCCCTAGCTGTGTGCTCAGCAAGCCCCACCTTTCTAGACAGCTGGATACCCAGCAAACCCACTCATTCTGCAGGGGCCCTGCCTTGGTGGGGCGCAAACATCATTTCAAACATCTAGCCCGGTGCTCAGGGCACTGCTGCGGCTGGGATAAACTTAGCATCCTTTGCTTTTTCTTGAAATTTTAAAATTACTTCTCAAAGACTTGGTTTGTAAACTTAAATACCTGACAAAGAAGAAGAAAAGGATAACAAAATGATCATGAAGACATCCTGTGGTTCAAACGCATACCGTCTGTCCTTAGCCTCTGAAGATGACGCAGCAGAGCACGCACGGGCGTTGTCTTTCAAGCACAGTGACTTTTTGCTCCCATGTTCTCCATAACCTGTCACCCAGTTGTCAGACAACTGCAAACACACAAGAGGTCCCATCGGGACTCAGTACTCTTTCAGGCAGAATCTCCTCTGCGCAAGCCTGTTTGGCCTGTGCAGGGAGAAACTACATTCTTGGCCCACCTCCTGACCAAAATGAAACCAAGACCACGCGCTGTGAAAACATCCATCTCCACTCTTGATCTCCCTGAAACTAAAGGTAACCTCCGAAGTTAGGATTAGAGCATTTGGTGGAAATGAAAAGCTGCCTAAAATCCTCTCACGTCCTAGCACTGCCTTCACTTTTAGGATATGAATATTTAGAAAGGTTTAAGAACCTCTTTCTCACACATTTCTCTCCTTCCCAGATGTAGAGAGCTCTCAACAACTGCCTCTTCATTTATGAGTAAGAGTGTGCTGAAGGGTGTTATTGCCTGAGCAGAAAGCATCCTCGAAACACATTCCTGACTCAGTTATTCATTTCTTTGGGAGAAAAGGTTTTCCCCCACAGGTAGGAAGCGGATGATCACTTAACACTTCCAGCAACAGTGATTAAAAGTGATACCCGGGTGAAGTATTTGGGGTTGATTCAGCCAACACTGAATCAATCATCTCTAGTAAAGGAGACAGCAGATGCTACAGCAGCGCCTGCCTCAAGTTTGTTATTAAAATAACACAGAGCAAGATGTAAGGAGTTACCAAGCACCGAATTCCCTTTCCCTAGAGCTCTTCAAAGACAAAACAGCCACTCATTTTCTCAACTGTCAAAATAGGTCTGTGACTAGTTTTTGAGGCCCCCTCCTCCCAGCAATGACTGGGAGCCAATTGTTCTTAGAAATCAAGGTGGGGCATCAATTGGCTGGAGTATAAAACAGGCAAAAATATACAACCCAAAGGCAGCACATATAACAGAAATTGCTCGGCATGGGATCTGGTAATTTAAGAACAAAAATCCAAAAACAAGTGAAGAGAAAGCCAAGGAAAAAGGTAATTTTAAAGAAGTATCTCAGGTCTCTAGAACGACCCCCAGATGCTGCCTAACATTTACGTCACAGAGAAACAAATGGGCAGAGATGCCATGTGCCACAGGAAGTAGCTAATTTTATCTGCAGGCCTGGAAAACTTTTACTTCTCCCGGCTCTTCACAGTTGTTGAGATTTCAGGCTACCAAGTACCCAGGTATTTCAGTCTGGTTTCTCTCTAGCCAGTCAGGAAACTGCAGACAGAGGGCTGAGGCAGCTCCTGAAGCAGCCTGGGTCTAGCAGGGAAAGTTGTCTGAGGCCTAGGACTGAGGGAGGAGTGCCGGGTAGGCACACGCTGCAGCACTGGTTAACCTGGCCACAGCCACCTTCCACTGGTCCAGGCCCAGTAGTCAGCAGTCAGGCAGTCTGTTAGGGGAGGCCAGGAGTAGACAGAGACAAAAGACACACATTGTTCCCACTCGGGGAGGGGGGTTTGGGAGGCTGCCTCTGCGCAGTGTGAAGCTGTCCCCACTGAGTGGCCAATATAGGTTTCCTATAAAGCAGTTGATGCCACCTTCGGCCCCAGGAGGGGAAGCAAGCCAGCCTTCTCATAAACCACCCCTTGCAGGGATGCTTAGAGCAGCATCACCGCCACCTCAGACAGGTGTGAGCAATTAGATGGACCTGCCTTCAGAACTGCGATTTGTTCACCTGACTTGGCATTTTAACCCTTCTCGTCCCCAGTGTATCTCACTCCCGGAAGAAGAAATGAGTTAACTTCAACGGAGTTTGCGGTGTGCTGGATGGAGATTGGGGGAGGGGAGTAGAGGAGGCGGGAAGGTGGGAACCTTCTGAAAGCTTGCACGTATTGCTTTTTTTTTTTCAGGTGAAAAGGAAAAAAAGGAAAAAACATATTAGGCAGCAAAGAGGGCCGGCAGGATACCCCTCATTTTCGGACATTCGTGGTATTTTAGGTAAAGAGCAACTCGCAAAACTCGTCCAGATTGACAGAAAACGTGTTGGCCTGTCAACTGGAGAAGGGGGTAAAAAAACAAGATTCACTGAGTCCAGGGACGCAAGAATTCAGGCTCCCGGGCTTCCGGTCTCCCCCGACCATCCTCCCTGCCCCACCCCAGACTTGCAGGTGGAAAGCAAGCAAGTGAGACGGTACAGGGCCCCAGTCAGGGGTCGCCGGCCACCGCAGACGGCCGTCGCTGCGGGGACACACCCTCCACCTACCTCAAACATGGGAGAGGCGCCCTTGCTCGGCAACGTGCAGCCCAAGAGCTTGGCGAGAAACTTTGCCATATACGAGCAGTGAGGCAGGGTCTCTCCCGAGGCGCCGGATCCGTCCTTTCCCTGCGCGAGAGCCGGAGCGGCGAGGTCTCACCCGCAGCCGGCCGGTCTGCGCGGCCCGGGGCTGAGGGCTGCCCGCGGCCGGGCCGGGCCCGGGCGGGGCCGGGGACGAGCGCGCCGGCTGCCGGGCCGCCGCCGCCCGGGGTGCGGGGTGCGAGTGCGCGCGGCCAGGTCCACCGCCCGAGCCGCCCGCGCCGCGGGAGCGGGGCGCTGCCGTCTGCGCTCGCCTTTCCCGCTGAATGTCACTATCACCAGAGTAAAGGGAAGGGCCCCGCCGAGGGGGTGGCGGGAGGGCCAACGCGCCGCAGGACGGGCGCCGCGCGCGGGCAGGGGCACCGGCGGGCAGAGCGCCGAGGCGCGGGCACTGGCGGCCCGGCTCCGGGCACCACGCTTCGGCCACGCCGCTCGGCTGTGGCCGAGGCCTGACGCTCCGCGGGAGAGCTAGAGGCGAAGGCCGGGAGGGTCTGCTTACCGGGCCGGCCGGGGTGACCCGCTTCCCCAGCTCCCCTCTCCGCGCCGAAGGAGGTGAAAAAGGCTGCCTCAGGCCGGGGCTGACCGGCGGGTTACCGCTGCAAAGCGCGAGCTGCCCGCAGGGGCTCCCGGGCGGCCTGCGCCAGCCCCACCCTCCCTCTGGGAAAGGGAAGGCTCCCGAAGCCCGGGAGGGGGAACTCCCGCACACGTTCTCACCTTAACCCGTGTCTGAATGGGGCAGGCACAGGTAAGCCCCAGAAGGGGAAAGGTGACTTTGCAGGCACAGGAGCTGGGCCAGATACGCTCCATAATCGCAGCCTTGGCTGGGGTCGCAGGTTCCGGTGGGGGTCGGGTGACGGCCAGGAGACTGATACACGCAGGTATGCCGTGTTTCTCTTTCCAAACCTATAAGGCTTGTCTTTTAATATGGGAGATATTTTTAGGACACAGAGCCTATGTTATATCTTTATTTCGTATTCTTTCAAACTTTTAAGTGTGCATGAGAATAACCCGGAGAACTTGGTTAAAACCAGAAGTCCTGGGCCCCAACTCCCAGTGTTTCTGATTCACAAGGTTTGGGGCAACCTCAGGATCTGCTTTTTCATTGAGCAGATTCTGGTGCAGGTGGTGCCCAGGCTGGACTTTGAAACATCGTCCTCCTTTGTCAAATCCAGAGGTCAGCACATACAAGAACTGTAAAAAGCATTCATTTGTTAATAGAGAGACCCTAGAGAAAGGTTTTTCAAATCGCCTAGTTTTAAATGCAAGGAAGCAGAACTAGAAAAGTTTGTATTACTTCATCAAGTCACATTGTATTCGAGACACTCCAGGCAAATAGCAGCATTCTACAAATGTTTGTTAGACTCCATGAATAGAAGATGGATGGTTGGATGGATGGTGATGAATAGCTGGGTCCAGATTTCCTGATTCTCATTCAGGAATTCTAGCTGGTACAGCAAACTCACTGTAAGTTTAGGAAAGAAAATGGGAAGAAAAGGTGTAAATTAATTTGACTATATCAGCTCAGTGCGTCTCAGACTATTTTTTAATCAAGTATTTTTCACAGTAAAGAGATCATCAAAAACATAAAGTTTCTTTGAAATCTCTGGTTTTACTTTTTGTATTCTGGCCTATGAAATATTCAGATTTGTTATATTATAAAAAGACCTCCTCCCATGAATGAAAATAATGCTCCAAGTATGCAATCTTTATCCCAAACCCAGTGCCATAACACCAGATACCCACCAGCGGCAAAATCGAGAAATGTGGCAGCTGGGTGCCCTCTAAGCTACACTAAATAGAGAAGAGAAGGAAAACCAATGAGTACCCACAAACGTCTCAGGCACTGTGTTGCTGTGATAGACTGGGCTCTGGGGACAGACTACCTCCATCCCATTTCTGATATTTAATAGCTGTGAGACTTCAGACAAGTGAGTTTACTTCTCTGTGCTTCAGTTTCCTCACCTGCAAAACATGCATAAGAATAAAGGTAGCTACTGCACGCAACCTGTATTCTTTTTCTATTGCTGTCACAACTTAGCATCTTAAAAAACACCCATTCATTATCTTGCAGCTCTGTGGGTTAGAAGTTTAGTGGGCTCAACTGGGTTCCCTGCTTAGAATCCCACAAGGCTGAAACCAAGATACAGCCAGCTGGGCTCTCATCTGGAGGCTCTGAGAAGAATGCACTTCCAAACACAGGTTATTGACAGAATCCAGTTCCTTGCAGCTATAGGTCTGAAGCCCTTGTTTCCTTATCAGTTGTCAGCAGGGAGCCCGACCTCTGCTTGGAGAGGCTGCCCAGGCTCCTCATATGACCTCTTCCATTTTCTAAGAACAGTTGCCTTGAGTCCTTCTCATGCTTCAAATCTCCCTGATTTCTATTTTTGCCAATAGCCAGAGAAAACTTTTGCTTTAAAGGGGCTCATGTGGTTACATGACTATAATATCCAAGCCCACTTAGATAATCTTCCTATCTTAAGGACAACTATTAGTCACCTTAATCACATCTTCAAAGTCTCTTTTGCCACATTATGTAACATAATCACAGAAGTAACACCAGGTGTGAAAGCCATAGAGCTATCTAGAATCCAGCTTACCATGTGATTATTCAGAGGAATACGTACATGTATGCATTTTAAATACTTAGAACAGTGTCTTATTTTGTGCTGCTTATAATAAGAACTCAGTACAGGTTAGCTGTTATTTTTTTCGGCTCGTGGCACTTCATTTGACTATCATTACAACTATGTATTATTTTAAAGGTAAGAAATCGAGAATTTAAAAGACTGTCCAATCCCACACAGCAGGTTAGTGGCAAAGCCAGGAACCAAAGCTAGGACAGCCACCAATCAAGTCTGTGTTTTTGCTACAGTACACAGTACTGCATCACAAAAAGCTGGCAACGAACAGGTAATGTTCATCTGGGGGAGTGGAACTTATGAAGTATGGAATATGAGGAGCAGAAAGAAAATTTACAGTCACTTGCCATATGAGTAATTTATGATTTAGGTGCAAGGAAGGCTCTCCTAAACACTAATTGAAATAAGAAAGTTTCTAACTGCACTGGTGATTTGTAGCAAGCAGAGGCATTTTCTTGTGACGCTATTCATTCTAAGGGGCTACACATTCACTTGCCATCTAGACTCATTCCTCTGATGAGCTCTTCCTCTCTTTGCTGCCTCCCCTCTGCTATCTTGCATCCTACAGTGTCAAAAGAAAATACACATTTCTGAAGGGCAACCACCCACTTGACAGCAAAAGCATTGCCCAGAGCTTCCCAGGGGCCTGAATCACCCCTACACCTATCTCCTGCTATCTACCTTGCTGGTAGAGCAACAACAGAGACCCAGGATGCATGGATGGATGGATGGATGGATGGATGGATGGATGGATGGATGGATGGAAAGATAGATAGATGGATGGAAAGATAGATAGATGGATGGATAGATAGATAGACAGATAGATAGATAGATAGATAGATAGATAGATAGATAGATAGATAATCTTGTCATCTCCAGTCCTGCCCCATTTAGGACCTTGACCACAGTATTGTTCACTGGGATTATTTGTACTCTTTAACCCAGTATATTTCTAGACTTTATCCTAAGAAAATAATCAGAGAATCACTCAGAGTATGACATTTAAAACTGTTGCACATCCGTAGGGGCAAGGGAGTGTCTTTTTTACTGATACAGTAGCCACTATGGTTAAAAGAACTGGGCTGAAGTCAGGCTGCCTGGGATTGAATTCTGGCTCTTTCAGGTACCAACTTAGTGTTTTAGGCAAGTAACTTCAATTATGTAAGCCTCTATTTTATTATCTAGAAAATAAGAAAACAGATAATAATACCTACCTCATAAGGATTTAATTAATACTATTATACTAACTTATTAGAATGAGTATTATACTAATTCATATTTATATAATTAACATACTAATATTTAATAAGGTTCCTGGTCCATAATTAGTAATGGTAATAAATGTTAGCTATTAGGAGGGTTATGATTAATGTTGTATTCTCAACTACTGGCCCAGAGCCTGGCACACAGTCCTCAGTAAAAACTGATTGAATAAATGAATGGATGGACAAACAAATGAGCAAAGATACTTGCTGAAGCATTAAAAAGGCAAAATTTGGAAACCACCTAAAGTCTAATAACAGGAGATTGGATTGATAAATGACGATTCATAAATATAGTCAGCAGTAAATATGTCTTTAAAGAATATTTAACTCACCTAGAAAATGTCCTTTATGTAATGTCGGTGGCGGACAGCATACAGTACCTGTACTATATGCTACCTTTGTAAAAGGTTTACATGTCTACGTAAGAAGACAATGAAAGGAAATATACCAAAAGGCAATAATAGTTTTCTCTGGGTGATGGAATAATGGATTTTTTTATTTTCTTCTTTACATATTCCTGAGTTTTTCTATTCTTTGCAGTGAACCTGAGCACAATACCAATTCTAATACTTTTTTTTTTAAGAGCTTGGACATTAAAAAAAAAAGTTATCAAGTTAATCTTAATTGATTTAAGATCTTATCTTTTAATAAAACATTTAGAATAGATCGATTAACACAATTAAATCTACTGCACTGATACTCTCCTAAAGGAATCTCTGTTTTTGAAGAGGCTGTAATAAATATCATACAAAATTCAGTTTTAAAGATACTCACCTTTACTGTAAGAGCTAACAGGCTAGTAATCAACAATGACCCTGGGGATCACAAAGCCATAAGAAGCAATATATTCTATTTTTATAATTTACCTATTTTCTCTTCTCATTTATTTTAGAAATTAATGTAGAAGTTGAAGAGTAAGTTCTAGAAATGGTCATTTTCCCAGAAAGAGTAATAATGTATGCCTGCCAAGACACAGAGAACCCTACTGTCTCCATCAACGGCTGAATGGATGATTTATTTATATATAAATAAAGTATTATTTAGCCATAAAAAGAATAAAATTGTGCCATTTGAGACAATATGGATGGATCTTGAGGGCATTATTCTAAGTGAAATAAGTCAGATAGAGAAAGACATATACCATGTGACCTCACTTATATGTGGAATCTTAAAAAAAAAATTAAACAAAAAAAAGCTCATAGTTAGAGAGAACAGATTGAGGCAGGGATTGGGGCTGGGGTGTGGGGCTGAAATGGGTGAAGAGACTCAAAAGCTGCAAACTTCTAGCTATAAAGTAAATAAGTCATGACAATGTAATGTACAGCTTGGCAACTCTAGTTACTAATACTGTATTGCATATTTGAAAGTTGCTAAGAGAGTAAATCTTAAAATTTCTTATCACCAGAAAAAATGCAACTATGTATGGTAACAGATGTTAACTAGACTTACTGTGGTGATCATTCATATATATATATATATATATATATATATATAATTTCAAACCATTATGTTGTACATCTGAAACTAATATAATATTGTATGTCAATTATACCTCAATAAAAAAATGGTAAGGATACAGAATACTAGTTTCATTTACCTTGCTTCCACTGAGAGCCAGTGTTGCAGTTACTGTAAATACTGTACTTCAGTCTGGTCAGAAAATAGAGCAGTCTGATTAATCAACTATTCCAACCAATTATCACCTATGCAACACGTGAATTACCACTTCTCAAAAAAGTTAGGCTGTCATAAATTGCAGTTAACACTGAAACTCCATTGAAGGTTTCATAATTCTTTGATGATTCAGAAGGCACTTCAGTGTCTCTTGGGCCGTCAGGTTCACCAGCATAAAAATCATTTATCCTGGTAGGACAGATGAGGGGAGATGCTGGCTAATAGGAATTTTCAGTTGAGAGAAATGCAAGCAAGCCAGGTTTTCCTGTGTTTACAAGGCTGAATGGATGTCTATTGAGCTCTTTAAGCACCTCCTGAGAAAGGCGCTCTATTTGGCTGAGATGGTATAATTATTATTCCACAGGAATACAATAGTAACATTCTATTTTACAACAAAGAAAATTAGATTACAAGTTATCTGACAGCCCTCCCTTCCTCCCAGCTAAGATCACACACCGTACAGAGTTACAATGGTGCCAATTACAACATCTTTTCATGCACTGTATGTTCCTTTGGCTTTTGATGATCTGAATGGATTTCATACCAAATAGCAGCTACTGGCAGCAATCAAAACAATTTGGGGGAAAACAGTTCCATCTTCTGTGCTCAAGTAATACTACTGATTTAAATTTAATAACTGCCTCACTTCTTTCTTGGTACAACAAGTGAGCACATGGCTGGACCTCCATTCTTCCTTAACCAGAAGGTAGGTGGGAAAGCCTAGTATATACTAAGCCTTCTCCATCACTAGTTGCTAAAAGGTCATTTCCATTAAAAGAGAATGTTTTTAAGAATTTAGTCCAATCCACCACTTCTCCCTCCCCTGACCCTACTTTACAGAATCATAGGCACAGAGAGGTTAAGGTTTTTGCCCAAGTTTACACAGCTAGTATATTGACAGAGGGGAACCCAGATTCTAAATCTCCTGGTAGCCCATGCTCTTTCCATTGAATCATTTCTTCAGTGCCCCTTCACATCTTCACTAAATCATGCCAAGGCTGAGATTTTGCCCCCCAAAATAGCACTTTTTTTGAACTAGGTGCAAAACAAAAGAAAACATGAGGAAGGAGGGAGAGCGAGCGAGCGAGCGAGCAAGAGAGAGAGAGAGATGGAGGGAGATGGAGGGAGGGAGAAGGGCCCAGCATCATGTCCTTTAGGTTCCACTCCCATATCCCAGCCAAGCTTACTCCTTTGATGCAGGAATTTGGGGTTTCAGTCCTGGTACAGGGAGATGTCAGGGTTTATTTATTTGAAAGCTATAATGATGCTCCCTGGAAGAATCTTTGCAAGATATTTGAAACTGATGGCTAGAGACTCTTCAATAGACAAAGAGACACACCTGATCCTCCCAGCCTTGTTCTGGCTGTCTGGGATGGAAAGGAGACGTTGTCTAATGTGGGAAAGATTCAATGTTTAAGCATTATAATTGGCTGATAGTCAGCACAAAAGGATACTGGGCTATTTAAGGGGTTAAGTCATTTAGTGTGATATTAATCATCTTCCAACCCAGTGCTGGAGGGAACTTGTATTTTGACTCATGAGAGAGGTGCAGTCTGAAGAAATTGAATCAATAAATGGGAAAGTGGAAATATTACAGGTATAATAAGAGACTAAGTTACTCCTCCCAGTTTGGGGCTTAAATAAGTGTCATTATGCTTGTGGGAAAGGGCCTGGTTCATCCTGGTGATGGTGAGAGTGCCTAGGTGACCACAATGACAATGAGAGGACTGATACCGCATAACAACAACAAAACCTATTGTGGCATCAAGGCTATGCCACACCCTTAGAAACCATGGCTCAAGGATGAAGAGCCAGAGTTCACTTTCACTTGGGAAGGAAGTGGGGCATCATATGAAACCCCTGGGGCCAAGTGCACCAATGGCCAGTAGCAAGTAGGAGCATAGCCAACACTAGGCAAAGGAACACCAGGGTCAGGACCATGGTACCACTCAGGAGCAATGGTGGCCACACCGGCCACAAACAATGGAGCAGGCAGAGGAAGTTGGCACTAAAAAGCAGACTGCTACAGGGACAGAGCTGAACACGTGGCAGCCTGACTCCCCGGTGGGAAGGGATCCCATGGGAACCAGAAAGCGAAACACCATTCTTGTTTGCATTTCATTGCTTCAAATCCCTCCATTGGAGGTCCATCATAATTGGTGCGGCCTGTGTCCTTAAAAGTCCACAGGAAAGACAGATGCGACAGTGAATGGCAGGCTCTTGGCTCTGGCCAAAAGCACACCATCCCCCTAAAGGTTTGTTCAGTTCTAACTATCCACAGAGGCCCAGATCCACTCTGCACTAGACAGTCAGTGAGAGTAAGGAGTTCTGGACAAGATCACCCTTAGGGCTCCATCGGTCTCACAATTAAAAAAAAAAGACTCAAATTCAGACCAAATCTAAATACTTGGGGGTTGAAAGGAGGAGAAAGCAAGGCAAGTCCTGCACCAGCCTGAAGGGAAGGAAAGGACGGTTCCCATCCAACCGTACCCCTCCGTGAGTCCTATAACAGCCATGTACTTAGACCGAAGCTTTTTTTTAAAATAATATTTCTATTTCCTCTGTTCCTTCCCCTGTTAGCCCTGACCTTCCAATTCTCCCCGGGCAGAGGTGTGTCTCAGACAACATCTTCCACAGCCAAATAGCACAAGTCAGGATGTGGAATCCACACTCCCAATCTTCCCCATCATTAATTTCTATGGTAATGACAGTAACAACAGCCAACAATAGGTGCAGTGTGGGAGGCACTGGGCTGAGCACTTCACACATATTATTATGCACGATCACATTTGATCATTTCATCAACTCCTCCGGGTAACACTATCAAAATCCCTACTTTACTACTGAGGAAAATACAGCGCAGAGATGTTTATTACCTTCCCAAGGTCACGCAGCTAGAAAAAGATGGAGCCTGGCCAGGCATCCAGGCAGTCCTCCAGTGCCCAGGTCCTTCCCCTACATCCCATCATGATTAGACCAGAAGTGCATCAAGGGAGGCTCTTTTAGCCTCCCCTCTGGAGGGAGAACCGAATGTGGAATGTAGAATGTGTTTAAAGAGAAAGCAGTTTTAAAATATATGCTGTCTAATGCAAAACAATGCAAATTTTGCTGACTAAATAAAAATTAGCAGAACTGAAGAATTTTGACCCCTATGCCTGGAAGCCTTTACAAGACAATATTCCAAGTTCACTTTCCATCAGTCACTCCCTGCCCAACACTTGCTTGCTGAGTAATGCTAGGAGAGTTCTAATAGTGCTCCCACCCAACTTTCATGTAAAGAGCTTTCCAAATCTCCTGCTAAATTTCTCTAACTTAAATGAGATTTTAAGTGAAGAACTCTGCTTGATTGGCTTCACTTTCTTTCATCACTTTCAGAGCTTAAGATCCCCGTATGTCAATTACTTTAAACAACACAAGGGTTCCAAGTCAAAGACACCCAACACCCAAATAACTTTAGTCCCACAATGAGCTGTAGTTACTAGGGCAGGCCCATCAACAGTCACAAAATTTCCCCTAAAAGAAGGGGAAAAATTAAAGTTTCGTCACTCAGGAGAACAGCACTCAGATTTAGCCTGGAAACAACTGTCAGACGCCCAGAGTCTCATCTGTACCCACTGGGAATGCCTGCAGTTCAATCCCTACCACCTCACAGGTGTACCACAAGGTTTCACAGGTATATACACTAATTTCAAGGGTACAGTTCTGTAGGGGGTACATGGAAATCAGGAAAGGGGAAACCATTTATTTAAATGTACCAGAGAAATCAGAAAACAAAATGAAAGCAAATATAATTGTAGAAAGGGCGACCCTAGTAACCTATCCCAAAAGACAAGGAAAAGACAAATGATCCAAACTAAAAGCCTTTGAAAAAAAGGAAAAAGAAGGAGGGAAAAACAGGCTCTTTGTATTTGATTCTGGAAACATATATTATGCTCACACTGAGAGCTGGCGGGCAGATGGTTGAAGCTCTTACAAGGAATATTAAATCTATTTGGAACCCTCTTGCCCTCCTGATACAACATAGCTCATGCCTAGAGGGCAAGACAATCAGCACACAAATGCCTACAAATCACTCAGATTCTGTCACTAACTGGGAAATCCTCACTGCCTCCCTGAGCACAGGGAGTTTGAATGGTTTGGCCCAGGCCTCATGACAGATCAGACAGAGGGTCCAAAAAGAAGGCCGAGGTGCTCTCTCTCTCTCTCTTTCTCACACACACACACACACACCCCGGGTCCCTTTGTGTTCAGTCTGGTTTCTGCCATTAGAGCCAGATCGGAAATGAAACAGCACACGGGAAGCAGCCAGCAAAGACCCTGCTCGTGGGGCTCACCGTGTTTTTGCCATCCCTACAGAGGAATAAGAACAGATTATTAGATTGTAAAGGCCATGAGAAACGAAGAGTCAACAGACTTTTACCTTGCCCAGTTGTCCTTCACTTTTTGTTTTTTCTGACGGGCAATCATTCCACACTGCGGCGAGAGTCACACACATTCCACTGATTCCACCTGGAAACAGCCGAGACAGAGAAAAGCATTCCAAAATAATGGAAGACGCCATCTCACTCTGTTTAACCTGACCATCGAAATTTCAGCAGCTTATGAATATTCGGACAGCAAGATGCTTTAGAGCCTGGTGACTCAAAGTGCATTTCTCAAACCAATTCTGCTGGCATCACTGGGGAGCTGGTTAGAAATGCAGAGTCCCAGGCCCCTCCCAGGCCTGCTGAATCAGAGTCTGCCTGTTAACCAGCTCCCAGGGGACCTGTCTGCTCAGGAAAGCACTGCCCCAGAGCAATCATCTCCACTTCGCGGTATGTGCACTCAGGGCACGGACAAAATGATCTGTCGGGATGTACAAAGAAATTCTACAATTTTCTATTTTTAAAATTTCATTTCTACTTTTGCTTATTTTTATTTTTGCTTATGATGATCTCCATAAAGAAATTCAGCTTCTCTACTCTTTGACATTTAACTTGACAGGGATACACATATCAACATAAATAAATATACATATATTGGGAAGTGTGAACTCAACGTTTTTTTTTAATTGATGGGGCTTTTCACTTAAAAATTAGGATGACACATTCAGCTAAGCTCCGATACAAGAGAGACATCTCTGTCTCGTGTTCACTAGCTGTCCCCTTTCTCCTCCCAGTTACCTTATTTAAAAGAATGGTACACAGCAGGAGCCTTCTCTTGGAGCACCTCCCACGATTTGTCCAGCCACGCCTTGCCCAGCACGCATCTCAGCTAGCAGGTGAGAGGACCAGAACAGATGCACCACGCTGCCCCCACGCCGTGAGTGTTCCATAAACCTTACCTTACACCTACGCCATGTGACTCTAAGTGTGTTCGAGTCTTTTGCAAGACCCACTTAGAAACAGATACTCTTCTTCCCATAAAATAATGAACTCATTTCCTTTGCAGTAAGTGCCACGAAAGAAAAGTACAGGAGGGTCAAGAAAAACAGTCACAGTCTGGAGGGCCAGGGAAACCTCCCTGAGGAAGTGACATTTGATTGAGAACCTAAAGGACGAACACTACTGAGGAGCATCCAGGCAGGAGGAATAAGTGCAAACAGCCTATGGAGGAAGGAATTTGACACAGGTGAGACTCTAAATAATGGCTAGTGTGGCTGGGTGGGCCAGAGAGAGGGCAGCAGGGGCGAAGAGAGAGGGAAAGACGGGGTCTAGCGGTTTTGGGCCAGGGCTCTTGAGCCTAGGGTGACATCTCAGTTTGGGCTCATCCTGAGGCAAGGATTAGGGTGCAAAAGGCTTATTCGGGAAGTCATCCACGAAGCTTGAAGACATGGTAGCAAGGCAAGTCAATAAGAGAGTCAGTAATGAGTACTGTGGGCAATCTGGGCTCTGTCCTGAAGGGGATCCTCTGGGAGATGACATGAAACGTGCCTCAGAATGTTCCCATCGAGGGGCAGGGACTCTGGACACGTATCCACTGACTCTCACCCTTCCTTGTTGGAGAGATTAAATAGGACTTAAAATTTCAAGAATGTAATATGTGTTATTGCCTGTAACAACATACCTGTAGGAGTTCTCTACGGCTGCTATAACAAATCAACACAAGTTGAGTGGCTGAAAACAATACAAATTTCTTGTCTTATAGTTCTGGAGGTGAAAGTCTAGAATGACTGGCAGGGCCATGATCCTTCTGGAGGCTTTAGGGGCGAAGCTGTTTCCTTGCCTTTTCCAGATTCTAGAGGCTGCTTCCAGAGGCTGCTTCCCAAGGCTTTCAGTCCTGCATCACTCTAACTTCTGCTTCCATCATAAAATCCTCCTCTCTGATTCCTTAAAAAACTGAAAATAAAGTTACCATATCATCCAGCAATCCCACTCCTGGGCATATATTCAGAGGGAACTCTAATTTGAAAACACACATGCACTTCAGTGTTCATAACAGCACCCTACACAATAGCCAAGACATGGAAACAACCTAAATGTCCATTGACAGATGACTGGATAAAGAAGTTGTGGTATATTTATACAATGGAATACTATTCATCCATTAAAAAAGAATAAAATAATGCCATTTGC
The DNA here is from genome assembly GCF_048564905.1 of Vicugna pacos. Taxonomy (NCBI): domain Eukaryota; kingdom Metazoa; phylum Chordata; class Mammalia; order Artiodactyla; family Camelidae; genus Vicugna; species Vicugna pacos. The sequence goes on from NC_132988.1 coordinate 76,946,495, forward strand.
TGCAACATAGATGGATCTGGAGATCATCATTCTAAGTGAAGTAAACCAGAAAGAGAAAGAAAAATACCATATCACTTATATGTGGAATCTAAAAAAAAGACACAAATGAACATATGTACAAAACAAAAACAGACTCACAGACAGAAAACAAATTTATAGTTACCAGGGGGAAGGGGGTGGGAAGGGATAAATTGGGAAATCGGGATTTACAGATACAAATATATAGTAGTGACTATAAGATAGATAAATGACAAGGCCCTATTGTATAGCACAGGGAACTTTTTTCAACATCTTGTAAGAATATGAAAAGGAATATATATATATGTGTGTGTGTGTGTATAATTCAGTCACTATGCTGTACACCAGATATTAACACAACATTATACATCAACCATCCGTCAATAAAAAAAAAAAACTCTAATAAAATGGGGAAAAAAATCTTCCTCTCTGACTCTGACCTTCCTACCACCCTCTTATAAAGACCCTTGTGATTACATTGGGCCAACCTGAATAATCCAGGATAATCTCTCCATCTTAAAATCCTTAACTGAATCACATCAGCAAAGTCCCGTTTGCCATGTAAGGTAACACATTCACAAGTTTCAGGGATTAGGGCAGCATGGACACCTTTGGGTGGGGGGATTCTGTCTACCATAATGTCCTTGATTCTAAGGCATATTGAATTGTTAACATGTGTATCAATTTAGGGACAGCTGTGATGGGTGATAATCACCACCTAATTAAATGTATATTTTTAGTATGTATCCTGATTTCAGGAACGTGAAAATATCAAAAAGTGCACATCCAGACTAGGGCATCTATGATAAGGTAACAAGCAGAGCAGAGCTGCATTTTTATTGAGCTCGGATTCCACAGGCAGAACTTAAGGTGAGAAATGAATACATTAATTCGATAAATATTTTTTAAATTTCTACCAGGTACTAGGTGCTAAGGATACAGCAGTAAGACACTGTCCCTGCCCTCACAGAGCTTATGTTCTGGTAGAAGAGGCAGAGGATAAGCAGTTCCCAGGGAGTGACGAGTGCCGTGAAGCAGAAAGCAGTGAGGGGGCTGAGGATACTGCGGGGCAGGGATGGGGAACTCCAGTTCGGATGGAGCAGGTCAGGGAAAGCGTGCAAGCGGGTAATGTCTAAGCAGAAACCTCAGTGAAGGCCAGAAGGAGGATTTTAGTCAAAGTGCAGCCCAAGACAGAAAGAAGCTTGGCACTGGAACGTTCGTCCGTTCCACAGGAGAAACATTTTCCATTTTTTTCCTGTTCTTCTGTGGGAGGTTTAGTAGAACAAGAAGGGGAACAAAGGTGGACGTGAGAAAATTATGTGCTATTAAACTTAATAGCAGAAACTCCCATTTTGTCCTTGATCTAAACTTGTTTTAGGTGCCTTGCCTGCAAGTAGCACAGAGACTGGCCCAAAGGAAACAGAGTGCCCTCCTCTTCCTACTTTCTGTTCCCAACACAGTTGGTCTAGTTATTTCAAAAATTCAATGGGACATTTCTTTCCCTTTTTTTTTTTTTTGCAAATATATACTTACAACACCCCAATACTTCTACCATGTCCATCCTAATACACCCGACTCCTACACTCCTGAAGCCTTGTCCTTCAATCAGACAGTCAAAGCTCTGATGAGCATGTGAGCCTGTCCCAGGGAAAACAAGACACAGGCCCTTCCCCAGACCAAAGATGAGCCGTCCAAGTCTTGTCCCTACTGTGGGTCGGGGTCATGAACAATGTCTGCTTGATTAAAACCCTATCAAAGGGAATAAGCGTAAGTCTTAGTCCTGCTAGAGAAAAAGGGAAAAGCCATCTGGAAAGTCCCCAGCATCACTGTGACAGCTACAAATTGCCAATTATTAATGGCTCACCATCTAACAGACAGACAGCACCAGAGACTAGACTTGTTAAGAAACTGCCGGCAAGGACCAGTTCCCTAAACAAAAGGGCAAACACACAGCCACAAAGACCCCACCACCACCCCCAGCAGTTCAAAGGCTCAAAATCTTATAGCTTGAGAGGAAAATCTGGAGGTGACTCATTAGCGGTGGGAGGCTGAGGCCTCAAGCTGCTGCTCATGACTAAATCATATAACAGAACACCTTCTTGTTAACCTTGAATGACACAGCTCAACAATGTTTCCTGACATTAAATTTGCATTTGCAATCAAGATAGATACAATTAATATAAACACTATTCAGAGTTTAGTAGGAAATGGAAATACGATTTTTTGGAGGCCCCTTGGGTTTTTCATGAAAGTGTTTTAAAAATTGCCCGCCCACATGCCTGTAAACCTGAAGGTAATTTTACAAATCATCACAACGACAAAAATACATGGTCTGGCAGCTCAGCTGCCAGGGAGGCTTAACTTAAACCTCTAGCTTTCAGAAGTAAATGTATATGATTCCATTATTGTTAGAGCAGTCATTTTCAAGTCATATTAGCCCATATATAAAGTATCTTGACCCACATCCTACAAGAAATAAGGGAGGGGCCTTGAAATTTATAATTGTGTTTGACCTGAATGTAAAAGCTATAAACAAGAAACCACGAAGTTTTCAAAAACAACCTGGACTAAGCTGAACATTTTCCAAGCCATAAATCACAGGTTTGTTGAACACCCTTACAGGTTAAATGATGCAAACAATTTGAGTGCAAGCCGGCGTGATGCCCACTGAAATGAAATGTGAACCAATACCTACAGGGAGATGTGCGGCCTGATCCATGAAGATTTAACCGTAAGTCACTCATTAGTGTTAATGGAGCATGGCTCTCAAATTCCAGATGACACCTTGGAATTTTACTGCCCGTAAAAAAGGTAGATTAAGGCAGCAGCGCCAGCCGTGATCTGGGAAAACTAAAGGTAAATAAAGTGTTTTCACGTATTAGAGTTGGAGGGAACTACAGGCTCACTCTCTACTTTTACCAAACTGTCAACACAGAGTATTTTATATAGAAACTCATCCGGCATCCATCATCCAAAATCCCTTCTACCATCATCCAATCTCCCTTCTACCATGGCTATTCTGTCCCCACTGTGTGCAACTAAACTGCCCGAACAGACATGGAGGGCAGCAATTCTGTTACACTTCCGGCTCTCCCAAAATTTAGCTTAGTCTTTTGGCCATAGATCCTCAGGAAATAATCCTTTTCTTTTTTAAATCTTTTATTGAAGTGCAGTTGATTTACAGTGTTAGTTTCAGGTGCACAGCAAAGTGATTCAGTTATGCATATACTTTTTTTTTGTTTCAGATTCTTTACCATTTTGTGTTATCACAAAAAAACTGAATATAGTTCCCTGTGAATTAGAAGTAAATAATTCTTAATTAGAATGAAAAAGCAAAAGGAGGAAATATATATATATGAAAGATTCTCAATTATAATCTTGAATAGAAAGAATAATGAGAGTTGATAAACAGACCCTAAATGAAGAAACAATTTAAATTTTTCTCTTGTGATTTCAGGGAAGAATGCCCAACACCCCTAATTCAACCCAGGTCTACATTTAGAAGGTTTCATTTGGTCACTCAAAATCAGCTGTTCCCAGCTTAGATGGAGTTCTTCTTGGCCTTCTTGTCACTCATTCAGCTGAGGTTAGCATAATACATTTAACCTTAATGGTGTTTACCCTACACTTGCTCAGCTAACAGCAAGACATGACAACTGGATTTTTATTTAAGTGTTCTCTTGGATGGCGTCCTAGCGAGATAAGATAGAGCAATAGAAATAATGTCTGCAGGCACACGTTACTAATGAGGGGTGAAGCTAATTGGTGTGCGGGCAACAGTACTCATTCCATGCTTGGAGGACCACTCAGTGTCATTAACAAGACTCTAAACCCCAATGGTGCTTTGTAATACATCCTGTATTACAGAAGTTCATGACTTCCTGTCAGACTTGACAATTATTCTTGAGAATGGTTGATTTTCCTAAATTAAGTAGTCTAGGAATATTCACTTACATGAGGACCTTTCCACCCATAGGCATCTTTCTCCTGGTCCAACAATAGCCATGTGTGCCAAGCAAAATGGTAACCATTTTACACATATTACCTACTCAAAGCAACCTTGAAAGGTAGCAATTACCTTCTATATACCACAGATTAGGAAGCTCAGAGAGATTAAATAACTTGTCAAAGGTCACACAGCTATCCAGTAAAAGATTAGAAGCTGAAACCAGCTCTTAGATTTGAAGGCCCATCTCCTTACCGGATACACAACTCATAGCCTGAAACTTCACCCCATACTCATGAAGCCAGGGCTGAACTTCTCTGATTTCATTTCGAACCACTTGTCAAGTTCCTCTTATTCTTGGAGTGGAGGGTCGGGTTGGAAATTACATTGACAGGTGGAAATCTGATTTCCCACAAAACTGTCCCATTTATATGATTTAGCACTTTATGAAGAAATTATTATTATCATCATCATCTTTACTATTACTGATGTTAAACTAAATCACAAGGTAGCGCTGTATTTTCAAAGGTGGACTAAATTCAAAACATGAAGGGAGCTCTCCATTATCCAATGGAGATACCAAGTTATCAAACCAATTCAGAAAGGACCCAATGAGTTAGTGTTCTAAAGAAAGAAATGTTCTTGGCAAATTTCTTTCTAAAGAAAGAAATAAATGAAACACCAATTCATAAAACAAAATAAGCCAAAGGATGCCTCCATCCTATATGTGAATGATTGTTTGAAAGGAAGTTGAGACCTGCCTTTGAAAGAAGAGTCCTATCTATGGCAGAAATTTCAACCATTAAAAGCATTTATAACTTGCTATTATTGTGGTTTTCTAAGTCTCCTATATGCTAAATTTGAAATTTAGAAATATGGAAAAAAAATGTAAACAAATAAACAAAAATCTCCTGATCTTGGCACCCAGAGACAACCCCTATTAGCATTTTGTATAATTTCCTTCTTCCTGCCTATTTTCTATGCAGTTTTCATTTAGTTGATTTCATATCACAGATACAGCTTTTAATTCCTGAGGAGACTTGGGGAAGCATACAGGCACTCAGTTTTAACGTTAACATATTAAAATAATAAACATTGGTCAGAATTTCTTATGAAAGTTTGACTTTCAGAATACATAGCAATTTAAATTCATTGATTTTAAAAAGTTGACCCAAAGGAACCTAAATTTGTTCAAATATTACTGTTACAGAATTTCTTAAGGCTTCCTGAGCTATAGAACTTCATAAATTTCCCTAATGACAGTAAAAACCCCAGTGAGGATTACAGAATTCTGCAAAGTCAGGAGTAAGCAAAAAGGAAATTAAAAATTGTGAGGAAAAGGACATTAAAGACTTTGTTCACTTGTTTTAATTAGTATAGCTGAATTTTAATTATCACAATTCATCACCAGACACTAGTAAACGTGCTGAAACCATCTTGTAAAATTAACAAAGCTTTAACACTACAAAGCCTTGTTTAATGTTATTCTATTATGCATTTGCAAAATAAAAGGTGACTTAAGCAAAAGGTATGCATTTGGAGCAGGCAAGTAGAATGGAAGTTTTGCATCATGTAAGTAATTCATTTGACTATAATCTCCATGAAGACAGAGAGTTATCTACCATATTTACTGTAGGCATCTAGCATAGTTAGTAAGTAAATGAATGTAAAAATGAATGCACAATTTTATCTTGTCTCCTCCAAGGAGCTATAGAATTCCCAAAGGCAAGGATTGTAACTTTTATTTCTTCTTCATACACAAAACATCAGTAGATGATTGACTAATTAGGAATCAGTCAATAGAAACTCCTTAGCAGATACATTTTCTGGAGAGAAACAGCTTTCACCAAAGTGAAGGACAGAACAGTCTAGACTCTAAACTCACAACACAACACAACCCACCTAAATTAATGTGCTCCCAGGAGATACAGAACTCTGCTGCTCCACTCCTCACTCTCAGAGGAAAAAGTTTCTTTAAAAATTGCAGAATTATCCATTGACTGTCAGAGAAATGTCCTGTTCCTCTGTGGTAATATATTCGCGAGGTTAACACCAGGGACTATAAAGGCCACTGGGGCCAGGCCCTGCACTCCTTAACCCATTCAGGTGTTTCCACTTGCCTCTTCCTGTCTACATTTGAGTAGGTTTCTCCCTGTCATGGGGATTCTTTTATCTAAAGATGGAAACGTTTTGGAGAATGAGGTAGGAAGCTGCCTTATCTAGGAAGGTCTCGTGATTCTGGGAGGATCTGACACCTGTACCATCTGACTCCTGGTTTGTTTCATTTCAGCTCTCACTGACCACCATCAGACTAGATCCTGGATTATGCTCCTGGCCTGACTCCTTGACTTTATCATCACTTGAGTCTTCATATGCTCACTTAATTAGACCCATTACTTGGCTGAATTTGTGGCTAGGTTTGCTCTGACAGGCAAATTAGTTTCAGGTCCCCTCCTCACTCTGATTCCCTGATGTCTCCAACCTTCCACTGACAGTTGTGGTTGCCCCTTCTTGCCTGTTTACCTACAACTGTCTGCCTCTCACAACCACGTCTCACTCAGAGCCACAACCACAAACATTAGGTTCCGCACAGAAAAAAATTATATTCCTGGACATGAAAGGCTTTCAATTATTATGAAAGCAGCACACAAACACACACACATTTTAATAAAATTTATACAGTGCAGAAAACCACAAAATAGGATGTAAAGCTTCAATCACTGGTAACATCTTATTGTGCATTGTGAGATCCTTCCTAATTTAACATCTTAGGTTTGGCAGAAGAATCTTGTTTCATCTGTGTTATCCATCAATTTGGATTGAGAGTTACAAGAAGAAGAAACCATATGAGCACATGATGTAGTCAGTAAATGGCTTTTGGCACTAAAATAGAGTACATCAATTGCCAAGAACAGAAGTATGAGGGATCCGTCGCAATTCCACACCTGTCTGTTTCCCTGGTTGAATGCTTTGACTTCAATAACATTTTCATTGAGAATGTTTATAGGTGACACATGAAGAATACAAAGAGAAACACAAGAATGGTTTGATGTAACCGTTCAAATCGAGTTTTGCATTGCTCTAATCAGTTTTTCCAACTTACTGAGCTTCCTTCCTAACAATGCAAATTTAATTCCTTCTGTAACCTACTTGAATTACAGGACTTGATTTTTTGTAAGTCAAGTAATATATGAATGTTAAACCTTATATAACCATGGCTACATCTGAAGTCAGATTAGCCTTTACCATACAAAAAACAGACTTAAGAGAATCTCTGCTATCCAAGTGCTTGCATTTCACAAGCAAAAGGTTGAATTTTACAATGTTTGAATACTTGTAAGTCTTACAGATCAGATATAATGGTGTTATTTCACCTCTGTATATGCACCTCTAATCAGACTTAAAACTTTGTTAGATTAATAATACTAAAAACATAAGGGGAAACAGAAACATTATAAATAATTGTAGGTGTTAGTCTCTCTTGCTAGAAACCAAAGAACAGCATTTAGTCTGCTGTGTATGTACCTAGATGTCTAGAGATGTGTGTGGGGATGTGTCATAACATTTACATGTATTATGTGTAACATTCAAAGAAAATAAATACCTCCATCTAAAAATCAATGTATATTTAAAAAAAAAGAGTGGGAAGCCCAAAAACATAAAGCACATACAACGTCAGCAATAAAGAAGTGTATATATTCTAGAAGAAAATAAAATAAAATCAATGTACTTCAGAAGGTTTGGGGTGTAATCAACTCACCACCCCCCTTCAGGAAATCACTGCAGGATGTAAAACCAAAGCACAAAGCTGTACCATTTTGCCTTTTTCTTTCAGGAGCTAAATTTGCATTATCCTTCTGCCATATGTTCAGGTAGCTATCAATGGTACCTCATGCAGCTGTGTCATTGAATTCCCCAACCTTAATGAATAAACTAATTACAGTCTTGAAATGAACTCTTGCAGACTAGCTATCTCCTGCCATAGATCAAGAAGAGAACTTTATTCCCACAACTATCTGCTAATTTGCATTAGCCATAAAAAGTGCACCAGAGCATCCTTCCCTACTCCAGCTGGGCGACCAGAGCTGCATCAGTAGGGTACTACGCCACTGGTATTAATTCTTCACAGTTCAAGTCTGCAGCAGTAAATTTGTCACTGCCACAATGATTCTCAAGTACAGATGCAACCAGGAACCCACTGATTTACTTGAGTTGGACAGCAGTATTGCTGTAACTGTTGGTTTCACTGCATTAAATTTTATAATTGAGACCTATTATTCATTTGAGTCTCGGAAGTCTGTTTATAGGAGATTTGCAAAGAGAGGTCAAAAATACAGATGTGAACACTGGAAGCATTTAAAGTAGTAAGAGTCACTTTATCAAATACAAATATAGCTGAATTGATGGCAAAAGCTATCAAGAAAAGAAGCTAGGGAGAGACACTAATGTGAACCAGCTTTCATACTCTCAATTCAACATCTATTGTCTGCTCCAGAGGCCCAGATAGGGAGCCTGCTGTATCTGTTAATTATAACACTGGGTTGGATTCCAGTTACATGGTTCTCTGATGAATAGAACCTTATGGTGGCTTTGTTGCCAAATTAATTCTTTCTCACCAGCAGCAAGTCACAAAATTTTAAAAGACTGACTGCAGAGGGCCCCAGGCTCTTTGGTTTTCTCCTCCCTCCCTTGCTTGCACAGTTTCCCATAAGAGTTGTAGAATTCCAGAGTTGAAAGCTGGGACAGTCTATCATATAAGTGGAAGTCAGGAGACTTGGATTATGGTCCCAGTTTTGTGCATACTCACTCTGGGACCCACATTCAAACAGCTTCTACCTCCTTTTCCACCAAGTGGGCTATAATGAAGCAGCATTGAGAACACGTGTAGGCGTGGACACTATTCCTTTGAGGCCTACGCACGTTTAAGATGGCAGTGGGATGACCCTCTCTTCCTAGGTCACATTTCCTGTTGCTTATTCTATTCACAACACGTTCAGGTCCTCTTAGCCAGAACATTCAAAAATTATCATTATCATCATCAAAATGTGATGCTTAGAAGATATTTTAGATTTCCTTTCGCTAAAGCATCTTTCCTGCAAAATGTCCTATCCCACAGAAGTGCACGGTTGTAAGGTAACTCAGGAGATTATAAAGTCCTTGCAGCAAATGAAATTAAATTAAAGTCATCTTGATCAAAAAATGGCCCTCTCGTTTTTCCTTAAAAGAATTCAATTAAAGTTGGAAAGTAAGACTAAACTGAGTATTCCATAATATATCCTATAATATTATCCTATAATATAATGGTATTATGTTGAAAGGTAGGATTACTATTGTAATAACTTTCATTTATGTAGGACAGCATAGTTTGCAAAACGCTTCACGTGGGTTTATTTCCTTCTCAATGCCTACATTTTATAATCCATCTGCATAGTCTAATATCATGTGATGAAATGAATGGGTGTTTATCCATGGGAGGGGTTGAGCTGTGCATCCTTCTACTCCGCCATCTTGGCACTCCTCCTGAATGGGTGTTTAGTTTCATACAATACCTTTATTGTATTAACAATATAAATCCAGATATTCTTTCTATAATTATGCCTGTGTAATTTGTTTTCCTTCTCAGATTTGTAATACTCTAAAAATACATTCCTGAACTAGTTCCCATTTGTTGTTTAATTTTTTTTCTAATTTTACCTCACCACTAACAAAATAAAATTTACAAGCTAATGTAGTACAACCAAGACTCAGAGGCACAGGATTAAGCTTGTTTAATCTGCCCCGTACCATGCTGGGCTACATCCTCTTGCAGCCCTAGGAACCCTCAAGGACTTATACACAAGCACAAAGCACAAGCACAGAGCTGTTCTCTTCTACAGTGTAACATCTAAAAGTCAGCAGAGGTCCTCTGATGATTTAGGAGAATCTACTCTCTCCTGCCTCTGACCCCGCAAAAAAACAAAAAGCAATTTCAGGATTCCTGCATGCAACACAAATGACCTCAGGAAGCACCGTTTCTAACAGGAAGCTTGTGTTTTCCTTTTTAGTTTTCCCAAGTTAGCATCTCTCACTGTATCCTAAATCTTACTCTGAAAGGAGGGTCCATAGTTGTATCAGTCAGGGTCCCAGCTTGAAAAAGATGACACATTCATCCTGGGCCATTAGGAGACTGTTCATAAGGGTGTGGGCAGGGCATACGGTTTAGGGAAATCAGTAAAGGACAGAACTGTACACTAGAGCCAGTAAGACGGCGGGGAGGGACTGAGGGCCTGAGAAGGCAAGGACAGAGCATGGGCTATCAGAACACAGGGAGAAGGGCTCAATGGAGAAGTCCCTGCCTGGCTCTGGAGCTGTGGCCTTCAGGCAAAGGCAGCGGCCGACCTGTGATGACCCAGCATGGAGGAAGCCGGGCCTCCACTCACCTTCCTCTCTTGGTGTCCTGACAGTTCACTCCATTGGTCAAACCCAACCAGAAGCCAGAAGGCAGGGGAATCTCCTCAAGGTGATTCTTATAGGCCAGCTTCCTGGGCCTGGAGGGCCAAACAGGTAGAGTCCCAGCAACGTCCACTAATCAACAGAATTCCGTCAACAGTGGGTGGCAAGTTTTCTCTAATGTCACTGAAAAATAGCCAAATTCCTTTATACTTTGAAATATTCCAAGTAGTATTAGACCATACTATTTCCCATGTAAATTCTTGTCCTGTTTTATACACAATAATTAAGAATTCTAGAAGTTGGAACATCATGTAAATAAAATGAGTTCTTAGAGAATATGTGATCGAAGGCAGCTCAGAGCATTTGACTTAAGTCCCTACCTGTAGCAAATTCCACATCCAAACCACCAAGAGGTGGTCAACGGTGCTTTCAAAAATGGCCCCTTAAAGCTAAAATTTTTAAAAATAAATTAGGATAGCCTGTCCAATCCAGTGGCATCATCTCTGCCTGCATACTATTCCACATTGCTGACCTACCCATTGTGCCCTGGTTTTCATAACATTGCTCTTTCCTGCTTCTCCTTACACTCTGCTGCCCTTTCTTATTCTTTTTCTGACTTCTGTCGTCCTGCTCCCAAATTAAATGGCAGTGCTCCCCAGGATGTGATCATTGCCCTCTTCTCTCCTTGTTCTGCACACTCTCCTGAGCAAACCCACCCACTCACATGACTCATCTGTACCTCTAAGCCACAGCTGTCCTTTCCAAATGAATGACCCGTGGATGATGGGTTCCATCCATCCCACCCATGGATGAATGGAGAGTCTTTTCCTCTCCAATCTCTCTGCCTCTCTGCTACTAAAGTTATTTTTTTTAAACATGTATCTGATCATGTCACTTCTCTGTTTAAAAATCTTCAATGGCTCCCAGTTGTCTAGGATGAGGTTTTGGAAGTCTAGTATTGAAGTCCTTCAGGTTATATCCATATCCCACTCTCCAATTTTCATCACTCACTATTAAGCAGAGCACAAGTGCCTTACATTTTTAAAAAATGATTCCACCCCGCACCTTCACAAATCTTTGCCTTTTCTCATGTTGTTTCCTTTCTACCCATAGTTTCTTTCCCTGATGAACTCCCATTCATTCACCTTTTAAGGCCCAATTCAAATATTCCCTACTCTATGATGCTTTCCCCAAACCTCCTTGGGAGAGCCAACAGCTCATAGTTCAACAAAGCTATTATTATATTGTAATAGAAAGTACAGTGTATTTTGTACATTTCCATCTTATCTACCGTGAACTCTTTTAGGGGCAAAATCACATCTCACTAATCTTTGAAACAATACTGAACATGGAGTAAATTATAAGTATGTATTTGCCGACTGATACATTCTCATTATCATAGACAGTAGTTCTACATCTAGAAAGAAGAATCTTCTAGATTTTAAAAGGAATTGACCTGAGATGTGAAAGTCAACATTGATCAGTTAAGCTTGGGTTATAGGCAGACTTAGCATAAAGGTTAAAAACATGGGCTCTGAAGCTAGATAATTGAGGTTTAGATTTGCCAGAGAAAACACAGGGCACTCAATTAAATTTGAATTTCAAATAAACAATGAATAACCTTTTAGTGTAAGTATGTCCCAAATATTTCAAAAAGAATGTAAGTAAGCTGGTGTTGTGTGTGTGTGTTTCCCCCTGAATCTGACAATTCTACCAAAGTTCAAACCTCAGTTCTGTGGCTTCCTGGCTGTGTGACCTCAGATAAGTTAATTAACCTTTCTGTCCTTTCGTTTCTTGTTTTTAAAATTGGGGTAATAAATATGTGCCTCCTAGAATTGTTGTGAAGATTAAATAAGTTCACATACACATAAAAGACTTAGAACACCAAATGTCATGTAGGTTCTCGATATTAACCACTGTAGCTATGTAATGGCCATTATTATTATTAGAAGTTTTGTCCTTATCTTAATGCTCATCTCATGAAGGTAGGTTTTATGCCCGCCTTAATGCTCATCAGTGAGACTGAATGTTAGAAATGTCTTCTTCATTACTAACAAAAAGACACATCCGCATGTACAAGGCCACACAGATACCTCTTCTACTGCTAATTTGTTTTAACACCAAAATGCTTCAAATCTTTTTTAAAAAAATGGTAAGTATGTGAGGCGATGGATGTGTTCATTAACTTGATTGTGGTAATCATTTATATTAAATCATCACACTGTATACCATAAAAAGACATATTATACATTCTAAATATATATACTTTTTATTTGCCAATTATACCTCAAAAAAGCTTAAAAAATTAAGTTAGTTATAAATAAATCTATTTGGAATGACTAGTGGAAAAAATGGTTCTGAAGTAGTAAGAAATACCCTAAAGATCTTCATTCAAACAGAAAGACGCTAGCTGAGGACAATGATCACTAACAGCACAAGCCAAGCAGTCCTGCCTTAAATAATCTTACATGTTTGTAACACATTTCGTATTTCCAAGTCTCTGAAATGAATAAAAAACTAACCAGTGTGATACGCAACCCAATACAGTACAGTTTAAAATTCTAGTGACTGGGGGAAGAAAGAGCAAATGATAGAAAGATCATGCTCTCATGCCAGGGAATAAGAATCTCATATTCAGTCATGAAAAAGAAAAAGAACTTAAAAAATTAATCATTTCCACCCATATATAAATGCATTAGTTCCATTACAGCAACAAGTTAGGGTTATTGTACTGTTCTTCAAACCCACCCTGATGGTGACTACTAAAAATATCACAGGAGCATTAGCCAAGTGTGACATTGTACAGGTCATTGGAGCATGTATGTACCTCTACACCACCCCTATTGTTTTCTCATTGTTTACCCAGTCAGACATCGTCCAAGTCCCCTTAACTAAAAGCACAAATGAAGAGAGAAATATGTCCAGTAAGAAACAGCTCATATGAATATGCTCTAGTGGGAAATACTGTCTCGTGCATTACTATTAAAAACATGGCGTGCATGCGCGCACACACACACACACGCATCTCAAAGCAATAAAGGGCCTGCAGAGAAGGAAGGTAAAATATGCTTGCTGAGCCATCATTACTGAACAGGAGGGAAGCCTGAAATCAACAAAGGACCAGTCATGGGAAATTTATAAGTTAATATTGGTCACACCTGCAAATTACTACAGTGAGACCCCTGACCAAATCCAGAATACGATTTAAATGGATTTGGTGAGATATTTATACATCCCTTGGAGTCACTGAAATGTTCTGAATCTGAATTTGTCAGTTATCCCAATTAAGTGCAGTGGAAGTAATATCTATCACAGCTCAGATGAAGCAAATTTAACCACACCAATTGAGAACAGGGTTTTTCCTGGGAATCTGTAATGCATTTATTCACACAGCTTGTGGCTGAGGATATACATTTATTGTTTGTATTTAATGGCCAATCAGGATTTTTTTCTCTCATTGCTTAAAAATAACAAGACTGTCAAATGCCTTAGAAAACCTCAAACACAAAACACTCCACTGGTACATTCTGGGAGTTTAGCAAAGCATGTATTTCGCACTGTTAGCCAAAATAACCCCATTTGAGTGACAATTTACACACATGTCACATCTTTTCATCTCCCTTGTTTTCATGGAAAAGGTCAAAGCCATCAAGCCAACATGCTTAGCCAGAGTCGGGGAGAGTCATCATTTCACAGCCGTGAAGTGGAACCCACACAGCAAATGAGGCTAATCATTCAGCAAGTACAAGGAAAAAAGATTATGAGATCATAATTTTCTCACCAATTGAGAATCGCTGTGCATAAAAATAGAAATTGATAGGAAGAAAATCAGAATACTTACCAAGAAAATAAGAGCACTAAATAAAATGATCTCTCGCCTGGGAAATGATTTTCCATTTCAAAGAAGGCAGACAAGCTCTCAGATATACAAAAGACAGGAGAGCAAGAAAGCAAACCCTCCCGAAAACAATTTAACTCTGTTGCTTTATTCTCAGGATACAATTTAGGACACAGAATGCCCTGCGTGGCCTTGCAGGTGCCACTCACCTTGCATCAGTGGCACTCTTTTTGCTGGCAAATAAGAAATAATTCTGCTTGCATTTATTTGGCTACAAATAGAGATGATCTGTTCCTAAACATGTTAGCAGAAGGGTTGTAAAGACTGATGAGGTTAACTAACAGGAGTGCACTGATGTGCACATGCCTGCTAAAACCTTATAAAAATCCTGTTTCACTTTTTCCAGATGAGCATCTCCCAACAAAGAGGATTCTATAATGATGCAGGAAGAAAAGATTCTTTCTCAGCTTTTAAGCATTCAGGAAAGCCTAGACAGAATTAATTTTTCCACAGAAGAAATATATAATAGATCTTAGGAAAATTCTACTTAATCCCAAAACTGTATTCTAAGGAGGATGGATTCTGTTCAAAAAAGACAGGGTGGCCCTTTTGCTCAGTCAAGCACCTTGGCTGGTGCAAAGGTTGTCCTGGGGATGAGTTTGGGAGCGGAGGGGGTGGAATGAGAGGTTGACATTTTCTGAATAAAAGAGTAAGAATAATTTGGAGTTCTGAGAGCAAGCCTAGAGAAGTAGCCAAGACAAAACAGGAGCCAGCAAGATGGAGAGAGGCCAGGATACAATATGGTGTGGCTGGGCCAGTGAGACATACTCCCGTGACGGTGTGGCCAAAAATACCTTGAAGGACAAGGATGTTTAATACAGGACTGTGTGCTGTAATCTGTGATGTGTGATGTAGCAGTGTGACTCCTGCCCTTTCATTCCATGAGCCTCTGTAAAGATTCTGATTAATGAAACAACTCTTTGTTGCTGGAGGGATCAAAAAGAAGGAGCCTTCTATCCTGGACAGAGATAAAGGACCATCGTAAGAAGCAGAGCAGAAAAAAAAAAAAAAAAGATCCCCCAGAAGTCGCCCAGGGAAGGTTAAATCCACCAGGATTTGCAGAAATCTTGGAAATAGCACTGGACATTCCAAAGGATTTAGAAAAAGGCTTGAACCATCTTATCTAGAGATCAAGTGTTAGAGAAACCAGCTGACATCTGAGTACAGATGTTTAAACTCTTCTTGTAGCTTCGCCTGCTAGCTGAATATCCATTGTGTGCTTTAATTCCAGCAGGAAGTCTCTCTCTGTGTAGCCCTAGGCTCCATGTCTTAGAACTTAATTAACCTGAATACTCAGAGCCATAATCTGCTCACCAGTTGTTAGCCTTACACGTTTAAAATGTGACTGTCGTCCAGACCACTGATTTCATACACAGGGAAGCCCCAACGTACCCACATGCTAAATTCCAAAGTTACACTTGAAAGCCGATTGGTAGGAAGTGGGAGTCCGTTTTTCCCATAGAAGTAATGCTATAAATCAAATGGTCTCAAATTTTAATGCACAAACGAATAGCACAGGAGGCTTGTTAAAAATAGATCCCTGAGCTCTACCACCAGAGTCCGATTCTGGGATGGACTCCAGCAAGCAGCATTTTGATTAAATACCCAGTTGATTCTGATGCAACTACACTTTGGAAAACATCATTATCAGTAGAGATAAGACTTTCTTCATACCCCCACAAAAGCTAATTTCACTCATAATAGAATTGAAATAGGAGTCATGATCATTTTCAGCTTTGAATACTCCCCTTGGTCACAGATCCTCAGGCTAAAAGTCCAACTGCTTGGAGCATGGAGAAAGCTGGTTTGAGTTCTGACGAACCCAGGAGGCAGCCCCTCTAGTGGAGGCTGAGCAAGCCGAGCGAGACCACAGCAACTGTCATAGGAAAGGGTTGCCCATAATTCACGGGTTTTTTTTTCCCCCTGAACTTGTCACTCCCTTTAGAATTCTAATTAAGATCCTGGTGGCTTAAAAGAATGAAGCTAACAACATAACGCCATTTGCAGCAACATGGATGCTCCTAGAGAATGTCATTCTAAGTGAAGTAAGCCAGAAAGAGAAAGAAAAATACCATATGAGATCGCTCATATGTGGAATCTAAAGACTCATGGACAGAGAATACAGACTTGTGGTTACCAGGGGGGTAGAGGGTGGGAAGGGATAGACTGGGATTTCAAAATTGTAGAATAGACAAACAAGATTACACTGTATAGCACAGGGAACTATACACAAAATGTTATGATAAATCACAGAGAAAAAAATGCAACAATGAGTGTGTATATGTCCATGAATGACTGAAAAATTGTGCTGAACACTGGAATTTGACACAACATTGTAAAATGATTATAAATCAATAAAAAATGTTAAAAAAAAAAAAGAATGAAGCTAGCTCCCTAACTTACTTCCCTTATTGCCAAGTAATAAAACAGAAAATCTAGCTCCATTAATTTCTGTATGATGACAGTATTTCCAGAAAAGCACAGCTTATTTGGGGATTTTTTTCCAGTGGAAATTAATTAACACTCAATTGCAGAGTCCAAGACCCAAAACAAAGACTGAATTGAGTGCTGTTTTCCTTGTAAGTAGGAAAATATACCAAATAGCTTAAGATACAGAGGCTCTCTCTAGCTGAGTGTCCAAAGTGATACAGAAAAAAAAATGCAAAGGACACGAATTGTTCTAAGTGGCTGAAAGATTTCAGAGATCCTTTGTGTGATGGCCTGCCAGAATTTCAGTCTAGCAAAGGTTGCTAAAAGACACTAGATGTGAACAGGCCATCTTTAACTCAAAAAAAAAAAAAAAAGAAAAGAAAAATCCACCAAGCTTAGAACAGAGTAACTTCTAGACCTTGAATGGCACAACATGACAATTTTATTGGCTGACCTTTCAAAAGTGAGAAGATCTAATTAGACACTCTGATGTGCAGGTTCTGAATTATGATGAGCAAGCAGGGGTCTCAAACCTCCCCTCCACTGTTGCAGCTAAACATTTGGGAGTAATATCACTAATTAAAATGCAGCGTTTCAACCTGAAAGCGGGGCTCCCACCTCCAGTGCATACTGGCTGAGCCCGCTGTTTCTGCTTCCTCTCCCCAACACACACTACCTACTATCTTCCACCATAGAGATTCTCCTTATTACAATTTTCAGTGTATTTCTTCAACAGATGCAACGTGTTTACTTGGGCGCCTGGAGACTCAATCTCTTCAGGTGGGTAATCATTTGAATGAGGAAAGTCAAGAAATCAATGTAATCCCCACCTCAACTCTGGCACAAAATAAATTCCATGTGGATTAAGGATCTAAAACTAAAAAACAAATCTGCAAAATACTAAGAGAACAAATGATCATGTTTGCCAGAGTTTATAACAGTAGAAATTTGACAAAAAAAAATTTTAAACCAGATTATCCATCAGTAAGGGAGTATGCAAGGGTAAATAATGTTTTATTCATGCACTGGAATAATATGTGCTTACTAAAACAGGTCTTTAAAAGGAGGAGGTGGAACTCTATATTCTGACACAGAAAGAGGTCTATGACATTGCTAAGTGAAAAAAGGGAAATTAGAATAAATTATATGTCAAGCAAAAACAAAACAAAAACAAAATAAATGTGTGAGTGCATGCATGAAAGAAATCCCTGGGGGGGAAAACGCATAAACCATTAACATTTGTTCTATCTAAGGGTGAGAACATGACACATCACCCCTTTATATATTTTATGCCTTTCGGTATAGTTTGAATTTCTGCTACAGTAAGAAATCGCGAGAGTCACATCGTTAAAAATATTAAATAGGTAAATTCCACCTCGTCCAAAGCGAAAGGAGGGAGACAAAAAGTGATTTAAATAGTGCAGTAATGGTTACAAGTGTAGAGGAAAGCAGTTAAGAGCAAGGGCACTTGAGCCAGACTGCCTGAGTTCAGATTCCAGTTCTGCCACTTTTTGTAAGTTACCTGACCTCAGTTTTACTTCTTAAAAAAAATGGGTATAATAATAATGAATTCCATCAGGGGTTGTAAGGATTAAATGAGTTAATACATGTAATGTGTTTTAAAGAGTGCCTGACAGCCTAAGTCTTCAATAAATGTTAATTTATTATTCTATTCTGGGAAGAGAGTGGATTCGCCACATTTTTTCGCTTAGTTGGCTTCAGTTTTTATGCCTCTCATAGTGTAAACATCTTACTGCATTCTACAGAACTAATATTTAAAGATCTACACTTCTCATACAACATGGTCCCTATGCCCAAGTCAACTACTTTTAGCAGTCGGTCAAAGAAACAATGGTTTGTTTCAATGCCAGTGGGAAAACCAGCGGTGTTAGATTCACTGAAAGATGGCCTGTCAGCCTACACTGTGGCATGTAAATATGGCCACGT
This sequence comes from Vicugna pacos, assembly GCF_048564905.1. Classification (NCBI taxonomy): domain Eukaryota; kingdom Metazoa; phylum Chordata; class Mammalia; order Artiodactyla; family Camelidae; genus Vicugna; species Vicugna pacos. The sequence goes on from NC_132988.1 coordinate 76,965,166, forward strand.
ATACTTAGTCTACGAGCAGTTTAGGGGATTTCAAGAGTGGCTTTGTCTATTTTCCTTTTTTTACACACAGGCTTTAGAATGTAGCCACAGTATACAAATATAACTACTTATTATAACTGAAGAAGCAAGAAACTACCCAATATGGTATATTACAAATAACAATAATTACAGAGACTATCAGACCTTTCACATTGCCTCAACTGACCTCTTCTTAACATTTCTCTTACACATTTTTATGCTACAAGGGTTTCTGATTCTTCTTCTATCTTAAATTATTTACTACTTCAGTTTGGTTAAGGAAGGAAGGGTGCCTGGGATAACCCTATGGTGCTGAAAACAACACAATTATAATCTCTGAGACAAAGCATCTTGGCATTGGTGCCAGCAGCTCTGTGGCCTGGGAACCAGCACTCCTGGTACAGACTGCAGGGCCTCACCACCAGGCACTGGCATTTGAGCATCCTGGGCTCAGGCATTGACTGGCATCTGCAACACACGTAGTAGCTTCAGCAGTGCCTTCAGTGGACATCAGCCACATAGGAGCCACTCTCAGGACGAGCAGCAAAAGGAACATTGCCACAGTGGCCAGTGAGGCAGGCACAAGATGGATGAGGTACCACCTTGTAGCATCAGGGTAAATGCTACAAGATGAAGGGAAGATACCTAGCACTTGGAGCATAATTTGAAATACCCTGGGGATTCCTTGGAGGTACTGAAATGAGTTCCCATGGGAATTTTGGATAGTTAAGGGTAGAATGTTAAACTTTGCAGTGAACTTGGATCTAAGACTTGAAAGAGTCCACAATACGCTTTATATAAAAACAAGGTGGAGGGGTATCCTGAACCTATTTCAGTGACTGCTCCAGCCAGTGGAAAAAATACCCATTTTCTGGGTGAATTATTAGCTACAGAGGTGTTCACAAATCTGAGGATCCTTGAATATCTTCAGAGATGGTCTTCAGCATTGTTAAGGGTCCTCTGGAGGCTCGGAGAACCTAGACGTTCAGGCCTTTGATTATGCAACAAATATTTATGCCAAGAATTACTAAACTATCCTGAAAAGATTATGGAAGAAGTTCCCTTGGAGACACCAGGGAGAACCTGGAGAATCAGGTGCCCTGAGTGTGAACTTCAGTGGATTTGCTCTTCACTCTTCATCCTCACCTGCAACCTTCCTCCAAATCCTCAAAAGATGCACTTATTTCAATTCATCTACATGCAAAAGCCCTTATGAGAATAAGCAAATTTTAATTTTGAGTTCTATTTTCAGTATTATTTTGAGTTTTAATTACTAAAGCTAGAGAGAACACCACACAAATTCTGAAACAGTGGCTCATTAGAGAAAGTGAATGTCCATTTTTTATAGCTTATAGAATGGTCTGAGAGTTCTTACGATATCAAAAGCAGGTGCATCTTTGGACTGGTCGACTTTTTAAGTTGAGGGTCAGTACGAGCAGGGAAAGGTTCTGAGCAAGAAGCAAGGTATGCTGAGGTTGTCACTGCAGAACCAGTGAGGTAGTTGTTCCATTTCTCACTTTTGAAAATAATAATGATAATATGATGATGTCTGTGCATCACAGAGAAGAACCTAGAACAGTCACTCCACAACACAATGATGACGGTCAATTATTCTACACTTCATTTTTCACATCAGATTTTGAGTATCCAGAAAGCAGGTCTGGGATTCTTTCCTTGTACATTGCCTAGAAAACTACCATATGCAAGTACATATTTATCAGGGCTTCTAAATTTAGTTTGCAATGGATGTAGTTAGGATCAGCCCTGCCAAAGTCTCTCTGGCTCTTCATATGGAAACACTATCCATTTCTGGGGGGATCTTTCAAAAGATAAGGTAAGAAGAACTCAGTTCCTGCTTTAGGACCCCTCTAACTGTAGGGATCTGTAGTAAAACATGGTACAACTCACAGCTGTGCTCTGTGTGCACAAAATGAAGACCTTCCCTCGAAAACTTCCTAGAGAGGGCAAGCACAGGAACCAGGAATGGAGGCTCTGAATTCACTGAGACCCAGGGAAGCAGAGGAAGAAAAGATGAAGAAGCAAGTGGCAATCGACACTGATGCAGAAGCCACGGTGCTTGTTGCCCATCATTGGGACTCTTCCTTCCACCATCCCCCAGGCAGGGGTCCCTCCCCCTGCCCTCATCTCAACTGACGTGTTACTTCTTCAGGATGTTTTGTCCATTTCTTTTTTCTTTTCTGTTTTAGTGAATCTATTTCTTCCACATTAAAGTATTTGGGGAGTATCCAGATATGGGTTTGACCTTGGGACATCTAGACCATGGAATCTGTATAAACTTTTTTTTTAATGAAATATGAGAACCTCAGGCATCTCCATCCTGTTTGACTGGATCTTAAATCTAAGACAGAAAGTTTTCCAACTCAGTAAATAGCAGGTTGATTATTCAGTGTGTAGTTAAAGAGAAAAATGTAATGATCCACTTCCCCGGCTCATCAGCCCAGGGAAGTCATTCGTCTCCAGCAATGAGGTGAGGACACAGGACAGAAGACACAGCAGGAGTAAAGGATTAAACACTAAGCCAGTTCTACATCATTTAAAAATAAAATGGGCCATGTTTTTTTTTTAATGCTTTCTGTGTTAATCACTCCTCAAAGCTAGAAGGGTAGACCCCCCCACCTCGGCCCAAGGGAGTACCATAGGGTTACCCTTAAATGATTCAGGATTTTAAGCCCATAAAACCAACTCACTAGATGCCACACAGTACAGTGGAGAAAATGCTTACTCTACTTGCAAGAGGAAAAACATGTAAATATGCCAATGTACCAATATCTTTGCTTCTGTGGAAGGAAGTCAACAGTCAAGAAGCCTGTGGCAGACATGGTTATTACCTTCACAGGGCCCTTTTTTTTTCTACTATGGTAAAATACACATAACATCTATCATCTTAACCATTAAAAATTTTTTTTAATTGAACCTTAAACTCCCTTTTTAAGCTTTACAGGGAGGGGATTACGTTTATTTATTCATTTTCTTACTTAATTTTTTTAATGAAGGTGTGAAGGAAAAACGGGGCTGGTCTAACAAGATAACTCACAAGTCTAGGAATGTGAAGGAGAGGCTGGACTGGGCTAACAAGATAACTCACAAGTCTAAGTATTGGAATACTGATCTGAGTTCTGCTAGACTAACTTGTAAATCTAGGTTAATTAGTGTTGGTTTGCTGTTTATGTTTTTTTTGCTAGCCAGCTGGGTTTTCAAAGATACATATCTGGCTTTGGAATGTTGGTTTGCTGCCTCCCCGCTTCCACTTTTGAGATGATAATGCTGCTAAAGCTGTTCCATGCCTATTGGCTGAATACCCCAAGCTTGTACTTTACCCTATAAAACCTCATGCACACGTCTTGGAGGTGCTCAGAGCTTCGGAGCAGAAGCCCCTCTGAGCCCGCTGACGTAATACATCTGAGTACTCCAACCCTCCGAGTGGTGCTTGTTTCTTGGCTGGCCTGTTGTTTCTGTAACAAAGGTACTGCAGATTGAACTCAGGACCTCGTGCATGCTAAGCACACACTCTACCACTGAGCTATACCCTACCCTTCCCATCTTAACCATTTTTAGGTGTTCAGTTCAGTGACATCAAATGCATTCATAATGTTGTGCAACCATCACCACCATCCATCTCCAAACTCTTTTCATCTTCCCAAACCAAAACTGTGCACCCACTAAACACTAACTCCCCACTTCCTGCTCTCCCAGCCCCTGGAGGCCACCATCCTACTCTCCGTCTCTGTGATCCTGACTGCTCGAAGTATTCCCCATAAGTGGAGTCATACAGTGTTTGTCTTCTTGTGACTGCCTTATTTCACTTAGCCTCAAGTTTCAGTCACACTGTAGCATGTGTCAGAACTGCCTTCCTTTTTAAGGCTGGTTAATTTTAATGCAACAGTTTTAAAAATCAAAAAGACAGGATCCATATTACTGATTTTTCCTTTTGTTTCAGGCTCCAGCATGGCTCAGCACAGGCTGTGACGGATGCTGTCTTTATTTTAAATTTTGGCATTTTGTTCATCATGGATATATCTGTATTCATGTTGATTTTTTTTAAATAGTAACATATTATTCAACTTGATTAGTGAGCTTTTTGGCAGCCACCCCTTTACACTTTGTGCCTGAGGTGAATGCCTTGTTCCCCTCATCCCAGTCCCAGCTGTGGCTCTGCTCCACAAACAAATAAACATGCAGTATAACGTCAAGTGGTGCCCTTATTAAGCATGCCTTTTTATTCTGATGGTTCCATCACCCCTCCCAGGGTAGCCAATTCCTGCAGAGCTAGTAAACAGCTCCCCTTCCAGCAAATCTTTCATATGTAAAGCAACCACTCCAAGCCCAGACCCCAGCTACTTCATTCAGGTCGCTAGCTCTGGCCCTAGTCACCCAGGGCCAGGTACCAGACAAGTAGGCACAGCCAACCCAAAACCCCACCGAAGTTATTCAAATTAGTCAGTCCTAAGGCTGCCCATCCTGCCTGCCTGTTCCTTCCCATGGGAACCACAATAAAGGCTCTTGCCAGTTTCTACCCTCCCTCTGCCTCCTGACTGGCCCTGGTGCTGCCCCCTGTGGCCCTGCCTGGCATGGCATGTCCCTTCCTTTTGGGAACTGTGAATAACGAACTACCTTTTCTATGGCAATCATCCCCTGACCCTCACTGTACATGAATAATAATAAAACCTACATTTTGGAACAGTGCTCAGGGAAGGTGGTATGGAGCAAAGAAGGGTGCTGTTTTAGGTAGGTGGTCTGGGACAGCATCTCTGAAGAGATGTCTTTTGAGCAGCTTCCTGAAGGCAGGGAGGAAGGAAAATCATCTACTTCCTGACTAGATAATTTGATCATTTCTGAACCACCTCTCCCCCTTTTTCTTCCTCTCATGATTTTTTCCTCTCTCAAGCACCATTTTCTTGTGTTTTTCTCTTGCCCTTGTGGCCATGCCGGCCTGGTCCTCACTGCCTGGTGGGGTTCCCAGGGCCTCATCTACTCCCTGGTGTCAGTAATGTTTTAGGCACCAATTCTTCCCCACAAGCAGTTCCAAATACTTACCGGCCTTCCTACAGACTATCCCACAGACAGTACAAATGTATCCTGTCTAAAACCAAACATGAGAATGTTCAATACTTTTCCACTTGGATTATAAAGCTGTCACAATTGGTCCTTTCCCTCCAATCTTTCCTGCAACCAATTCATGCTCTACAGTGTTGCCAGAGGACTCTTAACACAGACTTCCTGCCTAATAATTTCAATGCTTCCTCACTGTCTACAAAACAAAGGCCAACATTCTGAGCCCGGAACTATCATCCCAGCTTCATTCCCAGTGACATCTCCCACAGCCTCAAGCCTTTGCTCCACCAGGTTAACAAGTGTCCCCAGCGCCCAAAGTGCACTGACCTCACTGACTGCATTCATTGTCAACTCCAGTGCAGCCATGGACTCTGATAACCATTCTCTGAATATTTTAGAATATTTGAGTCACAAAATAAGGACATGTTTGCTGTAGAAAATTTAGAAAGTAAAGAAAACCTAATGAATAAAACTGGAATCACTCCCTCTAATCCCACCACCCATTCTATCCACTTACAAGTGTTAACTCAGTACCTACTGTGCGCAAGAATAAGACAGAGCTAGATGCACAGGACGTAGAGCCTCTTAAAGATGCTTGAATGAAACAGAGAGATAGAGAGGACTTTTCATATGCTGCTCCCTGTGTCTGAAATGTCCTTCGCCCCTTTATCATGTGGCAGACTTCTCCTACCCTCAGAGGTCAACTCAAGCCTCTCTTCATGAATCTTCCCTGATTTCCCCTAGACTGAGCTCATTTTAGACACTACCATTTGATTTTTTTGCTGTTCTGTACCTTGTATTTTCATCCGTCTTAGCCCCTATTACACATTACCAAAGGGTTTTGACACTGTGTATATCTACCTCCTCTTCTAGTCTGCGGACCTTCAAGGCTGGGAATCGTGGTGGCCAATCCAGCCCTGATGCACAGCAGGCCCTTAGAAGACAAATGTTACTGAACTGTGCTTCATAAGATTTCTCTTGAGTCAGAAACACCCAAGTGGTTTCAGTAACTGCAACTTCATTCGATGAAAGCTTTGTATATCTTCCAAACACCTCTTTTTATCTTAAAGCATTTCCCCAGGTCATGCTTTAAATGCAATAACATATATAACTCATTTTAATGGGACATGTTACACAATAAGCAAGTCCCACTAGATACCAAAGCAAAGCAGAAGGGTCATTTGGTACGCTTCGTACTCTCATCGAGCCTGCAAAAATTATTTAGCCTGACCTTCTTACTAAACTCCCACTAGTTTCAAAGCATTTAAAATAATCCATTAGCTACTCCTTGCAACTCCTCTCTGAGCCTAGTCAATGTGCTTATGACATTCTAAAGATATTGTTTAAAGAAGGTAGAAACAAAAAAACAGCTCTCTTGGAAAGCCGTGGGATTACCCAACAGTGCCTAGCACCTGCACAGAAAGCAGCCAGCGCTTAGGTTGAGACGCAAGCAAAAGATTTTCCCTTCACCAGGGACCCCTGTGACTAGCACTCACCGTTTAAACAAGAGTCGTCTGAAAATTCCACAGATTGAGGGAAGATTACCAGAGCAGCCAGGACCATCTATGGGAAGCAAACTATCACTTGGATAAGCAGGAATTTAAGGGGCACAAGGGAAGAGGGGGTCCTCGTAACTTGAAACACAAACATCAGCAGCACCAGGCGTAGAGGACCCCAGAATGACTGCTTTGCAACTGCTCAGGCCTTAGCAGTGAGGAAGTGATTCAGTATAAAATGAGGGGAAACTGAAACATTATATATAATGTTATTACATGTTACCATATAATACATATATTTTTGTGTTGTATAGTATTATGTGATTATATACAATTATATATAATATATAGTAATTAACATTTTGAGTACTCATACATATTCTTGTAACAATTCTGTGAAGTAGGTAATATAATCCCCACTTTAAATTAGAGAAAACTAAGGCTCAGTGTGGTTAAATAATTTCCACTCCAAGTTAGCAAGTGATGGGGATGTGTTCAAGCCTAGCTCCGTCCAATGCCACGTGGAAAATAACCATCACACCATATTGCCTCCCAGTAACATAAGCATTCATTGAATCATTCTATCCCTCAGGGCTCCAGCAAGAAACAGATGACACATTCCAATTTAATACCATGAAAAAAGTTTAATAAGAGGCTTGTCTCCAGTGGGGCAGGCATGGGTAGGGAACCTCAAGGGACAATGCACAGTTGGTATCAGTGGTCCCTGTTAATACCCAGAAGCCTGAAGGGGGCAAAGTGGCTGCTGGAATTTGGAAACAAAGAGGCTGTGTGGGGAGGGACACTTTACAGAAAATGTAAGGTAGTCCAGAATGAGCCAATGCATTGGATACTACAACAAGAGGGGAGGGGTGATGAACACACAGGCCTCCATCTCCTCTGTCCCTTTGAGCCCTGCCAACGCTCCCATTGACCAAACCAACCTTGAGCCAGAGAGTGAGTAGTCTGGTGACACCGGCCAACTACCAGGGCACAGAACAAGGTGGAAGAGTGGATCTGAAAAAAGAAACAGATTGACCAAACGTGAACTTAAGGGAGAATCATGGTGTCATGAGATTTCTTCAGAGTCAGCAAGAAGATGCACAGAAAGGTATATTATTCCAAAGGATGAGGGCAGGAGGTGAAGAGAGAGAAAGTTTGGCATAAAACATAATAAAAATCACACTTGATGAGAAAATAATATGTCCATTAAAAATAATATCTCCTTCAATTTTTGTTTTCTGATTAATAAAGAATAATCAAAATATGCCTGTAAGTGTACTTGGTTTTTTTCTTTGCTTGACCTGATGGCTTGATGACTTAAAGAAAAAGCGAAGAGCCGGGAAAAAACTATACTAGCCAAGAAAAAGAAATTCAACTGGGAAAGCAGTAATTCTGCCACTCCTCCTTCTCCATGTTTTCTAGGGGAAAGTAGGCTCAGAGAGGACCCAAGACCACGGGCTAAGTCGCTCCCTTTTGGAAATGAACAAAAGCGTGGGAACTGAAGACAAGAGAACAAAGAGAAAAACAAGAGGTGGAAGATAGCCACAAATGAACAAACAAAGGAGCCCTTTCATGCGAATATCAGCCAAGGGAGCTGCACGTTCCTCGAATTCAGTCAACAGGCACCATATATTGAATAAATACTGATACCTATAAATTCTTCTTTCAAGTTTCAGTTTGTTGAATTCCTGTGTAATGAGGAATAAGTCTACCATTAAAGAAAAAATGGACATTGACACAAAAGCCTATTATCAAATAATATTTAAGTTGAAATTAAACACAGACATCCACCCCAGCCCATTCTTTCTTCAAAGACAACCATGGATATTCAGAGGCCAAGGGTCTTTGCTGCCTTGGAACACATGATGCAACCAGCCGAGGGAGCAGAACTCAGTTTAAAGGCAAAGAGGGGAAGATGTGCTACACTCTTCGTGTTTGAATGATCAATGACTGTATAAAAACTGAAGGCAGGCAGCTGAATCCCATGGATTCCCCTTGAGATGTACTTCCTGGTCTAAAGGATGCCTCACCTACAGCAGTGTCTCGGCACGATCACCACACACACTCGTTAGTCATGAGGAATGATGTCCAGAGTCCTCTGACTCACCACCATGAGGGGAAAGACCCACACGCAGGGCAGCAGGCCCTGTTGCAGAGGACTAAGCGGGAAGGCACTCATTTCAAACCACAGGGAAACTTCTCATTTTTTCCTCTCTTTTGGCAGAGCTTTAAATCGTTCAGGTGAAAACTTAATTGCATTTAGCACACAGCAGCAGTAAGTAAAGTAACCTAAATGATCACTCAGGAAAGTAACCATACTTTTTTACACTTTTAGGTATACAGAGGGAACTGTCACCACGTGTGAAACTGGGGCAGGAGCTGAGCTAGACATGGGAATAAGTACGTGGCCAAAGGAGAATCTGAATAAACATAGAAAGAAATAAGATGGAGAGTAGCTGAGTTCAAGGGCTTGCACAGGTCCATCACAGATAAACATCCACAATTTACTTTAAAATCTTCAGCATGGTGAGCGGGGGGAGGATATAGCTCAGTGGTAGAGTGCGTGCTTAGAGTGCACAAGGTCCTGGGTTCAATCCTCAGTACCTCTGTTTTTAAAACAAAGTTTAAAATCTTCAGCATAGACAAGGGGACCCAATAATGTGTTAGTTGATTTCAGCTTTATTTGAGGAGCAGTTGGTTGTCCTAACCAGGAACCCACGTTCGTGGGGTAAAAGCCCACACCCCAAAGGGATCGCGATGAGCACTTCAGGTATTCATTCCTTGGTCCTCACCTATGCTTTTGTTAATGAGTATAGAGAATTTCAGAAATAGAGTTCCTTTGCTGAAATCAGCAACATCTCAGCACCAAGGATGTAGAAACAGGCTCTTGCCGGTGAAAACAGTGGTATTCAAGATAATGTGGATCGGTTAAAATACCTGTAACATTTCCCACCCCTGCACGAACAGAGCAAAGAATGGATTGAGGCTTGTGTCCTGTATGCTTGAGGGTGAGGCTTCAGACTTAAACGTTCCTGAGTAAACAGAAATGAGAGGGCTGCGGAGGCAAGAAATAGACACAGTGACACTTCAGGACAGAGATGATGAGATGTTTTGCTTTTTAAGTTCTTACACATGTAATCGTCAATTTTTAAAGATCTTGAATGCATTTCTTTCAAACACAAACTCTATACATTAATAACTGGTTACCCTAAAGCCTACACTGTACTTAAAAAAAAATGTAAGGAGATCCCATGCTTATCCACGACTAACCCCTACCCTACACAGAAATACGCTACCTAGCCACAAACACGAGATCTCCCAATTTATGCTACGACTTCTCTCTGCATTTCACTGGGTAATTTAACTCAAAATAACCAAAGGTGTTTTACTGTCCAATTTTCATATGGTAGCACATTGTAGCAATCTGTTGATAAATACCTACCCTGCAGTGCTTCTAGATTAAAATTTAAAACATACCTCTTGAGATTTTTAACCATTTCCATTTAAAGAATTGTCCAGCTTTTACAAAACCTCACTTTTAAGCATCTCCAACATGCGGGGTTTTGTCTAACACTTTACCCCAAATCCCTTCATGAACTGTTAGTTACTAAATTATATGTCCACTTTTCATATGGTGCGTTCGTTTTTCATAAGATCCCCAACTGCTTTTCCTAATTCTGCTGAACGATGACAAGGAAGACATTACAGATCTGCGGGCAGTAACACTGGCGAGTGCTGGAGCCCCTGCAGTATTAAATACTGGAGAGGAAGCAGCCAGTTGTACAGACCCATCTGAGGCTTCTTTGCATAATCCGTTAATGAAATGAGACTGCTGAATTAGAAGTTGGGCATCCCTGACCCAGATTCTTAGAGTAAGGGTAGTTGCCCTAGATGTCTGTCAAGAGTGTGCATTAGAGTGTATTCTTAATCAGTGAGCAATCAAAACAAATATTTCACTCCGCTTCATAAATCTATGCTGTGTGATTGCATCTGACACATCTAGGAGAAGATAATCCCTTACAGTTCACTGCCTCCTGTTTCTAAATGTAAGCTGCATTGACTTAAACAGGCCTCTCTCCACTCGGCCTGTACTGGAAAGATATGTAGAGGGTTCAGAGAAACTGGTGAAGCCAGAATTCCTAACTGGTTATTGGAATACGAATTATGGGCACCAGGACCCCCTGCCTAACCAGGACTGAGATTGCCAGAGTTGGTAGTGTTCTCCCAAATGAGGTACAGGAAGAAATTAACGTGGGGCTCTTTCAACAGGGGAAAAAAAAAAAAAGGTGCACCAGTGTATATTTTAGTGTTGTTTATTTCAACATTGTTGGCAGTAGCAAAATAAAAAGAGGAAAAAAGAAAATTACCTTAATCTCCATCAATGGGGAAATGCTTGAATAAATGCATTCATGGACTATTATGCAATTGTAGAAGTGATACCACTTGGAGGTTAGAGACATGGAATGTGAGTCAGACTGCCTGAGCTGCTCAATCCTCCGCTTCCTGATCTGTGTGACTCTCACAAACTACTCAATTTATTTTAACCTCAGTTTTCTCTGGAAATGGAAGATGCTGATAACATTAGTACCCACCTCACAGGGTTCACAAAGGGACTAAATAAAGCGTTTACAAGACTGAGTTGGACATAGTAAGCATTCAGTAAAAGAAGCTATTAAAGATTAAACATTAAATTAATTGTCTATTTAGGGCTAATAACTGAATTGCTTAGATGTCCTTGGCAGAGTAATGTTCACGGTAGGATAATATTTTTAAATGATCCTATGTATCTATATATATTTGCCGAGCCCATAAAAAGCTACAGAAGGACACATACCATTTACAGAAGAGAGAGAAGAGAATAAACTTTTTCTTTATATACTTTTGTGTTGTTTAATTTATTATAATAAGTAGGAAATACCTATGCAATTTGTTAAATCCAATGAAGAGAAAATGTGCATTAATCTCCCAGCATGTGTTTGGATACATAAAGTCAGGAGACATTTGGCCTTGAGCCCAGATATGGAAACCAGCACTGGGGTGGAGGAGAGAGCACAGCCTTGTGGCAGGCCAGACCAGACTTGGTATCTCTTTCTTAACTATCTACCTGTATAACTGGACTGCAGACCCCCAGAGGACACTGACTATTGGTCGTTAACAGCGTCGGTGCCCACAGATGCTATATTAATGGATGGCTCCATCCCAGAGGGCACTGATTTTGCACGCATCAGTGAAGATAGACTAGGTGATACTGCAGAGGCTTCAACAACAAAGGTTTCTTTCTCATCCACATTACATCGACAGTGCAGATCAGCCACAGTTCCGTGCCAGGCTTCCCTGGAGATCCAAGCTGATGGACCGCAGCCTTCATCTGGAACGCTGCTGAGCTCATGGCAGAAGGAAGAAAGAGAATGGGGAGCTGCACACTGGCTCTTAAAACTTTGCCTGGACATGACTCATCTCTTCTCTTCTGCTCACATTTTACTTGCCAAAGAAAATCAATCACATGGGTGTGCATGAGTTCAACAGGATGGAGATGTGTGATCTTCTATCAGGGAGGACACCAGTGTGGGTGTAAGGCACTGTCGCCTCGCCTGTGCTTCTCCGTTACTCTGTGTTATTCACACCTCTCCCTTCTCTTCTTGAGAAGAGGTTTATAGTCCCTTATCTGAACCTCTTGGGGCTAAACTTATTTCAGAATTGAGAATTTTTAAGATTTTATGGTGCAAACATACTTCAGGTAATATACTAAACAAGATCTGGGCAGCATATATTTTCTAGACAAAATACATAAATATCCACATTAAATGAGATAAATAAAGATTAGAAATAGTCTCATTTCTGGTACTTCCACCAAGTAAGTCTGCACTAAACCTATAGGGAAAAAAATAAGGATTATCAAAACTTTTTGGAATTCAGAATTGCAGGTAATGGTTTGTGGAGAGGTATAATCAAGAATTACCAATGGAATAAATCTGCTTTAATGTCTCTTTCTCCCACAGAAAAGAAGCAAAACCCATAATCAATGAGGCATTTAAAGGAAAACCATATATCTTGGCAGTTCCATGAGGTTTCCATTCTACTTCCTGTCGAGATAGAATGATTTACGGCACCGTTTAGACCCAACATTCCAGGTCTACAGCAGCCAGAGAACATAAACCAAAACCCTTGACGTTCATGCTTCAAATTTCTCTTTATTGTAGTGACTTATGTTTATATCAAAGATATTAGTTTATTTGAATACATTCCAGGTAGGTAAATTCCAGTATTTATTCAGAAACTTGGACTAATAAGCAACAGTATGCTAGGGAAATCATCCTGAAAAAATATTAAGGGAAGAAATCAAAACCAAAATTGGGTGAGAAGCAAATAGCTCACACCAACCCCAGTCTTCAGGCAATCCTTGGTAAAGGCAATTAGTTGGCCTGCTCTTAGCTCCAAGAGAACATGTAAGCGTCACTGTTCCAAGCTAGTATGTCAAAAGGAGCAATATTTATGGTCAAAAGACCTAGGTTTGATTCTCAACTCTGCCACTTACTTGCTTAGTAAGACTTAGCAACATTCTGAGCATCCATTTCTCATACAGAAGATGACATTAGTGAACTATCTTGCACGTCCATCTACGTCGCAAGCTTGCAGAAGGACTCAGAGGAGGAAACATCTGCTCTTATGGCTCTGTACCAGTGCTAATTGCTGCCATGATGCTGGTCTCTTAAAGCTGTCCTTAGGTCAGATGCGAGAATCCCTTTTCCAGCCATCTTTCCTCCTCATGAACACACAGCAGAGACCCACTTAAGAGTTCATGGGGCTCTTCCGATCTTGAGGTACACTCTACTCTTTTAAAAGCTACATAAAAACTCTTATCCAGATTTTGGCTTTGTCTTAAGGATCTGTGTGCTTTATCTAGTTCCTTCTATTTAAGAAAAATAAAATTTTCTAAAAGAACAGGCCATGCAAATTCTTCCTAGTGATATCAGCCCCAGGAGTTCATTTGACAAGCTGCAATGACCACTGAGAAGACTGGCCAAGTCAGAGTTAAAAATTAAATAAATAACAAGATGAACTGGCACCCTGATGGTGCAGCCTGGGCTTTAATTCAGATAAGACACTAATATTCCAATTTGATGAAACATAGAGGCAAGAGGTTGATTTAGTAAGGCTGTGCAATCATAAGTGATTTTTCTTATTATTTTATAACAAATAAGAATTGAGATTAAAAAGAGTCTTAATAACTCCATTCTGGTTCAATACCATGTATCAAGAATTTCTGGTGGAAAAGTTGGCTTATATGATATGTGAGTTTAAGGCGGGGAGGGGAGGAGGGGAAGAAAAGTATCTGTCTCAGAGTCTGGAATATTAATTATAGTGGCCTCTTGTAAATTTCAGACTCCAGAACCGTTCCGTATAAGTCCCTGATTTGGAGAAGTTCTTTGCCCTTCTTCTGTGCACAGTTCGCGTTACAGGGAAGAAATCCTACTAGGTCAGTATCTTGGACCAACAAAGCAAATTTTACCTGTTATTTCTAAAATCTGAAAAGCATATGGGAAATATCTATTGATAACAGAGGGAACTACAGGAATTATTGTGAACCAGAGAAACAGAATCACAGCTTTCATGTTCTTTATTCAAATAATTTTCCTTCCAGGTCCCCAATCCTATCATTTATACTTACTTTTTAAAATGTCAAGAGTCCTTACACAGCTTCATTCAACATTTGGCCAGCATTTATTGAGTAACTGCCACAGGAAATACAGAAGAGAGCAAATCAACGTAATGCCTGTCCACAGAGAGCTTAAGTCAAGGTCTGGATAAATTCTAGTTTCCAGTGGAAACACGATTCAGAGAGCCGGGAGGGGTCAGTACCAGGGGCCTGTTTTGCCAGGTGGGGATCGAACAGATACTACCTATAGGTAAGAAAGGCAAGGGCAGGTGAGTGAGGCTGCAAGAACCAGTCTTACAAAGGGTGCACCAAAGAGAGGTCGGCTAAGGCTGGGAGGCACTGGTAGGTGCCATAGCTCTGAACACACAAGGTCCAGAGTCTGGATAGTCAGAGATAAAAGCAAGAAGCCAGGAACCAATGGGCAGAACTATCAGAGATCCTGATTAGAAGCCCTCTGCTCTCTCTGCCTTACTTTCTCCTCCCTCTCAGCTAAGCGTGGGCAGCCCCACTGGGGCCCACAGAAATGTGTTACAAGCATGACAATCCTAAGTCTGCAGGAAGGTTCCAACCTAGAAGGGCGCCGTGGCAGAGCTGCTGGGCTCTCTGTGAGGTCAAGACAGTGGCATGTTCAGGTCCTCCAGGGCACCGCAAACGTGTTAATTTGTAGCCAGACAGGAACACCCAGAGCCCAAATAAGTGAGCCACAACCCCTGGATCCAATAATGACAAATCTGGGGGTTTCGATAGAGAAACAACTGCTTTTAGAATTAGTAGTGAATGTTCATATACTCCCTATTCTAGAGTAACCTGGAAAATTCTTGGGAAAAATGCAATATCCTTTTCCAAGATGCCATGTGAGTTTATCACAAACAGTAATGCTTCTATTAAGTAAAATGGAGGGTGCATTTTCAAAGATATACTTTATTAGGAATTACTTTGATAGGGACAGAAAGATATAGTGACGTTCTAGGTTATCAGAAGAGGGAGTTCCATATCAGAGCAGGAAAATATGTTTCAACATTTCTGGGATACCATCAAATGGGTTGAATGCCACAAAGAGGGATCATGATACGACTTTCTGTTCCAGGCGCAAAGATATGCCCAGCCTGCTGCCCATGCATCTGGCCCTGGAGCTTTACTGCAGACTTGCTCCCCTGCAGTGGCAGAAGTGCTGTCTAGCTCAAGGCTCAGGAGCTGTACAGAGCAGCAGATAAATTTGGCTGTGGCTTGGATGCAATTCACAGCCTACAAAACAGACTATTTCCCTGTGCGGTTTTGCTCAAGGTCAGGATTACACACTGGGGAGAAAAAAAAAAAAAACCTCCCATGCATGAGTCAGGCAGCCAAATACAATTGTGGTTAAGACCTTCAGGCAGGGGCCCTTCCAGGGTCACAGGCACTGTTCAAGCCACAGCTTTGTCATCTCAGCAGGGAAGGGCTTCCCACGGCCATCCCGAGCCCTTGCCCGTCGCTAGGTCGGCTCCTCGAAGCTCACCAGATTTGCCATTTGTGGGACATAAATGGTATCATTTACAATTTCTGACTCTAATTCAACA
This sequence comes from Vicugna pacos, assembly GCF_048564905.1. NCBI lineage: Eukaryota > Metazoa > Chordata > Mammalia > Artiodactyla > Camelidae > Vicugna > Vicugna pacos. The sequence continues at coordinate 76,980,966 of NC_132988.1, forward strand.
ATTTCTGACAACAAACCACATCTCCCATCCAAGATGATTTAGAGCTGACGTGATGTTTCATCACTTCAGTCGACACCGGTCGGACACTAAGCATCACTTTCCGAACGCACGGTCAGCAGGCTCTGCATGGATGTGCGCAGGAAATGGGCACTGATGGCTGGCAGAGCCCCAGCACCCACCGTCTGGGATTCTGATCCTGTAGATTTGAGCAGGGGTCCCAAGAATCTGGACCAAAGCAAGCACTCAGGTTATTCTAACTCAGGTCAAAGGCCCATGTTGTGAGAAACCATGATTAAAGAGACTGAAATGATGTCCTGGCATGTGAACATATTTTAAACTAAACACAGAAAACAACCCCTTCAAGTAAAAACACTGTAAGTTCAACAGCATGAAAACTCTGCTGTGGTTTTATTCTACCGCTGGTGGTTTTACTTGTGATACAGCAAGTATCTGTATCTGACATTCAGCATTTGTCTTTAGCTTCGCAAGCTATTCGCAAGAAGCCATAAATATTTTATGCAAATTCTGATCCACAAATGACCAAATAAACTCAATATCTTATGCATGACTGACAGGGGCCGTGGGAGATTAAAAACTGTGCCATATCACCCAACACTATATATTTTCCTATTTGGGTTCATAACCCAACATCTTGAACTTGCACTTTCTTTTAGCAGCAATAATGTTACTAGATTTATGCACCACAGCAATATGCCTCACATAATGCAAGTGCTTGATTTACAATTGATTTTAAAGCTTGTGATGCACAGCTTAATGAAGGAACCACTTTACTTGTCATATCTTTAATTTCAACTCTCATTTTAAGCCCAAATTTATTTTGCACTTCTAAGGATTTTTCTCTCCCTTTTTTCTCTATACCACTACTAGTAAATGGTTATGTAGGACATAAAATGTAATATATCTGCCAATACTAAAGGAAAGATGCAGAGGAAGATGAAAAAGAGAAATGAAAAGGGAAGTAAAGGAAAGAGAAGAGTGGGAAAGGAAGAGGAAGAAGATGAAGAGGAGGAGGAAGAAGATGGCTTCTGATTCCAAGCAAAGTGTGCTACTGTTCTTGTGCACTCCTGCAACGCTCAGAGATATCTGCTCCATCCACCACCTCCACCTTTCCCTTCAGCTCGTGCAATGAGATGAAGTTCACATGATCTCTCCCAAATCCAGTGATCTAGCCTATGCGGGCCCAAGAGGCCCTCAGAGATTTGGCAAAGACTCAAAACATACTTGGTGCCCAGCCTTCTGCCTCCTTCTTGGAGAGGAGACCAGAGGTGACGTCCCTATGCTGGAGATGCGCCAGCTCATCTCACTGATGCTCCATCCAGCAACTTGTCATCCACATAGTACTAGGTCTGGCCACCCACCTGGTGTTTTGAATTCAACCTCTTTCCCAGCTGCACTGATCTAGCACTCAACAAACATTTATAAGCACTTCCAAAGTGCAGGTACTGTGTTTGACGCTGGGATGCCAAGTTTAATAAGATTTAGAGTTTAACCAGAGCCTAAGCGGCAGACATAAAAGCAGACAGACAGCCCTGCTGGAAGAAATTGTGGAAGATTTCCTCAAGGAGAAGAACCCATGTTGAGTCTTGAAGGATGAGCTGGAGTTCGCCAACTGAAGTAGTAGGAGCAAGGATTGATTATAGTTCAAGGCAAGGAAGAGGCATGACCAAAGGCACAGAAGTGTGAAATATTCAATGTAGAGGATAGAGTCAGTTGAGCATTACTGGACTATGAAGTGTGAAGCCTGAGGAGGTGGAGCATGAAGCTGAAGGCCAGAGGCCAGGATGGAGGGCTTGAATGCCTCACAGAGCAGCTTGGATTTATTTTTATGAGCAGTGGGGAACTGCTAAGGATTTTTTCTTAAGAATGATACGCCAGGCGGAGGGTATAGCTCAGTCGTAGAGTGTGTGCTTAGCATGTATGAGGCCCTGGGTTCAATCTCCAGTACTAATAATAATAATAATAATAATAATAATAATAATAATAATAATACCACCTAATTACCTCCTTCCCCCACCCCCCAAAAAAAAAGAAGGATAAAATACTGGGCTTTAAAAACAAAAAAATAGAGAAAAAAAGAATAAGAAAAATAAAAGTTAAAAAAAATAAAGTGGCAATATAGATTGCCAAATTTTAAAATACTAAAAAAAAAAAAAAAAAAAAAAAGAATGATATGCCAGATTGGCATTTTAGGAAGACCTCGCTTGCGGTGGTGTGAATTTTGCTTCTGAGGTGGGGTGGGGCAGGTAGTAAGGGACCAAGATGAACGGCATCAGGACCACTCAGGAGACTTCTGAGTCCACGCGAGAACTGGTGAGAAGCAAGCAGAAAGAGGGAGGCATGGAGCTGAACGGTTCTTCAGAAGGCTAAATCAGCTGGGCGTGTCAGATAAGGAGAACTCCAGGGAGATTCCCAGGTCTCTGACTCATGTGACTCGGCAATAAGTTTAAAGAAACAGGGAAGGAGGAGGGGAAACTTGTTTGGGAAATGAAGGGTGATTTATGAACTCATCAAGAATTCTGAATCCCTTTACACAAGCCATTCACCCTCCACAGACTGTGAAGACTTTCAAAACTCCACGGGCTGTATCATTTAAAAAGAGCTATTTTCCCAAAGGGTCTGTTCTCTGAAGTTGCCCTGTCTAGATTTCAGTTTGTATGTTCCTGACTCCATTACGGTGAATGTCCACATACAGGGAAGATGTGTTCTGCTTTCAACACTTATTTCATCACCCTGCTCATCCTCTGCTCTTCTGTCTGTCCACGTTTACCCATTTGGTGTTTCTGGCGTCAAAGATCTGCTGCTGTGTGGCTGGTGATTCAGCCAAGCACTGAGAGCAGACAAGATGAGGGGCTCCATGGTGCTGTTAAGAGAAGAATTCCAAGTGCTCTGCCTTTATTTCATATTTAATGAGATCAAATATGACAATTTATTAGCAAATATGAATTCTGTATAATAGATGTATGAATATTTGCTATATTTTATTTTTTGTATTTCTTTAATCCTTAGATTCAATTTCCATAAAATCACCTCATAAATATCTATTACCTCCTTATTCCCATCAACCATCCCTCCCTTCTTCCCAAACACAAACCTTGGGGAATTTTCTTCTATTTTTAATAAGACTGTGAATTTGTTGGGTGAGAAAGGAAGGAATGAAAAAAATAGTAAGATGTCTTTTCCAAGACAACTTACAGAATGGGAGAAAATATTTGCAAACTATGTGACAAACAAGGGGTTAATATCCAAAATACACAAACAGCTCATACAATTCAATATTGAAAAAACAAACAACCCAATCAAAAAAATGGGCAGAAGACCTAAATAGACATACCTCAAAAGGAGACATACAGATCACCAACAGGAACAGAAAAAGGTGCTCAACATTGCTAATTATTAGAGAAATGCAAATCAAAATCACAATGAGGTATCACCTTGTACCAGTCAGAATGACCATCATCAAAAGAGTCTACAAATAAAAATGCTGGAGAGGGTGTGGAGAAAAGGGAACCCTCCTACACTGTTGGTGGGAATGTAGTTTGGTGCAGAAACTATGGACAAGAGTATGGAGGTTCCTTAAAAAACTAAAAATAGGGCTACCATATGACCCAGCAATCCTACACCTGGAAAAAATGGAAACTCTAATTTGAAAAGATACATGCACCCCAATGTTCATAGCAGCACTATTTACAATAGCCAAGACAAGGGAACAACCCAAGTGCCCATCAACAGATAACTGGCTTAAGAAGATATGCTGTATGTATATACAACGAACTATTACTCACCCATAAAAAAGAATATGTTGCCACTTGCAGCAACATGGATGGATCTAAAGAGCATTATACTTAGTGAAGTAAGTCAGACAGAAAAAGATAAATATTATATGATAATACTTATATGTGGAATCTAAAAAAATAATACAAATAAATCTATATACAAAACAGAAACAGACTCACAGACATAGAAAACAAACTTATGGTTACCAAAGAGGAAAGGGAGGAGGTGGGATAAATTAGGAATATAGGATTAACAGATACAAACTACTATACCTAAATTAGATAAGCAATAAGGATTTACTGCATAGTACAGGGAATAATATTCAATATCTTGTAATAACCTATAATGGAAAACAATCTGAAAAAAATGTATAACTGAATCACTTTGTTATATATCTGAAACTAACACAACATTGTAAATCAACTATATTTCAGCAAAAAAAGATATGTCTTTTCCAAATTAAAGTCCTTATTGAGATGCTACAATATTACTAGAAATATGTGTGTATTAGTATATAATACATATTATATACACTTATTAATGCAATGTATTTGTATTTATATATATTCAAACTTGAGCTGACAGAACCACTTTGACTACCTCTGTTTACTCTCCAAGAAAATTTACAAAGAGTATATAAAAAATAAGACATCAGTTCAAACTTCATGGTACACATTTTTTTTAAAGACTCAATGATCCAAAATATCACCCAAAGGTTTGTTTAACATCACAGTTCAGTTCCCTGAAAAGCAAACTCTGAAATGGAGTTTGCATGCAGGGTATTTATTAGAAAGTGCTCTCAGGATCAATACGTGGAGGGGAGAGAAGGAAGCAACACTGGCAGAGGGAGAAATCGGGCCCCACTGCAGGAACAACACTGGCTGCAGCTAGCTGATCCTACTGGCCCTTCCAAGTTGTTTCAGTGGGGCTGGAGGGCCAGGCCTTTAAATCTCTGCATCAACCAGGCACCCCAGTCATCAGATGGGAGCTGCCCTTGGGTAAAGAGGCTTTCTGCAGCCAAGGGCCAGTGCCGGGAGAGAGACTCAGCTGGGAGCGGTCCACGGCCAATACTCTGAGGAGGTGGGGTAATGAGGGCTCCAGTCTTGAAGGATTCTGATAAGCACACCACACCACCTACTTACTACATCTCAGAAAGGAGGCAAAACCGTCATTAATTACATGTTGAATTAAGGTAACCATGGTGACCTTCAGCAAGTTGCTTAATGCTGTGGGACCCACTTTCCTTATCCATCAAATGAGGCAGAAGAGACCTTTCTCAAGTTTCGTAAGTATATGTACCACAGTGTACATGAAAGTTCCTAACAGTCAAAAGAGGATATTGTCAAATTTCCAACAATAAAGGACTTATTAAATAAAGTATAGAATATCCATATGATGCCATGAAGTTTATCACTAAATAAGTTACATGGGGAAAAAGTTAAAAAAAAAAAGTCAAAAAAAATTTAAGTTATATGGTAAAAGAATATTTGTTGGTGTAGGAAAACTCCACTACCTTCTAAATAAACAAGCACCTATGTTATGATTCCATGTTATTACAACATTTATAGTGGTGTGTTCTTCTTCATTTTCCAAGTTTTCTGCTTTGAACATGTATTTGCTTTTGTACTTGGAAAAAGTACCACTTTTTAAAATGGCTCTATTCAGGGACATACAGAAGACAGGTTAAGAATGGATTACACCCAAAAGAAGGTGGCCCATCTCCTTCCCAGTGGCAGCTCAGCCTTGAATTAGATGTCGGGGAAACACCTGGGAACACAGACAAATACCTCTCTCAGGTACTGCTCTGAGGCCACAGTTGGGTCCTCAGTGATTAAAGCCACCTAATCATTCCTGAGAAACACCTCCTGAGAGCCCCCAGCTGAGAGATGGGACCAAAAAAAAGAGGTCACCTAAAGGGCCAGACCGAGTCACTCACCTGGGGAGTCCACATGAGACATGATGTATCCTGTGTATTACACTGTGGGAGAGAAACATTCCCATCTTCTTCCCAGGGAGGCTAAAGCAAAGGACAGCGTAAAGGGGGATGGTGGATGTCTAACTGTGACTCGGCTTTTTGAATGAAACCATTGGTAGGTTTAAACAGCCTCCCACTTTAACAAAGCAAGCAACTATCCAGGAAGGATGGATGAAGAATGTAAGTTACCTACGATATGGGAAAGTTTCCTCTGCATCCTGGGAGCTCATTCTGTCTTTCTAGTAAAGGTCAAGAAAATCGTTCTGCTGAGGAATAACCAGCGAGAAGACGCAGCCTCACTGAAGCATAGAGTGAGGTCACCAAGGGCTCAGGTAGGTGGAGGGGTCTGACCGGGTAGACTCAGCTGAGCCACCAGCCTCACTTGGCCTCCAGGCTGGTCGTTCCCCCACAGGCCTGTCCCGGCCTGCAAGAGAGACCCGAGGTGGAACTCTGCATTCTTTGGCAAGTGGACCCAATACAAGAATTAAGAAATGTTATAAGAGAAATATCATCTCACACCCATTAGGATGATTATGAGCCAAAAGAAAAAAAAAGGATGAACAAGAAGAAAATAACAAATGTTGGCAAGGATGTGGAGAAACTGAACCCTTGTTCACCGCTGGGAATGTAAAACGGTGCAGGCGCTATGGAGAACAGTATGGCAGTTCCTCAAAAAATTAAAAACAGAACTACCATATGATCCAGCAATTCCACTTTGGGGTATGTACCCAAAAGAACTGAAAGCAGAAACACAAACAGATATTAGTACCCCTGTTCATAGCAGCATTATTCACCACAGCCAAAAAGTAGAAGCAATTCAATGGATGGATGGGTGAACAAAATGTGGTATATACATACAATGGAATGTTACTCTGCCTTAAAAAGGAAAGAAATTCTGACACATGCTACAACCTGGGTAAAACATAAAACTTGACAACATTATGCTAAGTGAAATAAACCTGTCACAAAAAGACAAATACAGTATCATCCCACTTACGTGACGTCCCTGGAGTAGTCAAACTCATAGAGAACAGAGGTCACCTGCGGCTGGGGGAAAGCGACATGCGGAGTTACTGTTTATTGAGTACAGAGTTTCAGCTTAAGAAGATGAAAAGAGTTCTGAAGATTGGTTTCAGAATAACGTAAATGTACTGAATGCCACTGAACTGTACACTTAAAAATAGTTAAGATGGTTAATTTTATGTTATACGTATTTGACCGCAATTTTTAAAAATCATTATCTCATGAAGGAACGAAGGAACGAAGGAAGGAAGAAAGGAAAGAAAAGCCAAGCCCAGCCAACTGACACAGAATGGAATTAGTTTTGCAACATTCCCTAACTGTTGGCTGGAGTGTGCGGTTAGGAGCCAGCACTACACTGAGCCCCCGGGGAACTTGTGCAAATCAGCAGGAACCCTGGGGAGTCCGCACCAGCCCCAGTGAGGCAGGACAGCCTAGTGATGGAGATCACAGCTGATCAAGTTAGACAGTCGGGGTTATCCCAGCTCCACTACCCAGCTGTGTTGCCCTGAGCAAGTTGCCCAGCTAGAGCTTAATTCTAATTGTAAAATGGGGGTAATAACAGCTCCTTCCACACAGGACTGCTGTGAGGATTAAGTAAAAACAACACCTGAAGCAAAGAACAATGCGAAATATGTTACTACTCGGTCATGAAACGGGGGAAATGTATATGTTTATAGGCATATGTTCTTATTTATGCATTAAAATTTCAGAAAGGATATACAATAAATGGACAACAGTTATTATTTATGTCTTTGGGAGGTGGTAACTCAGTGGAAGGGAGAGGGAAAATTGTTACTAAATATCTCTCAATGATTTTGCACTGTGAACCATGCAGATCTATTACCTGTTTAAAAAATTAACTGAAATATCAAAAGACAAAGTTTATAGAGTGTGGATCAGTCAATGCATATCAAGTATTATGATGATAACTATCTTTAGAACCATTAGCCTTACACCCAATTTTCTCAGCCAGACAGCACTCCTAGATTCATTTAACAAAAAGTCAAACCACTGGAAGGAAGACTGGAATCTTCCCAGAATCTTTAAGATTCAAGATTTTCCGCGGCTGGTCCAGAACTCCTAAAATACCTTCCAGATCTAAAATTCTGTTCTGCTGAGGCATAATCCCGCTACTCTCCAAGTTGAAATCTAAGCAAAACAATACTGGTGCCAACCACTGAAACAAAAAATGCAAAACCCGGACAAGCAGACAAGGGGAAGGGTGAAGAAAGGAAAAGAAAGAAGAAGGAAGGAGAAATGAGACCCAGTGAAAGGAAAGGGCAGGAAACAGCCTTTAAATATAAGTGTGGGTATGGCCCCTTTCCCATTTTGGCTCACCTAACTCCACCATCGTCCCTTCTCCTATTTGCTTCTGGCTGAACAACCTAGACCCTGCAGACTAAGATTTAAAAGCCCCCACCGAAAAAGCAAATCACACAATACAAGGCCCAGAGGCAGAATATCGCCCAGCAGCAAGTCTCCTGCTTCCTCAGCTGCCCAGCCCCTCAAGGGCAAAAGAGCAGGCTCCACACCGAGACAGCCCCGGCATACTGGATGGCCCTCTGGGGTGGGCCAGTTCTGCCCCGTGCCATGAGCTCAGCACAGGAGAACACGAACACCTGATCAAAGGCGCTCTTTCCTTGTCTGTGATTTCAAAATCTTGCCAGCATCCATTATCTGGCCTCAATGTCGCTGCCAGCACAAAAGACACAAAAGTTACTAAATGGCATTGCAGTCATAACCCAGAGGGCGATATGAGGCAGACAGCTGCTTGCAGCCCATTCTCCTGTACGACACAGACTGCCTTGTTGGGCAATAAATTATTTAAGTTATCTGCATTTTTATATCTTACCCCGTGCAGAAACAATTGGTTCCACTTGGATGCACGGGAAGATAGACCAAAAAAGAAACACATCGTGATGTTAGTATTGGACGCATTCAGGTCATCAAGGATTGATCAACAGAGACACTCCACAGGATGCAAAGTTGTTCCCTCACTGCCAAGTTGTTGCTCATGGTGTTTTCAGTCCATATATCATGCTAACCTATTAATTCTCAAAGTTTTTTTTTAATTATGGAGGATTGAGCCTTTCAAAATATAATTAATTACAAAAGCTACTTAATATTCAGAGGTGTCACACAAGCATATAACTGGCATTCTCTGCTGGTGGTTTAATTAGACAAGAAGATGCAAAAAGCTGTCACTTGAGGGCGGGTGGCTGCAGGGGAGGGAAGCCCTGGTAAGCACTACCAGTTGGCCATCTGTACCAGACACAAAAGCACAACTCTTCAGCTGGCCTCCCTGAGAGAAAGCTCCCCATTTTTACCGTCTCATCTATTGGCAATTCCTTTCTGCAGTATATAGCTGGAAGGAAGAAGATATTCACGAGCTATCATTCCAAGTTTGATGTTTCATGGATGTGGAACGTTGGGGAAAAACAAAGAAACACGTGGTGCCTCAGTTTCTCCATCTGAAAAATACAATTCATAAATGTCATCCATCCATCTGCCTCCCAGAGCAACAGCTGCTGAACATTTTTTTTTTTACAAATGGCCAGAAACATGCCAAATAACAAAACTGGCCCCATGTTACACATTTTGATATAAATATGCTGGCAAGAAATAGAAAAGCTTCTTCATTTTACTCACAATCAACTGCTGCTTATTTTTGAGTTGGTTTTTCAAGTTGGGGCTTTTCTATGCCATTCCTCCTCCCCCACTTTTTAAAATCATGTTTGACCATCTGCTCTCTGGATAATTCTCTTTTCTTTAGTATCTTCATTAGACGGTAAGTAATAACAATGCCGAGAATCCTGACTACAGTCGATTCTGTATCCACATTTAGTCCTTACAACTCAGTGAGATAGGTATTATTGTCATCATTATTTCTATATTACAGATGAATAAAGTGAAGTTTAGAGAGCTTAGATGACTTGATCAACACCCCAAAATTAAGTGGAAAATTAAGGTTAAAACTCAGGTCAATTTGACCCCAAATCCCATAGGACTATTTTTTTCTCTTCTGCCATAGAGAAGGGGGAAGAATACATAAGCACACACACAAAAATGGTTAGGATTTCTGCTGATCATCAATCATTATAAAATATGGAATAATAGAAATTAATTGATAAAATAAAATGCATTCTAAATAAAATGTGGGGTCTTGTATAGGTTCCTGGAACGGAAAAAAGACATTAGTGGAAAAGTTGATGAAATCTGAACAAAATGTGAGTTGGTTTAAAAAAAAAAAATCATTGGGTGCCCCCGGTCTCCGCTCACCTTTCACTTCTGCCAGGAGACGAGTGATTTCTCTCCAGAATCCTGGATATTCGTGACGTTTCCAAGATTTACGTCAATCACATTTATACACGTTCCTTTTTCAAATTAAAAAGCAGTATTTCTAAACCCACTGGAAAAAAAGATAGAATGTCTTTCTATATTTGAACATTTTATTGTAATGGTGATCATGCTTATTATAAAAACTTAAATATTATAAAATGGTGGTAAATGAAAAAAAAAAAAGTCACTTCAAAGGAACTCTTGACATCTGTATCCAAAAGTGTAAATACTACTGCCATGACTAAGGTTAGAAGTTGATCACTATTTATAAGCAGTTTAAATAACTTTTGAGTATTAGTTTTGAATATTTATTTCATTTACCATTTAACCCTATAAAGCTTTTCTGGAGAGTGTTGTTGAAAAAAAAATCATTCGTTTTGTATACTTATGGTTTTCTTTACCTAAATAGCATAACTGCAAGTTGATTAAGTGACATAAAACCAGTTGGTACATCAAAAGCGTTTTCATCTTTGGGAAAGGAAATTAAAATATTAATATTGATACTGTTTTAATTTATCAAAGTATAGGATCTCTAAATTTCCTTCTTTAAACAAGTTTTTTAATTACATAGGTACATTACTAAGTCAATCTGCTTTGAGTAAAATTAGGTATGTCAATAATTTTTAGTATGTCAATTAATTTCCAATAAAAACATAATTGTAACAATATAGGTTCAACACTGCATAACTGTTCTAATAAATAAAACGACAAAGAGGCACGGGGCAGACCACGTAAAGATGAAGGCAGGGTGTAGAGTAATCCTGCACAAGCCAAGGAACACAAGGAGCCATCAGAATCTGGAAGAGGCAAAGCAGCTATTGATGAGAAAGACCAGAATCTACCAGAAAAGTATCTTCTACAACCAAAGACACAACGAGACCAGTAGACAGGGCAGAGTCAAGTCCCGTGCCCCCGGGTGGGCGACCCACAGAGAGAGAAGAATTACATCTGCAGCGGTTCTCCCCTAGGAGCAAGCAGTCTGAGCGGCACACCAGGCTCCCCAGCCCAGGGGCCCTGCGCGGGAAGGTGAGCTCCCAGAGCGTTTGGCCTTGGAGGCCAGCGGGGCTCACTGTCAGGAGTCCCAGAGGGCTGGGGGAAGTAGAGACTCCACTCTTAAAGGGCACACACAAAATCTCACATAGCCCAGAACCCAGGGCAGAAACAGTAGTTTGAAAGGTGCCTAGGTGAGACCAACCTGCTGATCCTGGAGAGGTGCAGGAGGCATCCGCAGCCCGCCCCGGGCACATGGACAGCAGCAGCAGCCGTTTTGGAGACTCACTCATTCTACCATGTGGACACTGGCAAGTGCCATTTTGGAACCCTCCCTCTCATTTATTGGCCCCAGGACCCAGCACCCTTTCGCTTAACAGCCTGCAGGTGCCAGTACTGGGACACCTCAGGCCAAGCAACTCGCTGGGCAGGGACACAGCCCCACCCACAGGCAGGCAAGCTACCTTGAGAACCCCTGGGCCCACCAGAGGGCCCAGGACCCAGCCCCTCACACAGGCACTAGACCTGGAACCCCCAGAGTCTTGCAGCCAGAGACCCTGGGACCCAGCTTCACCCATCAGCCCCAGGAAGCCCTAGGCCCTGGCCCTACCCACCAACAAGGACTAGCCTCAGGACCAACCTCACACACCAGTGGGCAGTCACCAGCCCCAGGACTCAGTGGGTCCCAGAATTGCCACCCGCAGGCCAGCTTCAGCTCTGGGAGACATTGGGCTCCTCAGCCAGCAGCCTTGGGATCTAGCCCCACCGACCAGCAGGCTGATACCAGGTTCAGGGCTCTCAGGGCCCTTCAGTCACAGACCCTGGGACCTGGCTCCACCCACCAGGGAGCCAGGACTAGCCCTGGGACCCTCTGGATTCCAGCCCCACCCACCAGCAGGCCAACACCAGTTCTGAGACACCTTGGACTCCTTCGCCAGCTGCTTCAGGATCTAGCCCCACTCACCAGCGGGCAAGTGCCTGGAACCTGCAGCCAGCCTTGTCAGGAAATAGCCCCATCCGCTGGCAGATCCCGCCACTAGATCTGAGAACCCTAGCCCTGCAACTACCCACCCTGGAACCCAGTTCTGCCCACTAGTGAGCCAGCACTAGCCCTGGGACCCCCAGGATTCCACAGCCAGCCACCTCATGACCCAGCTCCATCAGCCAGCAGCTGGCAGCGTCTGCACAAGGCAGGGCCTGAAAAACCAGAACAGGAGCCAGCCACGCCTACAAGATCACCCACGGTAGTCAGCCCACCACAAGAGAAGCACCCACTCAGCCCACATAGTGGAACCCTTAAGCATATAGCTCTGGTGAATAGAAAGGAGTGTACTGCTGGGGTGCATAGGACATTTCCGACAAAAGGCCACTTCTCCAAGGTTGGGAAACAGAGCCAACCTATCAGATACATAGAAATAACAACAGCAAATTAGGCAAAACAAGGCAACAGAGGAACTTATTCCAAATGAAGGAACAAGATAAAACCCCAGAAGAATAACAAAGTGGAGATAGTCAATCTACCCAAGAAGAGGTTCAAGGTAAGGATGGTAAAAATGGTCAAAGAACTCCAGAGAAGAATGGATGAGCAAAATGAGAAGTTAGTAGTTTTTATCAAAGAGTTAGAAAATACAAAGGACAATCAAACAGTGATGAGGACTACAATAACTAAACTGAAAAATACACTAGAAGGAATCAACAGTAGAATAAATGATACAGAAGAACAGATCAGCAAGCTGGAAGACAGTCGTAGAAATCACTGAAGCTGAACAGAAAAAAGAAAAAAGAACAAAAAGAAATGAGAATAGTGTAAGGAACCTCTGGGACAAAATCAAGCATACTGACATTTACATTATAGGGGTTCCAGAAGGAGAAGAGAGAGGGAAAGAAGCAGAGGACATATTTGAAGACATGATAGCTGAAGACTTCCCTAACCTGGGAAAGGAAACAGACATCCAGGTCCAGGAAAAACACAAAGTCCCAAACAGGATCAACTCAAAGAGGACCACATCAAGACACATTATAATTAAAATGACAAAATTAAAGATAAAGAGAGAATATTAAAAGCAGCAAGGGAAAAGCAACAAGTTACGTACAAAGGAACTCTCCTAAGGTTCTCAGCTGACTTCTCAGCGGAAACTCTGCAGGCCAGAAGGACTGGCATGATAAACTTGAAGTGATGAAAAGGAAAATCTATGACCAAGAATACTCTACCTGGCAAGGCTTTCACTCAGATTTGATAGAGTTCAAAAGTCTGGCAGACAACTTCAGCACCACCAAATCAGTTTTACAAGAAATGTTAAAGGGACTTGCTAAGTGAGGAAGAAAGACCACAACTAGAAACATGAAAATCATGAAAGGAAAAAGCTCATCAGTAAAGGCAAATATGCAGGAAAGTAGTCAATCTACCACATACAAAACTAGTAGGAAAGTTAAAAGAAAAGTCATCTTTATCTGTAATAAGTAGTTAAGGGATACACAAAATAGAAAGATATAAAATATGATGTCAAAACAGTAATCATGGGAGAAGAATAGTTATAATGCATTTGAAATTAAGAGATTATCAACTTAAAATAATCATATATATGATCATATATATATAATTGCTATATATATGTATATATACCTCATGGTAACCACAAACCAAAAATCTATACTAGATACATACACGAAAAGGAGAAAGGAATCCAAACATAGCACTAAAGATAGTTACCAAATTACAAGGGAAGAGAAGAAAGGGACAAAAAAAGTACAAAAACAACCCCAAAACAAATAACAAAAATGGCAACAATTACATATCTATCAATAATTACTTCAAATTTAAAAATAATCACTTTAAGTGAACTAAATGCGCCAGTCAAAAGATACACCGTACACGTGGTGTCGGGCTCATTTCTACAAACGCTGGCTTGGATTTTTTCCCTTGTCTTTACTTACAAAGCAGAAACAATGCTAAAGGTATGTAATCCTGCTCACCGTGAGGGATTGTTCATAGAGGCCCAGCCCTTGGAAATCTGACTCTGTCTCAAGTAATGGTAAGTCCCTTTTGCACTTTGAACACCAAAAGGCTTCAGGTTTTAGATGGAAGAAGATCCCAAGTGGAAAGACAACTTAATTAGCCTATGATCCTCCTACCCACCAATGATTAGCCAAAGCCAGACCACACCTCCAAGGGAGCACCAGATGCAGCCAGGTGTGGCCTAATTTTACTCCTAAGAGCACCAAACCCAGGGACTGCCCGAGAGCAGGCCTGGCCTACCTCAGCAGTGATATGTGCTTAAAACCTGGTATCAAGAGACATCTTTGGGAACCAAGAGAACCCCTGCAGCCATTCAGGAGAGCGGCTGGCAGCGCTTGGAGTTAGCTGTTGCTAGAGTGAGGATGCCTTTTACAGAGCTACTTTCTTTCTTTTTTTTTTAAACATTTTTTACTGATTTATAATCATTTTACAATGTTGTGTCAAATTCCAGTGTAGAGCACAATTTTTCAGTTATACATGAACATATATATATTCATTGTCACATTTTTTTCTCTGTGAGCTACCATAAGATCTTGTGTATATTTCCCTGTGCTATACAGTATAATCTTGTTTATCTATTCTACAATTTTGAAATCCCAGTCTATTCCTTCCCACCCTCCACCCCCTTGGCTACTTTCAATTCCTTGAGTTGTCAAGTTTATAGCCAATGGACTTAAACATTTAGGGGGAAGATCTAAAATTGTAATTTACTACTTACTGGTGAACAATTGATCTGATGGATTAGATCACTGAATTCTCTGACTTCTTGGTTTTAACAGCATCTGGACCAGGGGATCTAGACCCTAGGGATCCAGAGACAAGGTAGGATGCAGGGGCCGGGGCACGTCTGTAAACTCCCTGATGTGAAATTCAGTGTGTATGTGCATTTCTCTGGGTACAGGGCCCCTGCTTCTCGCTCTCAAGAGTCCCTAACTCAGAAGAAGTTAAATACCACTATATATGAGCCACATGTGTTTATGGAACCAAAGAGTATCTGAATCGACAAGCATACTTTTCAGATGCTCTTATGACTGAATTGTGCCCCTCCAAATATTCATATGTTGAAGTCTTAACCCCCCAGTATCTCAGAATGTGACTACATATTGAGAAAGGATTTTCACAGAGATAATTAAGTTAAAGTGAGGTCATTAGGTTGGGTCCTAATCCAAAATGACTAGCATCCTCAAAAGAAGAGGAAATTTGGACGGGGACACCAACAGAGGAAGATTATGTGAAGACACGTGGCGGAGGAGGGAACCAACTCCGCCGACACCTCAATCTCAGACTTCTAGCCTCCAGAATTGTGAGCAAACAAATCTGTTGTTTAAACCACGCCGTCTGTGTATACGTTATGGCAGCCCTAGCAAACTAATACAGATGCTTCGTGTACTTATTTCCGAATGCACATTCCTGTGGTCAGGAAAAACCAAAAAGACTACATGCAGGTAGAACGTCTCCAGTGCTCACACTTCTTTTTCATATAGAAGGTCATACACATTGAAAAATTAAATACGTTCACCTGCTTAAATAATGCATTCCTAAAAAAGCGAAGAACATAAAAATTATTTTTGCTCAACTCCTTTAAGAACCACTGAAGAAACAGAATTGCAAATTGTGAACCACAATCTTGTACCCCACACTCCTTTCTTTATCTCTCTTTTCATGGGTCTCCTCTGAGCTCTGTGGAAGAACACACTGTGTTTAAAATGTTGTTTCCTTCTTAAACAAAGCAATATACGGTTATTATAAATAAGATTTTAAATATAGGTAAGCAAAAGAAGAAAAATAGAACTTCCCACAACCCAGATGTAATCATGGCTAATAATATTTCTTACTATATTTTTATTGCAGCTAGATCTCATCATCATATTTTCATTAAACTATGAAATCATGTTATCTCCAAATAAAACAAGCTTGTTATACAGATTAAGAAATGTAAAGAAGTCAGAATATTTTGAAACATCAATGAAGAATGTGAGCAATAATTAATTATTTACAGGGATTATAGCTATATCTTTTTATCCTAATTTTTTATTGAAGTATAGTTGATTTACAATGTTAATTTCAGGTGTACAGCAAAGCGATTCAGTTATACATGTACATACTTATATACATTTTCAGTTTCTTTTCCATTATGGCTCATTACAAGAAATTGAAATTGAATCCCTGTGCTATGCAGTAAGTCCTTGTTGTTTATCTAGTTTATATATAGTAATTTGTGTCTGTTAATGCTGAACTCCTAATCTATCCCTTCCCCACCATAGGGATTATATCTTATCAAATAAAAGTTACATTAAATCACATCCAAATTGAGATACATTATTATTTACACTCATGATAAAAATAACAAAGTCACACTAGGCCTTATATAACTATTATTTCAATAACTAATCTCACACATGCATAAAGCATTACTGATCAAGGAAAATACTGAGACATTTCAAGATAAAATCAAGCAGCACCATCATTTTACTAATGTGGACACATATGAAGACATATAGGCGTGAAGGTACGTTCACACAGGAAATAATTACGCAGTATGTAAGACGTGGAGAAAACAAAATAACTTTTTCAGTTTTATGAAACTGAAGATTCTTATGGTAAAAATATTCCATATGATCTACACAGGCAACATTGTACATGTGGGAAAACTCTAGGGAATGATGGGGCTGGGAGAGTTTTAGATAAGTGGCTTTCATTTAACTCTAAATTCAAGAAAACCCTTTTTGTAGTTCATCTATCTCTATAATCCACAGGGAAACTTCGTATAAGTCAATAAAAGCTCTATGATTTAAACGTTTTATAATAAATATATATCTGCATATTTCACATGCAATTTTTAAAATACTAAATGAAAGAAGAGTCTGATAAAATAAAAGTAATTGTGTTTGGCCCATTCTAAGATGGATAAGCCCATTTGACCAGTATCTTGCCTTATATGAGAGAGCAAAGATGGAGAAGGAGGGAGGAGAGACAGAAGAAAGGAGGGAAGAAGGGGGGGCCAGAGGGAGGGAAAGAAAGAAAGAGGGGGGAGGTAGGGAGGAAGCCGGGAAAGGAAGAGAAGGGAAGGCGGACTCCTCTGGTGGGCACTGGCCTGGTGAGATGACTCAGATCTACAGCCTTGTGGGGTCTGAGCCTCTTGTTACGACGCCCTCCTCGGATCATGGCTGCCATACTTGTCCATATACCTTTGAAACTGGAATGGGAGCATCAAAAGGTGTCCCAATGGAACACTTAAGAGCAAAACGTTCTTTCTCGCCCCCACTGTGCAACAGCAGCCCTATTACCTCCTGATGATCAGATGTCAGGGGGTGACACTTTCCTTGCCTGCTAGTCACCATGACTTGAAAAGAAGGTTAACAAATTGTTCTACGAGATAGCCAAATGTTTTCTGAAGCTATCATAATCGAAACAAGCGCTGAATTTACTGCCTCACTATGAACAGCTAGGCAGTCATATAACGAGAAATCAACAGTAAACTTTAGAAAGAGATCCTAATTTTTGAAATATTTAATATAGGATAAAGAAAGCATTTTAAATCAATGAAGAAAAGATGTAATATGTGTTGGGCTAACAGCTGATCATTTGGGGGAAAAACCAGTTTCATTCAGGGCTGACAGTCAACAAAAACTACCAATCTGATCATACCCAGTTTTCATGGCTGGTATTCATTCTGATTGATCAGCACCCAGGGCATACTGATGGATAAATATTGTGAACATCATCCCTGACTTCATCCCTCCATGATAATGAAAGAAATTCTTAATGGAATTAAAGTATAAAATTTTAAAGTCAAACTCTGAAAGCATGGAAATATATACTTGAATATTTACACAATATTGGATGAAAGACTAAGCATGGCCTCAAGAGCAGATACCATTTTTTAAAGGATTGAGATTTTGATGAAATAAAAATTGTAAACTCTTTAGGAAATAAAATGTTATACTAACCACTATATACAAAATAGATAAACAACAAGTTTATACTATATACAGGGAACTATATTTAATATCTTGTAGTAACCTATAATGAAAAAGAATATGAAAACAAATATATGAGTGAAATATTATGCTGTTCACCAGAAATTGACACATTGTAAACTGACTGTAGTTCAATAATTAATTAATAAATAAATACATAAATAAATAAATAAATTTTAAAAATGTGAAGTGCAAAAATGCATACAGCAATTTGAAAAAAATATTTCTGGCATGTTTAAGAGATAAGTGATTCTACTCTTAATACATGAAAGGCTACTAAGTCAACTTTTAAAGAAGTCTAACAACCCAATAGAAAAAATAAGCTAAAAGTATGATTTCATTAGGAAAATAAATATAAATAGACAATAACATACAAACAAATGTTCATCCTCTCTAGTACTCAAGGAAAGTCAAATTAAGACAATTAAGTACTATTTTTAACTATCGGGTTAGCAAGGCTTTTTAAAATATGGGAGGACCCAATGCTGGTGAGGATTTAGAGAACTGGGAACTCATTCACAGCTGGTAAGAGATTTAAAGTGTCCTAATCTTTCTAGAAGCTTTAAAAATCTTCTAATAGTGCATCATTTTAGGCACAAAAAAATCCACTGATTTTCACTCTTCCAGCCTTTCTCATGGTTTTGTAAACACCTCAATCCCTGTATTAAATCTCTTTGTGTTTAAAATACCTACAGTGGTTTTGTTTTCCTGACTGAATTCTGCTTACACAGCCTGAGAGAATAATGTCATTTCTTTGCACTAGAGGTAACTATCACTGAGGTCTTGAAAAGAAACCATGTGGATGATGTGATCCAGAATTTTAATTAAGATGCCTTTAGAGATTCCTTCTTTGGAGGCTTCATCAAAAGTCTTTAACTGATTCAGAAAGGACTTGGGGCAAAGGATGAGAGGAAATCACTTATAGAGAAGGAAAATGGGCACAGAAACATGATCAGAATAGACTTTTCTCAGACATCCCAACCCTGGAAATAGAATGGTTGTTCCACTGGAACAGACCACTGCAGGTTCCATCTAGAGAAGAGCAACATGAAGTCAATGTCAATATTTGATTACAGCATTCTAGGTGAATTATCTGTGCAGGGAAATGCTCCTAAAATACTAGTTTCCGTTTGATCCACTAAATCTCATGTTTTCTCTCTTTCATGGCTCTTTTCCAAAGGATTTTCACTTGCCCCAGTCAATCCAAAACCCTCTTCCTACTTGTGTTCATTTTCCATCCACTCATCTTAATTTCTTAGCTCTTAATTCAAATGTTCTAAGTGTTATAATATGTATGGCAGAATCACTTTGCTGTACACCTGAAACTAATATTGTAAGTCAACTACGCTTCAATAAAAAAAAATTTTTTAACAAATGTTCTAAATGTTATAGGAGCTGGACATACCAAAAACCCATCCAGCATTCTGAAGGACAAATATATGCCTTATACACAAATGTTCTAATAAACTAAAATGGCAATTTTTTCCAGTTTTATTGAGATATAATTCACATGTAATATTGTCTAAGTTTAAGGTGGATATGTGATGATTTGATATATGTATATACTTGAAAAGATTATTACAGTAAGGTTAGTGAATGCATCCATCTTCACAGTTACCTTTATGTATGTGTGGTGAGATCATTTAAGATCTCCTCTCTTAGCAACTTTAAAGGACACAATACAGTACTGTTAACTGTAGAAACCATTCTACACATTAGATCCCCAGAAAATATTCATCTTATAACTTGAACTTTATACACTTTGAAGAATGTCTCACCATTTCTCCAACCTCCAAGCCCCTGACAATCAGCAATCTACTGTTTCTATGTTTTGCTTTTTTAGATTCCACATATAAGTGAGATCATATAGTGTTTGTCTTTCTCTGCCTGATTATTTCACTTAGCATAATGCACTCAAGATTTCATGTTGTCACAAATGACAGGATTTCCTTCTTCTTATGGCTGAAAAATATTATATATATAGACAACATTTTCTTTATCCATTCATCCATCAATGGATGGATGTTTCCATATCTTGGCTATTATGTATAATGCCGCAATGAACATGAGCGTGCAAATCTCTTCAAGATAGTGATTTTATTTCCTTTGGATATATACCCAGAAATTAGAGTGCTGATCATATGATAGTTCTATTTTTAATTTTTTGAAGAATCTCCATACTGTCTTCCATAGTGGCTACACCAATTTACATTCCCCCCAACAGTGTACAAGAGTTCCCTCTTCTCCATATCCTCACCATTTGTCATCTCTTGTCTTTTTTGATAATAGCCAGAATGGCAATGTTTTCAATTGCAAGTATTTTGATGAAAATCTAAAATGTATAAAACCCTCCCTTAATGCTTAAGGGATAAATCTGAAACAACAGCATGTAGTTGAAAAAGCATCATAGCTTATTCTCAGAAGATCTGAACTTGAGTCTGAAAGCTGCCACCTGTGTGACCTTAGTTAGGTCATCCAACTTCTCAGAAATCCCCTTTCCTCCCATGTAAAATACAGGCAGTAGTAATCAAGAGGCCAAACATGCCCTATAGGGCAGCAGTTCTCGAAGTATGGCCCTGAGCCAGCAGCAGCAGCAGCAGCAGCACATGGGAACTTGTTCAGAAGGCAGATTTGGAGGCCCCACCACAGACCTACTGAATCAGAAACTCTGCAAGTGGGGTCCAGCAATCTGCGTTTTAACAAACGTTCTAAGTGATTCTTTTATTATTATTATTATTATTATTATTATTATTATTATTATTATTATTATTATTATTGAAGTATAGTTGATTTACAATATTGTGTTAGTTTCAGGTGTACAGCAAAGTGATTCAGTTACACATATAAAGATTCTGATGTGCTGCCATAGGGATTTTGTGTTGACTTAATGTAATGTTACACATAATGTGATGAATTGTGTTTAAGAAAAAAGAAAAGCTATGCAAATTTGAGCTAGTAGCATTATGAACATCAATTATGGTGCTATTTACTGCAGTACTGCTCTCAAAGTTTACTGTAGCTCTTGTGGTTGTTTCCTCCTAAACTAAATGGCTCAGATCATTGTACTGAAGAATGAGGGAGAAGTCAAAAGAAATTATTCCACTCTCCAGAGTTCGTCTGTCTCCTCCCTCTGCTGTCAGCTATCATTTCTCCTGCGGTCAGTGAGTCCTGCTGTGATCATCTGCCGCGTTATACACATAGTTGTTCTGAGCAGCTGCCTGAGGCAGTTCTGTCTCTCCTGCGGAATGAAGTCTTCAGCAGTTTGCACCTTCAAGCCTCTCTCATTGCCTTTTTCCAATTTATGTTCTGAGTGGTTGAGGCTGCCATCAGTCTGACCTCTGGATAAGAGGTGATATTTTAGGATAATAAACGTAGAGACATATCTCTTACAGAGAGATAGTTGTAAATCTATAGCACCAAAGCACTACCTGCTACCTAGTGGGTGCACAATAGAATTTTTAGTTGACAAGGACAAAGAAAACAAACTGGGGTTACCAGGTGGGACAGGATAGAGGGAGGGATAGATTAGGAGTTTGGGATTAACAGATTCACATTACTATACATAAAATAGATAAACAACAAGGACCTACTGTGTAGCACAAGGAACTTAATTCAATTTCTTGTAATGAGCTATAATGGAAAAGAAACTAAAAATACATACATATATCTATGTATGTATGTATATGTATAACTGAATCCCTTTGCTGTATACCTGAAACTAACACTGTAAATTGACTACATTTTAATAAAAAAAGAAATAATAAAAGAAAGAAATTTTACTTGAATAAATGAACGTGTGTATGCAGATTCACAGAAGTGTGAGTACACAGACAATACACAGTTTCACTCTGACACCTCTAACTCCTATAGGTTACCAGGAGACCAGGAAGTGTGGTTTAATAAACTCAAGCCCATAAACACTTCTGGGAAAACAACGCCAAGGACAGAGTTAGTGGGAAGCCATTGGTCTTATCTTCACAGGGGAAGGGTACCACTTTATGCATGTGCAGTAGAAGAGGAGAAAGCACTCTAAAGTATTAACAGCACTAAATAAATGAAGGTGCTATTGTTATTATTACGATTCTGTCCCTGCCGTGTACAGCAGGCTCACTTAGAGCGTATGAAGACTGTTCGCCCCACCCTCCGATGCTCTTTGACCCTGATGACAGGGTCCCTTTAAGATGAGGGACGGCTCCTTAATGGCTTGACTCCAAGGAAGTCCTGTGCTGCCCTTTGAAAAAGGTGGCACTGCACCTCACACCCTGTCATCACAACCCACTCCCAAGAGAAACACTGGCTACCTGCCTCTGAGCTTGGCCTAACTCCTGTCCCACCATCTGCTCGGTTTCCACAGCTTCAGCCAAGCTTTTCAGACTGCAGACTGCCTCTTCTTGCTCTGTTGGCCACAGCACCAAACTTCATTCCCTGTTCTCCAGTGAAGGATCCGAGCTTCATTCATGCTCCCGACCTTGGTTTCCCTGTGATGACTCTCCCCTGGTGAACCAGCACTTCCAGCCCCGCACTCACCAAGGTCAGCCCACCTTCCTCCAGTCTATAAACTGATCAGCCAGATGGGTCCATGTCCCTAGAGCAGGGCCATGCCTAACCCCACCCCCTAGTCTGGAACAGCCCATCACTGATCCTTCTACTTACTTTGAACTCTGTTGCATAGTGCTCAGTAGACAGTGGCTGCTCAATTAATGTTGCTCTTCAAAAGTTTAAAATGCTGATTCTCAACTAAAATCACACATCAGCTCGAGGAATGCAAGTCAACCCTGTCCTGAAATAGTGATGCAGTCAGCAGAAATTTCCACAACATCAATCAAAAGGGTTCCCAGCAAGTACTCAGTGAACCAAGTAAAGTGACCTTCGGACCCCCTCCCACTTCTGCCCCACTCCATATTCTTGTTAGCTGCTGTGGATGGATGGCTTCCCGAAAAGATGATCCATCACTGTTCAGATGAGCAAAGCCTCTGCCACAACTTGCAGGTTAATCCAGCATTTTGTAAAAAAAAGGAGACAAAATAGAAAGTCTGAAAAAAATGCCAACTTATGGGGAAAAAAGGAAAACCTCAAAACAGCACGGTATTGCCAGGCACCAACGAAATTAACATAGAAGATAGATGGATTTATTTTTTAAAATACATATGCAGTGTACGAAACCCCTTTTCAAACACATGGAAGGCCAGTGATACGGTTTTCAGTCCCATACTGGAAATTGTTCATGACCAGGAGAGTTACTGGGATGATGATTTAGTGCCAACAAGGATCAGCTACCATTGAAAATGAGCTCTTACTCATGCCAGGCACTGTAATGTTAGTTGCTTTACATATGTTCTCTCTTACGGCCCTTATTACTATAAAAGGTGAAAATCTCTTTTGCCAATGCAGACTTGCCCATGCTCACAGAGCTGATAAGTGATGATGCCAAATTCAGAACAAAGGCAACCCAGCTCCAAAGCCCATACTCTTACCACTCCACGTGCAATTCTTCTCCCTACATCCCCAATTCTCAGAAAGGTAGAATCGGGTTTAGATGATCATGGCAGCAAAAGTGAGAGGATGCATTTCAAAACATGTATGTGCTTGGAAGTTGCGTGGGAATGGGAGAAGGACAGCCTTACTCTTTACGTGATATGATAGCCGAAGTTATAGAGACTATAAAATACTCCTGAAAGACACAGAGATGGGCTTGAATACGTGGAGAGACACTGCATTTCTTAATAGGAAAATTCAGCATCATGAAAATGCCAGTTCTCCCTAAGTGACTTTAACATAATCTCAATAAAAATATATACTGTTCTTTCCCCAGAGCTAGATAAGTTGATTATTTATTTTATTTGAAAGAACAAACAAGCAAGAACATCCAAGGAAACATTAAAAACAAAACAAAACAGTGGAGCAGAGAGGACAGCCTTAGTAGATATTAAAACATAAAGACTTCAGTGTAGGCACATGAGTTGATAGAGCAGCAGGAAAACAAATGAAAATCCAAAAACACACCAAACAGAACATGGGAGTTTAGGATGTTACAAAAGCAGAATCTCAAATCAGTGCAGAAAAAAATGAACTGTCTGATGGAAAGCTGTTAAGTTATGCAGAAAAATAAATAAAACTGTTTCTCACACTATATGCAAGAATAGAAACTAAATGGATCTAAATGTTTAATACATACATACACACACACACATATAGGTATTAGGAGAAAACATGAGTCATTCTTTCATAACCTGGAAATGGGGAAAACTTTCCTTCAATGTAAAAATCCAGAAGCAATAAAGGAAAAGGGATAAATGTGACCACATAAAAATAGCAACTTTTGTATAAAAAAAATAACATACGCAAAATCAAAAGACAAACACAAACTGAGGGAGGGAGGTTTGCAACATATTACTCATAAAGTATTAACATCTCTAATATAGAATGAGGTCTTAATGATTCTAGAGGCTGGAAATACCTATAGAAAATGAATTAATGATATAATTCACAGAAAAAGAAAAGCAAATGCCTCTTAAATATATGGACAAAATTCCAAATATTTAACAATATGCTCTACAATGAGATTATGGAAAAACATGCTCTCCCATACCTTGCTGTAGGAAATGAAAAATAGAGCAATACCTAGGGAGGGGAATTGGGCAATATCTGGATAGATTACATACACACTTACCCAATGACCCAGCAATCTTACATCTAGGAATCCTACCAAAAATACACTAGCAAAAAAATAAAATGATGTAGGCATGACACCATTTACTGCAGCATTTCTTGTAATAGTGAAAGACTAGAAACAACTTAAATGCCCAACTATAGGGAACTGCTTGAATAAACTATAGTACATTCACAAAATGGAGTACAATGCTGCAGTAAAAAGAAAGGAGAAAGCTCTCAATATTGTTATAAAGCACTGGTTCTCAGCTAGGGATGATTTTGCCTCCCAAAGGATATCTGGCAACGTCTGGAGACATTTTTGACTGTCTAATGGCAGACAGAAGTGCTACTGGCATCTAACGAGTAGAGGCAAGGGATGCTACTAAACATCCTACAGGACAGTCTCCCAAAACAAAAACTGTCTGGTCCATAGGGCTGCTGTGGGTAATCCCTGTTATATTCTCTTAGATACATTCTTAAGTGAAAAAAACGATGAAGAACATATATTGCTGAGACCACTCCTGTATTAGAACCTGACAAGATTGAATAAAAGCCTGTAAACCTGAGTGGGCTCTCCCTTGGAGACATTTCCATACAATATGTTGATAGACTGGATAATTATTAATAACTGAATGGATTCTAGTAATGTGCCAGGATCTTTTGACTTTCATGATCATTTTACTGTGAGGGATCTGTGCTCAAAGACTAGGGAGTACACTGCAATATTGTGATATAATGAGAAATACACATTTGGCCTTCATCACCAGTTCCTGGCACAGAGCTCCTGAAACCCTTGTAACTTCCTGAATGATAGAGTGAAAAGAGTGTATTTTGTTATTCATAATAAACCCCTTTCAACCACACCTGCAGTAATGAGGTAACTAATGATGTAACTTGGAGAGTAGGAGCTGGTAGGAACCAACCACCTGATTGGAGGGTTGAAACTTTCAGCTCCAACCCCAAAACTCCAAGGGGAGAGGGTCAGGGGATTGAGTTCAATCATGAATGGTCAAGGATTTAATCAATCATGCCTATGTGACAGTACCTCAATAAAAACCCTGAATAATGCGGTTGGAAAGCTTCCAGGTAGGTGAGCACATAGACATGCCAGGAAGGTGGCATGCCCAAGGAGTGTATGGGAACTCTGGGCCCTTCCCCAAACCTTGCCCTATGCGTCTCTTCCACTTGGCTGTTCCTGGGTTGTACCTTTATAATAAACTGGTGATCTAGAAAGTAGTGTTTCCCTGAACTCTGTGAGCCATTCTAGGTTCAAGAATGAACCCAGGTAGAGGATCATGGGACCCCCAATTTAAAGCCAGTTGGCCAGAAGTACAAGTGACAACCTGGGACTTACAACTGCCATGTGAAATGGGAGCAGTCTTGTGAGACTGAACCTTGGAGTGTTATGAGTATAGGAACCAGTGTTTCTTCATTTACAGTGTAATCAAATCATTGATGAAGAAACATTCTCCTTTATGGAAGAGTCCCAGCTAGGAAATGTAGAAATAATGATAAAATTACAAAATCCCCATTCTGTAATCCCTAACAAAACAATGGAAATAGGTGATGATTATCAATGACTATTAAAATCCTTGGGTGAAAGATAAATGAGAAACTATAGCGTGGACGATTCAGGTAGACAATACTTGGACCCACTAATTAAAAACAATTGTTTTGTTCTTTTTAAGGTGACCCAGTAAAAAATATACAATATCAACTGTGAAATATTTTAAATATTAAACATGAATGCTAGATCAATTATTCCCAACTACGGAAATTCTGCCCCTAGGAGACATTAGCCAATGGTTGGAGACATATTTGGCTTTCACATGGTGGGGAAAGGGAGGGTGGGGTCTGGTGCTATTGGCATATAGTAGGTAGAGACCAGGGATGCTGCTAAATATCCTGCAATACACAGGACAGTTCTCCAAGTCAAATAATTATCCAGTCCAAATTGTTAATAGTGCTGGGATTAGGAAGCTCAGTTCTAGGTCTATGTCAAGAAATACAGGACCTGTGCTTGCTCCAGCAGCATATATATTAAAATTGGAATGATACAGAAAAGATTAGCATGGTCCCTGCACAAGGATGATATGCAAATTTATGAAGTGTTCCTTCCATATTTTTAGACAGTCTCTTCAGCAGATGGTGTTGGGAGAACTGGACAGCTGCATATAAATCAATGAAGTTAGAACACTCCCTCACACCATACACAAAAATAAACTCAAAATGGCTTAAAGACTTAAACATAAGATGAGACACTATAAACCTCCTAGAAGAAAACATAGGCAACATATTATCTGACATAAATCTCAGCAATGTTCTACGGCAGTCTACCCAGGCAATAGAAATAAAAGCAAAAATAAACAAATGGGACAGAATTAAATTAAAACTGTAAGCAAAACAAACCTACAGAATGGGAGAAAAAGTTTGCAAAAGATGAGACTGACAAGGGCTTAATTTCCAGAATATATAAACAGCTCACACAACTTAATAATAAAAAAAACCAAACAACCCAATCCAAAAATGGGCAGAAGAACTAAACAAACAATTTTCCAATGAAGACATACAAATGGCCAATAGGCACATGAAAAAATGCTCAAATTGCTAATTATCAGAGAAATGCAAATCAAAACTACAAAGAGGTGTCACCTCACACCAGTCAGAATGGTCATCATTCAAAAGTCCACAAATGATAAGTGCTGGAGAGGCTGTGAAGAAAAAGGAACCCTCCTACACTGTTGATGGGAATGTAGTTTGGTACAGCCATTATGGAAAACAGTATGAAGAGTCCTCAAAAAACTGAAAATAGACTTACCATATGATCCAGCAATCCCACTCCCAGGCATATATTCAGAGGGAACCATAATTCGAGAAGGTACATGCACCCCAATGTTCATAGCAGCACTATTTAAAATAGCCAAGACATTGAAAGAACCTAAATGTCCATCCACAGATGACTGGGTAAAGAAGCTGTGGCATATTTATACAATGGAATACTATTCAGCCACAAAAAATAATAAAATGATGCCATTTGCAGCAACATGGATGGACCTGGAGACTGTCATTCTAAGTGAAATAAGCCAGAAAGAGAAAGAAAAATACCATATGATATCACTTATATGTGAAATCTAAAAAAAAAAAAGACAAGCAAATTTATTTACAAACCAGAAACAGACTCACAAGCATAGAAAACAAACTTATGGTTACAAGGGGGAGGTGGGTAGGAAGGGATAAATTGGGAGTTCAAGATTTGCAGATACTAACTACTATATATAAAATAGACAAGCAACAAGTTTATACTGTATAGCACAGAGAACTATATTCAATATTTTGTAGTAACTTGCGGTGAAAAAGAATATGAGGACGAATATATGTATGTTCACGTATGACTGAAGCATTACGCTGTACACCAGAAATTGACACAACATTGTAAACTGACTATACTTTAATAAAAATATATATATACAACAAAAAAGAAAGAAATACAGGACCCAAGGTGCATATCAACCAAATGTAATCTATGAACCTTGTTTGAATTCAATATCAAACAAAACAACTATAAATAGATATTTATGATTCAAAGAAATGTGAACACTGACTTCATATTGTGGAACTATTTATTTTTAGGTGTATTAATCGCATTATGCTAATAGAAGAATCCTTACCTGTTGTTAGAAATATACACTGAAGTATTTACAGATGAAATGACATATCTGGGGTTTACTTCAATGCACTGGGATGGAAGTGGAGGAGAGGGGTAGAGATAGTTGGTCATCATTCATAATCACTGAAGCTGGGTGATAGGTACAGCTTTTTCTTTTGTGCATGATTGAAAATAGATAATAAAAATACAATTAAATAAATAGATTAAATATTTTAATACATCTTTAAATTATGGGCTTCTCATATGTACCTGAGACTTAGTTTTGGAAACAGTTACCTGAGAACTGAGATATTGTTGTCTCCAAAAGCAATGATTCCACAAATCTTAATCCCAAGGTCCTAATTTCTTGTACTCTGGTGAAACTGTCTCAAACTTTTCTACCAAAGCACTCTTTAAAGCACATGTTATGGTATCTATGCTTTATTTTAATATTCTTTAGTATAGACAGTGTATGTCAGATGCAATTACACTCTTGGGGCAGGATGTTGCCCTACTCAGAAATCTACATTCTCGGGATGATTAGCTAAGCGTTATTAGAAAAGTCATACACTAGAGGCAATGACTAAAAGGTCTTCAGTCATTATTTTCTCCCTTCAATGCAAGAGCATTCCTAATCAGCACAATGTTAGAACTGGGTTTTCATTGGTGGAATTAGTGGCTTGTTAATTGATAAAAATGAGGCTTTCATTTGGGAAATTGGTGGCAGTAGGGAAATGTGAACTGACTATAATATTTTATAGACACTCCCCATACTTTCAAAAACATGAGGTAAAACTCTAGTGAGCCCTGGACTCTTTATCCTTAGGAATGGAGCCCTAGGTGATATCCCTAAATGATGCTTGCAGAAGTGGTTTATGATTGTTTTGTGCCTGCTTGCAGAAATGTCTATATGAGTAGCAGAATTTGGTCTGAGACTTGCTTTCCTAATAACCTGATACAAGGTTATGAGAGAGTAATTAACCCTCATTACTGTCAACCATTAAAACTCCCAAGATGTACCAACAAGAACCTAATAGCTGTGCACACCAAACTGGCTTGGTCAGTCCTCAGTAGCAGAAAAAAAAGTAAAAGTATCATCTGCAGTAGATGAATCCTGGCCCACCATAAAAACAAACTTATCTTGAAATCATTTGTTTCATCTATAAACTTCATGTAAATTTAGCATATTACCCCCATATGATAGACTGTTGGATTGGCAACCCCCAGTGAATCATACCTTCAGTATTCAAGCCTTTTCACATTGAGTCTAGGCTGGGCCGTGTGGCTTAATTTGGTCAATGGAACATTAGCAAGTATGATGCAAGCAGAAGAAGCTCAATAAGTGATTTCACAATAGGGTTTGCCCTCTTGAAATGGTCTCTCTTGATGCCCTGATCCACCATGTAAAAAAAAATCCAGCTACCCTAGTTGAGAGACCTTGTGGAGAGAGAGAGAGAAATGCCTAGCTAGCAGTCAACTCTAGCAGCCTTTCCAGCTCAGTCACCAAACATGTGTGTAAAGAAGCCATCTTAAATACTCCAGCTCAGCAGTCACCATGTGGAGCAGAAGAACCACCCCACTGAGACCAACTTAAATTGCAGAACTTTAAGAAATAATAGCTTGACTTCCGGGGACCTGCGCCAAAAGTGTCTTGTGGTTTTATTTATTTCTTGGAACAACATTAAATGTCTTCCCCATACTCCAGCACCAACCAACAACAGCATCATAGATCCATATCCTGATACTGTGGAGAACTTACGAAGCTGAAGAAAAGTTAAGAGGAAATGTTGAGTATAGGGTGCAAATTGTCTCCCTAGGTATAAGGAAGACTATAAGAATTCAGAGAGAGTGGGTATGAGTTGGGCCACACCAGGAAAAGTTTGCCACATGCTCTAGAGATATTCTTTACTACTTCCTGGACAACTACATTTCTCCTGTCGTATTTTAACATCAGGCAACTTGGGTCTCTTGAAAGTGAGGCTGGAGGCCAAGTAAGAATATGTGGAAAAGTGGTCAAGAAGAGGTCAATATGCTAGTATTAGGATGAATCATCATATAAAAGAAATGATCATCTTGGTAAATACTGTATCTGCATTAAAGTTTGCATTCCCCCAAAGCACAGCTCTGCCTGACAACCGAAGCATTACTCCAAGCACCCTGGATACAGAACCTACCACTGTACCAGCAATTCTATACCTACCTAAGTCTACCATTATAAAGCCCCCCTCCCTGCCATTATATTTTTATAAAACCTTGTTCAGGATTGATCAAGGAGTGACTTAGGGATTGAAGAGACAATCTGTAAGTTGAAGATATCAGTACCAATACTGAGATGGGCTGGAGAAGATAAAGCTTCAGCTACCCCCCAGTGTTCTCCCTAGCAGGTATTTCTGGGGGGAAACATTGTTGCAGTAAGGTATTTTCATACTTAAAAAATAAAATCTATTTAAAAGCAAAATACTCTGTAATCCTGTTGGAAAATTCATGAACAGTTCATTGACATTTTCATCTGTCACAAGAAATATCAGCCAAATTTTATGTTAAGTTACTTATTCCTCCTATATGTTTTTGAAAGTAGATTTTTTTATGGTGTGGTCCAAATCAGTAGTTTTCCAGATAAACAGGTTATGTAGAGTATGCTCTCTATCTTTTTGTATGTTGATAAATTTTTTACTCACCTGAGGGACAATAAGATGGGGCAAGTATACAGGACTAGAAAAATAGACGGAATCTGACCCAGGAAAGGGCAAGCACCTCTAGGGATGGTCACCAATGTTTTCAAAAGTCCTATGTATTAAGTGAGATAACAAAACACGACCTCCCTAACCTCCAGGAGTGGTGAGTAGGGCAAATGATCTCCTTATAGGCATGCACACTCACAGAGCAAAGCCGACAAAGTAACTTTGCATTTGTTTCAATCTGTATCCCTCCAGAATAATCTATTCTAAGTCTTACTGGGGAAACTGAGGCAACTGAACAGACTTCTATCACTATTTCAGTATTCTGATTTTCCCTTAGGAAACTCTTGTCACCACTTATTCTCAAAGTATTGTATATCTATTAAAGAATATATTTCTTAATAGCAACAGACAACAAATGACGGTAAAACCATTAAGATGTAATAAAACAAATAATATCCACAGTCTTCATATCACTGAAATTGTACGCCAATAAAAATACATCACATGAAAAACGTATGTACCAGAAAAAGTAATAGAAACAGAGGTACAGACCAACTAATATTTTATTAGCAGACGAAATCTTTGCTGTCGGTAAATGATACTGATAACAGGAAAAATCATGCAAAGAACATATTCTGATAATTATTATGCCTAGAAAAGGAATTTAAACAACTATGAAACTCAAGAAGTAACATGCTCTTTTACCTTGAGACATCTGAAGGATGTTCATGCTCTAATCAATGGATAGACAGTACCGCTAACACACAAGAATCAGAACATACAAAAATACAGTAATGTCCTGTTCTTTTCCAATATTGGGCCTGTGGAAGATAAATTAATCTAACTTTGGTCAAAGAAAAAAGATAGTAATCTAGCTGGAAGTACACACCAAGCCCTTGTGTATTCCCAGAGGGTTTTCATCGACAGGAAAACAGCGTGACTTTCGCACAATGAAGGTGTCAGATGAATAGACTTACACATAAGTAAACAAATGAAATTAGAAGGCATATAGGACAGAGTCACAGTCTACTCCTAAATTGGCTTTCATCAGTTTTTTGCTTATCTTAGTAACTCCTCCTGTTCTCTTATTATATGTCTGAAGAGAATTGAAGGTGCAGTTATTTTCAGTTATTTTCTAAAATGAAAATGCAAGCCATTATGTGCATCTTTCCCATGAATAAGGGTCATAATGGGTTCAAACGTTCAACTGAATTAGTTTTGATCCTCCTCCAATGAGCTTAGAAACCAAATGAATAAGTAAACAAGCTGGAAACATATGCAAGAAATATGCGAAGGGGAGAGATGATGTGTGAATAGCTCAGGTAAAGATAAACTGAGTGAAGTTCGTACATTGTTAAAAAAAAAAATAGCCACAAAAGTCCATGAATCACATTCACTTTAACAGACACGACAAGAAAGTGGGAATAGGGCTGTTCTCAAATACATAGTATTATTTTCCAGAACCATTAAAATTGGATTGAATTGTTATGGATTTTTCATGAGGCAGCATCAGAGGGCTGCTAGAGCTGCCATCTAATAAAATCAGTGATTTGCAACACAGGAATACTTCACGCCAAAGGAGATGTCTGCTAATTTATCACACCAGCAAGCTCATTGTCTTACTTGAGAGAAAGCCTTTATGGAATACCAAGGGAGCTTGCAGATTAAAATGTACATTTTCTTGTCCTCAATTTTTTAACATAATGTAAAGCCTTCTTCTTTATTTGTCAATTTTTTAACATAATGTAAAGCCTTCTTCTTTATTTGTCTGCACAACCATGGCTTGTCCATGCACTTGTCTGTGCCACTGTTTTTGGTACCACTAGGGGTGGAAAGACCAAAGTCTCAGACAAGACTTATGCGGCTTTGGTGGATCCACACGTAGCCTAATGATTTGGCTGATTTGCTGTGGTCTAAATACCATCTTTGGGACAGAAGGACCCCAGAAATATTAATTCCTCTACTCACAGGCATTCTTAGTAAACCTTGATGTGCTGATGTACTCAACCTCCCAGCCATGTTTAATTCTCCTACAGGCATTTCAATATGGCCACTTTACTTTGTGTAACAACAGCTTAATAACACATGATAAATAATATTCATAAATGTTATTTTGATGATTATGACCTAATTACCTAAAGTCCCTAAGTTACCTCTTTCTGAGTTTTTACTTCCAAGCCAGATGTGCCTGCATAAAACAAATGTCTCAATTTTCCTCCTTGCAATTATACTTAAAAAAAATTGGATTTGCATTTAGAAATAACTTTCCTCCCCAACTTTGGAGATATACTCTGGAGGTTCCCATGAATGATTTTAAAAGAGTACATAGTCCCATGTTGAGTACAGAAAAGTCTCCAATTAGAAACCACTCTAAAAAATTTTAACAAGAATAATTGGAGCTATGGGCTGTGTCTCTGTACCTTTGGCTGCTTGCAGATCTGACCCCAGAGGAAAAATTCAAAATTAGAAATTGTGGAAATGTAACTTGAATGGATTTTCAGTCTGGTCAAGCCTTGATAAACACCACTAATATAAGGGAAAGAGATGTGGCTACATACAAATAATGTATAATCAAAACTCACTTATATTTTCTCATTGATCAAAATTTTAAAATACACTATGACTCAGCATTTTTAAGAATAAAAATCATATCTGTTGTGTGTTGGAAAGGACAGGAGGTGGGATAGGAGTGAGTATTGGAGGAGAATCAAAAGACAGAGCAGATGAGTGAAAGCTAAACATTGGCTTGTATATGATAAAAATATGCTAAACTTGGGTTTAGAGTTGCAGGAAAAAAATTTCAGGGCAGGTGGAATGTAATTCAACAGCCATACAGGCTTTTAAAACACTCCGGAATGGTTGCTGATTACTCAATGAATCATCCATGCCATTTGGCAGATCTAAATCTGCGTTAACTGAAGCATGGAGTCCAAAGCAAAAACATCTTCTGATTACAGTCCTAAAACTGCAACTTCTTCCTGTGACCTGACCCTAATTGCCAGCCAGAGGTAGGCTCTGCATTAGGGTTCCACGTGTGCAGACCAAGTTAGCCAGGAGGCTCTGTGTGGAAGCTGGGATTAGAATAAGCACTCTAATCTCTTGTTTGCATTTTCTCTTCCACCTTCTTACTGATCTTTCTCTCATCTAGCAGTCCAAGCTCGCATTACAACAAAAGCCTGTGTCTAATTATCATCTTTCCTTTGTAATTCTTAATCTTGACTCAGTATAGGCTAAGGATTAGCTATAAAGATGGTAGCAATCTACCCAGCTCCTTGAAGAACAGTGTCAGAGAATGTGAGGGCAGTGCCCAGTTCAAGTAGGCACTAATTAGTGCTGTTAAAAATTGAATGAATAACACAGAGACCGTGTTTCCAATACCACTCAGTGAACAAAACAGAGAAAATTCCCTCTCATCATGAAGCTTACGTCACAGTGGGAGACAGACAATAAAGATAAACGAGGAAATTATACAGTCCA
The DNA here is from genome assembly GCF_048564905.1 of Vicugna pacos. Classification (NCBI taxonomy): domain Eukaryota; kingdom Metazoa; phylum Chordata; class Mammalia; order Artiodactyla; family Camelidae; genus Vicugna; species Vicugna pacos. The sequence goes on from NC_132988.1 coordinate 77,015,539, forward strand.
GCAGAAAGGAACAAGTTCCCTAGCAGATGTTATCAGATTCCCTGAAATCCGTTCCCACTTGACCTGACCCCAGGACTCCAATTGTGAGCTGCAGAAGGCTTTCTCTTCCAGTGGAAGGACACTTGCCCAAACTCAGCAACAGGAAATTCTAGGGAGTTAAAAGTCCCAATTCTACCCCCACAACCCGCTGGCAGCTCTCAACCACAGACTGATGAGAACATTCCAACTTCCTTATGGCTCACATTTACTTCAAGGTATGTCCATGCAGTCTCCCAGGATTCCCCAGCAGGACTGAGTCCCACTTGCCCACAAAAGTAACCTGCTGACGGCCACACCCTGAACTGGCTTCCTTCCCCTCCCTGTCTCACTCTCCCACACCCGACTTGCCTTCCTGAGGTCACCTCCCATATAAATCACTTGCATTTTTGAGTGAGATTAAAAGTGTAAGATCTTGCTTCTGGATGAGACAAGTGTTAAGGAAAACACAACACAGAGATAGAGGAAATGAAGTGTCAGGTAGGGTGAAATTTCAGATTGTGTGATCAGGAAAGCCTTCACCCAGGTGATTTTGAAAAAAGACTAGACTGGAAGGAGGTATGAGGTCACTGTAGTTCCAAAACAGGGTCATTGCTAAGCCTATCACACTATGTTACAACCAGAGTCACAGTGAAGCATTTGTTCACCTTGGGGTTTTCCCCTTCTTGGTGTTTGAAAATAAAGTGTTCATCCCTAGTAACTTGGTGAGGTTTGAATTTTCACTGCCAGAAGCAAAATATTGATTTTCCCTCACAGTATTTTGATATAAATGTATATGAAACCCTTAGGGCATCTTGCCCTCTTATTCTTATTACAAAATGTCTTGTCAACTGTCTCAGCTCAAGGCCACAAAACTGACTTAATACTGAGACATTCTCTCTCACAGGAATTCCCAACAAAATTTCCTGAGTACTGATATGAACATGGTGGAGATTCATGTCACTTTTACTTACAGCCTCCAAAGAATAAAATGTCATTCCTTACAGTCATCCGAAGCTTACTGCATGACACACTGACCCTATGTGTGTAGTGACCTGCAATACATGCGTTGAATATGGACAGAGAAAGAAAGACAATTTCACAGAATCACTGGCTTCTGAAATTAGAAGCTATCTCAATAGGTAAACCTCTTACTCAAGAGAGGAATCCCTGCATCATTACTTCCTCATTACTCTTTCTGAAAACATAAACACAAAACTAAATTCTTCTTCCACTTGGCAAATAAGTTCCCCACAATATCTTCTCTATATGAAAGCGCTTGCTGCTCTGCTTTGATGTGATTTCAGGGTTTTCTCACCATCCTGATGGCCCTACTCCTGACATACTGTGTTTCTCAATGTCCTTGTAAAAGGCCGAGGCTCAGGAATTGAGCCCTGTATTCTGTTGGTTATAGTGGGTTGATCAATAAATCAATCATCAGGACTCCACTTTCCTTGGTCTACAACAATAGTTCTCAGATTCTGTCCCAGTTTTTCCTGGTTTTCTCCCAGTCTCCTTTGTTCACCTCTAAGATGAAAGTACCCCCACTACCAGGGTTCTGCTGTTAGCCCTCTAATGCCCCAGTGTGTGAGCTTTCCTGGGATATGCTCACCAAAACCCATGGACTCCAGCAGCCATCTATAAGCTGACAACTCCCAAATCCTTATCTCTAGTTCTGACCTCCAGATTCATCTAAATCAAATGCCAAATTAGTATTTCAAGTAGATACCCCAAAGGTCCTCAAACTCAACATATCCAAAACCAGTCTCAATCCTTTACCTTCTAAACTAGATCTGCTTGACTGGATAAAGAAGTTGTGGTAAATTTATACAATAAAATACTATTCAGCCATAAAAAAAAACAACATAATGCCATTTGCAGCAACATGGATGGACCTGGAGATCGTTATTCTAAGTGAAGTAAGCCAGAAAGAGAAAGAAAAATACCATATGAGATCGCTCATGTGTGGAATCAAAAAAAAAAAAAAAAAGAACATAACAGACATGTAGACATAGAATACAAACTTGTGGTTGCCAGTGGTGGGGAGGTGGGAAGGGACAGACTAGGAGTTCGAAATTGGTAGATACTGACAGGCATATATAGAATAGATAAACAAGATTATACTGTATAGCACAGGGAAATATATACAAGATCTTGTGGTAGCTCACGGTGAAAAAGAATGTGAAAATGAATATATGTATACTCACGTATGACTGAAAAACTGTGCTCTACACCAGAAATTGATGCAACATTGTAAACTGACTATACCTCAATAAAAGAAAATTTTAAAAAAGAAAAAAAAAACTAGATCTGTTCATATTTCCTTCTCTGGATAACAACCTCATTTCTTCTCCAGCCAGAAGTTAGCAAAATAAATCTCAAACCTTTCAACTTATTTCTGTCTCCTTTTGCCACCACCCTAGTCCCAACTACCAACATCTCCTTCCTAGACAATCCTATCTGCAAAATTTTTTCCCAACTACCCCTCCTCCTCCGCAGCCCAACAAAACCCCAATCCATTCTCCAAACAGTACTCACAATGATCCTTCTAAACTGCAAGTATGATCACGCCACTTCTCTGCTTAAAATCTTTGTGTGGCAGAAGTGTGCCGTGTCTGTGGGGCTGTGGTGGGAAATGATGTTGAACAGGTAGGATGGTGGTCATATCAATGCTGATATTAAAAAATAAAAATAACAAATAAATGAAGTTTAAAAGTGATGTTAAGGAGAATTCTTTCCTCACATACACAATTCCTGGGCCTCTCTGTGCAGATCTAAGGAATGGGTGACAGGAAGCTATAAGAGCACCTTATTGATTTTTATAGGAAACGGCAAAATTTACTCTAGAATGAAAGAAAATATACCAGAAGATAAGAGAGTAGGAACAAAAGGAAAAGGCCAACAAGGGCTATTTTTGAAGTTCTGAAAATTTTGGAGAAAACAAGAGAGCTTAGAGACACCTACCATACCATGAACTGAGACTTTGAAAAAATAAGTGGGTAAAAGACATTTTTAAAGTTTTGCAGTGTTTTATGAATGCCATCTCCACTTCACATTGTCCAAGAGATTAACTTTTTTTATTGCTTTGCAATTATTTTTAACCTGTTAGCCTAGACATTATTCTCTGACTAGAATAATGAACAGAGACAGGCTTTGAGGTAAGAACAAAAAGGTCCAGCATCATTGGGGTTATAGATTTAAGTTAAAAGTCAGATTTTCTGCCTCCAAGATCTGCCTAGTGCTTAGAATGGTATTAAGTATAGCATTGCTTTAAAGTGTTGTATCTAAAGTACCATGATTGCCAAATGCTCTACCCCTTACCCTACCCCAACTCCCAATCCCAGTCCCAACTCCCCACCCCAACTCCCAATCCCAGTCCCAACTCCCCACCCCAACTCCCAACCAAATATGAAAACCACTGCTCTTGATTCAGTTCTATTGAAACAAAAGTTGAAAACTTACCCATGATTGCAGGCTCACAGTATTATACACCATGTGCACACAGATCCCTCACTGTAAACGTTTCTCTGTATTACATAATAGCTCCACAATAGGTATCTTACCCTTGGAAGGCAATCCATCTCTTCTTGGTGGGCTTAGTTAGAGATCATTTAGGATGCCAGCTTTATTACCACACCAGACCAAGCCCTTCCATTGTCAAATTACCTCTATCACAATAACTTCCACTTTTAGCTAATAAGGACTCACAAGGCTTTCCCAAAACTGACTATGTGCCTAGACCAAAATCACTGTAAAAACAAAAGTTGTATGGGAAACTAGAGAATGCAGGAGTGAGTCTGTAAATGTGAATACATCTCCCAAAGAAATGTCTTCTCATTAGACATCGTGTTGGAGATGATGCACTACCAGAGAGAAGACCTGTTTTCCACAAGCTAGAGGTGACTGTGGCAGGCACTTCTGGACTCAAGGGTGGGATCTGGATCAGATTACAGCCAGAGGATCCATTCAGGCAGGGACAGCCTTTGAAGGAGTGCTCTAGGCTTACAAACCAGAGCATGACCACAAAAGGTCCTGAAAGTTAAAAGTAGGTACAGACCAGAGGAGAGCATCTCTGTAACCCTCCCATTAGACCAGATTGGCCAAGGGATCCCTGAAATAGATCCTGAGGGTGGTCCTCTGGATTAGGGACTCTTCTGGTTTGAAGTGGACCTCCTTTCTGTATCAGTAGGGATAATCTTGGCTGCAAGAAACAGCCCACCTAAATTTGCATGAGCAATTAAGGAAATTCATTAACTCACAGTTCTAAAAGCAGTGATCAGATATGATTTGATCAGGGTTCTGGCCCATTTCTCTTCAATTCTCTTTCTCTTCTTTCCATGCATCTGCTTCAAGTTGGCTGCAGTAGTTTCAGGACTAACATTATAAACATGCCTACAGGAAAAGAAGGCATCCTGGTGCCTGGTGGCTCTCAAAGCCAAAGAAAATACTCTACCCAAGGTCCCCAGCAAGCATCAGTTATTGTGACAAATGTCTATTCCAGAATTAATCACTGTGGCATTGGAAAACTCTTCTTAAGCCAATCAGAAACCCCTTGGAACTGGGGATGGGCTCAGCTTCCTCTGGGGTCCCTAAGCTGTGCTGGCAAATGCTGGATTCCTGAATTAAAGGCAGGTCTTTTGGGAAAGGGAAGAACATATACTAAGAAAAAACTAGCAATATATCTTCTGCATTTCATGTGGCAGCTTCGTCCTCTCCAGCTTTTCCTTTTCTCCACCCACATTCCTGGGGTCCAAGAAGCGTAACAATAGCCAGAGCAACAGTCCAGAGGAGTTTTGGATTCTGGTGTGAGTTTTAGCCAAGGTTTGTCCTATGTAGTTTATACAGAATTGAAAATCACTGACCCATCTCATTTCCTCCAGTGATGTGCCCAGTTGTCAGTTCTATATTCTGACAGAGGCTTTTAAAAGCTTTATGCTCAATTCTTTGAAATTGAGAATACTGTGTGATACCAATAGTGAAGTCATATCTTTACAACACCTATCTTCATTTTTCACTGTCATTAAGCTGGAAAATTCAGCTATTCAGTATGATGGTCATTTCCAACCTTTGATAAGATTTTTCCATTTTCTCTCTTTTTTAATGCTTTTAAATTGTAATAAAGCTTTAAAGACTGAGCTACCAATAGTTTCATTTGTCTGTCTTTCAACTCTAATGAATACAGATGGGCACAGAGGAAAAGGAATCCAGGATTTGGTCTAATCCTATAATCTTTCTCATTTGCTTGTGAAAGGTTGAATAATTCCAGATGAATACCTTGTAATGCCAGTGTTTTCTCATACCAATGATTTATTCTCTCATAGACACTAAAGAAATATTCAATATAATGTGCATATATAAACTACAAAATGATAATAACCCACATATGAGAAGTCATAAGTAACCAGGGTAATCAGAAGTAATGTATAAGTCTGCATGCATACACACACATCACTAAATACAGAAACACTTCCTAGAAAAGAGACCACAGATATTACCAAATGAAGAAAAAAAAAAAACTCAGTGCATTTTCTGCCCCATAAAATAAGAAATCATCTTGTTTTCTTTCTAACCATATTTGTCCAAATACTATAGTTGATATATCCATATTGTGATAAGCTGTGACATTAAAATTCTTCCATTGGCGTCCACTTTGAAAATTTCATTTCATTTCCCAGCCATTTACCCAGTTATTTGTCACTCTAGTTATATGAAAAGAAAAAAATTAACTTCTTGCTTGTTCATGTATCTCCGGAGAATTGATGCTTTCTACATAAATTTTACCGTTTCCCCAGTCAAAAAAAAAAAACCCAAGTGTTCTTTCTATTCATCGAAGCAAGAAGAATATTAATCAGCTCAATTTCCCTTGGTTTGGTGGTACATGTGGCACAATGAGTAAGGAGGATAATACAACAAACAAGTGATGATGATAGAGTAATATGATACAGATGATAGTAAGTAATGATCTTATGATCCACAGCGAGCTCTGTCTATCAGATGAGAGAAATTACATGAACCAACAAACCTTTCTAATCAATGAGCAAAAACCAGCTCTTGAAGGAAATTTTCTGAGTGAGGAGTTGTAGATAGGTAGGAAGGCTGATTGTTTATTCCCCCTTCAGCTTCATCTGTCTCTTGCTGAAAGAGCCTCTGACTCTAATTCCACCTTGTGTTCAACACTCCCACTTTCAGAGGAATGCTCTTTCCTCTTTAATATTCTGATTCAAATGTGTATAAAACCAAAATCTATTTCATTTGTCGCCATATCAGAGAAGCTGGAGTTACTTTCCAAATGAGATAAAAAAAATCCAAAGCACTTAAGATTTAAACTTACAAAGCATAGTTTCTAGATCCCAGCTCACTCAGTTCATAAACCCTGTTTCTTTCAACATCCTATGTTTGGGATGAATTTGAAAGGGAACTGGGGACATTAAAAAGGTGATACATAGTTCAGTCATGAAAATGTATGCCCAATTCCATAGATCCATTTATATGCCTCTTCTCCAGAAATTCTTGTGTCTTATCTTTCAGTATGTCTTCTTCTAGACCCCTGAGCAACCATCCAAGCTACCCATCATTGTCCATGAGTCTGTAGGCTTGCCTCAGGTCACTTTTTTTTTCCCCAAATTGAACGATCAGAGGCACTGACCAAAGCTCTGCCGATCAGCATGATTTCCTCTCACAACTACCTTTCTGGGCTACTCCAAATGGGGCTATGGTGTCACCGCAGTCCATTTTGGGCTTATACCCACATGGTCACCTGACCCACCCATGAACCAAATTTAGCCTCTTTCCTTCTTCATCAGCTGGTCATAATGAACCCTTCATGAGGTATCAACTGGTTTGATCAGGACCACAGTAATCCATTATAAGACGGAAGTGGTACATCTGGCCAGGCATGAACAGGGCCAGAGGGCACAAGTAAACTACATAAGCCGGTGACCCAAACATCCATATCACTCACCACTGTTGCACTGGTACCTCCCACTCAGTTCATCTCTCATAGTTACATAATGCTCCTCAGTCAGAAGCTCCATCTGTGTCATGTGAGCATGCAGCCTGAGTCACCCATCCTGACCTGGGTTCTGTCAGATCCACCAAGTCATGAGTTGGGTAGACTCCTCAGTAATCCAACAAGTATCAGGGCTAAACACAGGGGAATTAATGTATCCTTGGGTCAAGACCACCCTGTTGTCTAACCCATGCATATGCAAACTACTTCTGATTCTCCCTGAGAAGAATTAGAAAGAATATTTGCCAGATCAGTGGCCATTATGTATCTGAAGCTTTTTTCATCTGCTCTAGAAAAGGTTCCATTATCTGGAACAGCAGCTTCACCTGGAGATATTCCCTGGTTAATTTGTGGTAGTTTGCCTATTGCCATCCACGAATTCCATCTGGTTTCGGTAGGGGCCAAACTGGTGAATCAAATAGAAATATGGTGGATGCTACCACCTCTTCATCTTTTAGGTCTTAAAGCATGGCATTAATTTCTTCCCTAATGCCCAAGATGTGAGATTGCTTTTGACTTACTAACTTGTCCATGGGTAATGGGACAGTCTTAGAACTGTCCACTAGGCCTTCCTCACCATTATAGCTCTTCTTATACTGGCAAAGGGCCTCCTATGGTAGTTCTGCAAAATTCAGTGGAACCCATACTGTCTCTGGCAGAAGTGTTCTTAACCCTGAATCAGAACTTAGAATCATATCCCAACTGTGGCAGAGCCTAAGGCTGTAAGGATAAGATGCACAAATCCCAAAAATCAGTCACTGGGACTGATGACAAAAGAGACCAACTCAGCTTCTGGGGTCATTGTACTATATCAGATGTTGATTTCATGTATATACCACACCCTGGAGGACAGCATCCAAACTTCACAATATCTTGTCCCTAAGCTAGCTCCTTAGCTGGCAGCTCCCTCCATGTGAGGTGACATCTAACAAGATATCACAATGAGATTAAAATCACATTGAGGTACCATAACACATATACTAGAATGTCAAAAACTTAAGAAGACTGCCCATACCAAGTTGTGATATTATGATCTATAATAAGAAATATATATTTGGTCTTCATTCCAGGGATTCTAGCAAGAGCTTCTAAAACCCCTGGAATTTCCTAAGTGATGAGAGTGATAAAGGTGTATTTTGCTACATTAATGAGGTAACTTTGAGACCAAACCTAAGGATGGGGTTGGTTGCCAGGAGAACCAATTATGTGATTAGAGGGTTGAAACTTTCTATCCCACCCCCTTGACCTGAGGGGGGGGGGTTAATCAATCGCCAATGGCCAATGATCTAATCAATCATGCCTATGTACTGACGCCATCATAAAAACCAAGAAGGATGGATTCAAAGAGCCTCCGGGTTGATGAACATGTGAACATGCAGTGAAAGTGGTATGCCTAGAGAGGCATGGAAGCTCCATGCCCCTTTCCACATACCTTACCCTGTGCACCTCTTCTGTCTGGCTGTTCCTGAGCTATAGCTTTTCATAATAAACCAGTAATAGATTACCTGAGTAAGTTAAATGTTTCTCTGACTTCTGGGAGCCAAGCTTACAAATTAATAGAACCCAAGGAATTGTTGGAACCTCCAATCTATAGCTGGGAGGTCAGAAGCACAGAGGACAACATGGGCTTTCCAGTGGCATTTGAACTGGGGCAGGGGTGGGGGCAGTGCAGTCTAGTAAGACTGAGCTCTTAACCTGTGGAATCTATGCTATCTCTAGGAAGATGGTATCAGAATTAAGTTAAATTGTAAGATATCCAGCTGGAGTCTGGGAATTGCTTGGTGGTGTGGGAGAAATGCCTCATCCCACGTTGAAATTGGATTTAAGAACCCAAAAGAAGTTTTGGAGAAAATGTCGAGCAACTGAAACTCTCATTTACTGCTGCTGGGAATGTAAAATGGTACAACCATTTTGGAAAATAGTTTGTCACTTTATTAAGCATATACCTAAGATATAACCCAGCCATTCTACTCCAAGGCATTTCCTAGAAAGAAAGGAAAGAATTTGTTCACACAAAATCTCATACACAAATGTCTGCAGTAGAAAAGGAGATGTCGAAGAAGGGTTCTGGAGGTGCTGGTGATGTTTTGTTTTTGATCTGGGTCGGGGACATATGGGTGCGTTCGCTTCATGATAATTCTTTGGGCTATATACTTAGAATTTGTTCACTTTTCTGTATGTTTGTTATTTAGAATAATGTAATTTTTTCCAAGCCTATAAAAGAAAACATCCCTAAAATACCTCTAAATCAAAATATTTATTGCTCCTTTCAGTATATAATACAAAAGCATCACCACCATGGAACTAGTGGTGACATTTAAATTGAGGGCTGGCAATTGGGGAGAGAATAATTTATATGAAGAAAGCAGTAAAAAAAAAATTAGTTTTATGTCCTTGCCTGAAAATATGAGGAATAAAACCTTGTTTTCCTCAGCTGAATGGCAAAGTGCATCAGTTTCATTATTGTGAGGTATTTCCAATAGGAGCAGCAAAACAAACAAGGTTTGCAAGAACAACAAAATATGTGTGTGTATCCAAACCTGAAGGTGACCTAAAATATTAATTTAAAGGAAGTGACAAAAATAGCAGGGACAATAAATATTTCACACATAGTTTTATAAGTTAGTTGCAGAAGAACTACTTCTTAGTAGAAATTTAAAACAAGTGATATGGAAGGGGAAAAGTCTTATTTATTGATTTTTATTTTTACCCTCCCATGTTAAAAAGGATTCAAAATGACTCGTGGGGGAAAATAAATGTACATTAGAAACAATTCATAAAATAAGAATGAGAAAAGGAAAGCAGTGTTTTTTTTCTTTAAATAGAAATAAATATGTCAACCGTAAGACAGCCAAAAATATGTTTCCAATTCAGATTTCTCCCCTGAGCCCCAGGCTTATATAACCCTATTTGCTGTTGGACTTGAATTATGATATATTTGTACTTGAATTGAAAGTGCTTCAGCATAGACAGTGCTATACATATATCTGCATTAGTAAATTTAAGCTGCACCTTAGGTGTTATCAGTCAACCTAGTCAGGAATCTGAATCCTTGGCATGGTCAGCTAGCGCTCTAGTCTAAAAGCCCAAGTCCAGCAGCAAATTTCATGTGTGCTTCTCCTTATCCTTCACCAGCACCAGAGGCTTACTAATTGGGATAATATGCATCTTTAAAAAAAAGTTTTCACTGGTAAATAAAATAGCCCAGAGGATATTAGAAATGAGCTCTCCATGAAGAAATTAGTGGTATTTCATTGATATTTATTGAATAAAATACTTTTGAGACACTCTCCTCCCTCCTAAGAATGAGAAGATAGCAGAGCTCATAGTCTGAATCTTTACAGACAAGTCTTGAGATTTTATACTGAAATAGTCCTCTGTGCAACCTACTGGGACTGAGGACTGCATTTGCCCCATGAACCTGCTACAGGGGAATCTTTTATGAAGATGTCATCGTGACAACTAACAGGACAGAGTCCTAAGACTATGTTAACCTTACAAACAAGTTTATGTGACTTATTTTGTGCCTGCTTGATGATCGATTCTTAACTTAAACACAAAAGTCTGTGTGTATGGCAGAAATTGACCTAGGACTTGCCATCAATGTAGCCTGACACCAGCCTATCGAAGAACAGCTGATGCTTGGCCACCTCTGATTTTTGAGTCCTTACTATCGTCAACCTACAAGAACTTAAGAGTTAACACATATGGTTACCAGCAGGGTAAGGGGGTAGAAAGGGACAAATTGGGAGTTCAAGATTTGCAGATACTAACTAATATATATAAAATTTATAAACAAGTTTATGCTGTATAGCACAGGGAACTATATTCAATACCTTGTAGTAAGTTACAGTGAAAAAGAATATGAAAACAAATATATGTATAGTCATGTATGGCTGAAGCATTATGCTGTACACTAGAAACTGACACAACATTATAAACTAACTATACATTAATAAAATATATATATTATATATACAAGAAAAAAAGTTAATGCAAAAACAAATTGGCTTAGGTCACTACACAGCTTATAACCGATGTCCTCTCAAATGCAGAAAGCCAAAACTAAACTCAAGCTACCCCACATCCAGCATACAATTCCTTCTGTGTTCTTTTTTCCTAAATTAATAGGACTACCATTTAACTTGTCATCCAAGCCAAAACATGGTGTCATCCTAATTTCATCTCTGCCTCACCCAATACAATTTCCTCTATGCCAGTACTGCACTCAGTTGGGTTTTTTTTAAATGCATTAAGTAACTGAACCTTTACCACAGGATATGATGAAGAAATTAAAGCACCAAGATTAAGAAGTAACATGAGGTAGCACGATTACTAAGAGGGAGAACCAAGATTCGAACCAAGATTCAAACCAATGCAGCCTGCTCCAGAACCTTCACTCACCCAAAACTTATCAATTTCACCTTCTTAAATACATTAACCTATATCCTCATCTCCAAGCCCACAATCACACCTTATTTCCAGCATCATTTCTTGCCTAAATGATTGTGAGAGCCTCTGGTCTTAGATCTCTGATTCATTTGCACTCTATGTATAAAATGCAAATTGTATCATGGTATCCACCTACTTTAACCCTTCAAAGGTTTTGCCATTGCCACAGTATGATGGCTGAACTCCTTGGCAAAGTTCTTAGGGCCCTTGTGACCTGGTTGGCCCAACCCTCCCATCTCAGATCTGCCCCTCCCCGCATAGCACTCCAGGCCTGAGCTGTTGCAACCTTCTAAAGGCCCAAGAACTCTCTCCTAGCCCTTGATACTCCTAGCCCTTGATACCAGTGCTCTTGCTGTTCCCTCTGCTTGGATTGCCTTCCCCTCCTCATCCACTTGAAGAAAGTTTTTCCATCCTTCAAGATGCAAACCCTTTGTGATAGCTTACCTATACCTCCAGAGACTTAGTCAGACTTTCCACTGCATTCCAACAGAACCCCTACACTTGGTTTTATTACAAGCATGTGTACTCACAAGTCTGTTTCTTCTATTAGCATTCCTGAAGGGCAGGCGCCACAGCTTACTCATCTTTGCAAGTCTGGTACCTGCACTCTAGTAACCATGCAAGTAAGCATGTATTCAGTAAAATAAATAGGTGATTGACAGAGCTACCATGGTCCAGTGAAAGATTTGGTTCTGGGCTTCCAGGTAGCCATGGCAAAAGAAAGGGGGTAGGGAAAGGAAGGAGAAGACAGAGGAGGGGGTGATGGAGCAGGAGGAGGATGAGGAGGAGTAGGAAGAGGAAGACGAGAAAGAAGAAGACAAGGAGGAGGGAGATGGAAGGGAGGGAGGGAGAGAAGAAAGGAGAGGAAATCCAAGGTATTATATTACTTCCAATTAAAGGTTGCTGTAAGAAGACAAACATAAATTCTGCATTGGCTACACTGCTTTTGAACTGCAGTGAAAGTAAAAGAGTGAGTGTATCAGAAAGATTGAAATTGTCATCAGAATTGTGTTGTTAGCATCTGAGATTTCATAGAAGAGTTTGGGTGGCAATGGTGAGTCCAGGACTGAGAACGGCTGTAGTACTGTTGAAATTCCTTGCAAAAACAAATATAGCCCCTACCCTCATGGAGTTTTCTTGCTAACTAATGCAGGGAGAAGGTATCAGTAAAAGTCTAATCAGGAAAACAAAAACTACATCTTCCCAACCTCTGCGTCATTCCCTTCCCAGGTGATGATCTCAAAAAGAGTCCCTAACTAACATGCCAATCTCCATCTCAGAGGCTGCTCCCAGGAAGCTCAACCTCTGACATCAACATGTAATTCATTCAGAACAGAATGAGGCCCAGGGGATCTCCCTGAGGCCCAATGTGGAAGTTCCCTGCCTTTGGACTTTACTCGGGGTTCCAGATGTAAGCCCATAACAGCCAACATTTACAGAGTATCTACATGTGTCAAACAATTTACATATGCTAACTCATTTTTCTTTACAATTTCATTTTATAGATGAGGAAACTGAGGCTCAGAAAGATTAAGAAACTTGATTAGGATCATACAGCTGGTATGTCGTGGTGCCAAGTTACAGACCTAGACAGTCTGATTAGGCAGCTCCTTCCCTAATCACTTCACTAGACTTCCTCTCATGCCCATGGGTCTAGTGAGCGGTTGTCTTCCGGTGTCGGTGACTGTCCATCCCCAGGGAGATATACCCACATTCTCTTAGTGGAACCAGATTTTTGGAAGAAAATTATACATGCTCTCTATGAATAGATTTCTCTTTCCTATTGTGTTCTACTTATACAAATACCAATATTACCTTGCATTAATTAGAGACAGTCTAGAAGGGATGAAATAGATGGACCTAGAACTGTGTCTGTTGGAATAGCTCATAGAAAGTGTAGGACTTAAGTAGACTATTGAGAGGAAAATATGTAGATACAATAAAAATTATTCTTAACCTTTTTTAACTTATTTTTAATTTTTTTCAGTTTTATCAAATTATAATTGACACATAGGAATTATATATATTTAAGATGTACAACTTGCTGTTTTGATATCAAAGCATTGCATACATTGTGAAACGGTCACCATAATCAAGCTATCACATAGCCATCACCTCACTTAGTCATTGTTTTTCTCTCTTCCTTTCTCCCTTTTTTTCAATAGCAAGAACACACAGGATCTACTCTCTCAGCAAACTTCAGGTATACAACACAGTATTGTTAACTGCAGTTACCATGCTGTTCCAATGAGACAACTCTCATGTGTTAGGAAAGCTATTATCCAAAAGACAAGAGATAACAAGGGTCAGTGAGGGTGTGGAGAAAAGGAAACCTTGGTACACTGTTGATGGGAATATAAATTGGTGCAGCCACTATGGAAAACAGTATGCAGGTGCCTCAAAAAATTAAAAATTAAATTGCCATATGCAATCCCACTTCTGGATATACATCTGAAAGAAATAAAATCACTATCTCAACAAGATATCTGCACTCCATGTTAATTGAAGCATTATTCACAATAACCAAGATATGGAAACAATCTGAATATCTGTCAATGGATGAACAGATAAAGAAAATATGATACATATAAGTGTGAAATGTTATCCGGCCCTTAGAAAGAAGAAAATCCTGCCATTTGCAACAACAAGAATGCACTTGGAAGATATTTCACTAAGTGAAACAAGGCAGACACAGAAAGACAAATATTGCATGGGTCTCATTTATGTGTGGAATCTAAAATACTCAAACTCACAGAAGCGAAGAGTAGAAAGTGCTGGGGTGAGGGAGAGAGGGAATGGGAGATGTTGGTCACAGGGTACAATTTTTCAATTATGCAAGATGAATGAGTTTTGGAGACCCACTGTATTCCTAACTTTTACATTGCAATAAAAAGTAAAAGCACATCATTTGTCAAACTCGTGGCGAGAAGATGCGGTATCCCATACAGTACATTCCAAAGGCGAAATCATCATGAATGTTTGCAATTATCATGACTTGTCTATTTCCTAAGTTTCCATTGCTAGAAAAATATAAATTTGATAGAACTCAATAAAAAAAAAGAAACTAGTATGTGAGAAAAAGTAGTAAAGCAAACCTACTAAAAAGGTTTAATTGGTTTGATCTTTCAGGTCCAATTTGCTTTTGTGGCTGGGACAGAGTCCTAAACACACCCTTGATCATGTTATTATTCATAAAATTAAATGACAATAGAACAACTTCTCCTTAATATGTGTTTTCTTTTTCAGCCTCTGTAGTGCGAAATAAACATGAAGCTGTCAAAGAGAATAAACTGAGACAGGCTAAACTAATTTGCCACTGATGATAGTCATTATAAACAATCTGAATACTGTTCCACCTCACTGGGATTTAAATAGTCTGTCAAAAAACTACTATATTCTAAAATCTGCATATGGAATCAGGGGACCTGAGGAAAAAATGAGGGTACTGTTAGTGAAGCCAACAGAAATATCCTCATTCCTGACACCAACTCAAAAAAGCCACTTTGGAATTAATTTTTTAAGACCCTCTTCTCTCCCTCTTTCAAATGCCACCCCAATGCAAACAATTATTGCCAGCCCACTCCTTCCTCAATATTTAGGAAGATTGCTCAGTGTCTTTAGAAAATAGCATCTTTTCAGGACTGGCTAGAGGCAAAATTATGAAATAGAATGAGCTTTTCTTTAATTTAAAAATGAGTGCCAACAAAGATCTAGTTAAATATAAATTCTTAAATATTCCTGGTGAGAATGTAAAATTCTTTTGGAAATCAAATTATTAATTATACTCCATTTCTGAGAACATACTCTAGTGTAGTCATCCTAAAGATGGAAAAAACTTTATGCACAAAAATGTTCATTATGGTACTATTATTTATAATAAGAAAACATGAAAATAAACTAAATGTCCAACAATATGGGAATGGTTAAATAAAATATGATGCAGCATACAAGGAAATAGTATGATCTATCTTAAATAAAATTTGGCAAAAGTTTTAATACACACACACACACACACACACACACACACGTGAACAAAGGTGGTACTGAAAGCTAACTGGACCAGGTGGGGCCTTCCTGGGGACAGGCCCCCACATGTCCCCTGCCTGCCTCTTATTTGTAGAAAACCTTTAGCCTCCTAGGCCTTCCCTGATTTCCAAGGAGTGAACTTAATCAGAGAACTTAGAAAATACAGAAACAAAGGAAAACAGTCAAGCAAGACAAAATAATAATAGTTTAGCCATAAAACAAAGTCAAGGACATTTAGTTCCTCCTCAAGGGCTATAGATAATACCCTGAGCCACATCCTTGAGTTGTTTTGCAGATACTAAAACCTCCACCAGGTGGAAGACGTTAACTGCATGCTGACCACCAGCATGCAGACCCTAGCCAGGCTGGAGTCAGAAAACTGATAACATTTCCAAAACCACCCCGTTACCTCACCATCAACCAGTGAGAAGGATGTTCACAAGCTGATCACACACCCTGTGACCTTCTCCGTCACCTTGCCTTTAAAACCCTTCCCTGAAAGCCTTCAGTGAGTTCCAGGCTTTTGAGCATGTGCTGCCCATTCTCCTTGTGTGGCCCCATGTTGGATGCCTTCGAATAAATGCTGTACTTTCCTTCACCATGACCCAGTGTCAGTAGATTGGCTTAATTGCACACAAGTGAGCAGACCCAAGTTTGATTCAGTAACAGTATTATAATTAAATTAAACAATATGTAAACAATGATTTCAAATGGAAATATATATATAATTTAGATCCCTACTTCATATTGTATACAGAAACTAAAAACCACACGGATTAAAAGATGTAAACATGAAAAAATATCTAAAATTTCTGCAGGGAAATGTAGTAGTATGTTATTGTGACTGAGGTTAGGAAAGGATTTCTTAAATAAGACAGAAAAATGCAAAACTATAAAGAAAAAGATTAATAAACTCTATTACATTAAAATTTGAAAACCTAATTAACAGATACACATTACTGTATATAAAATAAACACCATGGACCTACTGTATAGCACAGGGAACTATATTCAATTTCTTGTAATGAGCCGTAATGGAAAAGACGCTGAAAATATATGTATACGTGTGCATAACTGAATCGCTTTGTTGTATGCCTGAAACTAACATTGTAAATTGACTGCGCTTAAATAAGAAATAAGAATTTTTTTCAATTTTAAACCCTATATGTCAAAAAATAAAGTGAAAAAGTAAGCCATGAACTGAAAGAAGACATTTCTTTTTTCTCCCCAGCTTTACTGAGATGTAACTGACAATACAACATTTTATAAGCTTAAGATATACAACATGATAATCTGACATACATATATTGAAAAATAATTGCCACAATAAGATTAGTTAACACCTCAGATAGTTACCTTTTTTTGTGGGCGTGATGAGAACTTTTAAAATCTACTCAGCAACTTTAAGTACCCAATACAGTATTGTTAACTGTAGCCACTATGCTGTACATTAGATTCCCAGAACTTATTCATATTGTAACTGGAAGTCTATACCCTTTGACCAACTTCTCCCATTTCTCCCAGCCCAGCCCTGCCCCTGGCAGCTATCAATCTACTCTGTTTCTATGGATTCTGTTTTTTGCCCAAAAAAGAAATGTGTGTGAATTTGGGAGAAGAAGTAGGAGTAACAACTCATACTGTTTTAAGATCTTGATGAGGACACAAAAGGGAGACCCCCTGTCCACTCAGACCACAGTGTGAGACCTGGATTACCAAAATGCCCAATTCCATCTAGACAGTTCTATTGTGTTCAGATCTACCATCGCATCTCCCCTGTTGGGTTAGGTACCATTACTTCAGGACCAAGCACTCAGACTTGGGAAAAAAAACTCCTAGGGGAAAGAGGGAAGAGGAATGGTTCCTAGGATGAGATCAAGCCCTACAGATATGTGCAAGGTTTGCCAAAGAATATTTGGAGATTCTCACAGGGAGGGAAGTTAGAAAGAACTATAAGAAACAGGAATAATTCTGAAGACAGGGGTGTGCCCATAAAAGGATTCTATCAATTTCCTTGCCTCTTCCAGCTTTTGGTGGCTGTTAATATTCCTCTGCTCAAGGCCACATCTCTCCAATCTCTGCCTCCATCTTCACATTACCTTCTCCTGTAAGTATATAATCTCCTTTGGCCTCTCTCTTATAAGGACACTTGTGACCAAATTTAAGGTCCACCTGGATAATCCAGGATCATCTCCTTGTGTCAAGATCCTTAATCTCATCGTATCTGCAAAGACTTCTTCTTTATAAGGTAACATTTACAGGTTCCAGGGATTAGGATCTGATATATTTGTGTGGCTATTATTCAGCTTACTACAGGCACTCTCCTGTGAAGGATTTAATTTCTTGCATGTTTTCCCCTTAGAAGCTCTAAAAAGTTGTATTTATCAAACAGATTTAAATTTTCAACTCCTACCTTTTAATTTCCTTTAACTGTCCCACAACTTTTCAGCACAGAAAATCAAATATGGCTCATACAGCCCTGTGTGAGGGGTCAGTAACAGAGTGGAGAAGAAGGAAGTCTAGCAGGAGATGAGAAGGATGCCTTGTCAATATCAAACTCTCTGCTTGTCCCTCTACAGAGAAGCAGCGGTCTACCAAGGAGATGAATCTGAGAGTTCCCGGAAGTGATCAGCGGCCACAGGGTGAGTAGGGGCATCATGGCAGAGTTCAAAGCAATGGAGAAAAGCATGAGATGCTAAAGATCACTTTCCAAGTTGATAACCCAATAGGGACTGCAAATAAAAACTTCCAATTTTCCACCCTATGCTGAAGCAAGCTGACCCAGGAAAGGGAGTACAAGGTAAATTCATAAATTGCATAAGTTTCCTAAATGGCCTAATAAACATTTTTACCCCAGGACTTAAATGCTTTAATAATAATCTTGCTTCCATCCCTTTTCACCTTTTCCCAGTTTCATACTCTCTCTCTCTCTCTCACACACAAACACACACACACACACACACCGCACAGTCCCTTGTCTCCTGGCAACAACAGTTAACTCAAACAAGACTATCCAAAATCATTATCTACTTCTGCCTTTCTCACCACCATTACAAACATCACTCAAAAAAAAAAAAAAAAGCCTGATTCCACACAATGCATGACCATGGAAATGACAGATTGAGATATAGTGCATTGCATGTGCTGCGGATGGTGATATTGTTATAGTGAATTCATCATCCTGACACGTTCATAATACTCCGACAGTGCTGTCTTATCACGTTGCGTGCTGCCCAAGCTGTGCAGCTCAGGGTGACACATTGCACCGAGCAGAACAGCATCACCCCTTACATCTCCCCTAAATGCTCTGCCACGTGCTGATGTGTTTCAACATGGCTCCAGTGAGAAAAATGGAGTGCATGAGGACAGGGGCAAAGGGGTATTTGGACCTGATTGAAATGGAAGCTAAATGGCTTTTCTCATCGGGCTTTTCTGAGGAGGTGCCCCCGAGGAAGGCCACTGACTTCAGCTTTGCAAACATTGATGAACAGGCTGGTCATAAAGGACTCTATTTGAAGCAGAGATTTTCCTGAATGACGCAATTACTAGTAGACGAGAATAACTCTCAGCCCTCTCAAACTGATGGGTTCACAGTCCACAGTGAGGCAGGGAAATCGAGTAACAGAAATCCATACAGCCTCATCCCTGACTTTCCACTCTGCACTCCTCCCAACCTTTGCCCAGAGCAAAACAAATCCAGTAAAGTGATGACCACAAGATACTAGTGTCCACTCTAGAATGAGCAAAATCCATTATCTTCATTTGGGTTCCCCAGAAGCAGACCCTACAGCAACCATTCAAGTGCAAGATGTTTCTTCAGGAGGCGCGGGAAGCACTGTCTCCAACAGGTGACTGGGGAATGAGAGTGAGAAGGGAAGGAAAGCAAGAAAGCTGTGATAGCAAGCTACCTACCACTGCAGGTGACAGGAGCTTAATCCCATGGGGAAACTGGGAGCCAGCATAAAGCACATATCCCCAGGCCATCCCACCAGAGAGGCAAGAGGGTTGGGGATTTGTCCCTAAACTTCCTTTAGCCATTGGTTGAGAGATGCTCCCTGGACCAATGAATTTCTGGGCATTTCTGGTCCAGCCCTTCTGGTTAGCTTTGGACAGGTCACTAATTCCAGCCTGCTAGGAACCCCACAACTGGCTCCCTGGTAACTACAGATTAAGTTAGTGATGTGAATAACCACTAACATCGAACCCTAAAACCATGTCACAGAAGAAAAAAAAAAAAACTCTGCCAACACACAAAAACAAGTATTATGCAATTTTTCAAAAGTTTAAAAAAAAAGTACTATGCTAAAATTCAGGAGGGCTTCCCTATTAGCCTAGGATTATGGTTCTAGGTAGCAGGCCATGCACTTTGGGCACAAGAGGAAACACTCATAGGGGCTTGGACCCATCGGTTTTCATTTTGCACAAGGACAGGTGTGCAAGTTTTTCCCATGTCGCTCAGGCAGCTCCATTCTCAGCCAGCCCAGTTAGGGTTGGCTGCAAGGAAAACTGTGAAAGTGATGAAATTTGCTTTAGTCTTCTCAGCCTCCTCCTTCTTGTTCTTTCCTCCTCTCCTGAAGCCCTTTCCTCACCAAGACCCTTTCAAAACCAGCTATGGGGGTCAGGGATGGCTATAGCCCAGTGGTAGAGCACAACCTTGACACGTATGAGGTCCTGGGTCCAATCTCTAGTACCTCCATTAAAAAAAGTAAAAAAGAAAATAATTTTTTTAAATCAAGGACCATACAAAAAAACAGCTGTCAGAAAAGGTTCTGATATTAGTCATTTAAACTTAAGTATAAGTGTAACTTCCATTCACTCAACAAATATTTAGTAATCAGTTTATTTTAGCCTGACACTGTGCCAGATGCGGGGAATAAAGAAATATAACTCACAATCCTGGTCTATACAGTATGGTAAGTACCAGGATTAAAACATACAGAACAATATGAGAGCCTTGGGGCATGGCTACAAAGAAGTGTTTCTCCAATTAGTGATTCAAAGCCCTTGTCCCTTGTTAAATATATTTCAAGCATCAGTGAGTAACCAGAAAGGACTGGGCAATGGAAGAAAGCCCCTTGCCTCAAATTTCTCAATCCCATGTTGTTGCTGTAGAGAATTCAGGCATTTGGGTGGTTTCCTATTCCACCTACATACAGAGCTGGCCTGTTGCCATGGCCTGCAAGTTGAAAACTGAGCAGTAAGGCGCACATCTGTTCAGAAACCAGGCTGTGCATAAAGGATGTTTTTTAATTTGCTTGTATATTCCAGAAAAAAATAGATTTCCTCTTTATAGATGAATTTGGCGTTTGGATAATAATGCTCTCTTGGCTTATTATTCAGTGTGGGGATTTCCTCCGTGTTGTTGGCCATACCTGTTTGGGTCCCTCACCCCTGCATCTTACTTTAAGGAGCCAGAGCCTGAAAAAAAGTCTGTGTGTCTCACATCTCTTCATCTGTAAAAAGAAGCTAATAACACCTCGCAGAGAAGATAGGAGGGTTAAATGAAATAATGCAAAGCACTTAGAGACCAATGTCTGACTCTGGGAAGGCAGGCAGTACCGTGGGGAGTTTAGAAAAGCAGGTATGGAGAGGTCACTTCTCCCAACAAGCTCCAAGCTTGTCTGAGAGACGACAATCCAATCTTAGGCTGCGTTCCATAAAAACAGTTACCAAATGCTTACTGATTTCTTAGGAAGGAAATCAGCAGGCCCTTGAAAACACAGGTGTGCATGGGAAGAAGCTAACCAAACTCCTAACTTCCTGAGGGCAGCTAAACGCAAGCAGGCTGGGCCATGATCAAGGCCTCGGGGCTGCTACATTGGGTTACACTCAAACGCAACTAAGCAGGGGACCCCAGGCCTGTGGCTTACACATACATATATGCACACATGCATACATGCACACACACACCACAAACACAATGATATCCATCCAACAAACACATCTTAATTACATAACGTTTACATGTTATAAACAGATATGAGTACACTACTTTTCTTCGGCAAAAACTGCAATGTTAGAATTACCTCCCAAACTTGGTCAGTAAACTTGCTATAAAGGTCCAGACAGTAAACATTTTTAGGCTTTATGAACCAAGAAGCAATATCCTCAATTCTTAGGCAATTGTTCTAGTAGAAAGGATAATAGTCTTTTTAAATTTTGCATTAAAAACTGTATAAATCATCCATAGCTCAAAGACGACATCTGGCCCCAGGGTCAAAAATTTGCCAACCCCTGATCTCAAAAGATGAAACTGAGAGTTTCAACTGTTGTGTTGCTTTATAAATTTCAGTATTGACGAGAATGCAGTCCTACCTAGTAGACATTCTCACCAAACAGACCAGGAGGTACACAGGTACACAGTACAATCACTTACCCACGAGAAACAGTCTGCACAATTCTTAATGTGACTCCAAGCCCCAAAAGGTATCAATTTCCACCCAAAATGACCCATTTACTATTGCCTGAAATTCTTCTATTCAAATTTTTTTTTCACTAGATTCATTGTTTTAAGAGACCACTTAGAGGAGTAGTACATCAAGTCACTAAAACTTTAACAATACTTTATTTTCTCAAATGACTTCTTCTTAATGGTAAAATTAAAAAACGTATGAAAAATGAAAGAACACCAGAAGAAATTAGAGTAAATAAGGGCGGTCCTCAGAGAAATTTGGAATGTGTCCTAATGCCATATCAATTTTTTAAAAAAGATTGGAGATAGGACAGTGTTATGCATCTGCCTTTTTCACCTACTTTGCCTACTAGAAACAGAATAAGACAGTGGTAATGCATGCAGGCTGGAGACGGAGTCTAGTGAGTCTAGTTCTCACCAGCTGTATAACCTTGGGCAAGACAGTTAACACAGTGATTTTCAGTTTAATTATCTAAAAAAAATGAGAATGATGTCAGGATCTACCTCAGAGTGCTGATGTAAGGATTTAACAAGATGAATATGTGAAGAACACTTAGAATAGGTAGGGCACACAGAAGATTCCCGATCAACAGCTGCAATAATTGTTTTAACCCTTCTCAAATTTGAGCACAAAAGACAAAAATGTAGCATTTGTTAAAAATTCACACTCCCATCCTTAAATATTTTGACTCAGAAGTTGGGGGAGGGGGAGCTACAGGACAGAAATCTTTATTTTAACAAGAATGTCAGATGATTCTGATGTCAGTGATACCGACCATACTTAAAAAAAAAAGTTCTATAAAACTAATTGATAGTGTGAGGAGTTGGAATAGTGCTTTGTGAGAGGATGTGAAAGAGCGTGGTGATCAGGAGGGGTCAAGGGACTGCAGAGGTGCAGACAATGGTCTAGGCCTTGGCCCAGGTGTTGGTCACACAGGTATGTTCACCTTGTGATAATTAATCAAGCCACACGTATAATTTATCTACTTTTTTGTAGGTAAGTTTTTTCTTTAATGAAAAAGTAAAAATCAAACACCAAAAGCAAAACAAAACCAAACAACAAAACAAAACTAGGGCCTATGTCAGTAGTTCGCATCCCTGACTGAATATTAAATTCACTCAGGGAATATTTAACAAACACTAATGCCCCAGCCCCAACTCTCAAAATTCCGATTTAATTGACGTAGGGTAGGGTCCAGTCATCAGTACATTTTAAGATGCCCCTCAGATGAGCCTGTCTTTATAGCCATGGTTGAGAACCCACTCCTTATAACCCGCACAAGGTATCAGACTCAGCGGGAGGCCTTGTGAAACACCAGTGATTGGGCCCCTCTTCCAGAGTTTCCGATTCAGTGGGGTCCAGGAGAATTTGCATTTCTCAGTTTTCAAGTAATGATGCTGCTGGTTTAAGAACACAGACCACACTTTGAGAACCACTGACCTATGGGGACTTCCTGATAAGGTTAAACCTATGGCATCAAACCCCTCTTGTCTTCATTCACCTAATGTTCTCCTGAGTTGATGTTCCTCAGATATTAAAAACCTATAACCCAGGAACTGGACTGTATCTACAGTTATGGATACAGGTATTCCTGACATTACAACTCCTGGTCAAATTAGCAAACACATTCTTTCATTGAAATGTCAATACATTCTTGAAACAAACATTTGTTGAGCCCCTCCAATGTACCATTCACTGAGTGGCATGCAGACCTTGCCTTCAAGAAGTCCTTAAACCAGAGCAGGACTCCTAAGTCTCTGACATAAAGGTATTTTTTAATTGCAAGATGCTTTCCAGATTAATACTTGAAATGGTAATCCTTTTCTGTAAGTGAACACAACATGGGGCACTAGAAGGATCTAGAGGTCCTTGGGAAAGAACTATAGTATTAAAAAAAAAAAGTTGCGCACACTTCAGTGTCAACTTAAGGGATTGTTTTACTCTATATATTTTAAGTGCTCCCAACACATTTGCCTTGGAGGTTCCAGTTAGAACTTTATCCTTTATCAGAGCGGGATTCCACTGTGACAAATCTAATAGCAATCTTAAAGATCATTTTACAGTTATAGCCTCAGATAATGCAATGCAGAATAATCCTCAGAAGCATCGCAAGCATAACCCTTGGATCATCACTCAAAACTGATTTACTCCTAAGGACTTTACTCTGCACATTTCCGTTCCCCCAAGCCCTTTTTTGTTTACATTACTTAATTCTATTGGGAAGAAAGGCCTTTATATTTGGATTGCAGAGCCTAGGTAAAACAGCTAGACTATTGCATTTGTCAGCTCTCAAGGCAGGTAGAATAATGGAAGTCCATTTGTAAAGCTTTCTGTAGCTCACTAGCAGGAAAAAAAAAACTGACAACTTCAACAAAAAATTAGGGAAGAAAAATTCTTATGAGATTATATCTGCCATAAATTTTCCTATATTTCTTAAATCTTCTCTATAAAACAAAAAAAATTGGTTTAGTGTCAGTTAATACTATGACAATAAAATACATCACCCATTGTCCTTGATGGCTACAATCTTACCTTTGGTTTTAGAGAAACATCTGCTCTACCTTATACTTTGCATCTCATTAACTCTTTTAACACAATTAATGCTACATAAAATCCTATGTGATCTGCACCCACTTTTATGAAATAATTAGTCTCACAGGCAAAATTAAATTGGACAATATGTAAAAAGAGTAAAGAGCCAAGATCAAGTGGAGTTTGTCCCAGAAATGAAAGGTCTAACATTAGAAGACCAATCAGTATAATTCACAATATTAACAGAAAAAGGATATATACAATATGATTGTCTCACAAAATGCAGAGAAGCATTCGATAAAAATCTAAATCCATTCATATTAACAACTCTTAGCAAACTAGGAACAGAATGGAACTTCTTCAACTGATGACATGAAAAATCTACAGTTACAACATAGTTAATGGTGAAAGATTGAATATTTTTTCCCTAAAATCGGAAACAAGGATTCCGTCTCTCACCACTCTTGTTACACATTTTGCTAGAAGTCCAAGCCAATGCAATAGGTTAAAAAAGGAAATAAAATACACACAGATTGGGAAAAAAAATAAAATTGTCTTTATTAGTAGACATGATATGCTTATATACACAGAAATTCTTGAGGAATCTGGACAAAAGCCACTAGACATAATAAGTGAATTTAGGAAGGTAGCAGGACACAAGGGCAATACTCAAAAAATCAATTGAATTTCTATATCCTAGAAATAAGCAATTAAAACTGAAGTTAAAAAACAAGACCATTTATAATAGAATCAAAAAATATTAAATACTTAGGACAATTTTTGAAATGTGTTCAAGACCCTAAACTGAAAACAATTAACCATTGCTGAGACAAAATAAATATCTAAATAAATGAAATCATATAACCTATATCATGGTCAGAAGACTCAATATTGATAAAATGTCAATTCTAGACCAAATTAGTCTAGAGATTTTTCATAATATCAAACAAAATCCCAGAAGAATTTACTGTAGAAATTGACAGGCTGATTCTAAAATGTATACAGAAATGTAAAGAACCTACAGTAGCCAAAACAATTTTGAAAAAGAAAAACAAAGAACCCACACTACCCGATTTAAAGACTTAATATAATAGTATAGTAATCAAAACAGAGTGGTTTGGGCATAAAAAGAGACCTAAAATTCAATGGAACAGAATTTAAACAACACCCATTCATATATGGTCAATCTATATCTTCAGTAAAAAACAATAATAGAACTACTGGATATTCACATAGGAAAAAATGAACCTTGATCCCTATTTCACTAGCCACAAAAATTAATTTAAAAACAATTATAAGCCTAAACATAAAAACCAAACTATAAAACTTCTTGAAGAAAATATCCAAAGTACCTGTATCTACCTGACACACAGAACCAGTACTCAGAATTTATAAGAACTCTTATAACTCAACAAAAAAGAAGACAAATAACCCAGTTAAAATAGGCAAAATATTTGACAGAAATTTCATAAAAGGAGATGCCTGGAATGCCAAAAAGCATAAGTAAAGATGCTCCACATCTTTATTCATAAAGAAAATATGAGTTAAAATTACAGTGAGATAGCACTACTTCCCTACTCAAATGGCTAGATTAAAAAGATTGACAACATTAAATTTTAGTCAGGATGTGGAGCAACTGGAACTCTCAGATATTACTGGTGGAAATGTAAAATGATATAGCAACTTTGATAAACTGTTTGACAATTTTTTTAGAAAGTTCAACATACATTTACCATGTGACTCAGGAATATTCCTCCCCCAAGTATCTCTTCAAAAGAAAACATGTCCATTTTAAAAAATTGTTACATGGATGTTTATAGCAGCATAACAGACAAAAACTAAAAACAACCCAACTGCAACTTTTCAAAAAATTGCTCCATGCAACAATGTAGTTGTGTTATGGAAATGACAGGTCAGCCAAGAAACAAGCACCACTCGGAGGGTTGGAGTACTCAGATTTATTACGCCGGCGGGCTCAGAGGGGCTTTTGCTCCAAAGCTCTGAGCACCTCCAAGACGTGCACATGAGGTTTTATAGGGTTAATTACAAGTATGGGGCTATTAGCCAATAAGGTTCAAACAACAAAAAGCAAGGAATCAGTACACTGGAGCTTATCAATTTGGAACAGATCACGTTACTGACACTTGTTGAGCTTGGATTTATGAGTTAGCTTGTTAGCCCAGTAAACTGACACTAAACTTTAGATTTACAAGTTAGCCCGGCAGAACTTATATCAGTAAACCGACACTAATCACACTTAGATTTGTGACTGAGCTCGTTAGCCCAATAGACTGACACTAAACTTCAGATTTATGAGTTAGTCCAGCAGAACTCAGATCAGTAATCCGACACTTGTTGCACTTAGATTTGTGACTTAGCTTGTTAGCCCAGCTGGGCTTTTCCTTCACATTCCCCCCTCTTGATGCTTTCACAACCCTTGTTGGAGTAAGCATCATCATTTACCTGTTGCAGGGGCTCATAATTGGAGGCTAACATCTGAAGTTTTATAGCCTCTATCCGCTCACTGACAAAGCGGGTCAGGAAGTTTAGGACACAGGGCCCAAACAGCAGAACTGCAAAAATCAGGAGTAAGGGACCTATGAACGGTGCCAGCCAGGAGGTCCAGCCCCAGGGGCCTGTCCATGGGCTCTTATCTAAAATATGTTTTCTTTTTTCCACTCGGTCTTGTAACTCTTGAACCATTCCTCTGACAATTCCTGATTGATTGGCATAAAAACAACACTCTTCATTTAGGAAGAGGCATAGTCCCCCCTCTTTGGCCGTGAGTAAGTCCAGACCCCTCCTGTTTTGTAAGACCACCTCGGCGAGAGAGTCAGTCTGATTCTGCAGAGTTCCCAGGGTTTCTGCTATTTGTTGGAGATTGTGGCTGAATTTACCTGTAAGCTGATAATAGTAATAAGAGGAAGAGGCGATGCCCCCGATTTCTGTGCCTACCCCTGCTGCCACTCCGAGCCCCACTAGCAAGGGGATCAATTGTATAGCTCGTTTTATTCTCCGTGGATGCTGGTGAGTTATGACAGGGATGGGCAGACTTTGATTATTAGGCATAATGTCCATTCGGGGAGTGAGATAAGCCAAAGCACATAACCTTGCCCATCTGGCAGGGAGGCACCGGTAGGCAAATTCACCACATACAAAATAAGTCCCGTTATTAGAACACCATCTTTGTGTGGGTTGGCACCCTAGACCCATACAGTGAGAGGTTTTAATACATCGATTTATAGTTAGATTGCCCTCTAAAGGATTAGTTCCATTGTTGAAATAACATTCTGGTGCCTTGTAGGCGAGCTGTACCCAGTTCAGCCTGGAACTCCTAGTGGTAGAAACGGCATCGCTATGAGTTGTGGTGAAAGTCTTAGTGAGGTTTGTCAGAGGTAAAGCCAGGTGCTGGATGGGGCCAGGACGCAAGCAGAGCCAGCAGTCTTTAGCCAGGTCTGGATTGGAATGACTGAGAATCCCATGGACTGCGGCTAACAGCCCATTTATTTGTGGATCCAGATCCCGAGGCTCGGCTAAAGATGGAAGTTTTATTGGCTTCGGGGTAGGTAATAACTTCCAGTGTTGCCTCTGGACTGCTTGTTGGACTGCTTGCCGGCGTGCCTGGTCCTGTACGCGCCCTCCATCACTCATCCCATAATGTGTTTGCTTGGTCCAGCACACCAGCTTGCCGGGTGTGTCATAGCATTTGATGCTAGATACATAATAAGCCTTAATTGTGCCAATCCAGTAGGATTTTCCCTGATATGTGCACTCTGCAGCAGAGTCATAGCATTGACTCGGCTGATAAGTATAAGCTGAAAATACAGGCCGGTATATGGACCACCTGTCACCTGGTTCCATGCAGGTGCATTGTACAGCCAAGGAGAGTGAGGACATTAGCATTAGTAACATCAGCCTTATGATTATCTTAGACATGATGCTGCGGTGATGGCACTAATTATAAGAAGATATAAAATAGCTATCAGGATTTTATGGCCTATGTTCCAGTCAGGTGGGGTGGCGCTAGCTAGCCCCACTGCTAGTATGCAGACTGGTATAGAAAACAAGGAAAGAGGCAAGGGAGCACAAAAGAAATATATTTAACAGCTGCGTTGGGCTTTCCTCAAGCTTCGGCCGTGCGTTGACTAGCCAGCTTCCGGGTGTGGCTAGAGCAGGGCTCGTCGATCCTTTTCTGGTCCCTCTTGATCTTGATCTTGAGCGGGTCTCCCGGGACACTCTCAATTTTCCAGGGACCCTCTGTCTGAGGTGCAGTCGCTCTCTTGACTCTGGAGTGGTGGATCCAAGGGACGATTCCTGCAACTTTAACTGCTGTAGGAGTAGTTAATACCACTAAATATGGTCCCTTCCATGTTGGTTTGAGAGGTTCCTTTTTCCAATCCTTCACCCATACCTGGTCACCTGGTTTATGGGGATGCACTTGAACCCCTAATGAAATGGGGGTTTTCTCTATCACCCAACCCCAAACTTCTCGTAGTACTTTTCCTAGTCCCAACAGTTGTTGGTGGAGCCCTAGATTTCCAATTTTTGGGGTGGGGTTTTTCATCCTGACTAAAGGTGGCGGTCGCCCATAGAGGATTTTAAAGGGAGAGTACCCAATATTAAATCTTGGGGTGCATCTAATTCGCAACAGAGCCAGGGGTAGAATGTCCACCCAGGGAAGCTGGGTTTCTTGGCTGATTTTAGCTATAATTTGTTTTAGAGTTCTGTTCATTCGTTCTACTTTCCCTGAGCTTTGAGGCCGGTATGCTGTGTGTAGGTTCCAGCGGATGCTCAGTGCCTTTGCCACTTGCTGTACAATTTCTGACACAAAGGCGGGTCCATTGTCAGACCCGGTGGAGGTAGGCATTTCAAACCGAGTGATGACATCCCTGAGGAGAGCCTTTGCTACCTCTCTTGCTTTCTCTGTCCTCGTTGGGATAGGCTTCTACCCACCTGTGAAGGTGCAGGTGAAAACCAGCAGGTACTTATATCCCTTACTGGGCCCAAGTTCAGTAAAGTCCATTTCTAAATCTTCAAAGGGAGCCAGTCCACATCGTTGTATTCCCATTGGCCCAGTGAGCCCTTGTTTTGGATTGTTTTGTGCACAGAGCAAGCAGCGTTGGGAAACTGATGCACATAGAGTAGGGAGACGAGAAATTAGGAAATATCGCTTTAAGAGGGCCTCTAAAGCCGTTTTTCCCATATGTGTGGCTTCGTGCTGTTGTTGGACTAAACGATAAGCTAGCCGTTCTGGGATGAAAACCCTTCCATCCGTCATGATCCACCATCCGTCCTTTTTTTTTCTCTCCTCGTTCAGCCTGTGCCCACTTGTTTTCATTATGACTATATTCTGGGGCAGTGGGTAGCTCTGGCGCTGCCATAACTTTAATTACTGAGTGTTCCCAGGCAGCTGCTTCTCTTGCCTTTTGATCAGTTAGCCTGTTCCCCTGGCTCACAGGGTCATTTCCTCTTTGATGTCCCTTACAGTGAATAACGGCCACTTCCTTTGGATCCCATACTGCCTCCCGTAACTGTAAAATTTCTTCTTTGTTTTTGATTTCTTTTCCCCCAGCAGTCAAAAGTCCTCTCTCCTTATAGATGGCTCCATGTACACGCAAGGTTGCAAATGCATATTTGGAATCAGTGTATATATTGACTCGTTTTCCTTTTCCTTCTCTTAGTGCCTGGACCAGTGCCCAGATCTCTGCTCGCTGAGCAGACCATTTTGGGGGAAGGGACTCTGCCTTTATTACCTCTCGGGTTGTTGTTACAGCGTAACCTGCTCGCCGTTGTCCATCTTGCATGTAACTGCTGCCGTCTGTGAAAAGTTCCAGGTCTGGGTTTTGCAGGGGCTTGTCGGTTAGATCAGGCCTGCTTGCATACACCTCTTCAACGATTTCTTCGCAGTTGTGGTCAGGCTGCCCTTCCCCTTCAGGCAAATATGTGGCTGGGTTTAAGGTTTGCACAGTCTCTAGACGGACTCTTGGATTTTCACATAGAAGCCCCTGGTAGTGGGTCATCCTTGTGTTAGTTATCCATTTGTAACCTGGGCCATTGATCAGGGCCACCACAGAATGGGGCACTTTTACATTTAAAGTCTGTCCCAGCGTGAGTTTGTCTGCCTCATTGACCAGGAGGGCTGTGGCAGCGAGGGCCCGTAAACAGGGTGGCCATCCTGATGCTACAGGGTCCAGTCTTTTAGATAAATAAGCCACAGGGCGCTGCCATGGCCCCACATTCTGAGTTAGGACTCCAAGAGCAGTTTGGTCTCTTTCATGTACAAACAGATTAAACTCTCGTGTTACATCTGGTAAGCCTAGTGCTGGGGCTTGGGTTAGTAGTTCCTTTAATTGCCTAAAGGCATTTTCTTGTTTAGTTTCCCATTTGAGGGTTTCTTTTCCTGATCCAGCAGTTGCTTCGTAGAGGGGCTTGGCTATTCTTGAAAATCCGGGGATCCAGACCCGGCAAAACCCAGCTGTGCCCAGGAACTCTCTCAGTTTCCTTTTTGTTTCCGGTCTGGGTATGGCACAAATAACTTGTTTTCGTTCTGGTCCTAGGGCTCGGTGTCCCTCTGAGATAATAAATCCCAAGTATTTGACTGTCTTTTTGCAGATCTGGGCCTTTTTCCATGAGACCTTGTACCCAGTTGTTTGGAGTAACCCTAGGAGGGCTCGAGTTCCTTTCCAACGGTCCTCTTCATTGGGGCTGGCTAACAGCAAGTCATCCACATACTGGAGCAGAGTACAGTTCAATGTTTCCCCAGGGAATTTTACAAGGTCTGCGGCTAGTGCCTCTCCGAACAAGGTGGGCGAGTTTTTAAAGCCTTGGGGGAGACGTGTCCATGTCAGTTGAGTTTTTCCTCCTGTATGGGGATCCTCCCATTCAAATGCGAATATGGGCTGGCTCACAGGTGAGAGTCGAAGACAGAAGAAAGCATCTTTAAGGTCTAGGCATGTAAACCATTTGGCATCTGCCGGAATGAGGCCCAGAAGAGTGTATGGATTTGGCACTGCTGGATGTATTGTAGTGACTACTTCATTTACTTTTTGTAAGTCCTGTACTGGCCTATAATCTGTTCCTTCTGCTTTCTTCACTGGGAGCAACGGTGTGTTCCAAGAAGATCTGCACTCAGTTAGGATTCCCTCTTGTCTGAGGCGCTGTATATGCTTCTGGATTCCTAGGTGGGCCTCTCG
The DNA here is from genome assembly GCF_048564905.1 of Vicugna pacos. Classification (NCBI taxonomy): domain Eukaryota; kingdom Metazoa; phylum Chordata; class Mammalia; order Artiodactyla; family Camelidae; genus Vicugna; species Vicugna pacos. The sequence continues at coordinate 77,047,176 of NC_132988.1, forward strand.
AGGCATGGGATATTGCTTCTGTCTGACTGGGCTGGCTCCAGGTTTGAGGTCAATCACCAGTGGTGCCTGATTATGTGCCAAGCCTGGTGGTCCATTTTCAGCCCAGACTAATGGAAACTCTTCCAGGAGTTTGCAAGGATTTTCCTGGAGTTCTCTGCTCTCATACAGACGCCACTCTTCTTCTCGGGGAACTGAGATGGCTAGAATCATAGACTCTCCCTGTAGGGTCAGATGTGCCTGTTTCCCGGGGACAAAGGTAATTTGTGCCCCCAATTTAGACAGAAGGTCTCTTCCAAGCAATGGTATTGGGCATTCAGGCAAATATAAAAATTCATGTGTCACTAGATGGCCCCCTACTTGACAGGATCGTGGTTGGCAGAAATGCCGGGCAGTTGAGTCCCCAGTAGCCCCAATAATAGTCGCCTTTTTTTTGGTCAGGGGGGCTACAGGTTGGGTCACCACAGAATACTCTGCTCCTGTGTCTACCATAAAAGTCATTGGTTAGCCCCCTATAAACATCTTGACCTTGGGCTCCCGGGGGCCCAGGGGCAGGGAGCCCGGTCTCTCCTATTCTGAGTTAACCCCAGCCAGTCCGATGTGATTGCTGGCTGGTGGCTCCAGCTGATAAGTAGGCCTTTTAGGGAGTGCTCTCTTTCCATCCTTTCTGTTTGGGCACTCGTTCTTCCAGTGCCCTGTCTCCCGGCAGTATGCACACTGGTCTCGGCCCAGGGGCATCCATGGTTGGGGTCCCCTCTTCCGGGGTGGTGCAGGATTCTGGCTGAAGCCTGTTTTCCCCAGGGCTGCTGCAAGGAGCACCGCTTTCTGCTTCATTCGCTGGTCTGCCTTTCGTTGGGCTTCCCGTTCTCAGTTTACAAAAACTTTGTTTGCTACTTCCAGCAGCTGTGTAGCGTTCATCCCTGCGAATCCAACCAGTTTTTGGAGTTTCCGGCGTATATCTGGGTATGATTGGGCTACGAAGGCAGCATTGACCATCCGTTGGTTTTCTTGGGCCTCAGGATCAAAAGGAGTGTAGACTCGGAATGCTTCACACAGTCTCTCATAGAAGTCAGTGGGGGTTTCGTCTGGCCTCTGGGTCACCGTGGTCGTTTTAGACATGTTAGTTGGCTTCTTGGCTCCTGCTTTTAGCCCTTGTAGGATGGCCTCCCGGTACTCACGTAGTGCTTCTCTTCCTTCTTGGGTGTTAAAGTCCCAATCTAGTCTGGTGTCAGGGGCACGCGTCATGGTCCACGCCTCAATATCCATTGTGTCCCCAGGGTCTCGGCCCTGCAGCCATTTTCGTGCTTCAGTGAGAATGCGTCTCCTCTCTTCTGTATTGAAAAGAGCCAGAAGCAGCTGGCGGACATCTTCCCAGGTGGGCCGGTGAGAATGGAAGATAGACTCTATGAGGTCAATCATAGCCTGCGGCTTTTCAGAGTAGGAAGGAGTGTGATGGCGCCAATTGAGAAGGTCTGTGGTGCTAAAGGGTTGGTAGTAGAGTACGGGGTGCCCAGGCTGAACAGTCCCGTCTTCCCCAACTTGCTGTGGCCCTTGTGTCTCCCGCAGCGGCATTTGGAGGGCCGGTGGTGCTGGCTTCATGGCTTGTGCTGAGCGGAGTCTCCTTCCTACCGGCTCAGGCTGGGGGCTGAGTTCTGCCTCTGGGTCCTCAGGTTGGGGAGGTGGTGACACAGAGGGTGGTGGTGTCTCCAATGGGACTGGAGGTGTTTGTGCCTTGGGGGCATATGGAGGGGGCAGGCATATCTCGTCTTCTGCGTCTCCCTGGAAAATCGGCTTTTTTCTGTCTGTCTTTTTGGCTTGGACTGGCTGAGCTGCTAATATCTTGCATTGTCCAGGTCCATTTGAGCAAAACCGAATCCATGGGGGTAGAGTCTGGGCTATATTCAGCCAGGAGTCAATGTAAGGGAATTGATCTGGGTGGCCTGGGGTTCCAGTGATTATTTGATAGACTGCTCGCACTGTTGCTAGGTCCAGAGTTCCTCCTGAGGGCCACCCGACTCCAAAGGCAGTCCATTCAAGCTCACATAAAGTGCGCAGCCTGCCAGGGGTCATTCGAATTCCATAGTCTCCTGAGAACCCCTTTTTGAAATTCTTAATCATGCAGTCTAGAATGGTGGGTTTTGACGTAGAGCCTCCCATTCTTTTAGATATTTAAGGATAATAGTTCTGTTGCTTTAGATGTTTGGGAAGGTAGCCTTTATATCTTCTTCACTCTTCAAAACACCGGAGTTCCCAGAGAGACTGCTCTCTTGTTGGGTCTATGAGTTGTTTTAAGGCTAACTTGGTCAGGGACTCTGGGTTCCAGTCACAGCTGATGTCTCTGGATCTCAATGCCTCAAGCAGTTTCAGGGACTTTCTTCATTAAATCCTCTCTATATTCTGAACTAACGTATCAGGGGCGTGGGACTGACGGCAGATGGTAAAACAAATGGACTAGAAAAGGGACCTCCAGGGCTGGGCAAGCCCGGTCCTGAAGGAATTCGTCTTCTAAACTTACGTCCTGGGTGTCTGGGGCTAGACAAAAGGGACACTACTTGGGTCAGTTCGGTAGGGGAACAATAAGTCTCGGGTGTTCTGTGACAGAGTCAGGTAGGAGACTTTCTCAAAGAAATAGCATCCTAGCCTCCAAGGGCACAGGGGCGTTGACTCATTGGCTATGTCCTTTTCCCTCCCAGTGTAGCCACCCTGTGCCGGTGTCGCAGACAAGACAAGGGAGGGTTTTCGTTGCGTCCGCCTGGCCGCTCCCCTCGCGGGGACGAAGGTGCCTCTTAGCTTTGGCGGGTCAGTATAAGCCGCTGACTCCGATCGGGACCCTGAGGGACCGATACCGCCCTGAGCCGTATGAGGTCACCACGGAACCGCAGGTTGGCACTCACTCGAACTCCGTAGCAGAATGCCGTGGAGCTACAAACTCGAGCCTGATCGCATGCTTCACAGGCCGCTCATTCACTCACACATACACACATACACACACACACACAGAGGTTAATAACATTCCTCCCACCAATACCAATATCCTGTTTCCTGTAGGAGGGGATCAGCCTCCTCTTCTGTCCACTGGGACAGGACCTGATTCCTGACCTGATTCCTGATTTCCCCGTCTGAGATACCATCAGACGGAGAGCCTGTAGGAGGGGATCAGCCTCCTCTTCTGTCCAACGGGACAGGACCTGATTCCTCCCGGGGGATCCTACCTTGTCCGGACGGCCACCTGGTGAGTCTGTCCGTCCCTCCACGGAGTCTGGCTCTGGTTGTAGCCCAGCCACCCCGGGGGCCGAGTTGCCGTCACGAAAGAGAACCCGGAATACCGTCGGGTGGCGCCTCCTCGTTCGCTGCCGGAGTCCCGTCCCCCGGTCGGCCGGAGCCACCAGTCCAGCGGCTCAAGGGGCCGGCGTGGTTGTATCTCGCTGGGGCCTCCAGAAATGTTATGGAAATGACAGGTCAGCCAAGAAACAAGCACCACTCGGAGGGTTGGAGTACTCAGATTTATTACGCCGGCGGGCTCAGAGGGGCTTTTGCTCCAAAGCTCTGAGCACCTCCAAGACGTGCACATGAGGTTTTATAGGGTTAATTACAAGTATGGGGCTATTAGCCAATAAGGTTCAAACAACAAAAAGCAAGGAATCAGTACACTGGAGCTTATCAATTTGGAACAGATCACGTTACTGACACTTGTTGAGCTTGGATTTATGAGTTAGCTTGTTAGCCCAGTAAACTGACACTAAACTTTAGATTTACAAGTTAGCCCGGCAGAACTTATATCAGTAAACCGACACTAATCACACTTAGATTTGTGACTGAGCTCGTTAGCCCAATAGACTGACACTAAACTTCAGATTTATGAGTTAGTCCAGCAGAACTCAGATCAGTAATCCGACACTTGTTGCACTTAGATTTGTGACTTAGCTTGTTAGCCCAGCTGGGCTTTTCCTTCACAGTTGAATCTTTTAGAACACTACACTGTGTTGGGAGGGAAAAAAAGAATGCAAAACAGTGCCTACTGCATAATTCCATTCTCGTGAAACTCTATGAAAGACAAAATTAATCTATAATGATAGAAAGCAGATCAGTGGTTGCCTAGAACTGGAGCTGGAAGATGGGGAGTGATTGGGAAGGGGCACATGGAATCCATTTGAGGGGATGGAAATGTTCTATATTTTGATAGAATTTGTCATTTGTCAAAACTTATAGAAGCATTTTATTATACACTTCAATAAAGTTAATTTTTTAAGTAAAAAAGTTAAGATTTTTTACATGTCTAAATACATTTTGACACTGTTGGTGTAATTAAAAAAGAGGCAATAAATTAGAAGCATCAAGTAAGAAGACCTACCACTGAAGCGTTACAGGATGCCAGAATGTATGCTCAGTGTTTTAAAAGCCTTTTCTCATAAAACCAATGGCTTAAGTTTTATCGCTGTTCCCACTTTACAGATGAGAAAAATATGACTTAGAAAAGTCAACAGTTAATAATCAGTCTAGTTTCTTCAAAGAAGCCTCATTCTCAGGACTGCACCATGCTTTCTCTCAAAGGAGAAAGACATCGTCCCCTCTGGGGAACCCCGAGGGTCAGTAAAATGAAATGCTCTTAACACAATGACAACAAAGAAGAAAGGAAGTGGGCCTGTCACCTGGGCAGAACAGAAACATAATAATAAACCATCAAGAAGCTTTTCAGGGACCACTAATGTCAACAGATCATCAAGTCTGAACTGATGGAGCAGCAAATGTAATGACTGCAGCAGGAAAATGCCAATTTAAAACATGGACGAATCTCAAAAGTACAGAGGTCTTTGCTACTATTCTTATTGGAAGAGGAATTAACCTATAAAGACAAGTATTTGCAAGGAGTAAAAATATAAATACTACCTTCCCACACTTTTTCTTGTCTTATTTACCAGAATGCTTGTATTCTTAGCTCACATTCTTTTACAAGCAAAGTGTCTCCAAGTTTTAGGAATAGAGAGTGTAATATTAAATAAGTAGACCCAGGTCCAGAACATGAAGAAGAAATGGAAAACAACCTAATTAATTCCAGAAATGCAAATTTAGCCCTAATATCAAAACCTTACAAAGATAGTACAAAAACATTTTTAAGGAAAAGAGGAAAGGAACAGGAGGGAAGAAAGGGAAGAAGAAAAGAGAGTTTAGAAATTTTTCACGTAAGAATCTAAGAGTGAAATTATAAATAAAGTATTAGCAGATATAATTCAATAAAATATCATCTACGGTAACCAAATTAACCAAGGAAAGTAAGAATGGCTCAGTGGTGAGAAATTTATTAATAAAATATGCTATAACATAAAGCCAAACAAGAAACTCCATTAGATAATTCTCCATTTAATCATTTGCCCCAACTGCTCATCTTTTTTTTTATTCTGATATATGAATACTCGGAAGTTACTGAAATCTTTTTTTGAATAAGGAAGTATATCAATTTATACAAAGGATCAAATATACATTCATTTGATGTATATTTATGTCATTTTTAAATAATATCATTATATCAGCAGGTAAAATTCCCCAGATGCCAAAAAGGTATTTGATGAAATTAAACTCCATTCCTGATTTTGTGAATAGCCTTAAAGTAGGACAAAGAAGAGGAAAAAGTGTGAAATTAAACAGACCCAGGGTCAAATAACACCACTATTAACTTCATGTACACATAACACAGTGCCTGAGACATGACATGCACCAAATAAATAGGAGCTATTTTTTATATCAAACCAACAACCAGTCTCACACTAAAGAAACTCTACAGGCATAATATTAAAATTAAGATGAAACAATGACATTTTCTATTACTTATATTTCATATACTATTTACATGAAAAAAATAAGTTGTGAATGCTGCAAAGGAAACAATAAAAATAATTATTATTTGATATCCAAATAGAGAATTCTAGAAACTAGTAGAACTAAGAAAAGAGTTTAGAAAAATGGCCAGATATAATATAAGCACTTCTTTAAATCAGCAGTATTCCTATATAGTAGTCCAGTTAGATGATATAAATTAAAAATATATTTTATTTACTATAAAAATAACAAAAATTTTAAAGGGAAAATTTCCATGAGAAATATGCATATCATGAAAAAAGACACATCTTTATTTGTAAAATAAGATTTAAATAATGAAAATAATATGATAAAAATGTCAAAACTTCCAAAATTTATATTTGTGTTCAAAATTCCAACAGGATTGTGGAAAAGATGTCAAATATTCTAAAATTCATCTGAAAGAGTTAAGCAGGTAAGAATACCAAATAAAAATGTATAAAAGAGATGTTATTAGTAAGTTACTGAGCTTGATACATGTAAGCTCTCAATAAATATGTCCTGAATCAACTGCAGAATTAAGGTAGTTAAAGTCATGTAATATATAAGTAAATAAATTAAAGGCATACATGCCTAGATTCAAATAAATAACTCATTATTAGACCTTGTCTAATTTGGGTACCAATTTGGGGTATCTAAAAAACTTAGAGTATGATATTGGAGCCATCAAAAACCATCAGAGAGGGGAAGAATTATTTAATAAATGATGTTGAGAGAAATGAGATAAGAATTTGAAAAACAAACCAATAGAGAACTGCCTTTCTTGCCATAACTAAAATAAACTCTAGATGGATCAAAAAGTTACGTAGCTAAACTCACAGCACCGAAAATCTATAAAACCTCTAGAGGGAGAAGGAATTACCAAGCTCAAAAGTAATAGGAGAAACAAAAGATCAATAGCCTTACTACCTAAAACTTGGAAACTTCTCCAAGTTTAAAAAAAAATCAAAATTAAAAGATATAAACTGAGAACAATTTAGCTTATATAGTAGACAAATTATTATTTCTGTTACAACTTATAGTGTTCATCATATACACCAAGGGGAACCCTGTGATTGTCATAACTTAATAAAACAGACAATCCACAAAAGAAAATACAACTGATAAACAAACATGGAGAAATGTTCCAACAGAAATTAAAGAAATACAAAATAAAATCACAGGAAAGATTCATTAGAGTATTATTTATAGCAAAAATTGGAAGAAAAATCTTAAATATCCAATAATAGAGAAAAATCTAAGTAAATTACTTAGGTAAGTAAACCTATTGAATGGAATAATAAGTAGGTATTTCAAATGACAGATAAAACTGTTAAACACGTTACCTCTGGGAAGAGAAATTATAAAGAATTTTCATTCTGAACTTAATTTTCTAAAGGTTTGAATCTGTTATTTCTTCCCTGTTATAATGAGAAAAAAAGATAGGATAATACTTCCATTCTGAAAAAAAAAATAGTTGAAATGATGGTTGCAAAGATTATAATAATAACCTGGAAACAGTCTCATTATCCTTGGGGGAAAAAAGATCTGGAATAAAATACACACAAATGCTAATAGTGGATATGTTTATTTATGAGAATATGGATGACTTTTTGCCTGTTTTCCAAATTACTGAATTCAACAATCACTTATTGAGATCCTAAGTTAAAGGCCCTGAAATAGGACAAAGACATATCAGGCACTGCCATGTTGTTTATTAATGCACATGAGTTATTTTTATAACATTCAGGACAGTCATTTTCTCCCTGCAAAAGAGTCCTCAGGGAAAACACTATGATGCACCACTAAACAATCTACTCAGAGTTTATTATTGCACAAGTGTTTGTGGTGTAAAATTATAATATCCATCTTCAAACACGTACAAGAAAATATTAATATGATTAATAATTTTGGTTTACAATAACAACTTCCAAAATTCCAAACATCCAACCACTCTATCAAACACGAGAAAAGAGAGATGGAAATTTCTTTTCTGATTCTCAGATCCCTGAGAAGATTATTTAAATACCTGCTTCAGGCACAAAAATTGAGAGTGAACATTTTATAATGCTGAGTAGCTGCATTTAGTAAATATTTCCTACTGACTTCAAAAGTGAGTTTGAACATGTTCAGAAATTTCAATAGAATATGGACTAGATTAATGTCTGTCCAATTCAGAGACATTTTCTTCTGTTATCTTTCATAATGTCCATTTATTTGTTAAATGAGCTAATGCATAGAAAGCACTTAAAATAGTGCCCAGCATATAGTAGGCACTTCACAAAAGTTAAATATCATTTTTAACAATTTAACAAATTTTTTGAGCAACTACTATGTGCCTGGCTGATACTAACCATAATTAAATAAAGCACAGATACATCATTGAAGAACAGCTCTGAAGTGCAGGGATGCTTTTCCCATCAGCATCTTCCTTGGGCCCACATCAGATCTCCCTGATCAATTACACAATGAGGACAGAGTGTCCACTGTGGGGCAGAATGAGAACCAACCAGTCAACCAACCTACTATTTTAAACAACTGTGTTTTTGGAATTGTCTGTTTCACAGCAAAAGCTAATTGATACAAGACCAAATTGATTTAAGAATATGCATGCAAAAAATAAGCAAAATATCATATCATACCAACTTTTAAAAAATACATTATAAATTAAATGAATCCAATTATATAATGATGTTATTTTTTACCTAAATGTTATCATCTTTCAAGTCATATTCTAACCTGGTATTTTCACGCAACAAAAATTGAAGATGATCTTGATTCTTATTTTGTGGTTGGCTCTATTCCTTTGATAACTATGTAAGTTTAAAAAGCTAAAGCTTTAAACTGTTCTTAGAAACAATGAACAGTACATATCTGTAAATTTTTAAAAATATATGCAGTATATTGTATATACGTATTTGCATAAAATATATTGTATACGTGCAGTCAAATTGTATTAATTTTAACTAATAAAACTGAAAAAAAATTGTAGGTGATCATGTTTGTATATATAGATTTACTCCATCTTTTCTAAAAAATTCACATACAGTATTTCAGTGTATGGCTAAATTGGTTTATTTAATTTTCCCCCAATAATGGACTTTAACATTATTTACAATTTTGTGCTATGACAAATAATTCTTATGTTCATCTCCCTGAGGACAAAAAAAAAGAAAGAAAGAAACAAGAGAATAACATCTTTCTTTGGATCTCCTAAAAAGAGTAGGTTCTTGGTGGGGTTAGTAACTGTCCACAATTGGAGCAAAAAAGGGTAGCCAGGACACAAATACATAAAAGCCATGGTAGTATCAGAGAAGGATGGAAATAATATGGGGAGTTCACTGGATGAAATACAAGAGGAAATGATGACAGAATTGATACTGTGTCTACGTGGACTCTCCTCCCTTTAAATCCCCTGTTGAACTCTTCTAGGACTGTGTCCTCAATGACCCATGCTAACGGCTGAGTGACATTTCACAGTAGGGACACGGCATTCTCCAAGAGTCATAGAAGAAAAAAAGTATAAAGAAATCACTTTAAAAAAACTACTAGAATTGAGCAAAGGGTAGCTTTGTTAATGAAAACTACCTCAAATAACACAGAAGAATAAACACATAGTTAGAATCTAGTTCCTGGGAGGAAGCAGATCTAGAGTCAAGTTCAACATCTTAACCACCAATAAATACACAGCTATCACTCTCTTCAAAAAGAAATCTTCTAATAAGGTAAACATAAACGTCATTAATTGATAAATAAGAAAAGCAAACATCATGCTAAGCACCACAGGAGGTAGATTTGTGTTTTGACAGGCAATAGCAATAAAATCCCAAACTTTAATCGGGACTATTAAAAATACTTGAACAATCTGTGTCAGTTTGGGGATTCCCTTGCTTTGTTCCCACACTGCAGGTTGATTGGAGGATGACTACATGTTTTTAACAATAAAATTCTAGATATTGAATTGCAGTTAAACACGCATTTCTCCGATATATAATCTAACTAGAGTGGGGTTGGGGAAGGAGTAGAAACAAGGCGGCAGTAAGACCATTTCACGAGCAGCCTGGAAAGCGAGGCAGGCCCAAAGCACCCCAGAGGTCTTCCTAAGCCTCCTTCAGCTACAATAAACAGTCTCTTTCCCAGAAAAGTCAAGGATCCTCTCTCTTTGATTCCTCAGGCAGATTTCTGAAGCAACAGAAATCTCAGCATTAAATTCTCCAGCTAATATTATAAATAAAACATTAATGACTATTAACCCTGCCTGAAAAAAGAATGCTCTGCTAGCAAGCAACCCACATTTTTCTGAGCCAAATTCAGGAGTGTTTACTCTTGAGGAAAATGCTTTATTCCTTTTACTGAGATTTTTCTGACTCAGGTAAAACCCCCAAAGGATCTTTAAGGTTGGAAAATACCTTGAATATCATGAATACCACAGTCAAAGACTTGAGCAAAAAAAAGCTTTGTCTTCAGCTGCCAACCAAAAGAGATTCTTGTATTCTTTGGCTTGTGTGTATGCCTTAGCTTCTTTCTGTGTAATATAAAGATGCAGGTGTTCGACGATTTCTTTAACTAAAGATTATTTCAACACACAAGTCGTAGCATTCTACCAGTTCCTACCCAAACCCAGGCATTCACTACCAGGCAAAGGATATCCCTTAGGAAATATTCATAAATAACCTGCCCAGCTTTCTGTTCATCCAGTAAATGAAACTATTCTCAGATAATCATGGAGAAATACCAGTGACCACCAGGGACTTGGGCCCAATTTACCCAGCAATTTGGACTTTGGCACTGACTAGTTCTATCCATTATTGATAAAGGAATTGCTCACTATTAGAGCCCCTCCAGGTGACATTAGCCTTTGCACAGCAAAAATCATTAGGTGGTGTCAGACAGGGTTGACATGCCTGAAATTACACCACATGTTTGCCCACTAATAGTATGCAGTGGTCACGCATTTCTTACTAGGACTGTAAAATGATGAGCAAGCAAAAAGAAGTTACATAAAGTGAGCTCATTTTTGAATCAGCTTCATCAGCCCTCCAAAGAGACAAGATGAAAAATATACACTGAGTGATGTCAGCCCAAATCCTCTAGGAAGCAGAACTTTCAGTAAGGATTAAAGTGCTGATACTTTATTTGGAAGTTGCAAGCCACCGACCACCCCATAACAATCTGCAGAGACACAATGGCTCACTCAGCTGGTGTTCACCTGGCACTTGGGGCTTCTCAGTAACTGACTAAAGAAGTAAGCATCCTGCAGCAGTCCAGGGCAGGAAAAAAGGAGGAGAGATTATTTGCCCAGTTCACTACTATCTCTAGGACCCCTTGATCAAGGTTTCTCGGAGCCCACCGCCCAGCCCCTCAGTACCCACTCAGGAGGATGGATTCCGTGCCCTGAGTGCCCCGATGCAGAAGTAATGGGCTAATTTCATGCAAGTTGGGGCTCAGCATTCTGGTTGTGAATGCCAGACGGATCCAGGGCCTCAACTCAGACTCCAGAAAGCAAGGGAACCAGCAGACAGACCAGCATCAGGAGGAAGATGGCTCCTTCAGAAGAAACAGTTGATTCAAGAACTCGGAGAAGGGATATAAAAACTTACATCCTATACAAATGTCTTTCTATATCTTGGAAATAACTAGCCATTTTATTATATCAAATTCCATTAATAGCATTAGTAACAAAGACATTTCCCCACATCTGTAAACATACAACAGATTATAAGGAGCCTTGTTTTATTCATCTCCTTCACTAACATCTGGCAAGATATTCACATATACATAAAATGGACATGTTCATATTACTGAATGCACATGTTACACTTAATTCCTGGCACACGAAATATACGTCTGCCCTTTACTCTTCCACTCAGGAAAGCATAACTGGAATGCAAATAGATGAAGCTGATGTTATTAAAGAAATTATGTTAAGTCCACTCTAGTTTTTTAAGCTAAACCATTTACCAACTTCAGTACTTTTGAGTTTTAAAAAAATTACTTGTAATTTTCTTCACAACTGATTACTACACTTTGTATGTAGAAATGCTGATTAAAAAATTCTGTAAAATACTACCTCACAACCCTTAGGATGGCTATTATTTTTTTAAAAAATAACAAGTGTTAATGAGGGTGTGGAGAAATTAGAACTCTTATGCTTTGCTGGTAGGAATGTGAAAATGCTGTGGAAAGTATGGTGGTTCCTCAAAAAATTAAACATAGAATTACCATCTGATCCAGTAATTCCACTTCTAGGTATAAGACTCAAAAGAACTGGAGGCAGAGACTCAGACAGATATCTGTACACTGATATTCATAACAGCATTATTCCCAGTAGCCAAAAGGTGGAAGCAACCCAACTGTCCATCAAGAGATGAATGGATAAACAAAATATGGTATATATACACAATGGAATATTTTTATGTATGTATCATTAATTAGTGCTTTCTTTCCCAGGTTTATTGAAGTACAACTGACAGATAAAACTGTATACATTTAAGTGTACAATGTGGTGATTTGATATATATATAATGAAAGGATTACCATAATCAAGTTAATTAACACATCCGTCACCTCGCATAGTTATCTTTTTGTTTTTGTGGTGAAACAATGGATTATTATTCGGCCTTGAAAAGGAAGGAAATTATAGCATATGCTACAACATGAATCAACTTTAAGACATAATGCTAAGTAACATGAGCTAGTCACAAAAAAACAAATATGGTCTGATTCCACTTATATGAGTTACCCAGAGTAGTCAAAATCATAGAGACAGAAGAAGAATGGTGGTTGTCAGGGGCTAGGGGAAGAGGGAGTTACTGTTAATGGATACAGAATTTCAATTTGGGATGATGAAAAGTTCTGGAGATGGATGTTGATGTTTGCACAACATTGTAAATGTGCTTAATGCCACTGAACCATATACTTAAAAATGGTTCAAATGGTAAATTTTATGTTATGTATATTTTACCATAATAACAAAGTAAGCTTAAACTTTAATGCTAATTAAAAACTACTCTTGAACATAGGAAATAATCAATTAATGCTTACTGATACAAAATACACAAGTGGAACACCTGCACTGGTGCCAGTATAATAAATTGCTCAAAATTATACAACTCTGAAAACTGATGTTAGGCCTAACTTTTCCAAAGTGTAAAATAAAAGACACCTCCCAAAAAATGCCTAGAAGAAATCATTTGCAATGCTCATAGCCATTAAAAAATTAATATATCCCTTAATATACAAAGGGGTCCTACAAAGTAATAAAGAGAAAGGCAAACAAACTCATAGAAAAAAAATGTGCAAAGAATGTGAAAAAGCAATTCACAAAATAACTATAAATGGTCAGTAAATATTTTTAAATAAGCTCAACTTGATCAATAGCCAGGAAAATGTAATCAAAACAATGGGACAGTTTTTTAACTATTGGCTTCACAACATTTTTTAAATTAACTTATTATATATGGGGATAAGTGGGAGTGAAAATTAACACAATTTTGTGCAAATAAATTGCCCAGAATCTATTAAAATCTCAGAACATATAAATCCTCTGACACCCTCGATTCCACTTGTAAAAATGCATCCTAGAAACTACTTGAACATTTGTGAAAGGATTTCTTGCAGAAAGTTCACTGTAGTCTTGTTTGTAGTCAGAGAAATAGGAAAATAATCTCAATGTCCACCAAGAGAAATGGTACTAAACAAACTTTTGGTAAAACCATTCCATGACATATTAAGCACCTGTTAAAAAGAGATAGATCTATATACGCTAAAAAGGAAAGATATTCAAATGTGTTGCTAACATGCTTAAAAATACACAAAGTACAATGCCATTTATATTTAAACAAAACTACATATGTGTATATATGCATTGTGTGTGTGTATCTCACAAATATCTTGGAAAACACATATTAAACTAACCACGGGCATCTCTGTGGAATGGAGGCATATATGTGAGTGTAGGAGAATGAAACACTTGTAGACCCAATTAGTCAGAAGTCTGTTGACTGCAAGTAGGAGAAACATTAACTAAAAATCACACAGGGCAAGAAGGAAATATTATAAATCTAGAGCTTCCGGCTTTAGACAAGACTGCATCCAGGAACTCAAACAATGCATCAGGCCTGCCTGATTCTCCTGGTCTTGTCCAACCCTCATTTTGTTCCTCAGATAAACCCTTTCCCCACGGTAGCTGAAGTGTCCCCTGGAAGCCCAGATTCCCATCCACCCAACAGAGCAACCACAGGGAAAGAGGCTGTCTTCTCCTTCAGTTCCCACAGAAAAGTCCAAAGGGGGACTGATAGCTCCAGCTTGAGACACATGTCAAATTAGTCAGGGTTTGCGTTTAGAGGCAAGTGACAGAAAACCCAATGAAAATTAGTTTCAACACATAAGAGTTGGGGGTTTTCCCCTCACACCATGATAAATCCCCAGAGTAGGCAGCTGCTGGCCTTCATTCACAGCCACACAGTTTTCTCCATCTTCATTGTGGTCCCAAGGTGGCAACCATTGCTCAAGCCAACGCATCTCAGGGAAAGGCTGAGAAGAAAGAAGCACCATCTATGTCAGGAAAGCAAAGTCTTCCCCAAAACCCTCTGTAGACTTTTTGTTTACTTTTTGTTGGTTGAATAGTGTCACATGCCCACACCCACTGCAAAGGTATCTGAGAAATTTTAGCATTATTTAGAAAAATAGCAAAGGAGAGCAATGGAAGCAGGTGTTGAAAGACTGTTGAGTGAACCAACCTAGATTAATATCCTACAAATCCCTGTTCCTGACTAATCAATCCCTACAGCCAGCCAGACTCAGGTCTTAATTTTCATCCCTGTGTCAGGGGAAAGCAGTGCTCCGTAACCAGCCCCAAGGACCACATGGAAGAGAAGTGTTACCTCTTAAACACACTCATCTCGCCAAAGAAAAGTATGGAAAAGCATCCCAGATAGAAAGCATTAGAGTTACCACAGTTGATTACAATGATCAATAAAGTACACACACATACACATACATGAAGATACAAACACAAATGCACACACAAGCACACATATACAAAACCACAAGTACATACACACACACACACACACACACACACTCAGATACCAGGCTGGAAAAAGTTGAAAAAAATTGTTTAAAATCCACACTATTGGCGGGAGTGGGTATGGCTTAGTGGTAGAGCGCATGTTAGCATGCGTGAGGTCCTGGGTTCAATCCCCAATACCTCCATTAAAAATAATAATAAAATAAAATAAAGTAAAAGAAACACACACTATTGACTGTGTTTATCTTGTGGAGTAGGTATAGAGAACAGGATGACTTTCATTTCTTTCTTTATGTAGCTCCCCCAAATAGTTGAGGAACTGAAAGTGATTTTTCCCTTTTTGGGGTTTTTGTGTTGTTGTTTTTCAGTGTCTTTCAATTAACAAACAAAAATTTTAATTATTAATAATAATATGATAACAAACCACATTTTACTAAAGGAGGAAATGAGACTAATCCAGTTTGTTTTTATTAGGATCCTGGGAATGATTATCATGAGGAAAATATTTATTAGGAAGGGCATCAAAGAAAAAAAAAACTGGGTAAAGATAGAACCATGAATAATGAAAACTAAGCTCTCCCATTTAATTTTCCCTACATCTGTCTAGATGAAATTACATCTACTAAATATTGACTTTGCTTCTAAGGGCCTGAAGGCATGTGACATATTTTATTTGACATAGATCACTACATTTAACCTTTGGGTAAAGATGGAGCCAGCATATCTCATTCAGTGACACAGAAGAAGGTGATGCATAAAGAGAAGAAGTGAGGAATCTGGGCTCGACTGTCATGGGGTAATTGCCTCATGGATCCCCCTGCCACCTACAAGGGGGCCTGGGTGACTGGATTTGCAGTGGTACTCCACAGCCAGTCTGTCCTCTTACCCAAAGAGAAGGGGTTCCTCAACAGGGCACTGTGAACTTGGGTTGGAAATAATTACCTTTTTTTCCCCACAAACCTCTAAGTTAGGTTTCCTTGCATTATAATACAGAGCACAAACCACAGTAATATTAGCAACATCTAGGAATCTGCCACCAACAGAAATCCCAGCTTTTCTCCTACCACATCACATTGTTGCTGACTTTTTGCCATCTCAGTTACACGCATCACTATTTCAAACTTACAGCGTTTACTAGACCTGCTATATTGTGATAACTGGATTTCAATACAAATTGTTACATATACATGTAAGCCTATATATTTCATTTTATGCATTCAAAAACATTCTTCTGACTGCCAGAAAAATCCACGGTACCCCCAAAAAACCAAAACAAAATAAAACCACACACA
The DNA here is from genome assembly GCF_048564905.1 of Vicugna pacos. Lineage (NCBI taxonomy): Eukaryota > Metazoa > Chordata > Mammalia > Artiodactyla > Camelidae > Vicugna > Vicugna pacos. The sequence continues at coordinate 77,063,328 of NC_132988.1, forward strand.
CACACACACAGAGAACAGATTAAGAGCCTCTGAATAGAGTATCTCAAGCACTGGGGCTTATGTAAGAGCCTACCCGTATCTTCCTAAGGCCTTCCCAGGAAAAGGGAAAACATCCCCGTTCCAGGTCTGCCCTGAGATAATAACCACAAAATGTCAGACCCATTGTTTGGGGTGTATGTTCGGCTCGCATTGCAACATAACCATAGGACAAATCAAGTCTCAAATTCATATTTGTTGCTTTTCTCCTCCCAGGGGTCTCTCAAGAGTACCCTCTACTTTCACTGCCGTGGAAGAGCATGGAAGAACACTGCCTGGGTCACTCACACACGAAGCAATTGTCATTTCTCCCACACAATCAGCAACTGCAGCAGTACAATAGTTCACAGTCAACATTCCAAGATGCAATCAATAAATCAAGAAGCCATGTAAAAAGGTTAAAACCCATCGATGTTTCATCTTCAACTATTGAAACGCTCCCTAGGTAGGGAGCGAATTATGAGTATTTCTTCCACAACATCAACTAGCTGTCACTTTTGATGTTTTCCTACGAGCACTGAAGCCAAGCAGAAATGGTTTTGAATCCCAGCTCTTCTACGATCTACTGTGAGTGAGTGACCTCTGGCTAATACCTTACCTGAGCTTTGGATTTTTAACCTGAACAACCTTCAAAGTGTTGTTCATTCATTTAATCAATCATTTTTGCACTTGTCAATCAACAAATGCTTTTTGAGCACGTGGTATAAGCTGTCTCTAACACATTCTGAAAAGGTAATGCAGAAATGGAAGGGAGCTTGGGGAGACCTAATATCAGAAGACAAAAATCCAAAATGGTTCAGAAATAGTAAGTTCATCTTCTTATGTCTCAGAACTCAGTACCAGACAGATGGGGTTTCCCAGAGCACAGGGCAGATAGGAAGGAAGGGGATTAAGGATACTACAGATATGCCTCAAAACCAGGTTGAGATGGTTGCCTGAAAAGGAACATGGGCTGGGCACGATAGAAAGAACATCAGTGGCTGAAACAAAGGTCCACTAGGGAAGTTCAGGAGAAGATTGTGAGAGGCATTCAGCACATGGGTAAATCTAGGGTCAAGAAAGATTCAAGAATGACATGAGAACATTTGTCCAGGCAAAACCAGAGATTATGTTACCTATCCTGGAAGCAGAGACAGGGATCTGGTTCTGGGGAGAAGGCTTGGCAAGAACAAGACAAGTTAACAGGCATCAGAGCTGACAACCAGAGCAGGTCACTGCACACACAGGACGGAGAAGAGAGTGTTGGAGCCCAGTAGTCACTGAAGCATGAAACCCAGGCTGACAACAAAAGAGAAGCAGGGAGTGGGGCAGGGGCCTCCAACAGCACCCACATCTCAGGCTAAGGAAAATGACTAGTGCTAAGCGGAAAGTGACGGACCCATCACCATTCATGTCCTGCCTCAGTGAGAACTGGCTCTGAACCTGAGCCAGAATGGGGTGGTTATATAAGCTTTGAGGCACTAGAAAAGTTGAAGCAGAGGAAGTGAATGGTGGGAGGGGGCTGAGTCCACCAAAGGTTCAACTTTAAAATGTGACCAAGAACAGTCGCAGTCAGGCTCTTCCATCACTTTGCAAGTCTACCTCCTCCCAATCAAGGCCATTCCTATCTTGGAAATGCCCTAGCACCTAAAGGTCTACTGGGTCAGGAGTTGCCAGGAAAATACATTACTCTGATTACAGAGTGAAAGATGTCAGAGAAACTCAATGCCAACGACTAACAGAGATTGCCTAAGAATACACCGTGAAAAATGTTAACACATCAGATTCATTCATTTCAAAAAGCAGTTCATTACTTAAATTAGCACTAAAACTCAAGGGAGATACAATAATTTCTTATATCTATACTCAAGTTTGTAGGATGAAACATCTGTAAACCTGAATCACAAATACGCACTTAAGACACTCCATCTGCAGCTCTCTCCAAGGACAACCAAAGCCCCTGTCGTGACAAACCAGTCTTATTTATCACATCAAACTATCTCTTAACATTTTTATCGTAGTCTTTTTACATGATAGACCCAAGTTGGAGATATCTTTTAAAGTTGGATGGTCTCTATCTTCAAAGAAGGAAATATTTCTTATTTACAAAAATATGCTTTACTTTGTCATAGGAAAACAACAACTTTAAAATGGTGTGTCACTGTGCTACAAAAGGAGTGGAAAGTCACAGAAATGAACAGATTTGTGTCAGGTTTCTGAGATTAGGGTAAGTTTTTAATTTTTTCAAATTTTTCTTTAATGCTGTCATATCATCTTTCCAAAAAAAAATCCATTAAAATGCTCTCCCTTCCTTGACTTACTCTTAATTAGAAATTTAAACTGGTAAAGCCTTTGGTGAACTATCCCCTGTGTCACTGATATCATAACTTAAACCCAAGTGTTATTTGGCCACCTCTGCTGCTGGCTCAGGCTCTCCTTTACAATCTGTCTGTCACTGAGGAGTTGCTCTGACTTAGTGGTTGTTGTCTAAACATTCCTCTAAACCACATTAAAATAAAAACGTTCTATAAGTTTGAAAGCAAAAGTTCCTGAAGGTTTTATAACCTCTCCCCCAACCCCTTTCCGGGACAATTGTACTAGAAGTCACTAAGGTGGCTATGAGGGGCCCCTCTGGGACTGCAGGGGGGAACTCCACTTGACTATCACATCTGAGAGTCCACAGCAATAACTTACTTTCCTTTAAAGGAACATTTCACCTTATGTTCAGGGAAACAGAAATTTCTGCAGGCCCCAGAGCTTCCTCCTTCTAACATCAAGTTTGGGTTGCTGGCCAAAAGTGAAAGTCTAAATTCAAGGATCCAACACAAAAATTTCTAATTATTCTTTTAAAAATGAAAACCTTTTCCACAGAGAACAACTGAATAGGAGCTGATCGCCCAATCGGTATCTGTACTTGGAATTAGCAGAGTAAAATGACTACAGTTAGTCACTTTCAATGTTTTATATGTTACCAAAGATATTAGGTGATCACATTTGTTACAGGTTGAATTGTGTCTCCCTAAAAGATATGTTAAAGTCCTAACCCCTAGGACCTGTGAATATGACCTTATTTGAAAATAGGGTCTCTACAGATGTAATCAGATTAAGATGAATTCATTAGGGTGGGTCCTAACCCAATATGACTGGTGTCCTTACAGGAGGAAAAGGCCACGTGATGACAGAGATACACAGGAGAATGCCAAGTGACGACGGAGGCAGAGATTAAGTGCTGAAGCTGCAAACCAAGGAGCACCAAGGATTATCGGCAAACCACCAGAAGCTAGGAAGAGGACTTCCCTCCAGATTTCAGAGGGAGCACGTCCTGCTGACACCTTGATTTCAGCCTTCCAATTTCTGTTATTTTGAGCCACCAGTTTGTGGTATTTTGTTATGGCTGCCCTTGGAAATTAATACAATGTCTCTGATTCTTACTGCTAATTTTCACATCAATGTGAGATTCTTGGTGGACTTTTCCTTGAAAGTACCTTGTTCATTCAACTAATGTAATAGGCATGACAAAGAACCAACCCACACAAGGTGTGCAATGGGTTTAGAATTTCAATATGTGTAACAAAAGATCCCACTTGCAAGGGCTGCCAGATAAAATGCAGGATGCCTCATTAAATTTGAATTTCAGATCAACAGTGAATAATTTTTTAGTTAAGTATGTCCCATGCATTCTGTGGGACATACTTACTATAAAATTATTCATTGTTGATCTGAAACTCAAATTTAAATGGGTGTCCTTATTTTTATTTGCTAAATCTGGCAGTCTCAGAGATTAGTTAATATTCCACCTCATGGATGCAAAGTGTGCTTCTGGAATATTCCATTATTTGCTGTTTGTTTCTACTCCTTGAGCCAGTGAGACAAACTACCATATACTACATACTACACAGCCTGTTCTTACTCTCCAGTTTCAAGTAGCTCCCGTTTAATTTGTAGACACTGTTAACAATTACAGATGGATGATGATTGCTGCGGTGAGTTTGCTTTGGGTAAGCACCATTACATCCATACAGCTTTTATAAAACGCTACACAATCAATAAAAAGAAATTAGAACCATCAATTCTACATGTAAAGATGTAATCAGCTTTTAGGGGCATTTTAAATTCTTTATTTCAACGTTGTGATCAACATAAGAATACAGGAAAGAACACAAAAGGCTTTTTTTTTTTTTTGCTTTTCACCCACACTAAATTAATTATTTTTCATAAAAATGTAATATATCCCTTTATGGATAACGCTGTTGTTAGGAGACTTTGTAATCTGCTACTTCAATCTGATTTCTTATTCTCCCCGGACCTCTGCTTCTTCATCTGTAAAATTAAGAAGGTAGAAGACACAATTCCAGAGCCTTTGTCAGGATTCTGGAGTTAGCCGCAGGCTTAATCAGCCTTTCTGTCTATTCCCTTTTGCCTTCCCCCCACCACCCCCACCCCCGCAGATGATTCCACCTCCCATCAAAGTTCCTCTTCCCTAGAGTTGGGGAAGGCCTTCCCATGCATAACAGAAACCATAAAAGAAACAACTATTAAATTTGACTGAATACATCAAAAGACTCTATGCACAAAATTAAAAGGCAAATGGCAAACTGGAAAATACATTTGCATTACACAATATAGAAAAGTTTCAATATGCCAAAAAAATTTGAGCAGAGGACATAGTAGGCAATTTACACACTTAGGCACACCTGCATACTATACATGTATGTGTGTCTGCATACACATATATATGCAGACATAAAGAGAGATCATAAACACATGAAAATGTATTTCCTCCATTGGTAATTAAAGAAATATGAGCTAAGGAAAGAAAGCATTATCTTGCCTATCAAATTGTCAAAATTCTTTTAAAAAAATGACCCAATGTTAGAAAAGTGCATTCTCATAGCCCACTGGCAACTGTATAAGGTAATACAATCATTTTTAGAAATCAATTTAGTAATTCATGTCAAAGGCCTTAAAATCTACCAACGTTTTAATTCAGCAATTACAACTTCTGGGGATTGTTTTCAAAAATTTACCTGAAGATCCCATTCACTATGTCACCAACAACAGCAATAATTTAGAAACAACCTAAATTTAGGTCTGAGTCAATAAATTATGATACAACCATATGGTGAGGTACCATATAGTTATTTTAAAGTACATGGTTTTATAAATAAGTTCATTTGTCTTTTTTTAGATTCCACATATGTACGTATACGTATGACTGAAACATTATGCTGTACACCAGAAACTGACACAACATTGTAAACTGACTCTACTTCAATAAAAAAAAAAAGTACATGGTAGGAGAGGGAGGGAGGGAGAGATGAACTAGGAGTATGGGGTTAACAGATACAAACTACTATACATAAAATAGATAAGCAACAAGAATTTACTTATAGCACAGGAACTATAGTCAGTATCTTGTAATAATCTATAATGAAATATAATCTGAAAATAACCGAATCACTTTACTGTACACCTGAAACTAACACAATGCTGTAAACCAACTATACTTTAATTTTTTTAATAAATAAATAAAAATAAAAGTACATGCTAGAAGAGTACTTAATGACATGAAATATGTTCAAAATATATTAAGACTATTTTAAAGCAACTTATGAACAATATGATCCCACCATTCTCAAAGAAAATATGTACACATAAATGTATAACCCTAGATAAAAGACTAGAAGGATATACAAAAATTAATAATAGTAATAGTAATTATTTCTAGACAGTAGGATTAAAAGCTTTTTTCCTCCCTTCTACTCTCAAAGTTTTCTACAATGATTATGTACTACTTTTCATGTTAAGGAAAAAAATAACAAATATCTAATATTTTAATTCATCTATCCTGTCTTAAAACCTGTCCTTTATTGGGCTGCCATAAATTAATAAATCATGCCTATTAATTTGCTGGTTTGTAAAATAAAGTTTTAACTTAGTGAACTAGTTGAGAACACTGGATTGCAAGAAGCAGAAATTCCAATTTGGACTAGATTAAGCCAAAAGAGGAACTATAAAAAGCAGGGTCATATAAGAATAGGGCAGATCCTGTAATAAACAATGTGACTGAAATCACAGAGAATGACAGTTTCCAAAAGAAAGAAGAACAATTCCAGAAAAAGAGAAGGCGTGCCTGGAAAAAAATGTAACATACATCCACCATACTAGTCAAAGCACAGATGTCTTCAGTAGGCCGTGGAGTAACTTCTCTGGTGAACTTTCAATCTGTTCAGATTGGGTACCCAAATAAGAGTCTGTCTGAGGTGGAGAGTTGTGTGCAGGGGGCTAACTGGGGAGTGTTCTCAGTAGATATTTCACCTTTAAAGATGTGAAGAAGGCAGCACTGGGCAGAGAGGGGCTGACTGCAATGCAGTTGCCACTGAGACCTCAGCCAGTCCTCCAGAGAGCTCTGGAGCTGCGGTGGCCCTTCACAGTTGCTCCTGATTGAGGCAAGGGGGTAGGCTTTTGTACACCCACACCAGCCAAGAGCAGGCAGACCCCTGGGCAAGGCAGATCCCCACAGCAGAGGTGCAATCACAGGGAAGGACACAGCTGTGAGCCTTTGGCAGCCCATATGCCCAGCAGCCGGGGTCTGGGTGTGCCAGCCCTGAAGAGGGGATGAGGGTGGGCACCGCAGAACGTCAGTGGGGTGGAGCAGAGTTAAGCTCACCCCACTTCCTTTCCAAAAGCATAGTAATCATAAATTGTTAATATTTCAAAGGTATAGCTATACTCAAAAATAAAATGGGCATATCTGAGACCCAGAAAAAGAAAATCTAGTGACAAGCAAGGGCTGAAGACACAGACCTACTGGGCTCTGGGATCAGAAACAGGCAACGCTGACTATAGCATGGGGCTTCGGGGAACAAAGTCTGAAATCCAGGAGATGGTGCCTCCGAGTACTACCCTGTCCACTGATAAAAATTAACAGTATACTCAGGTCAAAGGCTCACTCTCAACAGAAGTGGATGTTTGGGTCACCCATCAGCAAATCATGACCACTGAGGTGCTGGCTGAGAGCAAAGGGAACATGGAAAAAAGAAATTATAAATACCGGCTCTCATCTTATAGTCAGGTACATAAATGAGGATTGCAGTAGCTATATATTTTTTCCTTACTTTTTCATCTATACATTTTTCCATTCACCTTTTCCTTATTTTATACTAGGTATGCTAGATGTAATGAACTTTATACTGTAGTTTTAGGTTATAGGATATCAAGTTGGGATTGTGACTGAATTAAAAGAGGTTTGAACATCACTCAGAACCAAAGACAAAAGTGTGTCCTGACCAAGGATGATGATCAGTACAGTTCTGTAAACTTGGTCCAATAAAGGGGAGCCGAGAACATCCCCCAAAATGGAGTGCATTGACTGCTAGGATGCTAGTTCTCCATTATCTGGAGAGAGAGCGTGTTTCCATTGGACTGAGAGACAGCTGTGTCACCTTAGACAGGAGCATGTTATTGCCATTGGCTGAAAATTTAAATATGGGTAGAAGTGTGTAAATAAAAGCTAGCTGTATAACATTCCATTAAACGGACAGACCACCATTTACACCATTCTTCCACCATTGCAAATTAGAATTGAAATTAGTTCCCAGTCGTTGCCATTACAAATTATGTAGTGATAACACTTTCCAAGTTTTGTTATTTTTCATTTAACAGAGTTACAGAACCGGGATGCGAGGTCTTACTGCCTGGCCATTGATTTCCCTGACTCCGCATGCTAAAATCTTCATACTCAGTAGATTGGAGAGAGAAAGAGGGATTCCTTCCCAGGGTGGGCAGGGCTGGGGAGAAGGGGAGGAGGTACTCTAATTTACTCATTCAACAACCTTTAGGAGAAACTACTGAATGCTGTGCCCCACTACGGTTTCTTTCAAAACCAAATTTTAGCGGTCTTCTAGAAAGTATGTAGGATTTCATGGCACACCTTTTGTGTATTAACATCAGTCCTCATCCCATCTTTCTTTCCCACCCTTTTTTTCTTTAATGCTGCATCATTTTTTACCTATTTCAAATTTCTTTAATCATTCTGTATTGTATCTAAACTTCCTGGGACAAAAGAGAAAAAGTGAATTAAGAGTACATCTGCACACTGATGACGCAGTTAGCAGAATGCCCAACGGAAAGTGATTTCAACAATAAAGATACACACATAATCCTTTCAAGTAATAAGTCTGAAGACTTACAGTTCAAAAATTGGTCCAGCAGCTAAGTGATGTCATCATGACCCAGGCTTTTTCCATCCTTCTGCTCTGATATTCTCAACACATTGGATTTTCATCCTATGGTTGGTTGTCTCATGGTGGTAAAATGGCTACAGCAACTCCACATATCAGGTCCTCATACCACAATGCATAACACCAGAAGAGAAAAAAAAATGACCTCATACAAATCTCTCTAACAGATGACTGGATAAAGAAGATGTGCCATATATATATATATATATATATACACACACACATATATACACAATAGCATACTACTCAGCCATAAAAAAGAATAAAATAATGCCATTTGCAGCAACATGGATGTACCTAGAGATTATTATACTAAGTGAAGTAAGTCAGACAAAAAAAGACAAATATCATATGATCTCAGTTATATGTGGAGTCTAAATAAAATGATACAAATCTTATTTACAAACCAAAAATAGACTCATGGACACAAAAAACAAACTATGGTTACCAAAGGGAAAGGGCAGGAGAGGGGTAAATTAGAAGTTTGGGATTAGTAAATACACCTTACTATATATAAACAGATAAACAACAAGGACCTACTGTATAGCACAAGGAAGTATATTCAATTTCTTGTAATAATATATAATGCAAAAGAATCTAAAATATATATATATTTAAGTATGTATACATATAACTGAATTGCTTTGCTGTACACCTGAAACTAACATTGTATATCAACGGCACTTCAATAAAAAGCAAATTTTTAAAAAATAAAATAATTCATCCAGAGAAAAAAAAATCTCTCTAACAGGGAGAAATCTTCCTCAACTGCACCCCAGCAGACTTCTCTTATATCTCATTGACTAGAACTGGATCACATTGATACCATTAGCTGCAGATAGAGTAAGAAAATGAGAATCTGACATTTTTAGCTTTATTCTAGAAGGGAAGAGGTAGTAGAAAATACATATTGAGTAGACAACCAAGTGATGGCTACAGACACAGGATGTGTGGATGGGGCTAGTGGTGAGTAAGTAGAGAGGTGGATACATGTTCACACACCTACATAAGCCTTTTTTAAACTTTGAGGCCCAAATTTTTGCCTTCCAGGTTTCTCTCGATGTATCCCAACGTATGGCTCACGACACTCCAACACATTCTGTCTCCTTTTCCTTGCTCTCTCCCCTGTCTCTTTCACACACAAGATCCCTCCAATAAACCTCCTGAAAGATGATTTCAAATATTTTCATTTCAACGTTGTCAGTGATGCAATACCTAAATCGTTCTTTGTTTGGAAGGGCTGACATTAGCCAGACATATTTACAACATTTCTTCTCTAGGTGATATGCCCTTCCGCTTAATAACTACCCAACCTGTCTGGAAGTCTCATGAGTCACTATGAATAAGTTAACACATGTAATTCAGTAATTCAGGGGGGAAAAAACTCCAAGAAGAACCTTATATTTAAATAGAATTATAAAACACCTATTTATGAATATATAATACTCCACTATCTACTAAACACTTTCATATTCATTGTCTTGTTAATCCTCACCATGACCTTGTAAGGTTAATATCATTATTAGCATTTTACAAATGAAAAAACAACTGCTCATTAGAATTAAGTGACCTTGGGTGGGGAGGGTGTAGCTCAGTGGTAGAGTGTGTGCTTAGCATGCACGAGGTCCTGGGTTAAATCTCCAGTATCTCCATTAATAATTTTTTAATAAAAAATAAAATAAATAAATCTAATTACCTCCCCCCCAAAAAAGAAATCATTAAAAAAAAATTACGTGAACTTGGTCACAGACAGTAAGTGACAGACCAGGACTTTGACTCATTTATCAAGACATTACACCAATTACTTTTAAGTTCTAAACAAGTAGGAAAGAATCCAGTAATTTCTCATATTTTACTATATGACTGCATTTTTAAGAATTGTGAGACTTTAGACATGTCATTGTCCTTAGTATTTTGTTCTATAAAGTTAAGAGCCTTAAATAGAGTAAAGGTTCCTAAGCGTGTAGAAAAGATGATCTAGTAAATCTCTGCGCCTTACCTGAGTAATAACCAAACAGTCAGCATTAGCATTGCCACAATCCCTTGTCTTCCAAACCGTAAGCCCAACATGGTTTTACTCTTTCATATATTACTCAGAATACATTTATGAAGCAACTGCCATGGGCCAGAAATTTTCAAGTGAAAAGATACAGCAACAGAAACAGAGTTCTTCCCTAATCCCTGGGTGATCACTGTCAGTAAATTAATACCCCTGCCCAGATTATCAAAATTTTATGGAACGATTAAAAGTGGTCAGCTTCTGAAGTTTCTTTGTATTCTAAGAGGCTGTGAATCTATGACTTCAGCATGAGAAATCAAATTAAGAGAGTAACTATAAGAAAAAGGGACCTCTAGGGAGAGAAATAATCATTGAAAGGAAAAGACCAAAGCCAAGCCAGACATAACAGTTCAGTCTCTTCTCATTAACATTTCCTCAAATAACACACAGCATCTGGCTGGGGTCCGTATAGAACCAGCATTTCCAAAGACCCAAACATGGCCCCACCAAGTCAGCCGTGTCTCTGCACAGGCCCACTGTGCCCACTGTGCCTTGCTCATGAGATTACTTCCGGAGCTTGATGGTCAGATCACAGTTTGTACTACAGGACCCACCTGGGACCCTGAGTGTAGCCCTACACTGTGCCTTTGAAATCCCAGATTTTCTAGTGGCTAAGATGGGTGGTGATGGATGTTTATGACTCCAGAGGGCCACTGTGAAGATTAATGACTTATGTTTTGCAAAGTGTTTTTAAATCCCCAGATGAGATGTGCTCATACAGCTGGCTGCTGCATGATTAGCATTTGCTTGCTTTAAATTGGTTACTGCCGCCATATTTCAAGACCCCAAAAAAGACCCAGATTAAAGACAATGCCCAGGAGTCCACTGATGACTTTTAGATTGCACCTCCCCAGAGGCTGATGAGCTGACAGAGATAGAACACTGCTATTCAGCACCACCTTTATAGAGGCACATTGCATCTTTACTTTCAGATGTGGGATCAAGAGCATAAAAGTCACATTTGAACCAACATCTGATGTCTCCCTTGAGGCCATGCCGCGGACTGCCACCGCACTGCTCTGGTTCTGGAACATTTCCAGGCTAACAGCAAAATGATTTCTTATGGGACTATCAGAGGGGGAAAGACTGAGTGGAGATTTATTTTGCTATTTAGAAAAATAATTAGTAAGTAAGTTTGAGTGATAATCACAGACCAAACTGATTTAACGTGTGGCTTCTAATGATGCGTAAATTCATTAGAAACTATATTTACAGTCTGATTATCCTTAGAAAAACGAGAGCAAAGGCCACTTTTGGAATTGTTGTCTATTTCAAGACTTTTTTTTTTTTTGGTCAGCAATTTAAACAACATGCTTTAAAAGATAAAAATAAACTGCACTGACCCAATAGAGAGAAAATAAAATTACTGTATTGGTTTTCCCCTGTGAAGCATATTCCCTGGCCTTTCAAGTTTTTTTGAAGAATATTAAAAGCATCAAAATGAGTAAGACATGTAATTACATGACCCATACACAATTCTAAAAGGTTTCTGTAACACCACTGGAACAGATCTGGAAGCCAACCTTGAAATAGTTAGTTACTAGTGCAGTGAAAATCTACATTTGAAAAGTTCTAATGGCTTGTGGAATTCGAATTTTCACAAAAAGGAAGATAGTGTAAACCCTTGTCCTATAGATAAATTAGATTTTATATGAATAGCTAGTAATAATGCATGAAGTAGTCACATGCATATTATCAAATATTATTGACTGTGCACCAAATGTAGAGGTGCATTAGGGAAAATGCTGACTTCATTGTGGCTTATTCTGAATTTTCAATTTTGTTATTTGGTTAAGGACTAAATGGCTCGAGGAATGACAGTAAGAACTATAGCCTTTACTTCCAGGCTACTCTCAGCAGTCATCACTGAATCTGTACTGAAAAGGAAAAACTTCTAAGGCCACCCTTTGGCAACATCTCCCTATCTCCTTGAATAAATTTCACAAGTGCCTAGAATATTGAGTGGTTTGTCCTCAATAAGTAATTCAGAGAATATCCTTCTTTTGATGAGCTAAAAAGGAACCAGCAATTATCTGCCACTTAGTGATACTGTCACCATTTAGAAGGAGACACATTCACCCAGACACAGAGGCCCAGAGAGTGAGGGACAGGGCTACACCTGCTAGAATTTCCATCTCACTTTCTATTCCCAATTACGGTGCTGGTCTATAAAATAGCTAGGTGCCATGGGAATGACAGATGGGACCAGAGTAATCCAGTCAGCATACAGATAGTCTTAACTAAGAGAGTGACTATTAGGAGCCTAGTGCTGGGGCTTTGATACCTAAGAACCAACTTGCCACTAGCCTAGAAGCCCTCAAAAATGGCCAAATAATGACAGCTATCACCATTTTCTTGAGTGTCTACTATATGACAGACACCATGCAAACATTATTATCAATATTCATAACAACTCCACAAAATCAGAATGATTATTTCCATTTTACAGATGAAAAAATCAAAGGCCAAGAAAGTCATTAGCCCAAGTTCACATAGTATGGTGCAGAAAAAGTATAGTTCAAACACAGGCTACTGTGACATCCAAGTCCACATACCAGACTTCCTCACAAACCCAGCTAACCTGCATTGCAGAGCTGCAAACGTATCTTTACGCATCTTGTGTATTTAAATACTTGGCTCTGTGTTACATGCACAATCTTTAGAAACAAAGACACGGGAATCACATTAATGGTCACAATATTTTACACAGCACTTATTGAGAGCTATCATCTGAGAAATTATTTTTGTGTCACTTTCCAGGTGTGACAGTCTGCATGAAACAACCGAGAAGATCAAGAATAATATACCTAAACCAATCATGACAAAGGATACTGGATCATCACAACTGGCTTAGATGAGTGATTCTCAGAGTATGGTCCTTGAACCATCAGCATCAGCATCATCTCAAAACTTCATAGGAATGCCCCACCCAGACCTACTGAATCAGATACTGTGGGAGTGGGGCTCAGCAATCAGAGTTTTAACAAGCCCCCCAGGTGAAGGTGATGCATGCTAAAGTTTGAGAACACTGACTTAGGCTTTGATGAATTCTGATTCGACCTCTAAAGCTGGAGTATGATCACATCCCTGAGGACACAGGATGGAAAGTGAACATCTAAACAAATCTGGGGCTCTAACAGCAAGAAAGATGTCTACCAGAGTCTCTGTGTAAAATGCTTCGGGGGAACAGAGGAGGGTTAGAGGCCTCAAGGAAAGTGATATGTGACTCAGCCAGGATGGGAGAGTTTCACTGGGCCAAAAAGGGCATTTTTAAAAGTGGAAACAAATTGAGAGAAGGAAGTCTCAATAGTTCCCTTAGCCCAGAGCCACTGAACTGATTGGGATTCATTCATTGGAGATGATATAAAAATTCATTTCCCCAAATGTCAATCTAATATATACGAAAACCCTCAACTCCTTCTTTTTCAATTATAAATAGGCCTAAAGGGGAATTGTAATTTTAAAGGACCTCAGTGTGAACAAAGCAACTAAGTCCCCTGAGGTTATTTTTCATATTTAGATTAACTTAGTGAGACTTTATACTACCCACATCATAGTTCCTCTGTACAACTAAATTATCATTACTGCTTCTCTCAAATGGCCAGTGCAAATTTTAACAACAATATCTGGGGTCATATTTTTAACTACTGCTTTGGGGTTTTCTAATATGAACAAGAAATGTTATCAACAAATAAGTTACAGACAAGTAATAGACTACGGGGATATTTCTAATGCATAGAATAGGAAAGAAGTTAGTATTCATAATACATAAAGAGCTCTTACCAATAAAATAGAAAAACAACTCAATAGAAGAATGAGGAAAGAAAGCAAACAGGTCATTCAGTCATTCATTCGTTCAATAACTATTCTTTTTTTTTTCAGTTTCAGTATCATTTGCATCCTGGCTCCACCCTTTCTAGTTGTGTGACCTTGAGTAGCTTATTTAACCTGTGATTCAGTTTTCCCACCAGCCATAGGCAGACAATAATAGTATCTACTTCATAGGCTCTTTTTAAGTATTAAAATATATGTAGATTACAAGAAAGCTCAGAGAATGCTAGATATTGCTATTATGTTACATACGATAAGACAAGCACTCTACTAGGCACTAGCAATTCTCAAAAGAAGGTAAATAAATGGCAAAAAAATAATAAAAGATGCTTACTATCAAAGATATGCACAGGTTTGTGGGGAAATAGCATTCTCATACTTTGTCAGTGTAAATTGTGGGCAAAGATTGTGAAGCAGATGCCAAGTATCAACTTTAAACACACATGCCCTTTGATGTCAGAATTCTACTGCCAGGAATTTACCTGAGGGTACCCACAAAAGCATGAAAATGTTCATCACAACATTTTTAAAATGGAACAAAAATCCTAAATTGGAAATATCCTAAATATCCATAATGGGGACTTATTTAAAGAAACATGATACATTTAAATAATTTTTAAAATCCATTAAAAATAATAATAGGTGTGTACGTACTGATATGAAAACATCTTTAAGACATATTTAAGTTTTTCAAGAGTGTAATATAATTTTCTGTGAACATCTTAAAAAGATTTACACATATATTGCATAAGCATGAAAATGTTCTGAGAAAATAACTTGGTCACCTTGTGATGAAGAAGTAGAGATCAGAGGTGGCTGGTGCTAACTGAAATGCATTGTGGCAACCAATTCACAATGGATGCATATATCAAATCATTATGTTGTATACCTTGGACTAATACAATGTTATATGTCAATTATATCTAAATAAAGCTGGAAAAAAAGAAGCAGAGATCAGGGATGGGAGAAGACTTTTATTTTAAATTTTCCTTCTTATATTTTTGGAATAGATATTATGATTTTTCATGAGATTATGAATTATATTTTTTCCTATTTTTTCCAGTATGTTTTAAAATCTAATTTAAAAAAAAAAGCAAGTATTTATCATTTCACAGAGTTTCTAAAGGTCTGAAATCCAAGAATAGCTTCCTGAGGTGGTTCTAGCTCAGGGCCTCTCATGAAGTTGCAGTCAAGATGTGGGCAGGGGCTAGGGGACCTGATCGCAAGGTCACTGACATATCTCTTGCCCAGAGGCCTCAATTCTTCCCTCAATGGACCTCTCCAAAGCTCTTCTCACAGTATGGCAGCTGGCTTCCCCAGAGCAAGTGACCCAAGAGGGAACCAGAGAACAAGCAGGAAGCTGCAGTCCTTTTTATGACATAGCTCTGAAATCACACACCACTTCTGCTTTATTCTAATTCATTAGCGGTGAAGCAGCCCACATTCATGGGGAGGGGAAATAGCCCCCCCACCTTGAAAGGAAGAGTATTAATGAATTTGTGAGACATTTCAAAACCACAACAGAAGGGGAATAGTTGAGAGGCAAATTTAGGAGGAGAGTGAAGCAGGAATCAATGTATTGAAGTAGATATATGGAAAGAACACTGGTCTTGAATCAGGAGAGCTGGGGTTGGTTTCCTGACATACAACCAGCACGTAATGTGTTTCTTAAATGAATGCATGAGTAACAACTTTTCTGAGATTGTCTGCAAGTCTTTGGTCACAGGCATGAGAGCAGTCGCCACATTACAGGGTTCGGAGGGCTGAGTGGGATAATGGGTATCAGAGCTCTTTGTAAAATGAACACTTGTTGCCAGTCATGCCTGGAGAGGATCATGGCCTGGGATAAGAGGAAGGGCTCTAGCATCAGGAGTCCTTGCCCATGTCAGGTACCCATCCTACCTGCTGGGCCCAAGGACCTGGGGCAGTGCTCTGATTCCAGCTCACCATCTCAGCTCTCTAGCTCAGCCCCAGTATCCAGACTCCTTGTAATGTCTTACCCTACAATCTCTATTAACAACTTAATACATTTTATTTATGAAACACCACCAAGCTCTTCCAGTATTCCCCATTTTCATCAATAGCAATTCCATTTCTTCCACTGTTCAGACCAAAAACTTAGAGCCATTCTCAAGTCTTTGTCTTTCTCAGTCCTCACATCCAAGTCATCAGCAAATCCTTCTGTTTATCACCATTCCTATATTACCACCCCCTACCAAACATGTCACCTGATATGCCAACATGATTTCTTTGCATGAGTGCAAAAACTTTTTTAACAAGCCATCTGCCTTTACATCCAACTCTGGATGTAATTTTTTACCTTGCCACCAGCATCATTTTGAAACATTGTCCACAGGTTATATATATGATATTACATACTAACTAGGCATGATGCATGCCTAGTGGCATTACATTTCAACCATGCCATGATGACCAGTCTGTGACCATCATTCATCTCCTGCAACACAAGGCCCAGGCCTGACCAAGGTCTACCATGGCATGTGACATCATGAACTACTAAGCTATTCATGACATGGAGGGGAGACAATGCCAAACACTGAGATTTGTAGAGCAAAAAAAGAAGCATAGATGGTCCTCTATGCTGTACCACTGAATTAACAACCCCTGAGCTGCCTGGCTTGTCATGTCAGATACTAAAGCACTTTTGTTTAAACCATCATAAAATGATTTCAGAAACCTAGTAGAGAAGAGGATAGACAATACCACCAAAAATCTGAGATCAGGTAGACATCAGCATTAAATTTAAAGTTCCTGACTACAAAGAAAAAGAAAAAGCATACTCTTTAGAAAAGGAAAGCCTTTTCCTGATACTAATTTTATGAGAAATTTGCCATGAGAAAATAAAGAACAGAGACTAGCCTGTTGGAGGCAATGTATCTATGGCAAAGATCGCTAATGCTCCCCAAATATCCATGTGTTCCTCTCCATTTCCCAGGTCCCATGAAGCCTGCTGGGATCATATCACTATTTCTTAACAACCGGAGTGTGAGCTAAAGTGATGTCACTTCTAACCCAAGAAGGGTGTACCTTATCCATACCCTCTCTCTCTCCTGTCCATGCAGGAAATGATGTACTCTGAGACTGCAGAGATGCAAGATAAAAGCAACTCGGATCCCTGAGTCACCACTTGGAGGACAGCCAAGCATCAGACTGTGACAGAAAAGAGAAAGAAACCTTTGTTATGTTAAGCCACTGAGACTCTCAGGTTTTTCTGTACCACTGAGATTTTCAGCTAGTTAGCCGAGCTTGACTACTACATCTCCATCAGTGATTTTACACTCTACTTCATTAAGATTCTGGAATCAAGAATGTCATTTAAAATAGACAGATGGTTGAGGTTTAATTCTTCTAAGTTGACTGCATTCTTCCCTTTACAAAACTAGCCTTAGCCCATCTCCCAACCACACACAGCTACTATCTGGTATCTTTCCTTGAGTCCACTAGGAATCCAATCTAATAGATGCTCCTTTCTCACGGAAGTCACGTTCACATCCATTCTATTTCATCCTTTCTCTGCAGCATTTAGGAAGTTGAAGACAGAGAAGGAAGATGAGGATACATTTAAAATACAAATTTAAACAATGATAAGAAAGAGAACATCACCAGAAGGTTTTACATATATTGGGAGAGTCCTCTTTTTCAGCATTAAAAAATCATATCATATCAAACATATCATTTCAAATGCTCTAAGAATTTAATAATCCATTGCTATAAAAAAAGTATGCCAAACCAAAAATATTTGAGATCCCCAAACAAACACTTTCTTGACTAAAAAATTCTATGCACATACATTATTTCAACCATATAAAAATAAATTTTGAAAGAGTAAAACACTGAGGGGGAAGAAAAGGGTAGATGTACAATAAAACACTGCTGGATTTCATCATTTCAGGTGCCAATCTGTACATTTTTCTTACCTCTGTCTTCCTGGGTATAATGCATGCACTGAGCTGAACTTACTTGAGCTGCTCCAGCCCTCAACCTGGAGATGCTTATCACTGAGTCATCCTTCCTGGCAGACTGCCTAGGGAACGAATCACTGGGATCTGCAATTCTCACCTGAGCCCCTTTACTGCCGCTCATACCGAGGACGTCATCTCCCAAAATGACCATTAATCTCCTGTGTGGACCCTGAATCTCCTTCTCCCTTAAGTTCTTATTGTTAAGTTTCTGCTTGTGAGTTCACAGAAGTTTTTGGGGGGGCCCTATTGCAACTTACTGTTCCTAAAATTATTCTTACTAGTCCTGTACCCCCTTCCCCCAGAAAACCCTATCCACTAAGTTTGGGGCCTACAACCGAGGATGGTTAATAATACTGAGTATTTATCAGGCCATATGCTAAGCAGTTCTCCTACAAAAGCTCTAAAACCCCACAAATCCACTTTAAGGTCAGTACTATTATTAGCCCCACTCTGCAAATGAGGAAAATGAAATCTAAAGGGGTTCAGTCACTTGTCCAGAGTTTCCACACTAGGAAGTGGCAAAGTCACTGCTGTCTGACACTATTTAATTTAAGAAATTAAATGTTCCACGGTAGAATGGATTTTAGTAAATTAAGGAATTGTCCACAGACTAGCCAGTGAGAGTGACAATGGGGCTGACAGACCATGTGATGTTCCAATCCTGTCGAGGGCCTCCCAGGACTGGGTAGATGGGATGGCACCTGCTCGAGAGAGACCTGCATGTGTGTCTGTGATGATGGCAGGTGGGGGAAGAGAACCAGCCCAGTCAGGAAGGGATTACCCAAGTTAGTCCATAAATGGGCAGCTCCGAAACAAAAGCAGAAACTAAGGTTAATTTTTCCATCAGTAAATCAACAAACACAAATGTCAACCTCAAACCTTTTGGTGTTAACACTAATCCAAAAACTGAGGGCCTGCACATAAACAGGAAAACTTTTTTATATGATGTCTGCACTCCTGGGATCGGGCTGGGGGAACAGAGTCAATGGGCTCCTTAAAAAATTTCCACTGGTTGGAGAATGTCATTGTAAGTGAAGTAAGCCAGAAAGAGAAAGAAAAATACCATATGAGATCACTCATATGTGGAATCTAAAAAACAAAAACAAAAACAAACAAACAAACAGAAACAAAGCATAAATACAGGACAGAAACAGACTCACAGACAGAGAATACAGACTTGTGGTTACCAGGGGGGTAGAGGGTGGGAAGGGATAGACTGGGATTTCAAAATTGTAGAATAGATAAACAAGATTACACTGTATAGCACAGGGAAATATACACAAAATGTTATGATAACTCACAGAGAAAAAAATGTGACAATGAGTGTGTATATGTCCATGAATGACTGAAAAATTATGCTGAACACTGGAATTTGACACAACATTGTAAAATGATTATAAATCAATAAAAAATGTTAAAAAAAAATTTCCACTGGTTGCTGACCATCTTCTCAGTGTTGGACACAGATCCAGCCTCGTTTCCCTCTCCACAGCCTCCCTCCAGAATCAGAGTTAAATTAATTCCATCTTTGGAAGGTTCTTCATTGTTTTACATCTGCATTGTGGTATGTTCAAAGAAAGAGAAAAAGACAAGATTCCAGTTATTTGGATAGGTGAAAAAAAATAGGTGAAACTGAATTGAAATACTCTGTTTCGTTCAAGTTAAATATACTCACACTCGCACACATTTATTTAAGCAATATGTGAAGTTACAAGAGAGAGTTAACATCAGGTTTCAAACCATGCATTGAATAAGAGCGCCCTCATCAGGCCACAACTAATATAATAGATCTAAACTGTTGGTTAGCTTCCAAGACAGGAAAGTTGTGCAGTAAGTGAAAATTGCAGCAGCATATGCCAGCCATCCCATAATTGCCCCTGAAAGTCATCTTACCCAAATTATCATTTAATAAAAGCAATTGTTGGGCAATGTTTTGTGTGTAGGTGGGGGAAAGAACACTAAAGTCAAAATGTTTTAGTTCAAGCTCTACCATTAACAATGTGACCCTGAAAAGTCAAAGAACCTTTCAGCCTCCATCTCTACCCATCTGTAAAATGGGCACAATCCTTACTAAGTCTGCCTGTCTAGGCTCAAATAAGATACATCCCAAAGTACTTTGTAAAACATAGAGCCATTATGAATGTCAAGTATTATCAGTATTATCTCTACTGAAATGATACAGTATGAGGAACCACTTCATTTTGGCAAGTTCAAGAAGGTAATCCTTAACTAAAAACACATTTTTTATTTCTGTGTGATAGTTGTCCGCTTTTTAAAAAAGTGAATGTAATCTTTGATTACAAAAACAGAAAAAAACAAAAAACAAAAAAAGCACCGCTTAGCACAGGATCTTTACTACACATAAAGATGTGTACTTTACACTCACATCATAGATGATCTACTTTCTAGCTCCTTTTCAAGGCTTTGACTCATTTAAATGAGAGGCCAGTATCAGCAAAGATTCATTAAGTACCAGAGGTAGGGCACCGTGCTAGGAATTCGAAGAGAGCCCGGTGAAAGGCGCCAAATTTGTACTTAAATCTCAGATGCTAGAAGGCACCTCAAGAGGCCATCAGATGTACCCAATAAGTTTCTCCCACAGCTCCTGGGTCAGAGAAAGTTCTCAGGATAAAAGTCTGTGAAGTATAGTTATCTTCAGAAAGTGTGATTCTAGGTAGGATCATCCCATCTGTACTGTTTGGTAAGTTTTAAGTAATAAATACATATTGCTTTGTCATTTAAGGAATCAAAAATGACTTGTAAAAGTTAGTAAACCACTTTGAACAACTGAAGCCAGAGAACATGGTCCTTAGTTTCAAAGGACATTCTAGAGATAAGGATGCCCAGACTAAAGCAAGACTTCAAACTCCTTTGCAAAACACCTATAAGAGTTTTGAAAACTACTTATCTTGTGCAATTTCAGGTAAAACATCTAAATTTTTTTCATCATAAATATACTTTCGAACGATATAATTTTGGCAGGCTGTAAACACTGTATTCAATTGAATCGAAATATCATAGCGATTTGACAGCCATTATCACACATTAACAAACAAGCTCCTTTTTATAAGTTGAAAAGGCCATATAATTCATTTTTTTTCCTTTAACCCTGACTGAACCAAGATTCAGTACAAGAAACAGAAATCATTCAAGGCATTGTAAGCAGAAAGGAATTTAATACAGAGAATTAGGTTCCTACAAAATCATCCTAACAAGCTCTTAAGTAGGCTTCCAAAAGTCCAGCCTACGCAAATCTACAGAGATGGAAAGTAAAAACGTAGTTTCCTCGGACTGCGGTAGGAGGTGGAGAATAGGGAGTGACAGCTAATAGGGTAAGTAATCCTACTGGAACACAGCTCTGTCCACTCCTGTATTGTTCATAGCTGGTCTTCCACTACAAGGGAGAGCTGAATAGTTGGGACAGAGACCATGGGATTTAAATATTTACTATCTGCCCTTTGAAGAAAAAGTTTGCCAAACCCTGCTTTTATTCAAAGAGGCAATGTTGAACTGTCAGAAATAAACATGTAACTTTTCACTTTCTCTTCCTTGAAATGAAGTTTATAAATAAGCACCCAGGGCACAGAATGAGACACTGGTGAAAGCAAGTCCTCACCAGGCTGTTTGTCACTAATAAGAATTATAAAAATATAGAATGGTCCACCTTGCCAAATGAAATTTTCCACCATGCTTCTTACAAACTTTAATTATTCTAAATCTAAAATAAACACTAGTTTTACTTTTAACAGTAATACTTAAAATACACCAGAAATTGCATCCTTTGCAACTATTTCAGTTTATGATGAAAAATTTTAGATGCTAACTTAAAAACGCATGTTGAGTACAGGGCTGTGTTTGTATATTATTTATTTGTTTGCAAGCAAAAATGTTTTAAGACCACTGGCCTAAAGCAAAAAGTCATCTTTGACCTTAGTAAGAGCCCTAGATGAATGTATAACATCCCCCTCCCCAATTAGAATTATTAGAATTGCCCTAAAAGTTAGCTATCGTTTTTTAAGTTATTAAGACTGTTCATTCAGTGTATCACACTATAGACATTTCCAAAAGTAAAGGTTTATGTATAAGTTATTCTGATTATGGATATATAAGTGAAGAGGAAACCAACATTTATTAAGCATCCATTATTTGCCAGATTCTCTACATAAATTATCTTACTGATTCCTAATAATTATACTTTGAGGTATGTATTTTTATATTAATCCCATATTTTCAGCTGAAAAACAAAACTGATACCAAGTGAGTTTAGGTAATACACTTTAGACCCCTGCAGCCAGGATGCAGCAGAACTAGGATACAAACCCAAGACTGTTTGACATCAAAGTCCATGTACTTTCCACTCCCTGCACAGCTTGGTTCAGCTTTCTTAGACCTCAGGCCTATATTTATGTGTATCTGAGTCCATGACATGCAAATATTCTGGAACCTACAGTGATAATACTTCGTTCCTAACAGTCCCTGGCATTTATTTCCCCTACAACCATCAGCTGACAGTAGTCAAACTATGTAACAACCAGTGGGGCATCAGCACCAGCCATTCTAAACAGATGCCAGCATAAAGATGGGTACAAGTTCACCGTTGAGTATCAGCCCCGACGATACCTAAAACGAAAGCGTTTTTAGAAAAGCTGAAAAGGATAAACTTGCACGACAACCTCATTTTTCAGATAAAGAAGCTAAAGACTAAGAGATTAACATCCTGCTAAATGTCACACCATCAGTCACTGGCTGGACCAGAAGAGAACACCAGTTTCCAGAAGCTCCTGTATTTGGGTGAGTGATTGATGAGCATGTGAATGATGGACATAACTCTGCTTTCTTTCCTTTAGCACCTAAAAGAACTCAAGGTGGCGCCATGTATACATCATCTCCAGCACTGGAGCATGGGCATTTCAGGATGGTTTCAAATAAGCAACTAAAGGTTCAGAATAAATATCTGAATGTCTGTTAAATGACTGCAATCCTCACACCTGCCCTACTTCTCTTCCCTTTGTACCTCACCATCGTTGCTTGCATTTTACCAGTGAGGAATAGTGCATCTCACAGTGCATGCAAAACACCTGGGGATTTTGTCGAAGTGTAGTCTGATTCAGTAGGTTTGGGGTGAGTGCCAAGATTCTGCATTTTCAACAAGCTCCCAAGCAATGACATTGTTGCTGTCAGCAGACCACACTTTGAGGAAGAAGAACTTAGACCACATTACATGAGAAGGATTACGGTACACAAGGACTTTTCTTAATTAAGAAAATAATAATAAAGATTAGATGGCATTTAGGATTACCCAAATTAAGAAATCTCTAAAGGGGAGGATGGCGGTATAGCTCAACCGTAAAGTGAGTGCTTAGCATGCACGAGGTCCTGGGTTCAATCTCCAGTACAGCCATTGAAAATAAATAAACAAACAAACAAACAAACAAACCTACCTACCACCCCCCAAAAAAAACCCTAAAAATAAAAAAAAATAATTTTTTTAAACTTGTTCTAGAAAGACAGTCTCTAAAATCTTTATTTCTGAGCACCAGACTCTAACCAATAAGCAAGTAGCTTCATCTGATGTGTTGGGAAAAGGAATTATCACGCCTCCTTAGCCAAAAAAAAATTATGTGAACATTGCTTTTTACACTTTAATAAAAGTAATGATGCTGCCTAGAATACGTACTAAAAACATATGCTGCATTTTTCTCATGGCTAGGAATTAAAGATTCTCTCTCTTGCTTGGCTCATTAATACTGCTTTCTAAAAACAACTGTACCACCAAGTGGACAATACGAAAATCAGTTTATATGATACAATGTTCAGGCTTTCCCCAATTCCATCCTCCAGCTTCACCAGTTAGCAAAGGGTTATTAATTCTGGGCTAACTAACAGAGCCCATGTAGGACTCAGTACTTCAAGATGGACAACCTCAAAAGATAAGCCATATTAAAGAATCACTTTCCAGTACCATTTAAACAACGGCATCTGAACAGAGCAACACCGCTGATCAGACAATGTGTAGCAACAGGCTAATATTTCCTCCATGGACACCAATGATTAGAATACACAGTTAAAGCAGCTATCCAACATGAACTTATGCTAAGTAGAAATTCAGAACCACAGATCTTAAACAACGAAAATATGGTTTTCACTTTTACCTTGGTCTTCTGTAATTCTATGCCTACTTCAAAAACAGGGAAACAGAATTAAGCAACATTACAAATAAGTATAATACAGTGAAAGCATCAGGGCCCTCACACTGTGGGGAGTGCGTTGTGACCCTCCCCTTCACTCTGGCTCAGTCATGTAATTTATTTTGGCCGATAGGTTACTAGTAGATATAACACCAGCAGAGGCTTTGAAAGAGCTTGCTTGATTGAGTTTATTTGTTCTTGCTCCTCTGCTATCACCATGAGAGCATGCCCTAGATAGCCTCTGTATTTATTTATTAGTTTGTTTGTTTATAGAATTTGTATTTAGGATTTTTATTTCTATAGGTTTCCCTCTAAGAATGGCTTTAGCTGCATCCTATAATTTGGCATGTTGTATTTTCATTTTCATTCATGTCAAAGTATGAGTGTATATCTCTAGTGATTTTTTTTAATCCATTGGTTGTTTTAGGAGTATATTATTTAATTTTCACATATTTTTTGCAAAAGTCCTTCTGTTACTGATTTCTAATTTTACTGAATTATGATTAGAGGATATATTTTGTAAATACTTCAGTTCTTTTAAATTTATTAAGGTTTGTTTTATGGCCCAATTATGGTCTATCCTGTAGAATGTTTCATGTGCACTTGAGAAGAATATGTATTCTGCTGTTTTGGGGTGGAGTGTTCTAGTTTTCTGTTAGTCTACAGTGGTGTATAATGTTACACAATTTTCAATTTCCTTTTTGATTTTCTGCATGTTTGTTCTATTATTGAAAGTGGGGCACTGAAGTCCCAACTATTATTTTTTAACTTTCTATTTTTTCCTTCAATTTTGTGAGTTTTTAGTTCATGTAATGAGGAACTCTGTTGTTAGCACAGATATTTATAACATGTTTTCCTGATGAACTGACCCTTTAATTATTATAAAATGTTCTCTGTCTCTAGTAACAATTTTTGCCGTAAAGTCTATTTGTCTCATGTTGGTATAGCTACTACAGGTCTTTGATTACTATTCACATAGCATATCTTTTCCCATCCTTTAACTTTCAAACTATTCGTGTCTTAATCTAAAGTGAATCTCTTACAGATAGCATACAGTTTGATCACATTTTTTAAATTCATTCTACCCATCTCTACCTTTTAATTGGAGAGGATAATCCATTTATATTTAAATTAATTACTGATAAGGTACGATTTACATCTGCCACTTTTCTAATTGTTTTCTACATATCTGATTTTTTCTCTTCCTTGATTCCTTCAACACTGCCTTCTTTTCTGTTGAACAGGTATGTTCTGGTATGTCCTTTTAATTCCCTTACCAATCCTTTTGTTTTATATTTTTTAGTTATTTTCTTACCGGTTGCTCTGGTGATTATCATTAACACCTTCATTTATAACGATCTGGTTCTGATTAATACTTAACTTAATTTCAATACTATATTTTAAAAATTGCTTTAATCAGTTTCATCCCCACTACTTCTATATGCTGTTATCATAAATTATATCTGTATACACTGCATACTTATCAATGTATATTTGTAGTTATTCTTTCTGCAGTTGTCTTAAATCAGGTATGAGGGGAGAAAGGAGTAACAAACAAAAGCTACACTTATATTTTTATGTCATATTTACCTGTGTTTACCCACTTTATCAGTGTTCTTTACGTCTTCATGTGGATTTGAGTTACTGTATAGTGTCCTGACTGTTGAATTTTCATTCAGGGCACATCTGCTAGTAATAAACTCTCTCTCAGTTCCTGTTTATCTGGCAATGTCTTAATTTCTCCTTGTCAGATATAGATTCTTGGTTGGTAGGGTTTTTTTCCTTTCAGCACTTTAAATATGTTATCCAATTGTCTTCTGGTTTCCATGACTTTCGATGAGAGATCAGCTGTTTATGTTACTGAGGTTTCCATATTTGTGATGAGTCCATTCTCTGTTGCTATTTTCAAGATTCTGTCTTTGCCTTTGGTTTTCAGTAGTTTGATTATGATGTGCTTAGGTGTAGATCACTAGGAATTTACCCTCTGGATTTTTCAAACATGTTGGATGTATAGGTAAATGATTTCTATCAAATTTGTGAAATTTTCAACGATTATTTCTTCAGATATTTTTTTCTGCCCTTTCCTCACTTTCCTTTCCTCTAGAACTTCCATTATGCTTATGCTGGTACATTTGTTGGTGCTCCACTGGTTTGTGAGGCTTTGTTCATTTTTCTTCATTCTTTTCTTTTCTGTTCCCCAGACTGGATAATATCAATGTATCCGTCCTCAAGTTCCCTGATTCTTTGTTCTGCCACTTCACATCTGCTGTTGAGCTCCACTAGTGATTTCTCTTATTTCAGCTTTTGTACTTTGAAGCTCCAGGGTTTTCATTTCTTTTTTTTTTTTTTCATAACTTCTGTCTCTTTGTTGGTATTCTCTATTTGATGAAATGTTGTTATCACACATTAATTCCTTAGATTTGGTTTGCTTTAGTTCTTTAGAATATTTAAAACAGTTGATTTAAAGTCTTGTAAGTCCAACATCTGGGGTTCCTTAGGTACAATTTGTACTGATTTCATTTTTTCCCTTGTATGGAGCATATTTTCTTGCTTCTGTTTTTTAAATAATACCTCATAATTTTTAAAATCTGTTTTTAAATTGTGTCTCATAATTTTTTATTAAAAGCCAGACATTTAAAATAACATAATGTGACAACTCTGGCAACCAGATTTGCCCACCCTACCTGCAGCATTTGTTGCTGTTGCCACTTGTTATAGTTGTTGCTATTTGTTTAGTGACTTTCCAGAACTAATTCTGTGAAGTCTACATTTTTTGTCATGTTAGTGCCTCTACTTGGTTAGCTTATTGGTGAGCTAATGATTAGGTAGAAATTTCCTTAAACACCTATAACCAATCAATCTCCCAGACTTGGCTGTGTGTGTGTGGGTGTTGGAGCATGCCTTTTAAACTCAGTTCATAATGCCACCTTATCCTTCACTTCTTGCTCGCATAGAACCTGAAGATCAATCAGGAATGAGAGCTTAGAGCCTTCTCAGGTCCTTCTTAGGCATGCTCACAGCTCTTCGATGTACATGGCCTTCTAGATTATCAAGAATATTTCAGAGCTTTTCAAACCCCCTATGAACGGTGCATTCACCAGCTATTCCTTTTAATCTTTCTGTTAGTCTATTGTTTTCCCCAACTGCTATCCATCTAAGGCATCTGCAAAGTTTAAAAAAAAATAAACCCTACCCCTGCCTTTAATTGTTCTTGACAATGCACCTTGTGGGAGCTGACTTTTAGCACTGAGTGAGCTCTGAGTCAGCCTTGAAAGTGATGTATTCCAGGGAACCACCAAACAGGTCAGATAATGACAATTCCATAAGAATGAGGCTTTGAATAAATTCTGAATACATTTTTCCCCACACTGGTGGCTGTCAAGCTATCCCAGAAACGTGGGCTGTTATTTTTTAAGGCTATTACATAGCTGGGAAGTGGGGGATGGGTGGACTAGGGCAAGTTAAAATGCCACAAGGCTCACTGTTCTTACTAAGATTCAGCCATTTTTCTTGAATAAACAATTCTTGGGTTACCATAAGCCTTTAGTTAATTTCTAGAGTTCTAAAAAAGTTAATTCTGAAAAATTTTGCCACTTTTTTCATTGCTCTTAAGGAAGGGAAAATATTTGGGGGCCCTTTTATCTGCCATTTTTACTGACATTCTCCAATAACCTTTTTTAAGCCAAAAATAATCCAAACCATGGCTAAATACAAAAGTACTAGTAGCCAGACACAAGCATCATGGGGATGAGGAGTCAGAAGTTGTGAAGTAAAGAAGACATAACAAAGAGCCTACACCTTCTGTGAAATTGCCCCATAAGGCCCATTCAGAACAGCCACTAACTAACACCTCTTCATCCTCCTTTAATTAAATCTGTTCTTCCTTAAACACCATCACCAAGATAAATGAGAGTAAGCCAATTCAATCTTATTGATTCTCTGTTTTGTTTAATCACTAGAAATACCATTTTGTTTAATTACTAGAGATTGTTTTCTACTATTTCTATTTCAGATACGCCTTGACTGAGTTACAATATTTCTGCAGAGAAATGTGCTCTACACTCTAAACAATCACTTCATAAACTTTTAAACCCAACAGATTTGTTAACAAAGAAGTAGCTGTCTGAAATTAATGGCTGAAACCAATATTGTAACACCTAAATGTTGTAGGCTGGTGGGTAACTGGAGCCCTCTGAAGGAAGTAACACTTAAGCTGGATTTTGAAGGATGGAAGAGGAATTAGAAGAATGTAGGGAAAGATTATATGTCCAAGAGCTTCCAGCCCAGAATCAGCATAATATCATCTCAGATCAGTGAGCAGACTAACTGACTATAGTGGTAACTAATGTGGAAAGGAAAAGAAGGTTAAATTTAGGGAGATATTGGAGCTCAAGAAGACAACAGAAGACTTTAAGTAAGAGGCAGAGAATTTGGACTCGACTGTAGGACAATGGTTCACAATCATTTCCCCTCTTCCAATAAACTTGAGAGATGCACTTATTCCCAGTACCAGCAATGGCACACAATTCAAGAGATCCTCAAATGCGGGGGATGAAGTAGTGAGGATGATGTCAGAATCTCTGAGGGGGGAGAGCGAGTGTAGGATATGAGAGATTTTTAAAAACCCACTTGAAATTCTGATATTCCTTCCTTCACCGCTCCACTCATCCCTCCACACCTCCAGCAGTGGGAAGCCACAGGAGACTTCTGAAGAAAATATTGCTCTTTTTAAAGTGTTTCGTGGCTAGTTTTTAAAGTATTTCATGGAGTAATAGCCTAATTTCCTGAACAGTAGACAAAACTATTTCTGCACTTTCCAAAAGGTAATTCATAGAATACTCATCCCACAGATGCCATCTGTGAAGAAGGTTCAGTCCCCATAAGTTTGGGAAATCACACGTATCACATCCCCTTCTACAGGAGATTCACAAACATGCTAATTAGCTTACTAAAGGATCTAAGAGTTCCCACAGTAGAGAAACCTGTTCAGTTTTTTCAACCCAGAGTTTCCACACCCTTATTTGAACACAGATTTATTCCCACATAATATCTTATCAATATTCTAGTACTGAACAGAAGTTGAGCAATGCTGGCCTGCGTTAGTTTCTATGTGGTTGGGGCAGGTCACATGTGGTTCAGTACCCGACAAAGATCTTCTTAGGCAAGACAATAAAGCAGGAAGTGGCATTTCCCCTACTCTCTAGAAACCCCACTCCCTACAACCCTTTCTGTCTGCTCTCATTTGCCTTTTCAGTTCCTCATGCAGAGAAGAACCCAACCTCAGCCCTCATTCCTACCCTGTAAGTGCCCCCCAAACAACTTTATTCAGTGAAAATGGTGAGTAGAGGCCCCTGGGTTCCTCAGTGTTTTTCTGGGACCCTCACCAGCATCTGAGCTAAGTAACTGAGTGGCTGAAAGAGAAACCAGCCTGGAGAACACGATGGCACTTGTGGATCTTCCTGTGTAATTAACTAGAGGAACAAAAAGGGTTGTGAAAAGCTGCTGGGCAAGGGACGAAAGAAAAGAGGAGAACAAGCCTGTCTGGGCCTGAATGAGTTACAAAAGCAGATGAGAATGAAAACAAGGAATGGCCTTCTTCCTAGCTCTTACTTCCTTCCTCTGCAAAAGCCCTGAGTGGCCTTTTTAATTCTTCCCCAGCGCAGCTGTAGTCAGCTTTCTCCTTCAAAGCTGTGCTCTGTGCTCCCTCTGCTGGCCCTGACGCAGCCATTAGATTTAAAACCAACTACAGCGTGACAGTTACATCTGAGTGGCCTGCAGAGATCTGTGCCATCCACATAGCCTCTCTTAAACTTAGCTACTCTTCCGAGCTCAGAGGAGAATTCAACTTCTTTTGTACCAGTAACAACAAAAAGTATGTGTGTTGGGGAAGAGGGGTAAAAAGGGGATGGTTAAATAAATTACTGTACTTCATACATGAAATGCAGCCGTCCTAAATTGTATCCACCACTGTGTGAGGCTCTGGAGATTGAAAAAGAGAAAAAATTAGTAATACTTGCCCTCTACTCTCAGGAAACTTACAAGTTAGAGAGGGAGACCAACATACAACATGTTTCTCAAGAGGAAGAATTTTAGAAAATTTCTGTAACATGTGCCTTGAATGATAATTCTAATATGTTTGCTGAACCTAAAGAGAAGCAACTCAAATAGAGCAGGCTGTGCCTTCTTAAATGTGCATCTTATTGGATAGGTTTGGTTATGTGACAGTATGGGCTCATAACAATCACTACGGTCATCCATTATGGAACACCTGCTGGGGGCCAGTCACAGTATGCTTTATGTATGTCAGCTCATTTTATAAAGTTCAGAGATGAGCCTAAGGGAGAAACTGAGGTTCAGAGATACCAAGATTACACAACCAGAAAGTGGCAAAGTAGGCATTCAAGTCCAGGTCTGCTTGACTCCATAGCCCCTTCAATCTCTCCCCACTACCTCAATCATTATCCAGCTTCCACAAACAGCACTGCTACCTCAGGTCCCCCTCCACTTGGTCACTGAGTAAAATGGAATCGCCTAATACGACAGTCAACAATAGAATCCTATGTCATGTTCACATTGAGCAAAGTACTACGCAAGGTCCCTAGTCTTAAGGAGCTTAAAATACAATGGAGCAGGGGCTATATGCAAAATAAGTTAAATACAGCCAATAGATTTCCTCCGTGTCAGAAACAGCCAGTTTGAAAACATAATGGAAAACAAATTCCATTAACAGGAGCACCTAAAATACCCCAGAATAAACATTTTAAAATTTGTCAAGCCTTTATGAAGAAATTTATAGAGCTTTTATAGGAAGATACAATATACAATAAATAGAAAGTCAACTTCTGTTCCTGGCTGAGAAGACTCAATATGGCAAATATATTAATTCTCTCCAATTTGTTAAATTTAAGGCAATTTGAACTACAGTTATTGACTCATTGTGATATCAGCACAGAAACAGGCATATAAATCAACTCTAAAATCCAATTAACAATGTATATGGGGGATTAGTCTATGGTAAAAGTGGCATTTCAAACTAGTGGGGAAAGGAGTCAATAAGTGGATGAAACAATTGGCTGTATATTTGGGGAAACACAAATTCCTACCTCTCAAGAGACATAAAAACAAATTCCAGGTGGATTAAAGACTTAAACATTAAAACAAGCAAAAATAATAGAAGAAAAATAAGGCAATATTTTTATATAGAGACAGGAAAGGAAGCCTTGGCCAACATGCCACCAAGGTCCAACATCATCATAGAAAATACTAATATGTTTGACTAAATAAGAAACAAAAATGTCTGCAGAAGAACAGACACCAAAAAGAAAAAGAAAATGGCAAACTTCAGAGGAAAGTATTTGAAATACATGACAGTCAAAGAAAAAAAAAGTATTACTATTTTAAAAGCAAAAAAGTTCAGAAAAACGTATTCATTCATGTTAAATATAAATGTATAAAAAGAAAAGACAAATATAAATTAGATTGTTGCAGTGGTTATTTTTACGGGATGGCAAAAATAAAGAGACTTTTACTGCTGTATTGTTTGAATTTCTACAGTGATCACATGCTGTATGGAAAAGAACTATAGAAATATTTACATTTTGAGGAACAACAATGAGTAAAAGAATAGTCCTTTACAGAAGAATTTCAATACTTAATAAGAAGCATCTTGAATTAATCAGTGCTTGAAAGACTCTAGCTTGTGTAGTATTTGCAAACTCTCTAGTAACATAAGAAATTCAATGATTCAAAATTAGTGAATTTTCCTTCTGAGTAGCTAATCTCTAAAACGCAACAACAGATTTGCTGGTCTATGAAAGTAGTCTTGAGGTCTAAAAGCTTGTTTTAAAAGAAATGGACAATAGTGAAATGTCCCATTTCTCCTTCCCAGGGGTCCATCTTCTCACCACTCTTTCTGCCCCATCCTCAAGATTTTGCCAAACTATCAAAGGAAAGATGGAAATACTTGTTCTGTTTTATATTACCTGTTGTGGTTTTTATTCTCAGCTATTACTTTTGCATAAAAAAAAAAAAGAAAACAAAGAGGAGGAGGAGGAAGAGCAGGAAAAGATTCTCAGCCCTTAAAGTTTCAAAACAGATTTTGTTAACTCCTGGAAAAGAAAGTCTTCAGAAAGAAAAGGTGTGGGACAGCAGATGTCAACCTTAATGCCGCAGTTTGGGAAGAATGCCTGAGGGGTGGACAGCTGCCCACCTGGAGTCTCCCCTGGCTGCAGGAGGGTAGAGAGGCAGAGAAGGAAGCAATTCAGTCAGCCACAGAGCCCCGGCTGGGAGGTGGGGGTGATGGAGGGTGGTGATGGGAAGACTCCCAGCTGACCAGAGATCTACGGGCTTGCTTCTAAGGTGAGATAAGGTCCACGAGCTGCTCCTCACATGACAAGAGAGTGACAGTATGACGGGAGGGGTGGTAGCATGGTGTGTTGGCCAGAGTCTTGATGTTACCCCAAAAGGTAAAGACCTAGTTCTTGTCATACCGAAAGATGTTTATAGACAGAAGACGGTGCATTGTGTAGAGAAACATTTTTAAAGATTTACTTAGAAAAGGAAATGTACTCCTCCGAGAACGGGAGGTAGGCTAATCCAAGAGAGAAAAAGCGGTGGCTTTTGTCTCCCCTTTTTCTTATACCCTCACTTAGAGGTGGTCTTTTGATTGATTGACGGCTCTTGTCCCTAGAGTGCTTAGTCATGTTTGGCCCCTTTTGCGCATGTCCTTACCCATGGTGTACACAGAAAAACCCACAGAGGGCGCACTGAAACCCTAACGTTAATTATAACACAATGAACATTGGGTTATGTTTGGTTAAGTCCTTTCTGCTGTCAGGTTCTAACCAGTTTCTTGCTGACACTCATTTAGAAGTAAAGTCCCTTCAGGCAGGCATACCGCCATCCGGACCATCCTCCCTCTCCTCCACCTATCTGCCTGGCGCCCCCACTTACCTAACTACCTAACACTGAGACAGCCTCCTGAGCCCCCCAAAGCCTCAGAATGGCATTAGGGGGCAGCAGAAAGTTTCCCTCACCCCTAAGAAAGCCACAAACGTGGCTGAGAGAAGCCTGAAACTGCCTTATACTGAATCGCAACACGTCTCCCACAAGTCACACACGCACCGTATGTCTGACTAGAGCTGAGGAGACGTTGGAGGTGACAGTGGCCTTAGAGAACATCTAATACAAATGATACTTACCCGGGCTGTGGACCAGGCCATTGAGCCCCACACCTGAGTGAACACAGACCCATTTGAAATGTTTGTAAAAAATGCAGATGATCAGGCCCCACTCCCAAGGGGGAAAAAAAGTGGCTGAGAGAGAATCAGAGTGCCTGAAGGGACCTTGAGGTTCCAAGGGGAGTATGTGAACTGACCAGAGACAGACAGAAAACAAACATTAGCAGCAATGCCACCTTAGAGAGATGGTCAGGAACCAGGAGACCTCACCTCCACCAAGTTCCTCACACACACAGATGGCACCCTATGTAGAAAGAAGGGAAAGGGGAAATTCTGAGTTTATTGAGGAAACCTGGTATTGACTAGATAAAGCTCAGATATCAGTAAAATGAGGCTCACAAGAAAGAGTTGTGTTATAAATTACGTTGTTCGTTGCTGTAGGCCAGAGTCTGTGGCTTGTGCAAAGCTAACCCACCACACCTGCTTCACAGGATTGTTTTAATGTGACAAGGTGAGACCAAGATGGGGAAGGTCCTAAATATACCGCTCCAATTACCAGATGCTTGTTGTCGTTACTACAGTTCACGATTTCATTGTCCAGTCGCAAGGAGCAAAGCAATGTGGCCAAGTTTACTGAGCTTATTTTTACTATAACCAAGAATATACGAATGCATTACCTCAGAATTAACATGTCATTTTCCCACATATAAGTAATGTGACCAGTGCTTGTAATTCAGTCATCCCACGAGTAACACAAGACATTTTCTCTAAGATGATAAGATACATTAAGACTTCCTTCATACAAAAGGATAAATGATTCAACAAGGCATTCTCAAGACTACAATCCAGATCTGTTTTGCTCCTTGCTTGTCAAACCCAATTTAACTGCACTGGGTTAAAACAAATTCAATCGACTACCTGTCTTCACCTCCTGCCAGGGACCCCAGGAGGACATCAATTGTTTTTCCTTCAAAGTTATATATACCATTGGGAGCAAGAAACTAATCCTCACTAATGTATTTATCACAATAAAGATTGCATATCTACAATATTTTGCATAATTACTTAATTTAAATTTGACTACTATCCCCATTTTATAGATTAGCAAAAACAGAGTCTCAGAAACGTTAAGTTAGGATAAAGCCACAGAGTAAATGGCAATGCCTATATTTTGAATCAAGTGTCTGGTTTCTTTCCATTCTACCACATCGCCTTGCTAATGAAAACATATAAGCTTATCTGAAGCTTATACTTTAAAAAATTCTTGCCAAGAAACTCAAGGTCTAGGATAACAAGTCATCTACCACTCCCATCACCCACCCACTCTACCACACACCTTTCCTCTGCCACACTCCGTCCCCTAAGCCCACTGGCCTTCTTTCAAGCCTTCACAGAGCTGTTTCCTCTGCTTAGACAGTCCTATCTTTCCTCCCCACTTAAGAGAGTTCAACCCATTCTCTACAACGGACAGTGACTTTGAAAGTTTTGCTCCCTCTCCCAAGAAGTAGCTGCGTACACTCGGATTTGTACGGTTAGTTCAGCTTTCCATCACAGCGCGCACTTATCACTTGAGAGTGGCGTTTGTCTGCATGTGCCCCGGTGACCACTACTAGAATATGACCTCCTCAAGTCAAGGTCCGGGGCTGCCTACCTCCTGGCTTACCTGTTGGTCTCTCAGCGCATAGTCGGAGTTCAACAGATGCTCGTTGAGTTAACAAATGAATTTTATTTTAAATCAAGGTCTATATTTCACATGACCTAGACTGGGAATGAATCATATGTAGGTAAGCACTGTGGAGTAAACTGCTCTTAAACGATTTTAACGATGACCACGTAGAAAGGCTTCACTCACCTAAACCCAGTTTTTCCAGAAACCTCGCTCAGAGTTCAGCATAGGTTCGATACAGACTCAGCCCAGACCAGAGATGGCCCCACCTCCCTGCCTGCCAATCAATCGCCCCTCACGCCTGCGCAGACACCGTCCTCTCCCGGAGCCCTGCCCCAGTCACCCGCCCCGAGGCTGTTGCGGGCGGTTAGGTCTGGCGGGAGCCTTTCCTTCACTGGCCCGCCTACTATGACGATCACCTACAGCTGCATTGCAAATGGCCGAGCGGTCCTAGCCGAGCTGGCCCTAACCGGCGGCTCTTATCAGGTACCCCTGGGTCGCCACCTCGGCCATCACGGGTTCCACTTTTCGAGGGTGGTACCCACCGACCTGCCCCTCAGGACGCCGCGCTAAGGAGCTGCCGGGAATCGGTTGTTGAGGGGTGAGGCCCCGCCTCCGCGAACGGCCTCTCCCTCGAGAGGCCACGCCCCCGCGCGGCCTAGCCTGCGAGATGGTGAATCCCTGGCGGGAGCCCCTCGCGCTCCCAGACGGCAGAGCCGCAAGTGCGCCGCCCAGGGGCTAGGGTTGGTGTTGCACGCGACCTACTTGGCTGTGATTTGCAGTCACGTTTGATTCCGGAGACCCTTAAAAATATTCTCTCCCCCGAGAGAAAATGAGAAACTGAAGAATGGTCAGCAGTTCAACCCACATTTATTGAGCATGTGTTAGTCGCAAAATCCCAGGGTAAAGGTGTGGGGGATGAAACGATGAAGAGAAAACGGTGCCTGGAGTTGTCCTTTGATGAGCACGTTGTCCCTTTATACTCAGGGGCTACGTTCAGTCGTCCTACAGTGTAAAAGTATTTCGGTGGAAGTAGATCGAGATTACTCCCGTAGCACTCGGGATGGGTGACTGCTTGCCAGCCACAGAGGAAATGATGCTCCTGTGCAGCAGCATTACAGGCGTTAGCCCTAGCCTGGCACAGGAAAGGGGGGTGGAGACCCCATGCGGAGGGATCAGTGTGGTGTGTTTGCGGAACCTCAAGAACCTCAGTGGAGCTAGATAGAGCACAGGTTCCCAGTATACAGGGGCTAAAGAAGAGGTCAGAAAAGTGGACAAAGAATAGTTAATAAAAAGTCCTATATTCAGTTTGGTTTTTTTATCCTAAAGATTTATAAATAGAAGAATAGCAAGATCTGATTCATCTCCTGGAAAATTTGATCTGGTTACAATGTGCAAGGTGGATTGGAGGGAAGAGAAACAGGATGGTATTCTTACTGGTTACCCAGAAGATCTAAGGGCCTGAGCTAGGGCAATAACCTGCAGAAGAAAAGAAGGGGGCAGATCCTAAACATACTTTGTAAAACTAATCCTCATAGAGTTAATGACTGTCTGAATATGCGGGAGAAGGGACAGGGCCATGACTAGGATGATTCTCAACTTTTAAAATATTTTTCCCCAGCTTTATTGAGATAAAATTGACAGAACATTGTGTAAGTTTAAGGTGTATAATGTGAAGATTTGTCGATTTTTTTTCTTAGGTGCATCAAACAATAGAAACGACAGATGGAGGGGCAGAATTGTGGGGAAAGGAGTCAGAGGGAATGCAGGGGAGGAGAGTACAACCTGGGACAGGTTGAATTCTCTTGCGGGTTGGAAATAGCCAATCTATTTGTGTATTTATTCCTCCATCTTATTCCCAAAAGATTTAAGTCATAAAAATATCCAATAGGGTCAGGGTGAACAGTTAAAGATAGTTGAAGTAGATAAGATTGCCCAAGAAGGACTGTGAGTTCAATGAACACCTTGTAGATCTTGTTAAACTTCTCTGGAGCATAAGACATTCTTGTAATTTTCTTCTCTTGGTTTTCAGAATACCATTCCTCTCATTCGGTGGCCCACCTCTCTATTCTGTTCTAAAACAGTGTTCTGCTTTTTGGCGCTCTGCTATTCTGACTCTCTATACTTTTCTTGAGCAATCTTATCCTTCAATTTTCTGTCTCCCTTCATAATTATGAAATGTTTATTGAGAACCTACTATGGCATCGTCCACTGTACAAAGATTAAAACAGTCCCTGTCTTAAAGGAGTTTGTAAGCCCAGTGGCCTCTCTTTATGAAGCATGCAGGGAAGTAAGAAAGTGGAAGGCGATGGAGCAGTATGCAGTCAGAGGAAAGGATTAAAGGTTTGGGATGACTGCTCTGTGGAAGGCTGACCAGAGAGGAGAAAAAGGATGACAAAGAGCTTCAAGGGACATGCCTTTCCTTGGTGCTAAATATTAATGTCACAAATATTTTATACTTATTAGACAATATTAGTACCTACCAAAGCTTAATCATGAAATCAAATCATGATGGAGCTGGACAGGATCCTAGAGATCATCTTGCCCAGTCCCTTCATTTTTCACACAAGGAAACAGACCCAGATAAGTCACCTTCTCAAGCTGTGCAGCACATCAACTCTAGAAACAGTACCGCAGCCCAAGCTGTCACTCATTTTACTGCCTCACGTTGCCATTTGCTTCGTTTCTCATTTTTCTATGATTTCATTGTTTATATACT
Source organism: Vicugna pacos (assembly GCF_048564905.1). Classification (NCBI taxonomy): domain Eukaryota; kingdom Metazoa; phylum Chordata; class Mammalia; order Artiodactyla; family Camelidae; genus Vicugna; species Vicugna pacos. The sequence continues at coordinate 77,101,211 of NC_132988.1, forward strand.
CTGACAGAGACACCTGGAGAAAGGTAGGGGAATATGATCCAGTGAAGAGAATAGAGTAATTGAAAGATTATAGATTCCCTTAATGTTTCTTAGGAAATCCTTTTCTAGAGAATACTGCCTGGATTTTTCAGGCAATACCAATAATTTCAAGTTTTACTCTTTACCATTAGTAATAAGCCTTACTCTCCCAAAAAGTTTTCATTTCCAGTATCATTTTATAAAAATGGAAAAGTTAATCAGGAGTGCGGCTACTCAAGTCTTCTTAGGTTACTTTCACATCCCTTTCACATGTGTAAAGTCAATTTATGGGATTCCGTACAATCAACTGTACTTAAGGTATCTGGATAATCGCAGTACCTTGCAAAATTTCCCCCAAAGAATAAGCCTTATAAGAAACAGGCATGAGAGATCTTAGTAATTATTTGTTTTTTAGAAAAAAAATCAGTGAATAATAATGAATAAAATTTTTTATCTTAATCAAAAAAGAAGAGAAAGAAGACTGCTTAAGTTATTCGCAGACTAAAAGCTGAATACTTTTAATCCATTAACATTTTATATGTAGCTTCATAGAGGTCACTGAAAAGATACTTGATTAGATAATACTTCACAGCCTTGAAACCATATATAATAATGTGTTGTAAAAATAAGACTAATTAGTGCAACTTATATTTGCATACTTATGTGTATGTACAAAGTATATGTATACTTATGTAATTTTATTATTTTCCTTCAGATTCATATGAATATTTCATGATAACTTGCCTCTTACCATGCATTAAGAATAACCACCCATTTGTCCTCCTAGTAAACAGTTGTTCCTTAATAAACTAAACAGAACATTGGTAAATTAAGGAGATGAATAATGAAAGACACTACAGCCTTCTGCAAAGTAAATGCTGACAATTTATTTTTAGGAAGCAGCTGCAACAGTGCTTAAACTAGTGCTTCTTAGAGCTGAACCAAAGACCATAATTCATATGGGAAGGTATGGTATACTCTAATAAAAGCCTACTTTTCAATAATTACTAGCTAATAATTCCAATGATAATGACATAGGGAAAAAATATTTGTTGCACAGACTCTTGATTGAACCCTCAGAAAGGAGAACTTTTATATGTAAAAGTATAAAATGATGAATGGGAATGATGAACCCTAAATTCAAAATAGTAGTTCCCTCTGCAAAGAGAAGGGAGAAGAAGTTGTGGGGACATTAATTGTCTCTGTAACATTTTGACTGGATGGTAGGTCTACAACTGTTCTTGTTATCTTATTCTCCATACTTTGTTGGCATACCCAAAATATTTCATTAATAAAAAAGGAGACTTCCACTTGAAAATATCTGTAATAAGATCATTAAAATTTACTTGGGACATTGCATGGTATGGCCTAAACCAGTCTTAAAAACCTTTTGCTAGTAAAAGAACAGGTGAGGAATAAGAAAGCTTCTATAATTTTTAGACTCATCATTTTTTTTAAGAGGAGGTTTGTTTTAACCTTTATATTGTAAAATAAAACAAAACAGAAAAACCTCATCAAGCAAATGTATAGTTTCATGAAGTTTTTCGAAGAACCCCACTACCAACCAACTGCAACTATCACCTAAGTCAGAAAATGGAGTACTGCCAGCTCCCCCCAAAACTCCCCACCATGTAGTCTGTCCTGCTCACAGTTGCCTCCCTCCCCCTCAAATCAACCATCATTCCAACTTCTGTTGCAGTCATTTATCCTGTTTATTGCCTCAGTACCTAAATATGCATCCTCAGACACAAGAGCCCAATCCTGCCCATTTTTGAAATTGATGTTTTCTAAGTCTCTTTAACCCACATATTTCCCCTCCTTCCCTTTCTTTTCCTTACAATTTATTGTTGAAGAATCTGTAGAGCTTCCCACATTCTGGTTTTGCTGATTGCATATTCAAAGTACAATTCACCATGTTCCAAGCAGCTGGATCCGGTGGCATGATCCCTTTGGCAAGACTACAGGTGTTTTTTCATCAGATGGTACATAACGTCTGCGTATGTCTCCTTTTGGCATGCTAGCAGCCATTGACGTTCACTGCCTACATCCTAGAGCCATTAATTTACTGGGGGGTTGCAAAATGGTGACATCTAGTTTTATTTTCACTTATTAGCTGAAATGATTTTTTTTTAAAAAAAGATACTATCCTCCTCTACTATTTGCTTAACCTACAGTGGACATTCTAATTTGAGTCTTTTGAGGATCTCTTCCCTGAACTCCAGACTTGTATATCCAACTGCTTCTTCTACGTCTCTGTTGGATATCTAATGGGCATCTCAAACTTAGTTCCAAAACCAAACCTCCCCCTACAGCCTTCCACATGTTACCTTTCCAGTGCCTCAGGCCAAAAGGCCTTCACTTTTAGAGAGTTTTTATTTAACGTAATTTACTTTGATTTTTCAAATGTATGATAGATTCTCTAATTATTCTGATTATAAAAAGTTATCTACATAGTTTTTACACTGTTAGTGAGAGCTTGAAAATGAAATTAAATTCTCTGTGTCATTGCTTAATTTCTTTAATGTTATGTAAATGAATGTATTCTTTTCAAAGCTTTGTCTACCATACTCTGTTTATTGATGGAATCACTTACCTATGTGCTTCAGACAATACCTTGGATACCATAACACCATCTGCATTTCTTAAAAATGTAAGTAATTTCTTGTACTACTTTAAGGACTTCTTCAGTTACTGAAATTATTAGGTGTCTATTCTATAGTTTATTAGTAATAACGTCACTGACCAAAAGCAGATCATACATGTCTGCTAGATTAACATCTACATGTCTGTATAGTAGAGCCATTAATGACCTTCAGAGATTTCTTGCCCTCATCCCTCATCTGTCTCCTGCTTTCATACCTCCCCTGACTCTAAAGCAAGATCTGCAAGGACAATCCACCCAGATCTACTAGAATCTGTGTATTTATTTTGTTCTTTAAAAATAAGAAAACTTAGCTTTACTAATATTTAATATACCTTTTCAATAGCATATGTATTTAATTTTCAAATAATTATTGTAAGACATTTCTGGTAGAAAATATGAATCAATTGTATGAGTTAAATGAAAAAACTGTTTTACTCAAGACATACTATCTTCAGGAAACATCTTACCTGAAAACTCCTGGCAAATATAAAATATGCTAAATAGAATACTTATATGTATGTACTTATGTGGATAAATGAGATTTTATAAGTTTCTCAAAGGGTAATTAACCTTCTCGATAGATATCATCTGTTGCTATCACCCAGCATTTAATCTCCGACTAGAATAAGACTGTGAAAGGCAGTCTCAGAGACAGACCACGACTAAACCATTATTCTGATAACTTTATGGTCCAGATAGTATGTTTGTATCTTATTTTAAAAAGTAAATAATACTAATCTTCAATTTTATTCACAAATATATAATTTAGGATAAATACCTTAACAAAAAATATTCATGGAAAAATCAGTCAGCTATACTATAGTTACTAATAGTTATTCTCCAGTCACAGTCATGAATAATGCATACATTTTATTTGTTTAGCATAACAACTTGTTTTAACACAACTCAAACTGTAACGATATATAGAATCAAAGATTACAAGACCTAATACTGTAGTTTACTCTACAGTTATGCCGAGACAGTCATTAGCATCTACCTGCTAAACGTTGTTAGCCGTTTAACTGACTCCACTCTAATTTTTTTTCCTTCTCTGCCATTATGGAAGAACATCTCAACTTTACCAACTTTTCAAAACTATATGACACAAAACTTCTAACCACATGATGGCTACTACTACTTCCGAATTGTCAGAATTGTCAAAATTCCTTCTTGAAGTTTTGAAATGTCATAAAACAACCCTATAGGTTTTGAAAAATAGTATCATGACATTTAGTTGCGATTGTTTTGTTATTGTTGAATGGATTTTGAGGGTAGGGGCAGGAAGGGAAAATGGAAAGGATTTATTTAGAAGATATCGTGGAATCCCATCTTTCCTTCTCTGCCAGAAGGAAACATCTGCAAGTCCCCTCACCTCCCCAGAAACGCCAATACCAAACAGTCAAGGCAGCACCTGCAATCTCACGATATGAGGCTGTGGTCTGTACTTCTGTGGTGGAGAAGACTGGGAAAGCACAGTTTTCATTAATACTGTATCTTTAAATAGAAAGGACACCCAGGCACCAAAAATCCAGAAATGTTCTGGTTTCTTTTCTTGCCAGTTTCTGCCAGACTTTGCTTCAAATAATGCTTGCTCTGTAGTTCTCCAGTTGAAATTATCTGTATAGTTTAAATATTTCCATTAATTTTCTCAGGTTAGTGAGACTTTTCTGAGAAATCCTTTGATGGCACGAGAACATTTTTCTCCTTCAAATGCAGTCGCTGCAGATTTTCAACAAGTATTAGGAAAGTATATGGTATGTAACCTCCAATTGTATTCCTAAACATTGTTAGTGTTACATCTAACTAATCAGGAATTATGAGTTAAGAGCTGTTAAGGTGAATGAGAAGTAAGAACTTCTATCTCTATATAATGACAAGGAATGATATCCAAGATACATTGATAAGTGAGTAAAGCAAGATAGAGAAAATATGTATAGCATTCTATTATTTACTTATCATCTTGTATGCAGCCATTTAAGAAAGAGGGAATAAACACAAATGTATTTTTGCTTATAGTAAAAAAGGGTGGGACAGGAGGACACGGGAAGGATAAACCAAAAGCATTTCAATGGTTGCCTGTGTAGAGATGGGGACAGGAATAGAAACTAGACCTTTCTGAATGAATGTTGACTTGGAACTGTTGTAACTATTTTACACAATTATAAAGTCCTATTAAAGTAAATATTTTAAGTAGTCCCTAATAAGTGAAATAAGACAGTCCGAGAGGACAAATACTGTGTGATGCCACTTATTTGAGGTACATAGAGTAATCAGATTAATAGAGACAAAGTAGAATGGCGGTTGCCGGAGACTGAGTGGAAGGGAGGAGGAGGAGTTCTTGTTTAATGGGTACAGAGTTTCAGTTTGGGAAAATAAAAAAGTTCTGGAGATGGATGGTAGTGATAGCTGCACAACAAGGTGAATATCCTTAATGCCACTGAGCTAAGCAGTTGAAAATAGTTAAAATTACACATTTTATGATATGTATGTTTTAACATAATAAAATTTTTTAATTTTTTTCTTTTATTGAGATATAGTTACTGTATAATATTATTTAAGTTACAGGTATACAATATAATGATTCACAATTTTTAAAGATTATACTCCATTTATAGTTACTATGAAATATTGGCTATATTCCCTGTGTGGTACAGTATATCCTTGTAGCTTATTTTATACCTAATAGTGTCTACCTCTTACTACCCTACCCCTGTCTTACCCCTTCCCCATTTCATCTCCCCATTGGTAACCACTAGTTTGTTCTCCATATCTGTGAGTCTGCTTCTTTTTTGTTATATTCACTAGTTTGTTGTATTTTTTAGATTCTACATGTAAGTGATGTACAGGATTTGTCTTCTCTGTCTGACTTATTTCAGTTAACATAATGCCCTCCAAGTCCATCTATGTTGCTGCAAATGGCAATATTTCATTCTTTTTTATGGCTGAGTGGTATTCCAGTGTGTGTGTGTGTGTGGGTGTGTGTGTGTGTGTGTGTGTGTGGGTGTGTGTGTGTATCTCACATCTTCTTAATCTATTGGCCTGTTGATGGACACTTTGGGTGCTTCTGTATCTGGGCTGTTGTAAATAATGCTGCTATGAACATCGGGATGCATGTATCTTTTCAAATTAGTACTTTTATTTTTGTTCAAATATATACCCAGGAATGGAATTGCTGGGTCTTATGGTAGTTCTATTTTTAGTTTGTTGAGAAACCTCCACACTGTTTTCCACAGTAGTTGCACCAGTTTATATTCCCACCAACAGTGTACAAGGGACAAACCAAATATTTGATGATACTAAGGAATATTTTTAGATGTCATGATTTTGTTTTTAAGAAAAATAAGGCTGTATCTTCTAGAGATACAAAATGAAGCATTTACAGATTAAAATAATAGACTGTCTGGGATTTGCTTTAAAATAATACATTTGGGGAAGTGGTAATCGATAGTTGTATAGGTGAAATAAGACTGGTCATGCTGAAACTAGGTGATGGGCACACTGAATAATTCACTCTGTTTCTGTATATATTTGAACTTTTCCATAATAAAATATTTTAAGTATACCTGCATCAGTTTTCAGTGTATGTGTAGCAAATTTACCGCAAATCAGCAGCCAGAAACACGACACATTTACTATCTCACACAGTTAGTATAGGTCAGAAATCGAGGCTCGGTTTAACTGGGTTCTCTGCTCAGGGCCTCTCAGGGCTGCAGTCCGTGTGTCAGCCGGCTATGTTCTCATCTGGAAGCTCTGGGGAAGAATCTGCTTCTGGCCTCATTCAGGTTGTTACAGAGTTCATTTCCTCAGAGCTGTGCAAGGGATGCCACTTTTTGCTGGCTGGTGGCCGGAGGACACCCCTGGTCCTAAAGACTGATGGCAGCTCCTTGCCACGTGAGCATCCTCAGCACAGGGCTTGCTTCTTCAGAGCCAGCAGAGGAACCTCTCACTCCAGTCTGCTAACTGTTATATAATATGACATAATCATAGGAGTAACACTGCATCACCTTTGCTTCCATTCATTAGGAGAAAATCACACTTAAGCGGGGAAAATCTTACAAAGATGTGACTCAGTGGGGGTCACCGTATGGTGTGCCCACCGCAATGCCTGAAAAAATAACTCAGGATAGATATATTAAATATTTCTTATGAAGAATTCTGTAATATTCAATGCAGCCAAAATATATTATTATCATAGCTCCGTGAAAACTAGTTACCATGCAAAAATATGCACATTTTAAGCAGTTAACACATCTGACATCAAAAAGATTCCTGTTTAACATTTATAAACTAACCTGGTGGGCTTTAAATCTGCAGAAAATTTTATAAAACTTGTTGAATTTTTTATACTATAATTAACAAAATGCACACAGCAAAAAAAAAGTAGTTTTGAGAGAGTTTTAATTATATATTATATATTTTAATTATATATATGTATATATATAAATGTACCAAATACCACTGAATGGACTATGAATACATTATCTTAACAAAACTTAGATGCATCTCTTAGATTAAAAAAGATTAAGCACTTTTTAAAAGGAGAGGAAAAGAGAAAAGAAAAAAAAGAAAAATCAAAGATTCACTATTTATCTTAACTTGATTATATCTGCAAAAACCTTATTTCCAAATAAGGTCACATTCACAGGTATCCAGAATTAGGATTTGAAGGTATCTTTTTGGAGGGATACAGTTCCCTCTTTTCTACATCCAACTAGTAAGCTCCTGACAGAACGTCAACTATGAGTTGTATGGTCCAGGAACCAAGATCAGAGTTCTGTTTAAGGTAGATTTGATCACTTGCCAAAGATCAAGAGGTTTTTATATCATTTTTATTCAAAAAGTAATAGTCATTAATAAAGTGAGATAAAGCAAAAGTATTTAAAGTGAAATATGAGTATTTCCTACGGTCTCAATCAAACTCCCTTGAGGTGAGAGCACTGTTAACAGTTTGGTGTGTAACCTACCAGAATTATACAATGAGTAAAGGCTTAATCTCTGGAGCTTCTTGCTTAGCCTCTAGCTGTGTAAAATCAGGCAATATATTAACTTCTCTCAGTCTGAATTTTCTTATTTAGAAAATAAGAGACAGTAGGAGTACTACTTTATATAGTGGTTTGGGAATTAAATGAACTAGCATGTGTGAAGTGCTTAAAACAGTGCCTGGAACATACTAAGTGCTTAATAAGTTATTATTTAATACTGTTCTGCAGCTTACCTTTTTAATATAACACTATATCTTAGAGATCATTTTTCATATAGATTGAGTGGAAGACAAAAATAGGAACAAAGAACAAGAGCAATGAATAGAAAACAGTAACAAATATGGAAGATATTAATCCAACCATATCAATAATCACTTTAAAAGTTAGCAGTCTAAATACACCAATTAAAAGACAGAAATTGTCAAATTGGATCAAAAAACTGTCACAAGAATGAGAAGACAAGCCACAGACTGGGAGAAAATGTTTGCAAAAGAGAAATGTGATAAAGAACTATAATCCAGAATATACAAAGAACACTTAAAACTCAACAATAAGAAAATAAACAACCTGATTGAAACATAGGTCAAAGATTTGAATAGATACCTCACCAAAGAAGATATACAGATGGCAAATAAGCATATGAAAAGATGCTCAACATCATATGTCATTAGGGAATTGCAAATTAAAGTAACAATGAGATACCCCTCACACACCTATTAGAATGGCCAAAATTCAAAACACTCACAACACCAAATGCTGGCAAGGATGTGGAGCAGTAGAAACTCTTATTCACTGCAGGTGGGAATGCAAAATGGTACAGTCACATTGGAAGACAATTTGGCAGTTTCTTACAAAACTAACATACTCTTACCATATGATCCAGCAATTATGCTCCTTGGTATTTACATAAAGGAATTGAAACTTACATCCACACAAAAACCTGTATATGGATGTTAGAGAAGATTTATTCATAATTGCCAAAACATGGAAGCAACCAAGATGTCTTTCCATAGGATAAATAAACTGCAGTACATCCAAACCATGGACTATTATTCAACCCTAAAAAAAATGAGCTATTAAGCCATGAAAAGACATGAAGGAATCTTAAGTTCATATTACTAAGTGAGAGAAGCCAATATGAAAAGGCTACACATTGTATGATTCTAACTATGTGGTATTCTGGAAAAGGCAACACTATGGAGACAGTAAAAAGACCAGTTGTCGCCAGGGCTTAGGGAAAAGGGAAGCATGATTAGGTGGAGCACAAAGGATTTTAAGGGCAATGAAGCTGTTCTGTATGATGCTGTAAAAACGAATACATGTCATTATACATTTGTCCAAATCCGTTGAATTTACAGTATTAACAGTGAACACTAATGTAAACTATGGGCTTTGTATGATAACGATGCATCAATGTGGGGTCACCCATTGTGACAAATGTACCAGTCAAGTGCAGGATGTTGATGGTGAGGAAGGCTGTGCATGTGTCAGGGATAAGGAGTATCCATACTTTTCACTCAATTTTACTGTGAACCTAAAACTGCTCTTTTTTAAAAGTCTCTACTAATAAACAAACAAAAAGTTTAAACTTAAAAAGAAGCTTCCACTGCTGATTGAATACACTGATACAGCCCTGCTCCCGCCACCCTCCATTTTTCCTGCAAGATTAAGGTGAGACAATTTGAGGCTTAGTTGATTCCTTATGCTGAAATGCACGTGAGACGTGCCTTTGACACCTTTGTTCTAATTTATACAGTGTATCATAACAGATTTCACTTATAGAAAATAAAATTTATATTATATTTCACTTCTATATAGATGAAATACAATAAAAATCAAGATGACAGCTCGATGTCCACACTGAGGAGTCAAGTGACTGATGTAAAAAATGTTCTGACCCAAAATATTGATAAAATTTTGGAAAACGAGGAAAGATTGAATATCTTCTCTGATAAGACAGCTAATCTGCAAACAACTGTGAGTGTTACAGAGCTCTCTTGATACCTAAATACTGCTCGAAAGCACAGGCTCACTACCCTTGAGACAAACTGCCCAAAGCAAAAATACACCTGGGACAATAAGTGAGAGAATCGTATGTCACCAAGCTATGGCTTCATGAAAAAAATTATTGAAATGCAACTGAAGTATTAAAAGAATAATTATAAAACAGTCCAAATTTTAAAACCCATTAAAGTAACAGATGGTTATTTGTGTAAAAGGAGGATTTCTTACATTAAGAAACACAGAGGTTAGTCAACAAATAAATTGCAAGGGAAAAAAGGAGAAGGAAACTTACCCAAAAAAAGACTTAGAAGGTATTATCAATTGCAGTGTGTGGTCCTTACTTGGATTTTGATTCAAACAAACTATAAAAGTGAAATTTCACAGCTTCATGAGACAACTAGATATTTGCACTCTGGCTGGATGCTAGATGATATTAAGGAATATTATTAATTTTTAGGTGTGATAATGGCATTGTGGTTATGTTTTTTTTAAAACACCTTCATTGTGGTATGTTTCCTGTACAGCAAACTGAACATATTTCGAATGTACAATTTGATGAATTTTGATAGCTGCATACACCAGTGAAACCACTATGGCATTGTGGTTATGTTTTGAAAAGAGTCATTACTAATTAGAGATATATACTAAAATATTTATGAATGAAATTATGTAACATCTGAATTTTGCTTCAGAATAGTTCAGGAGTTGGGGAGTAGAATGGGGTATAAATGAAATAAAATTGGCCATAATATAACAATGATTAAAACTGGATGTTGAGAATATAGGGGCTCATTATGCCACCTGTTAACTTTTGTATGTGTTTGAAATTCTGTATTAAAAAATAGTTTTAAAACAATCACTAAAGGTTGAAAGCTTCCTCTGAGCATTTAAAATTTCATTTTTGCAGATAGTTTCTAGAAACACAGACACCAGGTAAAGCAAAGTCTACACATACTTTTTACTCATCAAGTTCTATTAATTCACCTTCCTAAATCTTTTTTGTTCTTAGGCTCATTTTTACTTCTTTAAAAACAACTTACCAAAGCATTATTTACATATAATATTCACCCACCTTAAGTGGAGTTTAATGGCTTGTGGTAATTGTGTACAATTGTGTGACCACAATCAAGTTGTAGACCAGCTCTTCCATCCTAAAATCTTCCTCATCCCTCCTTTATAGTTGACTTAACCCTACCTCTGACCCCAACCAACCACTGATCTGCTTTCAGTTACTATAGTCTTGCCTCTTCTGGAGCATTGTATAAATAGAATCATAAAATACATAGTGTTTTGTGTTTGACTTCTTTTACTTAACATAATGTTTATAATATCCATGTTGTTGTGTGTTAATATTTTATTCCTTTTCATTGCTAAATAGTATTCCACAGAATGGCTAAATCTCTTAAATCCACCTTCTGCTCATCCATTGCCACTCACTGTCTCACTCCAAGATCAGTTATCTCTTGCCTGATTCTGGTAATTCCCAGATTTAATTGTTCTCCCGCCTTTTAGTTCTATTCTACTCCAGTCATCCTCCACACTGACACTATAAATATTCTTTTAAAATGAAAGTATGGATATTATCTATAGCCTTTTTAAAACCCTCCAGTGGTGCACCTTTGTCGGACACCAGGGTACGGTTCAACGTCTCTAACTTAGTGAGCTTTCTTCTGACTATATTGTCATCCAGAGGTCATGGTCCTGTAGTTTATAAGTCTCAAAAAATACCAGACTATTTGTAATTCTCCAAAGTACACATTGCATGATTTCACACCTTTAAATATACTGTTCCCTCTTTTTCCTTGCCTTGGAAAACTTCTATTCATCCATCAAAACCCAGCTCAAGAGTCATCTCCTCATTCATTACACAGGCTGAGTTTTTCCCTCTTATCTTTGCTATCCTTGCACCTTTTACTCATTGGTTAATTCAACAAAATCTCTTGAAGATCTACTATCTGTGTGTGTGTCTATAGTATTGTTTTGCATTTCTAAACTTTGTATTTATGACATTATAATGATTGTACCCTTCTGCAACCTGAGTTTTCAGTTCTACCTATGTTTTTGAGAGGTGTTCATTTTGATACACTTAGCTCTAATTTATCAGTTTAACTTCTGACAGCATAACATTACCATTTTAAGAAATACAGTGTGCTTATCCTTTCCTTTCCTCTTTTAATAAACGTTAATGTAGATTCCAACTTTTTCTTTTTAAGGAACAATACTACATTGAACTTTTGGTACACATTTGCAAAAATGTTTTTAAGACAATTGTCTATAGGGTTTTTTGATCATGCATACTTATTTGTAAAATATTCTTGAGACTGCATTTAAATATATAGATATAAATTATATATAAGGTATATATGTTCTTCTATAATAATGTTATATATTATAAAACATACAGAAAAATAGAAATTAAAAGAATGAGACAAAGATGAAATAAAATATTAATTTGTTTTCTTAACAAAATTAAAACTATTTCCCTGATTAAGAAAAATATTGATAACATTTTTTAATGCTAGCAATGTGATTAAAAGTCAGATCTTATTACAAATGACTATTTTTTAAAATCTCTAAATATGGCAGATGGAGTATTCAAACTAGAAGCAGAGATATATCCTCGTTGCTATTTTCTTGTTTATATTTGCCTTATTAGTATAATTAAGCCACACGTCTACTTTTTAGTTTAGTGAAAACTAAGTACTAATACTCATACATTCATTTACCCAGATGCATGTAAATTGTAGGAACTGGAATACCCTACAAGCGAGTGGGTAAAGGAGTATGCTGTGGTCCGCTCTCCACTGTGGAATTTCCTCTCTTCCCTCAAAACACCTTAACTTTCATGCTGTACCATCTTATATAACACCTAGGGAAGATGTCAGTGCCTATCCATATGTTAAACAGTAAATATTTTCATTTCCTCCTTTTTTTGTTTTTAATGTAGGTACTGGATATTGAACCCAGGGCCTTGTGCATGCTAAGCATGCGCTCTACCACGTGAGCTGTAACCTCCAACCCACCTCCTTCTTGTTTTGTAGATTAAGATGAACAAATAGAGGTTCTAATATTATGTTTCTGTTTTCCAGTGAATCATTTTACACAACCTCCTGGGATGCTTAATCCCATTTTGGAACCCTCATTCTACAATATATACATAGAAATGGAATTGCTGGATCTTAAAATATGTGCACCTTTAAATTAACAAATATTTCAAAATTGCTTTCCCAACTGTTGTGCCCATTTATACTTCCATCAGTATCGTATGTGAGGTCCTGTTGCTCCATAGCACCTTGCCAATACTTGGGATTATGAGATTATAATTTTTAACAGTTTTGTAGGGGAAAAAAAATAATTATTGTCTTAATTTGCATTTCCCTAATTTTGAATGACAGTGAGCGATTTTTGTGTTTATTAACCATTAGATTTTCTTTTGTGAATTGTCTATTGACATCCTTTGCCCATTTTGCTAATGGGCTGCCTACCTTTTTAAATACTTTGTAGTTATATGTATATAATACTAATTTTATAACTATTAAAGAATGAATATATAATTCTTCATCCTAATAGTTATGTAAAGTGTAAATATATTCTCCCAACATGTGGCTTGATTTTAACTTTGTGTGTAGTCCTGTTAGGACTAAAGTCTAACTTTCATGTAGGCAAATATATTAGTCTTGTTCTTCATAGTTACGCTTTCTGTGTCTTGTTTAAGAATGCCTTCCTTTCCCCAGGTTATAAACATACTCTTACATTGTCTCAAAAGTTTTTAATTCTGCTTCTTAAACATGGATCTTTAAAACATCTGAAGTTTTATTTTTGCATAAATTATGAGGTAGGTCAGAATCAAATTTTATTATTTTCTGTATAAATAACCAGTACCCTAAACAACCGTTTTTCAATTGAAGAATAGTCAGTTTACAGTATTGTGTCAATTTCCCATATACAGCATAATGTTTCAGTCATACATATACATATATATATATTTCTTTTCATGTTCTTTTTATTATAGGTTACGAGATATTGAATAGTTTCCTGTGCTATAAAACAAATAATCATTTATTGAATAGCTCAGCCTTTCCCATCTGATTTGTAATGCCAACCTTGTCACATGTAATGTTTTCGTATGTAAACAGTTTTTATCTTTTTCGATTTTTATGTATTATATTCTACTGGTCTATTTCTATGTTTTTGGACCACTTAAACATTAAAAAAACATTTTTGGTGGGGGAGGTAATTAGGTTTATTTATTTATTTTTGGAGGAGGTACAGGGGTTTGAACCCTGAATCTCATGCATGCTAAGCATGCACTCTGCCACTTGAGCTATATTCTCCCCCAATTTTAACATTAAAACACCATTTTAGTTACTGTGGTCTTATGAGAAGCCTTAATATCTTACAGGGCCAGTTCATCTACTTTATACTTTTTGGAAATTATGCTGGCAAGGCTTGCTTCTTTCTCTTTCAGGGAATTTTAGAATCTACATCTCAAGTTACACACACACAAAAAAGGTTATCAGGCTGTTAGGTGGAATCACGTTAATATGGGGAGAACATTTTATTTAAAATACAATTTTCCCACCTCTCTTCATTTTTCTAAGTCTCTTTCAAAAATCTTTCAATAGCGTTTTATAATTTTTCCCATAAAGGTCTTGTACAACTCTTGTGAGATTTATTTCTTGATATCTTACCATTTTGTTGCTATTGTAAAGGACATTTTTTAAACTACATTTTCAAAAAAATTTTTTTGATTACTAGGAACACAGTCAATTTTGCATATTGATTTTGTATCCCAAGTCTTGCTGAACTCTTTTATGGTAATATTTTTTGTTTATGGATTTATTTGCATTTTCTACGTAGAAATTCTATCATATGTAAACAAGGACTGGATTTTTTTTTATCCTTTCCAATGTATCTTATTTATTTATTCATTTATTTGTTTGTTTGTTCATTTATTTATTTAGGCTTGTCTTACTACATTAGCTAGGAGCTCCAGAAAAATGTTGAAGAGAAATGTTGATGTCTGAAATACTTGTTTTGTTTCTGATGGAAAAATGAGTAATTTCTAATGCTTCAGCTAAGTATTGAATTTACATTCAAATTTTGATAGATATCTTTTAACAAGCTATGAACGTTTCTTTCTATTCCTCACTTGCTAAGAAATTTTATCATGAAAGGAGGTTGCATTTTATCAAATGCCTTTTTCACATTTAGTTAATGATTTTTCTTCTTTACCCTGTAAATATGAATTGTAAATACGAATTACATGTTTGTATGTGTTGTTGAATTCAATATGTTATACGTTTATCGTTGTTGCCTCAAAAGACTCAGTCCAGCAAAGTATAAAAACTATATGTGATATGCCATGTGCAGTTGTATTCTCCTGTAATTTTTCAGTCTGTCCTGTGCCTGTGGTTAGTTTTATTTTTTCATTCCTAACCTCTCTTTATTTTTTATGGGAGTTATAATTAACATACAATATTATATTAGTTTCAAGTGTACAACACAGTGATTCAATATTATTTTATATTATTAAATGCTCACCACAATAAGACCACTTACCATCCTGTCACCATACAAAGTTGTTACAATATTATTGACTATGTTCCCTATATGTACATTACATCTCTGTGACTTATTTTATAGCTGGAAATTTGTACCTCTTAATCCCCTTCACCTATTTTGTCTGTCTCCCTACCCCTCTCCCCTCTGGCAACCACCTCCAAGCTTTTTTTTTTTTTTTTTTTTGGAGGGGGGTGTCTTTTGAAAAGATCAGTTTTTGATTTATTTATAATTCCATTCAAAACTTAGTTGATTCTAATCTCATTGCTTCTAATCATTTCCAAGTGCTTGTAGATACATGTGAAGTTCTTTTCCAGACGTATTTCTGAAGCCTGGTTATTTCTTTGCTTCCTTGCTCATGCCTTCCTCTCATGTTAAAGGCAACTACTTTGAGACCATTAGGCTTGGTTGGATAGGAAGTTTATACCCCTAATCTGATCTCTAATGCAGGGCAGAATCTTTTTTTTTTCAATTGAGGTAAAATCCACATAACATAAAATTAACATTTTAAAGTATACATTTTAGTGGCATTTAGTACATTCACAGTATTGTACACTCATCGCCTCTATCTAGTTCCAAAACCTTTTCATCACCCCAAAAAGAAACTTCATACCCATTAAGCAATTACTCCCCAGTCCCTGGCAACCAATAACTTACTTTGTCTCTATGGCTTTATCAATTCTGAATATTTCATATAAATAGAATAACATAATCTGTGATCTTTTGTGTCTGGCTTCTTTCACTTAGCATGATGTTTTTGAGGATGATCCATGTTGTAAGCATGAATCAGTACTTCATTCCTTTTTAGCTGAATAATATTCTATTGTATGTATATACCACAACTTGTTTATCCATTCATCAGCTGATGGATATTTCGGTTGTTTCTGCCTTTTGGATACTGTGAATAATGCTGCTATGAACATTCATTTACAAGTTTTTGTTTGAATACTTGTTTTCAATTCTTTTTATGTACGTACATAAATGGAAATGCTGGGTCATATGGTAATTTTATTTTAACTTTTTGATAGTTTTAAGGAACTTCCCAACTATTTTCCACAGTAGTTGAACCATTTTACATTCCCATCAGTGATATGAGGGTTCCAATTTCTCCACATCTTCTTCAACACTTGTAATTTTTCATTTTTTTTAAATTACAGCCATGCTGCCAGGTATGAAGTGGTATCCTTATTTTGATTTGCATTTCCTTGATTACTAATGATGTTGAGCATCTTTTCAAGTGCTTGTTGGCCATTTGTGTATCTTCTTTGGAGAAAATCTATTCAAGTCCTTTGCCCATTTTTAATAGGTTTAGGGGGGGTTTGTTTTTGAGGAAGGGTAGAATCTTAATGGGCTTTTGTCATTAAAAAGCCTTTTCAATCTTATGTCTTATTATTTGGGCCCAAATCCATCAGCTTATCCAGTCTTTCAGTGTTCCACATTTCTGCAATCTCTTTATTCCTTTTCATTTCTTCTTGCAAACCAGCCAATTGTTACCTTGCTAAAATGTAGCTAGTAACAAGAACTCACACTACTACCATTCTATTTTCCAAACTTTTCTTCTAAAATGACAGATTTAATGATACTTTGTCTGCCTTTCAGATTGTCACAGATGATAGTTTTAGCAGATATTTTACCGTGCATAGCATTGGTCTTTATGTTTCCAATCTCTAATATTAGTTTGTTCTCTGCTTACCAGCTGGTGGTTAAGCCACTGCTATGTTTTAGGGTTTTGTCATAACAATATCTCATCCAACTACCAATTTCAATATTAGAAAAACACTAGCTGTACCAGCATACCTCAAGTTTTCAGTGTTTTAACTCAATAGAGGTTTGTTTCTTGGTTGTATAATGGTCTAAAGCAGGTTTTCAGTGAGCAGATTTCCACAAGATTTTTCCATTTTGTGACTTTGTCATTGCCTTGGCCCCTCGGAGTCTCAACTTCAGGTGGCAGCTGGTTAAACATGGCGTGGAAGAAGCACATTTGCTTATAGCCACGTTAGCCCAAAAGTGACACTCTTCATTTCTACTCACAATCTATTGGTAAGAATTAGTCTTACAGCTTTGCATAGGTGCAAGGGGTGGGGTGAGGGGCCTGAGAAACATGGTCTGTGATTGGAGAGTCTCTTGCCAGCAACAGCTCTACACTACGGAAGGGGAACTTAAAGTCTTCAGTGGACAGCTAGCTGTCTTTACCACATCTGGAGTTAATCACTAAAGGAGATTCTAAAGGAAGCATAGAAAGTGGTAAAGGTGTGGGTAACACTAAATGAATCTTGACTGCAATATAGGTTCCTCTCCTTATCCCTGACAAAGGATAATAAATTGTATTATCTAAAGACAACAGACCTAAGAGATTCTAAACTCAGACACCAGGTGCAGTTGAGGCCAGAGTGACTGTCATATTAAAATTAGACGGACTAAATGAAAATCTGCATCCTGAATATAGTGACCACTCCCCAACATCTCTCCCAGTCAGCCTCACCCAGGCTGGAGATTAGACAATTCCTCTCTAAGAAAACTGACCAGGTTGAGGGAAAATGAGGTACAGATACTGACCTACAGATACTGAGGCACTCCCGCATGAAATGGTCATGTCCACACCAGATTATCCTACAGTGAAGCCCACCAAATGATAGCCCTCACTCACTCATGCTGAGTTTCCAATCATCGTTTTAGTAAATCAACAACACAGTTCATGAGATGTTTGGGGAAAAAACCTGTAATTTAAAAAAAAATCAAAATAAACAGGAAAAAAGGAACTCAGACAAAACAGATAATGCAGAAGCAAAAGAAAGCTTCATTTGAAAAATTCTCTAATGTCTTTGGAAAAATAATAGAAGATAATACATATTTAATATCTTACAATAACCTAAATGGAAAAGAATCTGAAGAATATGTGTGTGTGTGTGTGTATAACTGAATCACTTTGCTATACACTTAAAACACAACATTGTAAATCAGCTATACTTCAAATAAGAAAAAAATACACAAAAAGGAAACATGAGGCAATAAAGAAGCACTGAAATCTAAGTCATATATTTAGCTAAACACTGAAAACAGCCTCTGCAATCATGCTATTTACTCATTATTTACTTAATTAAAACAATGTAATAAAATAACCAAAATGTGTACTGCCATTGCAAGAACATTTATGTAAAGTATCTTCAAATTAACTGGAGACAGAGATATGTAATCATGAAATGTTTATTAAAAAGTATTGCTTGGTAAAAAGGAAAAAAAAAGATAATACAACCCTGAAACAAGAATGTAAAGCTATATAAAGCTTATTCATAAAACAAAAAGATCTTTTGGAAATTAAAAAAAATAGTAAAATTTTTAAATTTAGTTGAATTATTTTAATATAAAGTTGAGGCATCCTCTCAGAAAGTAGAGCAAAAAGAGAAAGAAAAGATAAGAAAGAGAATCAGTTAAGAGATTCAATATATCAGTAACAGGAATTTCAGAAAAAGAAAATGACGGAATAACAGGGGAGAAAATCAGATTAATATAAGAAAAATTCTGAGAACTAAATAATGAATTTCCAGATTCCATAAACAAAAAACAAGGACCATAGCAGGGCATGTCATCTTAAAATTATAGAACACTAAAAAGGAAGAGAAGATTCTGAAGGCTTTCAGAGAGAGAGAAAAAACAGAGACTTGGCAATTAGAATAATACTAGAATTTACAAAAGCAACATATGGGTGCAAAAGGAAAATTGTGGAATGCTTTGAAAATCCTGAAGGAAAATTATTTCCACACTAGGCTTCTATATACCCAAACTGCCAACTCAGTGTTAGGGTAGAATTAAGACATTTCTAGGCATGTAAATTCTCAGAAACATGCCTCCCACTCACCCTTTCTAAGACGTTTTCTGCAGATATTTTTCACCAATAGGAGGGAATAAATCAAGAAAAGGGAAGAAATGAGGTTGAGAAAACAGAAGGCCCATCACACAAGAAGGGCATTCCCAGGATATTGGCAAAGAAAGATCCAAAGGTTAAAGCTCTAGGTATAGCAGACAGACCCCAACTAAACCAGACTGGAGCAAGTCAAAAGGCTCTGTGAGGAGCCTCCAGGCAAAGCAGGAGGACACAACCCGGAGCCATCAAAGGAAGGGTATTTTCCCCTGCTCCTTTTTGGAGAGTTTAGTAGTGAATTACTGGTTGCTAGATTAAAAATAAACATTTTAACTATCTACCTATTATTAGCTCTAGAAAAAAAAAGTTACACATTAAAGTCAATGTAGTCAAATATACTTGAATACACTTGAGTATTTACAAAGTTTTAATTAAACAAAAAGAGAGGCTAGGAAAGAAGGGAAAAGTGTATGTTTGGGGAAGAAGGGTTTGGAGGTATGGTAGGAGTTATATCCTCTCTTCTATAGTTGGAAACAGAAAAATCATGGTATATATATAAATAAATACATACATATATATACACACACATATATATGCTTTCTAGTAATGCAGAGGAAAACAAACACCAGGAAAAAATAAACAGCTAAATGAAGTGCATTCAACAAGTTGGGGTTTAGGGGGAGGGTAGGGAGGAGGGAGGTAATTAGTTTATTTTTAGTGCAGGTATTGGGGATTCAACCCAGTATTTACTGAGCACCCACTATAGGTCAGACACTCTTCTAGGTCAGGGTTTCTCAACCGTGGTACATTTTGGACTGTCCTATGCACTGTAGGATGTTTAACAGCATCCCTGGCTTCTATTCACTAGATGCCAGCAGCACCCCCTACAGTCATGACAATCAAAACTGTCTTCTGGTATTGCCAAATGTCTCCTAGAGGTCAAAATGACCCCCAGTTAGGAACCACTGATCCAGGTAATAGGGATACAGCAAGTAACCAAAACATACAAAAAAGAGCTGAGAGAGATTACCTCTGAAAAATAGAGATCAGAATGGGAAGGAGCTGGGCAAGATAATGCAGCTTTTACTTAAGCCTTGTAGAATTCTAACTTTTCAAATTATATGTGCATATTACATTAATAAAAGAGAAAGTAAATAAGAGAAGAATGTAAAGTCCGTTTATACCTCAATTCAATATTTTTACACAAGGCAGTATGGTCATGCAATTCTAGATTTGAATTCCAGCTTCACCACTTACTCTAAACCTGAGGCAAGTAACAAAACTTTCTGAGCCTCATTTTTTCCAACACTATAAAATAGGAATATTCACATAAAATTATAATGAACATTGCATATTATTATGCAAAATACATATAATGCCTGTCATACGATCCCTGCATTTAAAGCATTCAATAAATTATAACATCTTGGAAAATACGCCCAGTCACTAGCTTCCAAGTGCCAGATCCTTGGGAATAACAAACGGCATCTTGGATATATAAGCCTGGGCTCCCATTACTTGTCATACATTAGAGTCATGAGGCCATCAAGCAGCATACCAGGATCATGCCATTTATAGCATGCATCGTTATCATGAGCCTTGGGATTTTGTTCTTGGAAAATCACCATATACACTGAGTAAAGAAGCTGATCTGATGCATGAAGAAAGGTAACTGAAATTTGTTAGAATTTTACTTCTTATCCAGGTGGCATTTAGCAGAAATCCATGTAAGCATCAAGCAATTTACCTGAATCACGGCTATATGAAAAGCAGTTACATATATTTTAAAAACAAAAAGGAGTGGACCAAATGAAAACAATAAAGTTTTTTGCAGGGGAAGGGGGAAGGATTTTACAATTTCGTGTGGCCTTGTTTCATCTCTCTCCACTGCTCCTTGAATTCTGTCAGTAATTTGAGTAAAAGTGAGCTATTTTGTTTAGGTTTAATTAGGTTACTATATAAAACTTTTTCTATTGTACTTAACAAAATCCATCTTATTATTCATCAAAAATATTAACTATCACAATGGCATAATTTATTCTTATATGGCAGTCTAGATATGCTATCCTCACTATCTCAGTTATGCCTAACAATCTGGGCAACTCCGTAGTACATGCTCTTATCCTCATTTACTAAACAGATTTAGTCATTCATTTTTTCAACAAATATTCATTGAACATCTGCTCTATATCATGCACTGTTGGGAATATAGCAATGAATGCAACAGACAAAAATCCCTGCATTCATAAAGTTTACATTCTCAACAAACAATAAATAAATAAAATTTACATATTGTTAGATGAAAGATAAGTACTTTGGAGAAAAACAATGTATTGAAGGGATATAAGGTTTCAGGGATGGAGATGGAGGTAGCAATTTTAAATAGGGTGATAAGGGATAGTGGCATTTAAGTAGAATCATGAAGTGAAGATGAGGAAGCTGAAGTTCAAAGAGTTAGTAACTTGTTCAAGGTCACAAAGTTAATAAAGCCAGTAAAAGTATAGCTGACCACAATAAGGAATCTTGGTGCATCGTTTTATAATAGCTGCTCAGACCTATTGAGACTTTTTGGGATTGGTCCCAAATTGAACCTGTTCTTTAAGATGGTCTTAAGTATTGTAGTGTGCACACTAATCCAGAAATGGAAAGAAAACTTTACATTTGTGTTTATTTTTATTTCAGGCCAAAGAATCCAAAAAAACAAGAAAGATTCTTAGGAGGATATGGTGGAAACACTTCAAAAAGATTATCATCATCACCGTGGCAGTTCTCCTTTCAGTCATCATCCTACTTATAAGTACAAATGTAATACCAACCTGACCCTTCTCCCCATCCCCAGCAGGTACCAATAAATTGTTGTATGTAATTACAGAGTTCTACAACCAGCAATGATGAAAGCATTCTCTAGTGGTAGGAGGACTGGAGGAAGTGGGGGTTGTAAGTTTTCCTTGCCTCTTTAGTGTCCCTTGCCTGTCTTTGTACGTCTTCCATTTCTGTAATCCCATGTTTTGTTTTGCTCTTTTTAACCATTGCTCCATTACTCTTCTCTTTGTTAATATTACAAGCACAAGTCCTGGACTCAGACTGCAAAGCTTCAACTCTCAACTCTGCCATGTACCATCTAGGGGACTCTGGACAAGTTAGTTAACCTGGGCCCGTTTCCTCATCTATAAAATGGAGCTAATGATAATATCACATAGAGTTGTTGTTACTACATAGTAAATGCTATTTAAGTGTTAACTATTACTTAATAGGAAAAGATGATTGCAGTTATGGCACTGATTAAGTCCCCATCATCTTACCCCTTACTCAGAAATGACCTTGACCTTGAAATTTCCTTAGAAATGTGAATCTTAACAAGAGTACAGTCCAGATATGTATTCAACTCTTCTACATATTCTTTCATTTGAAATGAAAATTCAAACCACTGTGTTTTATATTAGGCATATCCTTGGGTAAAGATATAAAAAAATAGGAAACTGTATCATTTCTCTAATAAATCACAGGTCATGTTTTTGTACCTTACCACCCTAATACCCCCCCCTTTTTTTCCAAGTGATATGCTTCATCCAATAACCTTGAACCACTAAGATTTCTAAAAAGCAAAACATTCAACTTCACTCTGCAGTTTGTAACATGGTCTCATGAGTTCTATATCCTAAGTGGGGATTTGAGGTCTAAAGTTGGTTTTAAAAATCATAGTGACCCACGGGGAAGAATAAAAAGATTAGAATAGGGGTTCTTGACTACTAGAAAGCTCATTGTAATTCCGATAATGATCAAATGCCAGCATTTTAAATAGGTACCAATTCCTCCAACACAGTATCACCTTTCCATTCACAAAGTATTATTTAAAGCATTTTAGATGTTAGAAAATTTGGAGTTTCCGCAATATTTTTTGCAGGAAAAAGTCTGATATAACGTAATAAGTGCTTTGGTGGAGGGGGTGTCTCATTAAATTTTACAATGGCATCAAGAGGTAAAAACTATCAAGTAAGTTAGTATAAAGTACATAGAACAGTGGCTGGTATGTATTCTGTTAATGTGAGTTCATATTACTGTCTTTATTTTGTAGGTAAGAAAATAGCAAAGTTAAATGGCATGCTCAAGATCACACAGCTAGAAAGCTGAGATTTTACTGATTCAAGTACTGACTATGTATATATAGCCATGAAACTCAACTGTCTAAATCAGAGTATATTATCTGACCTTTTAAGTTAATTGTGGACCGGACAACACACATCAGTACTCTTTTGCTTTTTGCCAGGTTAGTACGTTGTTCTGGGGGCGTAGAGACAGGAATTTGAAAGGAGTATTGTGAGAAGAGGAATTGTCATGCATTTTGCTGCCATTATTTTTGCAGCCCTATACAATTTGCCTCTTAATATTTCTATAATTTATGATTATGTATAAAACAATGTATTTGTATCCTGACTGCCAGCTGGCATTAGCATACTTATTGCTACAAGGTATCAAACTAAACATCACCTCATCTAGCCACCCTCCTCCCCAGTTTTACAAATAGGATGCCAAGACCCAGAAGCCTAAAAATAAATAACATGCCTTTGCAAGCGCCTCTCCACTTGCAGCATATTTAAAGCACCTTGGTTCCAGCCAGGAAGTTCTATGTAATGCCTGTTTTCCTAGGCAGTCTTAAATAGTGTTTAAGAGTTTTCCAGATAACTTGCATTTTTATCAGCTGTTGAAAGCTGCTAGGAAGAAGGAAAGCACTCATTAAGTAAGGAGTTTGTGCTACATCTGTCAGAATGTACCTGAGTAGAAAGAAACAAATATTAAGACAATCTTAGATTTTTCATTTATGCATACAAATGTCGTTGAGTTCCTACTCTGCACTAAAACGGTCCTAAAATATTGGGATTTATTCTGAGTTACCACATTGATAGAGATAACTGATGTTTAAGAAATTACTGGCTGTATATAAAAGTGTTAAGAAATGGTCCTGATCCTAAGGGAAGCTTACATACCAGTTGAGGAGGCAAGACCGATAAAAATCATAAAACATGTTAAAACGTCTACTTAAGTGATGCATTGTGTGGCAGAGAATAAATCCAGGAAAGATAATGAACACCACCAACTCCAGTCACTGAGGAAGATTTTCATGGATTATATAAGTGGGATGGGAATTGTACCTTACTAGAAATCAAATTTATCTCAGTAAGTAAAGGCAGTCCTGTTAACACTAAGTCATTGAGCACTGATGCACCAGTAGCTATTGAAGTACTTTATTTAATCCTCACAACTGTGAGGTAGGTACTAATATTATTCCCATTTTACAGATGAGAAAATTGAAGCACAAGTTATGTCATTTGCCAGAGTCCACTGGGCTAATAGAGTAAGAGGAAATAGGATGAACAAATGACACTGCTGTGGGTGTGGAGAAAGTGGTCTAGACCTTGGGAGTTCAATCATGCATTCATCTATTCATGCAGACAGCAGGCAGCAGAGCTCAGCATTTGGGTCTCTTCATTTTCCACACTCCTCAGAGTGCTTTTGTTCACTCCCATGGCATTACCTTCTCTAGCAATAACCTCCCTTCTGAATTCCAAACCATTTCCTAACTCTCTACTGCAGATTAGATATCATGCCAACACTTCAAATTTTAAATCCAAAAACTCTTAACTACATATTCTTCCTCCTTTCCCCACAAAACTGCATATTTGACTTTATTTCCTATCTCTATAAAGGAGATTGAAGTTTTTCTGTAATCTAGAACTGTCTTGGCCTACCATGACTCCTCCCTTCTGCTCACCTCATCTTCCCAAATTACTCACCAAAATCTTCTATATTAAATCTCCTGAAGATTCATACCAGGGAAGCCCAGAAGAGTGACAGAAGCAAAAATAGGGAGTCCCTGCAGATAACCGGGCAAGCTTCAAAAAAGGCAACATTATCATGGCGGACAGCTGTGTGTCTACTCTCAAGTCTGGCCAAATCATACTTTTTGTATTGAGTGCCTTGCATACAGACAAATAACATTTGATACTTTTTCACAGGCATGATTTCCACAGCTCTTAAATATAACCAAAGCAATAAATAATGAAGCTTTGATTTTCAACGCTCTGCATCAGAATCACCTGGGGGTCTTAATAAGACACATGCCTGGACTCCACCCATGAAGATTCTGCTTAAGGCTGGAATGGGGCCTCAAAGTATGTTTTAACCCCACAATGAAGTTGAGAACAACTAACATCAAAGCACTTTTCACATACCTATCATTTAATGTCCATACCTAAATAAGATTTAATTTTACATTGGGAAAAACTGATGCTTGGAAAAAATTTTTATTTGCCCAACATCACAGGGCAAATGATAGAGCTGGAACTCAGAACCGTTCATTTGAAATAATCTATTCCACTGAACATTTAAACAAGAATTTTAAAAAATCTGCTAACTAGAAATGTTCCACACATTTCTAATAAATTTGAAAAGGATTATTTTAACTTGCTTTCAAAGTTCATATCTCATTACAGAATCTTGGCAGAACCTAGAACAAAATCCACTTAATTCCAACCTGATTTCTAGGCAAATTACAAGCTGGTTACAGAAAAAGAGGTCATTTGGGGGAAAACACCTGCTTAGCACCACAACATGACCCACAATGGCAAGGTCTCTCTTGGCCTGCCAGCGCCATGAGTGACCTGTATCCCTTAAAGAGTTCTCAAGGGACACAAGTGTAGGAAATTGAATAGTTAAAGAATACTGTTAGGCTTTTTCTGTACTTACATTTAGCATGAGTACCTTGGTTAACATTATTCCTACTATACACATTAATTCAATTTGTCTTTTTTTGAAAAAGTTTCTAAGTCTGCATAGATAGTAAATGCATCCCCAGCAGTTCTAGTGGTCTCACTACAATTTGACAGCAAGCCCAGTACAAGCCTAAGACTGAACATCCCCATACAGAATCTTCCTACTTTCAATATATTCCTCATGAACATTCTAGAGAAAACTGGAAACTGCCCTTTTTTCTTCCATCAAGTTCAGTGACTCTTCAACGTGTAATACTATTTAACCAATTATGCATGGCTAACTTTCAAAATTCCATCACTTAAAATTATGTTTTAAACATGACAGTAGTTGCCTTACCTTTCCAACTAAGAAAATAAGACTTATTTGAAGGAATTCATCCAAGAGAGGAAGCTTAAATTAAAAAAAAAAAAACACAGTGCAAAAAATGCATGAGTGCTGTAAGAGTTTAATTGTAAGACAAAAGCACTACATTATAATTTGAACATGAGTAATTTTTCAGAAAAGAAAGTTTAGTGCAAATCAAATTCCCATTAAAGCCCACTATAAACTTCATATGAGGACTCTACAAGTAGGCTTCTAGAACTGGAAACACTTAGTTCCAACAGAATTTGCTTGGGGAGAATGTCTTGAAAATATACAGAGAACATCATGTTACTTAAAAATCAAGTCAACCAGGTTCTAAAAAAAGACATGCTGATAGGTCTTCATACATAAAACTGATTAGTAGTAGCATGCTTTATTTATCAATGATTGTAGAAGCAATTCACAACAAATCTGAGCATTTCAAAGTTTTTATTGCCTTAGCCAATCTCTTAACTACACTGTAATAATCAAAGAGCCATCTTCCAATTTTTACTTTTAAAAGGGTTCCACTTCATCAGTGTGAGATGGGCAAATATTTTCTAAAAATGCAATTAAGCCCTGGTAAAGCAATGCCATCCATACTACAAAAAGGGGGCAATTATGTAATTCCTCTTTTCAAGTATTCGTTTAAAGCACAGCTTCCATGACATGTTAAATGTCACATTTAGGTACTGGCATTAACAAACCTCTTAAGTTTCTTCCAATATTTTAAGAGAAATTAAAAAGCCAGGAAAGTAACTTTGCTTTCAAATTCTAAAATACAAACAGAATATAGCCTACACAAAATGTGTAACAACTAACCCTGAAATAAACTATCTTCCCAACACCAAGTGCTTAGGTAAGTTTCTCAAAATAGAATTCAATAACCTCTACTACCAATGTTTAATGCGTTAGCACCTTTCCCACTATCTGTACTTTCTTTGAAGAATTTAAAGAATTTCCTCCATGGCAACTAAATTAACTGATTTGGACTGCTTTAACAAGAACACCTTGCTCTTACTTAGGATCTAATTCCTACAAAGTATCTCACCCTTTTTAAGTACAGTAATTTTATAAAGTCCTTTTTTTATGCCCTCTAAGCACTCTTCTATTCCCCCAAATTATCTGCCTTTTACAGGGTTTACTGGGGAAAATTAACATTTAGCAGTTACCCTACTGCTCTTCCTAAATTACAGTCCGTTGAGTCCCACAGTCTTTATTGCTACTATACTATAGCCATTTAAAACAGCAGGCTGTTGGAACTGCATATCCTTCATGAGAATCTGAAAGATGCTATGGGGTATGGGTTATGGGCCATAGGAAACTATTTAACTAGCCCAACTCAAATAACAGAAAAAGTCAATTTCAAATAGAGTTGGTGATTACTAATTCATAATAATGGAATGGATAAGTGTGATTAATGACAAACCAAAGGGGGCAACATGCAGGCAACAGGGGAAGAGTACTGCCTCTAAAGAATTTAATAAAACCACCCTATACCCAACCATCTCCCTTCCCCAGCTTGGTACACTCTTACTCATTGTCATCTGGTGTACTCCTTAGAATGCTAAGTGTTTATTATTTTTTCTTTCAACCTAGACTTAGGGTCCATGATTTAAATGCTTGAGTATTAAGTTTTATGAAACGTACCTTTGTCTTTCCACGATACAAGTAAAAACAAAACAAAACAAAACCTTATGAAACAGTAGGCCTAACTCTAACCATCTTAAAACGACATCCTTTAAAACTTAAGGGTAACCAGTATCACTTGGGATTGTGAAATACAGAATCCTAGGGAACACCTCCAACCAATACTGATGTGAGTCTAACATAAATGGCCTGCAGTTCTCTTTGAAATAACCACCAGATTATAGTTAACCCCTCCCCAACTTTCCAGATTATATATAGGCAACAGACAGCCATCTACAGCCCAAGCCAACTCAATCTGCACAACTGGATATTCATCTTGCTAGAATCATTTTATCCATGGAAATTTTTAGACCAGACTCCTAAACATGGCCAGTAGTGAAGAAAAGATGAAGTATGCATTCTCAACTTTGTCAAAAGTAGGCAGTAAAAATCATCTATATGAAGTCTGGGGTCATCCTTAAGCATTATTGCACTGATAAATTGCACTATTAAGTAAACTGCACCCAAAGAAATTTACTGCAATGTGTCAGTATATCCATTATGCATGGATCTAGATTTTGACATTTCAGGTTCATCTGACTCCAAATCAAATAAACTCATCATACATTTCAGGACCAAATATTGTGATGGCGAGTGGGTTCAGTCCGGGTTTTAAAATTCCCCCTTCCTTAGGGCCATAAACATAAAGTACTTTTAAAGTATAAGGTAACTTCAAAGGACTTTCCTAACAGTAAAATAAAAGCACATAGACTGAAGTATAGAATGCAAAGGCCTAATAATCGAATCCTAAAACATCAGACTACTTTTCAAAATTATCTCAGCATGGATAACACCTGGACAGTGATCCACACACTATATTCTAACTTGTACACAAGGAACAATGAAGCAATTGCCATACCAATGTGGAAAAAGCAATGTGGTAACAAGACCTGCAATCTTACAAAACATATTGAAGGTTAGAAAAGGAGTAAAAGAGGAAACCCAGAACCAGAGGAAGAGAGATTAACTCACCTGGTAGCAGACATCTGGTAAATCAAAAGGTATCAAAATTTCAATTAGGGTAACAGACCGAGCAAGTGGGATTTGATGGCTCTAGCGGGGTCTACAAAACTGGAGGGAGAACTGAAAGCTACCCAACACTGTCCAATAGGTAAACAGAGATTGGTTCTGTAATAAACTAACAACCTACTTGTAAACTTTACTTTACTGGTCAAATTCTAGAAGTGTACTGAGCTTACTTGCATTTTAATTTGCCTGCCCCATTTTGTTCCCCCAAATCTTCCATCACCAACTATCCCCACACACAAATAAAAAGGTTGCTAAAACTAAACTATCATTTCTAATGCCTTCTGAAATTCTACTAAAACCTAGTACTTCAAAAAAAAAAAGAGGCAATATAAAAATACGTAAGGACAAAGAATGCGAGAGGAAACTACTACAAAATTTTGGAAGCTGCAAAGCTTCTGAACAAATGGCAATTGAATCAGCAGACAAAACTGAATATTCTGTCAGCAGTGAAGACATGATTTCAGATTGCACCACAAAATCCCCAAAGGCTTATTAGCAATCAGCAGCCCAGGTTATCTCTGAAAATAGACATAAAAGGGACTAAAAGAGGATTGGTACAAAGTCTGACAAGCAGTGAATACCCAAATCTTCTCTGTACTGGACAACTGAGCCTCCCCACCCCCACCTCTCTCTGGGCAGAAACTTGTCTGAAGCAGGTAAGAAAGGATGTCTTTGGACTCAACAGGCATACAGGGATGAGGATAAAGGTGTTAATGTAGTTTACTTGTTCAGATCCCTCAGCTATCTACCCCGACTGGGATCCCAGAACACGGGCAGCCAGGTTTTTTACCCTCCAGGCAGCAGAGTGGAAAAGACTTCTCTGGTCAACCTGATCAGCTCGAGGAAGGGAAAAAAAAGATACATCAAGGGTTCCTCAATAAAATGACCCAGCCTGACAACCCAGTAGTGAGCCCCATGGTTGACAAGCCCCCATCCCTCAGCCCCACACACAAATTCACATCCAAGTAACTTTTAAAACACTCCACTCCTAAATATGAGCCAAGGATCACCAAACATTTGAGGAAGATGAAAAGCAGAGGCAAAAGCAACAGGAAAGAAAAGCATCTCTGAGGAAACAAACTTTTAAAGTTATTGTTAATCACCTTAGAGTGAGGAAAAGATAATGCATCCACGTAAGAACAGGTTGCTGCTTAAAACACAGGTTGGAGGGGGAGGTCTTAGAAATTAGATGACTGAAATTTAAAACCTAAAAAAAAAAAAAAAAGTTGAAATCAAGTTGTAAAATCCATTCAAAGTACAACAGCCTGCAATGAGAAATAGAAATAGATGCCCAGGGCTCACATCCAAACAATTCCAGATAACAGAAAGGCTGGGGTGGTACAGGGTGTGAGGAAAAAATCAGCTCAGTAACATTTCCCAGAACTCAATAGCATGTTTACACAATGACAGGACCCATCGAGTGACCAAAACAATGGATGAAACAAACCCAAGACAGTCATGAAATTTGAGAACACTGGTGATAGTGATAAAACCCTAAGCAATTCCCTATGAATGAAGCATCAAAACAGCATCAAATTTCTTCACTAAACCTCTATAGAGCCAAACTAGTATTTCAGTTACGAGGATGGAACAGACCTTTACAAATGGGAAAGTCAGGAACCCGGAAGACAGGCTACACAAAAAAGCCCTTGGATTCAGGAAACAAAGGACCTAAATTGATAGGGAAAGGGAACCCCCCACCCCCCCCACCCCCGAATGATGGCAAAGCCCCGACTCAAGTTCTTCAACAACTCTAAGGGGCAAGGAGTTCAGTTTGAACTATAGAAGACCTAAAACCACAAAGCTGGTAAGTGGATTTGTATAAAGGGAGTTTTTCAATTCTATGCAAGTTTTGGAAGTAAATTAAGAGCCTGGTATACAGAAAAATATTCGCCTAGGTCAAGAAATGCCTGAAATGGATCTGAGAATAGCACTCAGTGTGACACAGAATATACAGAAGTATTATAAAAATCAACGTTAAGAGCTCTCTTTCCTCAACTCTGTGTGCAAGTATAACTTATAAAATGTCAGAAGTAGGAATGAATCACCCCCTAAAATTAAAACTAAATTGCTAGGGGCAAAGAATTAAGCCACAGTACATCTGAAGTCTCGTCTAATTAAATCTCCCAAATCGTGGAGCAGGGAAATACTTAAATATTGTAACAAAGAATCAAAACTTAATAGTTTTACATTAGCCAATGCAAACAAACCTCAATTTTTAAAACCTACTTTGTAATCTAACTAGTTTTAACTCCCTTTAAAAATATTTTTTGATGCGGAAAATTTACAACAAACCTCTTTTTAAAATCTAGTTTTTAATTCAATCAGTTTAAACACTCCACCTTTTAAAAAAGGTTTTGATGTGGAACATTTACAGATAATAAACATAG